>NC_045703.1:47898254-48523254 GCF_009834535.1 Camelus ferus
CAGTAGTAACAGGAGGTGGCTACAAAATGATTACGGTAGTACGGTATGTACTACAGTTAACTTTTTTGTAGTTATAATTTAATACTGCAACTTTATGTTTGTTTACATTTCTCTTGACTGAATGATGCCGTGAGTGATCCGTAAGTGTGTGCAGAAGTTTTGATAAATTTTAACTTGTTATAATAGATTGGTGTATTTTTATGATGTTACAGGATAAAAATAGACTAGTATCTACATATATTTTATGCATTCATGGCATTATTTATAGGTTATGTGGGGGAAGTCTGTGAGTTTTTTCAAGTTGTTGCAAATCTCCAAAAAATGTTCCAGTATATTTATTTTTAAAAATTCCACATATCAATGGACCTGCATGGTTCAAACCTATGTTGTTCAAGGGTTGACTGTATGTACATCTGTATGTAAAAGTAAAGTTAAATATCTAAGACAGTGATATTTCTCGAGATAGTGAAACTTGAAACTAATATATGAGAAAGATAAGTGGTAATTATGTATATATATTTTTATTGAAGTATATAGTCAGCTTACAATAAATGTGTCAATTTCTGGTGCACAGCATAATGCTTCAGTTGTATATGAACATACATATATTCATTTTCATATTCTTTTTCACTGTAAGGTACTACAAAATATTGAATATAGTTCAGTGAGTGGTAATTAGTTTCTTAAAAACACAAATTTCTAGAGGAGCTTGTTAAAACCTCCCCTGAAGTTTCAGTCTCAGTTTATGATCTCGGTTTATGCACATTCAATCTCACATCTTGGGACGTTGGAGGGGGACACATTAGATTATTAACTTGTCTCAAGTTTCTATATAACTCATCAACTCTCCTTTTTCTAAATTCATGTCTCACTTAACTTTTCTACAGCTACCACACACCCTTCTCTGAGTCCTGAGGCCTCAGTTGGGTGTGTTCACTTGCCATCTCTGTCACATCACTTCTCTCTCAGTCCTGTACTTTCTGGCTCATCCTCCCATGGACATTCTCATCATTCTCTTGACTTTTACCTTTTTATCTGGTTGCTATGCCATATTATTGTATATTGTATACTATAAATACAGTATCATACTGTTTTGTGTGTGTTTTTAATTCTCCAAATCTTTTTTTCAAAACAAACAACTTTTTATTGAAATATAGTTGATATACAGTGTTGTGTTAGTTTCATTAGTTTCAGGCATACAGCAGAGTGATTCAGTTATGTGTATTCTTTTTCAAATTCTTTTCCATTATAGGTTATTACAAAATATTGAATATATCCCTGTGCCAAACAGTAGGACCTTGTTGTGTATCTGTTTTATATACAGTAGTGTATATCTGTTAATCCCAAACTCCTACTAATTTATATATATATTACATATATATATATATATGATATATATGCTATATTATTTTTTAATTTTAAAGGTATTTATGACATATCGTGGACTGGAAGTAAGTTCCATCAATCCAGAGTCTCTACAATAGCAATAGTATAGTGTAGCAAATATGATTGTAGCATATTACTGCTGCTGTAATTCCCCTTGAAGTATATTTAATCCATTATTACTTTAATAAATTTGAGTGAGCTTTATTCATTGGAACCTCCTCTGATTAAAACAGTAGAAGCTGGTAGTGGTAGGTAAGCTGTGTGATATTCCCTTCATGGCTTCTGATTACTTAATGTCGACTACCAATTAATTGCAAATATGATGCTTACATCAAACACTTCAATTTCAAACGAATCCTTTTAATCCAGAGCAAAAATTACTGTTTTTTCACCTTTACCAGCTTTTCGCCTTTACCTTTAGAAGGTAGTTGGCTATGTGACTAAGGAAAGATGCACCAGGGATCGTTTGGTCCCTGAAGTTAAGACCACAGATGATCTTTATGGAAGTGAAGGTGGGTCAGTGCACTCTTACTCATAACTTTAAGCTATATCTAGGGAAGCTTAATTCCCAACAAATTATACTGAGTCACTGTTCTCCTCAGTAATCAGACTGATTCAAGTCTTTGAGTGTTTTGGAAGCATCCCAGAGGCTTAACTCCTGAGAAACCAGACGGCCATGCCAGCTCTAGTCTTCCCTGACTGTCTCAGACCTTCAGGAAGGCTCTTAGACCAGTGCTTTTTAAATATTCATGTGCATATGAATCTCCCGACAATCTTGTTAAACTATAAATTCTGCTTCAGTACATCTCTGCGGTAGGCTGTGCGATTCCGCTTTTTATCAAGCTCCCAGCTGATGCCAGTACTGCTGGTTTGTGAGCCACACTTTCAGCAGCAAGGTCTTTTTTTTTTTTTTTTTTTAAATTAAAGTATAGTCAGCTTATAATGTGTTAATTTCAGGTGTACAGCATAGCAATTCAGTTATTTTATATATATATATATGTATATATTCCTCTTTGTATTATTTTTCATTATAGGCTACTTTAAGGTATTGAACATAGTTCCCTGTGCTGTGCAGTAGGACCTTGCTGTTTCTCTAGTTTACATATAGTAGTTAGAATCTGAGTGGCAAGGTCTGAATCAGCTGATTCTGTCCTGTGTACATTAGAATCACTGGAGAGCTTTGAAATTACTGATGCATGAGTCCCACCTTAGAGAATCTGATTTAATTGGTATGCGGTATGGCCTGGGCAGCAGGATTTTTTAAAACTCCCTAGTAGGTGTTTCTCATGTGTTGTCATGTTTGCGAGCCTCTGCCTTAGACGTCATCTCCCAGCCCTGGACGTCACTGTCACCTCACTTTTGCATAAAGCCTCGTCATCCTTACCCTCTTTTTCTCCTTCAGACTCATCTTGAAAAAAAACAAACCTGCCCAACACTGTAACTGTACCCCAATAGCTGAATGTGGCCACAAATCTCAAGTGGGTCCCAGCACTCCTGGGTTAACCCCTCCAGCTTCTCTCCCCTATGCCTTCAAAGCCTCCTCTCAATTCTGCACAAATTCTGTCCCTTTAAGAAGAAAAAGCAAACTGAAAACATTACTTTATTTTTGCATCATAACCATATTCTCTGCCTGCCCTTTGCGCCCACACTCATGCCCTGGCTCCAGGCCCTCTCATTTACCCGAGGAATCGCCTCAGAAGACCTCTTTCACTCCTGAGTGCCCAGTGTCCCACCTTTCTGGATAATTCTCATTGCACTGTTTTATGAGCTGTAGTAATCCCGTCACCGGAAAAGCCCCTCGAGCCCATTTTCCAGTCACTGCCCTCTTTCCCTGCCCTTCCCCAGCTTGCCGGTCCAGCAACTCTCTTCAAGTCTGAGAAATAACCTTCTTGCCAAATCCATGGTTTATCTTCCTGGGGTCTCTCTCCTGCATCTGACCCAGAAGAGCACTCCCTCTTTTTTAAAATCCTTGCTGCACTCCACATCCCTGCCCCGGGTCACTCGGCCTCACCTGTCCTGCATTTCTAGCCTCATTTTCACCTCTGCCTATTTCCCAACCACACCACCTCCATGCAAGGCTAGTCCCCTCCCTTTTTCAGGTCTCTTATCCTCCACTCTCACCTCCTGAGTTTCCCTGTACTTTTTTAAAATGAGCTATCGCCATCCATCCCCATAGACTTCTGTTGCTGACTGATTTTTTTCAGCACCTGAAATGTTTTTCTGTCCATTCATTTATCAGGTGGCTCATCTAGTAATCATGTAAATCCCATAAGGGCAGGGACTTTGCTTATTTGATTCTCTACTCTCTGCCCGGAATTTGAATATGTCTGACACATGGTAGACAATAAATATGTGCTAAATAAATGAATGTTCCTGAAACCATTCTCCAGTTCTGCCTGAGAACATTTCAGCTTACTGCCTATTAAAGACAACTCAGTTATAAAATTTCTCTCCTAATTCATGACTGAATTCCCAGTCATTTTTTTTTATTGAAGTACAGTTGATTTGCAATGTTGTGTTAGTTTCAGGTGTACAGCAAAGTGATTCAGATAGATAGATAGATAGATAAATAGATAGACTTTTTCATGTGTATGTGTGTATATATATATATATATATATGTATATATATATACACACACACACACATATAGACTTTATCAGATTCTTTTCCATTATAGGTTATTATAAGATAATGAATATAATCCCCTGTGCTATATAGTAAATCCCTGTTGCTCATCTATTTTATATATCGTAGTGTGTATATGTTAATCCCAGGCTCCTAAAAAATCCCTCCCACATCCCCTTTGGTAGCCATAAGTTTGTTTTCTATGTCTGTGAGTCTGTTTCTGTTTTGTAAATAAGTTCATTCCTATCATTTTTTAGATTCCATATGTAAGAGATATCATGTGATATTTGTCTTTCTCTGTCTGACTTAGTTCACTTAGTATGATAATCTCTAGGTCCATCCATGTTGCTGCAAATGGCATTATTTCATTCTTTTTTATGGCTGAGTAATATTCCATTGTGTGTGTGTGTATACACACACAATCTTTTTATCCATTTATGTGTTGATGGACATTTAGGTTGCTTCCATGTCTTGGCTGTTGTAAATAGTGCTGCTATGAACAGTGGAGTGCATATATCTTTTTGAATTAGAGTTTTCTCCTGAGATATGCCCAGGAGTTAGATTGCTGGATTATATGGTAACTCAATTTTTAGTTTTTTAGGGAACCGCCATACTGTTCTCCATAGTGGTTGCACCAGTTTACATTTCTACCAACAGTGTAGGAGGGTTCCTTTTTCTCCACATCTTCTCCAGCATTTATCATTTGTAGACTTTTTAATGATGGCCATTCTGACCTGTGTGAGTTGATACCTCATTGTAGTTTTGATTTTCATTTCTCTAATAATTAGTGATCTTGAACATCTTTTTATGTGCCTGTTGGCCATCTGTTTATGAAATGTCTATTTAGATCTGCCCATGTTTTGATTGGGTTGTTTGTTTTTTTAATGTTGAGCTTTATGAGCTGTTGTATTTTGGAAAATAAGCCCTTGTTGGTTGCATCATTTGCAAGTGTTTTCTCCCATTCCGTAGGTTGTCTTTTCGAATTCCATGGGATTTCTTGTCTCTGGTTAAAAGGATTTATGTATCCTAACAAAACCTCGAGCTCTTCCCAGCTTGGTTCGTGGAGCTAGTTTGTGTTCCTTTTCCTGTGATGAACTTGTGCATCTCCTGCCTCTGTGTGTACACATCTCCAAATATGCTTCGGGTCCCAAAGGAGTAACTGTTCCAAGAGCCTGTGTTCTTCAAAAAAAAAAAAAAAAGATCCCCTATTTCTTTAAAAATACATAATCACTGCCTCTCCTGAGATATTTTTACAGTGTGTCCCTAGAGGAGGAATTCCAGCTGATGGCCCAGTGCAGGGCAGAGGCCCATAGACAGACAGTCTGGCTCCAATTTATGCTCTGTGCTAACACGGCTAATAGGCGTTAGTATTTTGATAGAAGTGCGGTCCTTGATCCTGACTTGGTTATACGCTGGTCACATCCGGCTTAGAATCACATATTTAAGGGCCAAGAGTTACTCATTTTCTTCATCTTCTCTCTCTCCCTCCTTCTCCCCCGACCTCTTTCTCACTCTCTCTCGCAAATGTCTTGGGAATGGTTTCGGTATTTTCATAGAGCAGTACACAGAGTAAATTGGCAGACGTTCAGGTTGCCCCATATTAAACCCTGCTGTAGACACTTTGAACCTACTGGAACTGTTCTGAATGTATAATATGTGTCAGAGATTCCACAAAATCCTGCTAGTGCCTTTATTATCCCACTTTTTCCCTCTATCCAACTTTTCATTGTCAATTCCTTTCAGACCCTAAACTCAACACTCACTACAGTTAAACTGAAAAAATGGCAGAAACTCTTGATTCATAAGGTGCCCATAATTGTACAGGCATCTAATGAAAACAAGCAAACATCTCTGTATAAAACCTCTGTATAAAAACTTCATTCCAGAAGTATGTTTAACTCTCAAATGCCTGATAAAACCATGCGATTGCAGGCTCCAGCATCTCCCGCCTAGTAGTCTGGCAAGGCAGAGGTTGTCCATCATGATAACCACCTTGCTAAGGCCACCCCACCAAATTCCTGCTCATCTTTCCTGGATTCTTACATCTGTGGGTGGTTTAGCTAGAAAAATGGGGTCCTGGAATCTGCTCACTTAGAAATAGCTGTCCCAGTGACTTAGGAAGCTGGTCCAAAAAAAAAAAAAAAAAAAAAAAAAGTAAAATCAGACATTTGAAAGAAAGCCCCACTCAGCATTCGCTTAGAAACAAGATCACCACCTCTTACAGACATGGTTTTCCTTGGCTTGTGGCATGGCTGTCCCTACCCCTTCTGTGCCAAGACTTTGGCATGGCTGACGAAACACCTCCCTTTCAACAGACCTCACTCTCTGGAAAACTTAGTAAAATACAGCTAGTTCACACCGCGGCAGACCTCAGAGCAAAACTTTCCCCGGTAACAAATGATGTTTTGCCAAAATGCTTACTAAGTCCTGGCTGTAGGAGCATGTATGACGTGGAACCACCATAGCTCAAAAAACAAATGTACAGTCCCTTCCAGTGCCGTGGGGTTGCATTCCATTGAAGTGCTCAAATATAGTTTTCATCATTCCATGCATTGTGCTTAGTTGATGGAGAATTCTTGTTTTTTTTTTTTAATTGTATTTGTTTGCATGCCTATCAGATGCACAAAATGCATTCTTCATGGATTTTCCTATCACTGCTTGAGTAGCATAGAAAGTTACGTACTACAGAAGCGTGGAATCGATGAAAGTAACAATCAAAGAGGAACAGTGTGTTTTCTCCCATCCCCATAAATCTGATCTGTAAATGCAAAGAATGTGAGGCATGGACAAGAGAAACTCAATAATTTTACCTAAAACTTAAAAAAGAAAAACAAGCAAATCGTAAGACTTTTAACCAAGCTCATCTTGAAAAGGCAAACCTTTTATATAAGGCATTTCTGAACCCCCATCTGAAATACATATCTTTAGGGCAGTAATCATCAGAAACATAACGGAGGCCTGTGCAGCTCAGTTTTATTGTCTTGCATCAGTGAACATTCCTCAAAAGCATAGAGCGTCACTAATGGAATTATATGTTTTCATGCTATAATTACATTTGATTTTTCCTGATATTTCTGTAGACTTTTTGTTCATGGTCCCATGACTAGACAGAGTATTTACAAGTTTTCTGTATCCTTAGCTTATTCAATCCCCACCACCCCCTGTAACAAAAGAGAGAAAGAAGAAATAGAGAATTTTTTTTGCAGAGAAAAGGCAAATGTGCATTTTGTAAAAATTTCACCTTCATAGATTTTCTTTCAATAACAACAACAAAAACACAAACAACAACAGAAAGAAATAAGAAAGAAGAATTGAAGGAAACAGAGCAAGAGATCCCTCTGAGTTCCAAAACTCCTTGAGACGTAAAATGGGCACTTAATATTTTTGTTCTTGTTCACGAATGGATACTTGTTGAATAAAATGGAATTTATTTGGTCTTCGGGTGTGTTGTTCCAAATGATCTTGTCACAGGAAGACAGATGAATCTGAAGGTGGAGTCACACTGACCAGGAGACCCGATCCCAAGATGCCATCAAGCATGTGAATAATAAGCCTCTATTTCTGAGAAGAGAGAATGTTTAACTATAAAATCCATAGAAATCCCCAAGAAAGAGATGTAAACAGAATATTACTTTGACACCCTAGATATTATGATTTTCCTCTTTTTATCTTGTGTCCCACGTCAGATCTTATCTCTGCTCAACAGCTTAACCTCTTTCTCAGCACTGAGCTCCTGTTATGTAGATTTTCATCACTATAGAAGATGAGGCTTGATGCTCTCTTCAAATACGGTTACACTCTAGAGTTTTCCCCTGCAAAGCATTATGAAAGTACAGGGGGCAATAATTGGTTGTTGCAATATAGGTGTGTCATGAAGAAGGGCTTCTACTTGCTGAGTGGAGTAGGTTCAAGGGGGCATACAAATACTGCTCGGTCTGACCTGGGTTGCATTTTCTTATCATAAATTGAAGGAAAGTTAGTATGACATTTCCCCAAGTTTAAATACATTTCTTGAAATGCCATGTATTAGAGCATTGAAAACACAAGTTTGGTTTTCTCTCCTCAAATCCCTAATCTGGCTCCTGTCCCAGACACTCAACCCGAGTCACCCTCAGAGGTCTTCCTAAACAACTTTTCAGCCAAAATCAATAGTAGCCTTCTAGGCTTGTCAGCTTTATTTGAAGCCATTTTCTTCTCCCTGTTAACACCCATTCTGGTCTCAGATTCTGAGGAGTTGTCCCTTCCTCATTTTCTGTTTTTTCATCTCCAGAGTCACATCTCAAGCGGTTCTTCGGCGATCATTCCATCTTGATCATGTTAAACACAACGTTTGTGCATGAATTATTTTCCTAGCTCTATCCCTAAACTCTCCTTACTTTTTAAAATCTTATACCCCTTTATGCCAGGCTTTCAACTGGAACTAATTATGATAAAGTACCAACTCTGGTCTTGGTTCTCAGCTCCTTGCTGCTGTGTAATCTCTTATTTTTGTAAACAAAACTTAAATCACTTTGACTCCTTACTAATCTCCTTACTTTCACTAAACTTCTAGACGCATATATTTTATTTTTATAAATTTATATATTACATTCACTGAATTAATGTCATCCTCCACCTGTCCCCCTTCATCCCTAGTCAAATGCAGGTTATATCATACTATACACATATTCAAATAAATATTGCCTGTTTATCAAAATGCAATTAATAATGAAGTTGTGGTTCCACTGTGCCCTGCCAGCTCTTCCTGTCCCACTTCCGGACAACACTGTCTGTACAGGTCCTACGAACATCCAGTAGACCTGCTTCCCTCTCTCTTCTGCTTTTATTTGTTGTCATTCTTAAAAAGACGTCCTTTCCTCTTTTTAACAGTTCTGCTCTATTCTTCAGTATCCTATCCAAGTATCTCTCTCCAAAGGACTTTGCATGGAACATATGTAAACTGGGTTCTATGAACTAGCTTGCTTTCTTCTTCCTCCTCTCATGAACATATAGCTTTATGTGAAAATGTATCTAAGTCATCTTTCTGTGCCTGTTAATGCCTATGAATTCACAGATATATCAACATGTTTAGTATGTTTTATAACTCTTTGGAAAGGCACCTTTTTCTGATAATTGAGAAATCTTTGACTCCTGGGTTGAAAATTTATACAGCCCCCCCACCAACCACATGCCCTTAAAATATTTTTCAAGTAACTGTGGTTACTGCAGATTTACTTCATTATACGTGCCTTTCCTTTTCAGGACCCCCCCATGGCTGTAACCCTTGGACTCCGAATGGAGGAGATGATTTTTAATCTTGCTGATACCCATTTATTTTTCAATGATTTAGAGGTAAGAATTTAAAAAGGTAAGAATATTTGGAGCCAACTACTAAAACTCTTATATGATGTCTATATGCGCTGATAACCTGAAAAAAAAAAACTGAAAGATAGAAATTTAGCTCAAGAGAAAAGTTCCTCTCAGGGGGAAACACTGTATATGCAAATATAAACAGAAGCTAAGTTGTGTTGATGAATTATACATATGTACTGGCATATATTTAAAACAAAAAAAGTCTCCAAAAAGGGGAAGGTCTGCTTTGCCGTCCCATACATTACACCCTTATCCACTCCTCCTGGTCCTTTTAGTGTCTCACCCACTACCCATTCCTCCGTTGGAATCATGACTAGCTCTTCCAGGTTACTAACCAGGATGCTGTTTAGGTTAATGACCACACAGTAATCACAGATACTATTCCTGGTGGTAGAATGCGTCATTAAGTCTTGTAGGTAATCTGAAACCTAATTCAAGAGATTGTTATTTCTCGTTTCCTCCCCTTCTGGATAAAACAGTGCAAGAACTGTTTACTTAGCACTTCTGATGGATTTGATTGCATTTATTTTCTCTTTTTTTTCTTAATTTACCTTTCCATTTCAACCTTAAATGAAGAGAAGGTAAAAGCAGTAACAACAAACTGAAAGGACCCAAGTAAAAATAGCTTCAAGAAGGCTGAGTAAGCCCTGTAATAAGGTGTATGATCTGAGTTATTAGGCATTCAGACAATAAAATTTGAAATAACTTGAGTCGCTGGAGCGCTGAGAAGTTCTTCTCTGTCAAGCACAATGATGCTGAAATAGATTTCTTTTTTTAATGACCCATTCAGATTTTTTTTTTTATCTCATGGGTTCATCATGAAATAAAAGTGTTTATAAACATTATGGATGAAGGTGGAGATTATTATTACTGAATCCCTACCTTGTGCTTGGCATTTTATATCGGGCTTTCCATTAATCAATTAATCAGCAACAACATTTTTGAATAAATATGTTTATCACATTATTTTTGTAGAGAAGAAACTGTAGGTCCGCCAGCTTAAAAATCACATCTAAGGTTACCTACTGAGTGGTTGAGTTAGGATTTGAAACTCTGGATTCTGTCTGGCTCCAGAATGCATACTCTGCCCTGTTCTAGGCTGAAATTAACAGACATGTGTGAGCAAGATAAGCCAAGTTTGTCAGTGTCTTAAATAAGTTTTTAAAATTGACAAGGTCTTAAATCCAGTTTTAGTTACATTTGAGACATGAGTAAAAGATGTGTTATTCAGTATATCCCATAAAAGTATGTGTTGGAAGTCTATGTAAAAGCATTTTCTTTCTTGTTCTCTCTGCAGTGAGTCATTATTTTTACTAGATAATAAAATTCAAATTCCTTTTAAAGACGGTTCTTTTTTTTCTTTAACAGAAACTATGAAAGGTCAGTAGTCTTAGGCAATTATTCCAGTTTTAGATAATAAGAAATAATAATCACCTCTCTAAAACCTGATTTAAATTAGTCCTGCTACTTATTACTGTCTAGTGTACAGAATGATTTTACATATACATGATAGTAGGAAACACACTTTAACCATTTGGAAACTTGGCTTTTTTATACATATATGGTGATAACTTTTTAGGTGGGTTTTTCTTTTGAGTAAAATCTATGAGTCTCATTCTAAAAAGAATTCTAAGATTATTAGTCCTCTCAAACCTGTAAAAGACCAAAAAAAAAAAAAGGAAGTTTTATATGGTTTTATCTAAGTTTTAGAGTTTTTATTTCATTTTATTTATTGTTTGAGATAAATGACCCTCTAGCTTTTTTAGTGGCAGATTCAAAGCAAGATGGAATAAACTTAACACCCGGCCTCTGACAGAACACTAAAATGAGAAAGTGAGAGTAGCTTATAATGGTTTTGAATATACCTTTAGCAAGTGTGATGTAAATATTGGCATATCAGAGCCATGTGGTAGGCTAAGAATTTTTATTTTGGATTAGGTACTATATAAAATATATATTTTTAAATATCCAGCAGGATCTCTGGTAGAAATAGTAACTGAGAAAATACTGGCATTGACTTTCTCTTCTATGATTATAGTTTTTCAGTTGTGTTTTAGAATGTGATAAAAATTCCATTTGACTCAAAGGCTAATAAACCTTTGTATCCAACAATAATGTACTGAATCAATGAAATGATTTAATCTCTGCATATAAGCTGGTTGAATTCTCATTCATGCACAGACACACGTACGTGCCACATATGTGCGTACACGTCCAGGTGAAGTGCCCAAGGAAACTCAAAGGCTTCATACTAACTTAAGTGAGACAAACAGGCACTGAAACTATTAAAATCTACACAAGAGCTTTCAAGATCGTTCAGTACACTTACATACATATCCACTCTGCTTCTGCATCTGATTTTGAAACTCTCACCCAGTTTTTTATTTCAGTAGACTTCTTACAAGCAATGATTGCCGTGAGCTTCACAACTGGTATTAAGCCATGTCTGCTTCTACTGACAAAGAGAATTCCTCAAGAGAGTAACTCCATCTTTAGCCTATTATGTGCATTTTTCCCTTGTGTATTTAATCTCTCAGGGTTCCTTTTCTTAACCTAAAAGTCTAATTTGAGACTCAAATCCTTCAGTAGATACTGCAACATATGTAGGAGCAGCTGCTTTCACATAATTCCTTAAAAGATACAAATTTAAATCCTCCTAATGGACACACTTCACTACCTCCTGTCCAACTGCAGAGAAGGCAGATGCTCACACCACTGCCCCGAAGAAGAGAATGATCTTCATTTAAATAAAATGTTATTTCAGTTAAAATAACTTCCAGGAAAGAAGACACCAGGGAGTGTGGGCTTACAAAAGTGAGAGAAGACCATTATGGATTATAACAGATAAAGATCAGTGACAAGTTTGCAGCCGCCTTATGAGATAGAATTAAAGAATTTAACGTTAGGGCCAGAATTATTCCAAATGTTTGAATTCTTACACTGGAATTTGTTAAAGCCAAAGCATTACATGGTTTTTAGTATTTTAGGTTTGGGTCAAAATGATTCTTGCAAAGTTGCTCTGAGTGAAGACTAATTGACAAATAATTATTTAGATTTTTCTAAAAGTGTAAGTGATTGAAGTTCAGGTTTCTTTCACTGGACTGTAATCCTTGGGCAGGAGTCCAGAGTCAACAAGCACAGTTAACTAGGCATAAATTTAGAGAGAAGTTCCATTTGGAAAAACCTCAAACATAACTTTAAATATGGAACTCACGGTCCAATAAGTTTGATATACTGATGTCCTCAGGAGTAAAAAATAAATTTGGGGGCAAAATGTACAAATTAATCATGCGAGTTAATACTTGAAATGTCAGAGGAATTTCTCTAAAAATTAGAATGAGAGGGTATTAAATATAGAAATAACTTCTAATTACCAGTATAATTCATAAGACTCCCTCCTTTTTATAGCATTAATTTATTATAAAGTAGAGACGTGGAAATTATTTACATGATGAAAGATTTCAGAACTTCCATGGAATCAGCACACGTAATGCCATTTCAATAGTGATTTAATTTGGTCTTTATACTTACCAAGAATGTCACCAACTCTTGATAAGAAATAATCCTTGTCGTCTAGAACTACTGGGTTGCCGCAGCTCTGGGAGAAGATCTTTTATTTCCAGCTTTCCAGCTAACTGGTTAAATCTCTTCAGCCTTTCCTTTAGAGCCCAATCTGACAGCTACTGCTGTTGCTTGCAATACTTTTCTCTGAGAACTTTCTGGAAGCATAATGCCTTCTTTGGTTAAAATTTGGGCTCTGCTTCTTTCAACAAATAGTCAGAATGAGGAAGAACCTTTTTTTAATGCTCGTCCTGCCATGACTCCAACATCCTCTTGTTGGGGGAGAATAGGTTCTTGCCTCGTGCAGGAAAGAGTCCAAGAACAAGTCATGGTAAAGTGAAAGCAAGTTTATTTAGAGAGAGACACACTCCATAGACAGAGTGCGGTCTGTCTCACTCAGAAGGGAAAACGGCTTAGGAGATACACACTCCATAGGCAGAATGTGGGCCATCTCAGAAAGGTGAGAGGGAGAGAAGCTGAGAGGTATTTGGGGTGTTCAGTTTAAAGTAAAAGTAGATACACACTCCATACAGTGTGGACTGTCTCAGAAGGCAAGAGGGAGAGAGCAACCACGAGGTGTGGAGTTGTTAGGTTTCATGGGCTCAGTAATTTCCTATGCTAATGGATAGGAGGGTTATTCCAACTACTTTGGGGAAGAGGCAAGGATTTCCAGGAGACGACCCTCTCACCCACTTCTTGAGTTTTTATGGTCTGCCTGGGAACTGTCAGGGCGCCTGTGGGTGTGCCATGAGGCTCAGGGTCTCCTGGAAGTTGAATACTCCGCCATCTTGGTTGTAACCAGTTTGTCCTATCCCCCGTAGCTGTGTCATTCTTCAGTGGTTATGCCCTGCCCCCTTTCCTCCCACTTCATTCTCTTCTCTTGCCCTCTTCTTACAGTCCTTACCATCTAGAACATTATTATTTTTTATCACCAGAACTTTGTGTTATGAAAATTTAAGTAATTGTGGCAATTCTGTCATGAACTTTGTCTGTCTAGTCTTCTGCCATTTATTCAACAAAGAACTGTTACTTTGTGCCAGATTGTGCCTTAAGTGAGCATATATGCAGGCCCAAACCCCCCTCCTCAGGCAGCTTCCAGTCAGATTAACTTTCCAGGGCCCTTCCCTACCTATGAATATATTTATTCAAAAATTACCCATAATTATATGTAAATCATATGAACCTTTAAAATGGATTTACCTGGACTTTCAAGTTATGTACTAAAATTGTGTTGATGGGGCTACTCACTAAGTTTTATATTTTAAAAGAGACTTGAGCCAACTAGTTTATCCTCAGACTGCAGCAGGAGCTAATACACCGAGTGTGGAAAGCTGGAGATGAGACAGTAAATATTTTACTACCTGATTCTCCCAAACCCTAGAGTGATTACAAATAGTAGCTGAAAAACCTGTAGTATGGCATCCTGTTTTCAAATGTAATGATTTTTCAAAATTGATTTTGAATGATAAGCAGCATATGCACAGCAGACTCTGTATAACTGGAATGATTTGAGGGGTAAAAAGAAGCCCCAAAGGCAGGCTCATACTTACCCTGAGGTTAGGAGGCATTAGGTGTTGAAATGCCCTAGCCAGACTCCACCTTTAGAATCATGTACTGTTTCATTGGAACTTTGCAGATTACTCAAAGATAGAAAAGGATTCTTAGAACACCAAAGAAGAATTGAAATCTTCTCCAGAAAACTTACTGCTTTTTTCTGAGTACACTCTAAGTCAGGTCAATTGTGTCGGTGTATGTATGTTCCTCAACTTTATTCTCCTCTGACTTCAGAGTACATTGGAGATGAAAAATCTTCATTATTTCCCTTTTATTTCAGTATTCATTTCTGTGTAAAGATTTAAAAACTTGTACAGCAACAAAAATTATTGACTTTGATGGTTAGCTATTTGCTGTGTCGAAAGACCAGGACTTTTGAAATAACATCAACACGGTTCTTTCATGGTATCACTGGCCCAGCAAAAAGCAGGAAGTTAGAGGGATCTCCCAGGACATCATAATCATCAAACCCCTCTGTTGTTGCTCAACAAATAGTAAATAATAGTAAACCCCTGAGGTGTCCGACCAAACAAGTTTTGAGTATCTTCAGATTAGCTTTGCTTCTGTACTTAAGCGTGCACAACAGAGATGCCTGAAAGTGAACACCAGTGATTCTTGTAAAGATTCGAAGGAGAATTTCTTATCAATAACTTTAAGATTCCAATTATTGTTTTAATTCCTCTAAATAAGCCCACATGTTTTCAGGCCCCCTTTAACGGGTCTCTTCTGGGCTTCTAGCTCACTGAGTAGAAATGGGGCCATTTCCTGGCGTGTGAGGGTGGGATGAATGGGCAGATGCTGCCATCTTCTGGCCACAGCCTGATCAAATGGCGAGATGCAAAGAGCTTCAACCTTGGTGCTGAGCATCCTTTGAAAAACAACTTTCCCACTGTTTTTAACAGGAGTGTGACCAAGTTCACATAGACGATGTCTCCTCTGATGATAATGGGCAGGACTTAAGGTAAGCCATGCCTTTCCGTATGCTTTTTCCTACAGAAATTCAGCTGTGAAGTTTTGCACATGTAATTATTTCTTTTATTTCTTTTTAATGTATTTTGGGTGTTGCAGTACCTACAGTTTTGCAACTGATGGCTTCCATGCAGCTGCAAGTAGTGCAAACCTTTGTTTGCCAACAGGTGTAAGAGGAGGGGTTGACTGGATGAGGAAGTTGGCTTTTCGTTACAGAAGAGTAAAAGAATTATACAACACCTACAAGAACAATGTGGGAGGTATGTGTGGCTTTTACAGTGTAATAAAGGATACTGTAGGTAGAGGTACAATTTGAACTGTGGTTTCATGTTTCATGTCAGGGACTATCCTTCTATAAAATCAATGCCAAGATCTCCTACTGGACTCCATGAGCCAGAATTTTAAGTTTCTTAGAGTGGGGAGGGTGGGGGGAAACTTAACTGCAAAATAAAGCATGCAGCACTGTCAAAAGAATGAGGGATTCTTTGTGCCCGGCTGTTTGGTCATGATTAATAGCAGGACGGTGATTTTACTCTTCTTCATCTGGGACGCTGTCAGTGAGAACCAGATAGAGGCACTGATGGAGGCCGTGGAAAGAAGACCCCCGTCACCGAAGCAGAGTTGTTAGCAATCATGACCTTTCTGGAATCCTATCAAAAAGAAATCTAAACAGTGCTTTATGTCATTTCAAAGACTTCAACAAGTCTATTTTATCCTTTTAAAAATTGCATGTTACATGAAAATACACCTTTGCCATGTATTGTGTTAACTACACCATGGTTTTCAAAAGTCCAAATACTCTGTAGGTTGTAGCTAAACCATTTTATACTCATTCAGAAATTACAGGTGATATCAAAACCTGTGACGTCAAAACTAAGATCTTGGATGTGCTTCTTGGTATAATAAACCTTGATTTTCTCTTATTAGGATCAATTTCAGGTCAATACGATCCTAGGATTAGTTATGAGGTCACATAAGATTCTTCTCCCAGGGTTTTTTTGTTTCTTTGTGTCTCTTTTTTTAAACAGAAAGATGTTTGAGGAGTATAAACTGGAAACTAAAATTGATAAAGCTAACTATATTTGTACATACTATAGATGTGTATATTCACCTATATTCATAGAGTACAATGTAGTAATAAAGGTTTCATCTGTAGTATATATGTTACACACACCATACACATTGTGAGGGTGGGCTGTGTGTCTGTATCCCCAGTGCCTAGCTAGCCTTGGGGCACATAATAGATGCTCAATAGATACTCAGTAACTACAAGAGAACAAAACCACATAGAACCATACACAATAATAATGTTAGAACCAAATGGAGCTTAGATGTGGAAGTCTTTCATTTCCAAATAAGAAATAGGCTCCTGCAGGCTATTGACTTGTCCGGAGTTCTAGGCAGACAACTCAGGTTTCCTAATTTCACTCTAACACTTTATAGAAGATAATTTTGTAAAATCAAACAAATAGCTATTCTATTAAAAATCAATTGTAGGTAATCAATTTAACTTTAAAATAAAAATCCCTTTGGGAAATATGAAAGAACTTTTATCATTCAGGTGTGTCATTATTTCCCTCTTAAAGGGTATTATTAAAATAAATTTTAAAATTGATAAGATTACTAATAGTCTTATAGCTTAAAAAGTTTAAACAATGAGAGATGAATCCTTTTTTTGTGATGTTAGCATCTCTTTATTGAAATGAAGAGAAATGAGACTTGCCAGAAACTATAAATTATGATTAAAAAAATTATCCACCTCTATATGTACTCCCAATATTCTGAAATATGATTTAAATAAGAAACTTTCTTTTTTGATAAACTTATGTGATCTTGTTTTATCACGAAAGGGAGGGCTTTTTGAATAAGAAATTAGTATGCCTACCTCTTCTCTTTTTTTAATCAATGTAGTTTTCAACCATACTCTATCAAGCTCTAGGATTTTAAACAAAACTCTTAACTCCTTTTTACAAAATTAAGTATTTCTGATAGCTTGAGCACTAATGATAAAAACAAATTCTATACATTTCCATAGCTGTATGTGATAATGTCATTATTACTGTTTCACAGTGGTGATGATTGTGATTATTAGGAAGCTAAGCATTTTCAGACAACCATGGAATTTGAGATTTGTTATCTCTGGGCTGGTAGAGCTGGACTTCTCCTCAAGGCCTATAGTATCAGTCTTCTGGAGTAGGACCCAGGCTGGGGTGTCATCAAAGCTCCTCAGGTGATTGGTGTCCACTGTGCCAGATGCTAGGATCAATAAGGGTAGAGACCCACTTTTCAATGTCACACTGCTAATTTTTAGCCCAGAACCCAACATCCAAAAGTTATTCAGTAAATGTTTGTGGAATGAATGAATGAGTGAATGAATGGATGGATGATCAATTCTGAAACAAAGGATCCGTGTTGATATCCATCTCTCTCTTCATTTCTGATATAGGCAGGAAGAGAAATTACCTATACTAGACAGAAGGGAGACCAAACTAGGCATTGCTGAAAAATGTTCATCTCCTGACTCTGCCTTGCTTTTTGGTGTTGCAGGACTCCTTGGCCCTGCCAAGAGAGATGCGTGGCTGCAGTTGAGGGCCGAGATCGAAGGTCTGACAGACTCCTGGCTAACAAATGCACTTAAATCTTTATCAATCATTAGTACTAGGTAAGCGGTGTCTTTGCAGTTCCTACATGTATTGAAGATGGAGTTCTAATAGCATAACAAATATAAAAATGTTTTAATTCCCAGACTATTTTAGAGTTTGAAGGGACCTAACAATTCACTGTGTGTGTGTGTGTGTGTGTGTGTGTTTTGGGGTGGAGGATGGGAGTTGCTGCTTCTCAGAATAACCAGAGGATTCTACCTTTACCCTTCTCTCCTCATAACCCCTGACAAACCCCATGGGAATGTCATTTGAATTCCAAAATTTAAAAAAAGACAGCACTCTATTGTTGGCAAAGTAAGGAGATGATGGCAAAAATAAAACCATACTGTTTATACAGTGAATGCATGTTTTTAAGTCTTTTAGGCCATTCTAGATAATAAACATAATTTAAATACATCAAAACACAAGAGAAAGCTCCTGAAAATTGTGTCTCCCTTGTGTTGTTTGATCTAAACAATGAAATGCTGACTTGTTAATGTAGATAATAGGGTTGAATAGATGTAACTAGTTGAATACCATGTGCCATGAATGTAAATTAATAAAATAATGTAAATCTGGAAGATGATCGCTAGTAAGGTGGGGCTAAATCTTTGTGCTATTCTGTTCTTTAGTTTTGTTTCTGAGTTGGATGAATAAATAACACCATACTTAGCAAATGTGTGGGTAACACAAAATTCAGAGAAGAGTTTGTATGTGAACTGATTGAATCCAGATACAGAGAAACCTTGGCAGGGTGAAAGGAGAGTCCAGTATTCAGAACATGGGAGTGAGCGGCGTGTCCCAACTGATGCACGTGGCTTCCAGCCCTGTGACACGACCAGCCATCACGTTGATAGCAGAAAGTCTAAATGGAGAGGGCAGGGCACAGTAGGTTCCTGGGTCAGGCTGGGAAATCCAGAGTACGTTGCTCAGTTCTGAGCACCTCATTCCTACAGGAGCTGTGACATATTTGAAGCATCTTGTGTCCAGCAAAGTGGCCAGAAGGGTTTAGGCTATGGAAATCACATAAAAGGGACAGTTAGAGGGAGGAACCAGAGTTTAGTCTGAAGAAGAGCCATGTGTGGAACACGATTATAGATTTCAGCTGTTTGAGCTATTAGGCTGAAAATAAATGACATTTCTCTCTGATTCTGTAGAGGAAAGGGTACCGATGAGTAAGAATCCTAGTAAGCGAGGTTCTGGCTCTTTGTAGGAAGAATTGTCTAACCATTAAAGCTGTTCTAAAATAGGACTTTCTGCCTGTGATCTCTGTGACTGGTGACATGATGACCAAAGGACAAAGAAGCTGGAATGTGAGGGCTCCGACCCCCGAATGTGTGTAAAATACAGTGGACGATGCTTTCATTATTTCTAATGATAGTTAAAAACCAAAGGTTATTGCATTGTCAAATAGATTGTCTGTGTGTTACCCATAATATATTATATGTAGATCCTTATTAATACATGGCCTTAAAGCAACTTCATGGGTGTATGATTTTAATCAATTGTTCTATGACAAGAAAAGGAAAGGGAAAATTAAGGCATTACATATTGAAGTTTTAAGTACTGTGAAATTTGCCACGTTGTCCACATATATTACCCTATTGGTAAATTTCACAAAACATCTAGGATATCAGAAAAGCAGATGCTGCTGAATTCTGTATCAGAGCCTGCAGCAAAGTATGTGCCCTCTGGCTGTAATCCCTCTTCTGTGAATATAGTTAAAGGACATAAGCATATGTATAGGAAAAATTTGTGAGGTCGCGTTATTTGTAATACTAAGAAATCAAACACTAAGCTTAACTTTAAAAGATGTTGGTGGAGCCACAGGATAGAATAATTTGCATCTATTAGGTTTTGTTGGGAGAGGGAAAATGTTAAGACACTGTGACATAAATAAATAGGCTCATGATATAAACAAATGAAAAAAGTAAAATACAAAATTATATATGTACTAGCATCCTAATGGGAAAAAAATCTATATGTAAACTGAAACTCTAAAAGTAAATACTCAGAATGGGGAGATCAGTTCCTGTCTCTGGGTGGTTACTAATTGATGCTTTTCATTTTCTTCCTTATTTGCCTGCATTTTATAAACGTGTATATATATGCAATTTATAAATATGTGCTGTTTGTAATGAAAAGATGTAATTCCAAATATCATATAGTGTGAGTGGTGAAGCTGGAATTCAAAACTACATCTGTAAACTTTTAAAAAGCCTGTGCTTTGTTTTATTTCACCATGTTTTCCTTCTGTAACCTTCATCTGTATATGACGTTGAATAGCACCTTGTTTTGATAGAACATTGTGTAGAACTTTGTGTCACAATGTCGTCACGTGTTAGTGTATTATTCTTAATCATCTGCCACTATTGGGGGAATTTTTGTCTGATCATAGGCAAGTCATTTTCTAGTTCTTTATTTTTTTAATTAGTAAAATTTAAGATTGTGTTGAAGATAGTTATTAAACTTCCACCTCTCGAAGTCTTTGTTTCTTTGTCCCATAAAAATTGATAAACCTCATCACCTGCTTCCAGAAGTCGGAGCTCCTATTACAAAGTCCCGTGTCTCTGGAGATAGTTTAGAAATGAAAAAATGTTTTGAAAGGCTATCATTATAAAGGTTTTATAATTTTTTTGAATAAATTATAGTTTTCCTTATGCATATGTCTAAATTGCATAAAGCATAATACGAAGTGTGCTGTGGACCGAGCACTTACACATCCCATGAGAAGTTAGCACTCAACTTGCTTTTCTGAGTTGCCCCTGAGACCAGTTTTCTGAAAATCAATCTGCAGAATTCTAGAGAATATTTTATGGGCCCCACACAAATATGTAGTAAAGGCTTGTGATACAGAATATCCAGTAGAGAAAAGGGCATAGCCATATTCCTTCTGATTCCCAATTTCACATGTGTGGTTTGAGCCTCTCCAGGCTGGGCTGCTCCGTTTCCCTGTAATCCAGAAGGAAGGGCCACACACAGTCCATTCTTTTCTGGATTTCAGGCTAACAGTCTTTACTGTCTTGGTGTTTCCTTTGTCTCCCCCTGATGCTACCGTGAAAGAAACAGTTGTTAACTGCAAAATGGGAGATTTTCACTCTCAAAGGGTAGAGCCTTTGTAGTTGTGTTTAAACCCGGGCCCCATAAATGCAGTTTGCCCTTTGTGGAGAAGGAGATTCAGGGATTCAACCCCTTCTCTTCTAAATAGGGATCCTCTTCATTTTTACTTCTTCAGGTTCCACCACTTGTCAATCCCTCGATTGAGTCTCTCTGGGCTGTTTCTTAAACAAAATCCGGAAACTTCTCCTCCCCGTACCATCACCTCCTCTCTGACTGTGTCCTCTACTTTCCTAGGCTCTGAAAACCCTAGGACACAGAGTCCTGTTGCCCTAAAAGAGACCTAATCTGCATCAGATAACAAAGTCCCCTGCAGCTCTTTGTACATGTGCAAATTTATGAAAGCTGCATACTTGTAAAACTTAGAGCTAAGCCATGACCCCTCCAATAACCTTCCCGTGATTGCTGCTGGCCGAAGCAGGTATCCTTCTGTGGGTTTCCACAGGGACCGGAGGAGATCTTTGTCCTAGAACACATTTCTTATTGCGGGGGTCTGTCTACTTGTCTGTCTTCCTGTCTAGCTTGTGCTCTGGGTGGAGGAGGTGGGGGCAAACTTCTTTTTGCTTATTTTCCTTCACTTCCTTCTTTTTGGGATGTCATTGTGCCTCCCAGGTGGTGGGCACCACAAATAACTGTTGATATTGAACAATTAGATTATCAGCAGCCATTGATTATGGAATTGAGAGGCTGCAATGATCGTTTAAAATGTGTACATTAGAAGTTATTTAGTCTTAGAAGACAAATGTGCCTGTTTCCTCCCTGTCTTAGGAGTAACTGCGTGAATGTCCTGGTGACGACGACCCAGCTGATCCCAGCACTTGCGAAAGTTCTGCTCTATAGTTTAGGAGGTGCTTTTCCCATTGAGAATATTTACAGTGCAACTAAAATAGGTAAGAAAATTATTTCTAACTCTGTATGGAATATGTTCACATCTGTGTTTGGGGACATGTTCTTAATGCATGTCTCTGTGTGATTCCCTCTTTCATCAGTTTTTCTATTAGAATATCAAGCAAGGAGAGGGGATAGCTCAAGTGGTAGAGTGCATGCTTAGCGCGCAGGAGGTCCTGGGTTCAATCCCCAGTACCTCCTCTAAAGTATAATAAATAAATAAACCTAATTACCCCCCAAAAGTTAAATAAATAAACCTGTTTTTTAAAAAATAGAATATCAAGCAAATTTGAATACAGCTCAGATAACAAAGTTGCCTGCAACTCTTTGTATACGTGCACATCTTATGAAAAGTGTTGCCTGTGAATTCTGAACTCAGTATCTGGATAGTTCTGACTATACACACACACAGACACAGACACACACGCGCGCGCGCACACACACACACACACCACACACACATTTATATTATATTTCATTATGGCACATGTTATCTAAATAATATACAGTATCTTAAGCCATAGTATTTTATATTTTAATTAATACGGTATATGGTATTACATCCTTGTATGTGCAATAATCTAGATCTAAAGTAAAAATACTGTTTTGGCATTACAAAGGAGTATCAGATGAGTATCCTTAATTCTAGAAAAAAAAAAGAATTTCATGAATCAGCAAACATAACTGGAGCATTCATAATGCATGAATGGCTGGAAATCCACATTTCCAAAAATATTCAATAACAATCAAAGAGCTACAACCTAGTTTATTTAGATCATATCTATCTGTGGAGCCATCTTTGACTTACAAGTGCCTTTCACAGACTTAAGACTTCAAGTAAACTTTCAAAAACAACATCTCACCAATTTCTGCTGTGTGAAAGAGTTAAAAGAAAGCAACTCATGGATTCTGTTGCCTGTCAAGGAAATGCCTGGGGAAATAGATGGGTTGTATAATGTGCCCGGAAGGTCAACAAACTTAGGCTCTGGCAGCTTGACAAGAGTTTAGAATCCTAAAATCCCCTACCAAAAATAACCCTGCAGAGTTCTGACATTGGCACAGTCAGAAAAAGCCCCCGGTTGCAGCTGTTTTGGGGAGTATAGTTCAAGAGAGCCAAGCTTTCATAAAGTAAATTCCTCATTGTCCTGAGCGCTGCACTTCAGGGCCCTGATATCAATCCCCTTCAATTCGTACATAACTGTGTGTGTTTATGCAGGATGAATATGCATCAAACCTGATTTTGCTTTTTGATAAATTAGTTTCCACACAAGCGTAAACATTTCCTCTAATAAGGACAATATTCTTCTTGGCCAAACTGTTCCTTGTATTTCATCTGGAAATTTTTTTTTCCCTCTAATCTAGTATTTTTTGGAGTTCTGAACATCAGAATAAGGGAGAAAAATGCGAAACTAGCCACGATTGCATGAGCGTTCTGGGAATGAAATTCAGAGAATCATGCCAATTTTGTAAAGACAAAGAACACGTAGAAATTTCATGGTGTTATTTCCATAGAACGATTAGAGGGCACTGGTGTCACCAGTGCTGTGGCCCGAGCAGACGGTACCCTTAGTACAATTAATCTGAGCAGACTAGCACCCAGACGCTTGAAGAAAGGGGTTGTTTATCCAGGTAAATCCGTATCTTAGTATTTCCTCTTTCCTTCTAGGTGAACCTTTAATTTTTCACAATAATATTTTTAGCTGACGTGTCTATACTACTTCGAACAAACTAGGTACAATTGATGTGTAGAATTACACAAATAAATGTTAAAACTGATAGTCACTTATAAGGTTGTTCCTATATTCTTTCGGTGGAGTGAAGGGTACTAACATTTTTTCTGGGTATAACCCTGCTGGCTCTTTTGGTGTGCGAGATGCATTCGTTTAACCATCTGTGTCAAGTAAAGATTTTGAGGATTCAACCGAACTTGTTGATTCCAGAAACCCGGAGTTTGCAAGCTAGTTTAAGGGATGGACGTTCAAGAGAAAGTAACTTAACACTGTATGAATCTTTACGTTAACGGTTGCAATGGCTGGAAGAATAAGCAGTGCATTGTTTTTCAGGCAAGGAAAGCTGTTTTGAGCGTATAGTGTCCAGATTTGGCACTAACATAACTTATGTTGTGATTGGAGATGGCCGAGATGAGGAGCATGCCGCTAACCAGGTAACTTCACTCTGAACTTTATCTTGTTTATCTTCCAGGAAAAGAAAGTTGCTTTGAACGAATAATGCAAAGGTTTGGCAGAAAAGTAGTATATGTTGTAATTGGGGATGGTGTAGAAGAAGAACAGGCAGCAAAAAAGGTAACCCGTTTCAAACAATGTTGGTGTGATCCTTCTAATGCAAGCTTTTTTGTTTGCATTCCTGTAGTTTGGCCCAGTGGCAGCTTGACAAATGATTTCAATTTATAGATGCGAAGCAGTAAGCGCATGAGAAGGTCAATACTTACATTCAAATAAACCATTTGGAGTCTAGCATTTTTTGCCTGAAACTTTGTAAGATATGTAGGAAAATTTAGTTATACTTATTTGTGTGTATATGTGTATAATACACACAGATATGAGAAAGATGGGCAAATAACCATTTTTAAGCACGTGAAATTCACCAAGATAAAGACGCTTAAGGAGCTCCATAGAAAATCATGTGAGTGGCTCAGTTCTTAAGTCTTTTTTCCATCCATCCTCTGTGCTGTATGGTCCTTGTGAGTGCCCTGCTAGTAATCGTTCCCCATGATGGTAAATGTTGAGGGTAGCTTTCATAGCAGAAGGAAAAAACTTGCCAGAGAATTTATTAAATGCTATTGGAATGGGATATATTATTCAAATCCTGTTGTACCAACTTGTTGGAGAGACTTAGAGGCAGAGGCAATGTGCCTTACATCTTCTAGGAGAGTGTTCCCTGTTTTGGTGAGTCATTGGTGCTGGATTGAAGCCAAGCAGCTGGCTGTGAATATATTCAGAAGATCTCATAGGCCCTAGGTATTTAAATCAGCCTTTTCATCTGGCCCATATTTCTGGAGAAATCAAGGCAATTAAAAAAAACATTAAATGGTTGGTTTAGTATCAAAAGGAGAACGATACCAAAATTGGCCCCAGATACCAGACTATCAGCCAACACAACACTGAGATCTACTGCTTCCTTCACCGGATGATAGCAAAATATCATCTAGCCAGTGGGAGTATAGCTCAGTGGTAGAGCGCATGCTTAGCATGCACAAGGTCCTGCGTTCAATCTCCAGTACCTCCACTAACCAAAACAAAAGAAGAAAAGAAAAACATATATATATCATCTAGCCAGAATACAAGTGATATAATTTATAAAACAAGCAAAATGATGGATTAGTACTGTGAAACAAGGACATATCAGTGTATATTGCTTTACACAGAACAAAAGTTGTCCTCAGTATGCTGAGGAGATTTCAGATCATCGTCTAATAAAGCCTTCACTAAACAATTGCACGGACTGGACTGTTTACCTGATTTCTGTTTCTCTCCACCCCCACACCCCCCAAAAAACAACAGACAGTTTCCTAGAAAAGTTTATAGTGATACTAGAAAGATAAAAGAAATGATTTATGTTTGTAGTCAATTCAAATCAAACAATGGAGAAAGAGAAAGAGCTTCCACTTTAGAAGGTTTAGAAAGTGAAGTGTTGGAAGCCATACCTGAAATTCTCCAAGTTTTTCCATAACATTAAGAGAGTTGGTGTGGACTCAGCCTCCCACGGTGCACCTCAGTCTAAATTAGGAGTGTCAGTGACCCAAGACAGCGCTCTGGTCCCAAGGACATTCTGTATGAGGTCAGGGATGCAGCCTCAAGAAATACAACTTTCCTAGCTAACTACTACTTGAAATCCTTCCAGTTGAAATATCTTCTGGAGTTTGTCAGTGTCCAGAGTCTGTGCTGTTTCTGTTTTTCACATTGGCACCATAATTATGTACAGCAAAGAACAGTCAATGCAGCCACTACAGCAAGCTTTTGCATGTCTTTTAGCCAATGTGAAACACACATATCTAGGTCAGGGCTGATAAAATTCACTTTCCCCAAACAGAAACAGTATATGCCTTTGAAAATTAAAACTTGTAAAGTCTACCCCACTTACCCATGGTGGGAAAAACTAGACTTGGTATACCAGTTGTTAAACCTCTGCTTTACACCCTAAAGTAATCTTCAGGAAGAAAAGGCATGACTCCAAGTGGGTAAAAACCTCGGTTAGAATGCTATTTCCAAATGGTTGTTTATGTAGGTACAGTTTTGGTGATGGTGAAGGCTTGTAAGTCTATTTTGAAACACAGGTGATTGGTTTCTCTAGTATTCAGAATGCATGCTTTTCTTGGATGTAGCTGTTATCGCATGTGCAGAAATATAAAGTTCCATTTTGTTATTACAAATAGATCTGAGCTGAATTTAAAAAACATTACTTCTAGGTGAATTTCTGTGCTTTAATTTGATCTAAAAACATAGTTTGCTTTGTCAATTTAAGAAGAAATTTCAAAGTTTTAACTGTGCTCCTTTATAGAAATATATGATGCAAGCCATATTTGTAATTTTTAACTTTTTGGAACCCTTGTTTAAAAAAAAAGTAAAAAGAGACAGGTAGAATTAATTCTAGTAATATATTTTAATACATACTCAAAATATTATTGTCTCAATGTCTAGTAAATATAAAAACTCTTAATGTGATATTTACATTTTAAAAAAATTCTAAGTCCTTGAAATTCAGCATATATTTTGAACTTGCCACATTTCAAGGGCCCCGTATCCACACTGGGCTAGTGGCTACCATATTAGACAGTAAAAAAAATTTCTAACAATAGTGATTATTATTTTAATTACTAATTTTTATAATAAAGTGTATTTTCCATGTTACATATATAATATATATATTTCCATTATACATGTAAATATATATTCTATACATATATGTTCTACAAGATGTCATCAGCCCAAACTTACAAACAATGCTTTGGTTTTATTAATTGCTATAATACCTTATTTTCTTGTTTTCATTATAATCTGTGTTTTTTCCCTAATCACAACCTTTCGTGAAATTTTAACTCTACACATATACCTACTGGTATATATACATTACACATATATTGTAATGTCTAAGAATTTTTTGCCCATAAGAACTGATTTTTGCCACCTTCAGAGGGCGCTATCTCCCCCACTGAGCATGCGTGCTGGAGTGCTTTCCCTCAGTCCCACACCAACGAAATGAATCAGGTCAACTTTGCTGGCTTCAGTTATTACTTCTCCCAGACAAGCAAGAAACTTGATCATCCCTACATGATTTTCTACCTTATATAGTCCAGCTTCAGATTCTTTTTCATGTGGAAAGGAATTCACCCTCTTCCTCTCAAATAGACAAAAACCTTGGATCTAGGAAGTTTATCATTTTTTAATTTTACTTATAACCGAGAGATAAACCTTAAGGAGTAATGTAGTGGTTAAAACATGCTTTCCTTCAGCCACGTAGGATTTTGATGCTCAGCTTGCTTTCCCAGATGCCGATATTAGTCATGATACTTTCCCAAAATAAATCTTTAACTACTTTAGAAAGTTCATTATTTTCTTTCATTACCATTCAAATACAGTTCAGATCTATTTCTCTTTTACTTTGACAATATCCCATTGATGCTACTGAGTCTTTAAATAAGATCGTCCCTCCCGTGAACTCCCTCCCTTGAACTTGGGTGAACTGCGCGTTGTGTGTGTGTGTGCTGCTGCTTCACTGAGACCATGGTTATGATCTCTCTCCGTTCCCTCCCCGTCTCTCTTCCCTCCCTCCCTCCCTCCCTCCCTCGCCCACGCAGCACAACATGCCCTTTTGGAGGATATCAAGTCACTCAGACCTCTTGGCTCTACATCAAGCACTGGAATTAGAGTATTTGTAACTGTGTTCTCTAGCTGGAGATCCGTTGTTTTTGTTTTTTTGGTTTTTTTTTTTTTTTTTATATTTCAAGTACACTGAATTTTTATGTGTGATTCAATGCCTCTGGCTTTACACATACAAATTGTCTTAAAGGATGAAATCATATTGAATGAGAATTCCAGAATGAAGAATTCTGATTGCTTGAACGGAATTAAACTTTAGTGCTACAGAAAGGAAGCTCTATGGTCTTACACTTACAACACTTTAACGGTTTTAAAAAAAAAAGTCTGTGGAGATTGCTGGTCCACACCGAATGAGTCGTTCTAACTGGAATTAACAGCTTTAGCAAAGAACTCTTACCCTGGCAAAACACCAACACAGTCTCCGTCTGACAAGGTGGTGTTTAACAACATTCCTCAAAATGGGAGATCTTCTCAGCCCTGAGGTTTGAATCTGACTTTAGCCTACCTAGCCCAGAAAATCTGAATTGGAATGCACTCAGACTGTGTAAGGACAGTCCTATCTAGACCTGTAATTTGTGTAAATTATTGATGAAAATAATTTACTGTGACTTTATTAGTAGCTGACTTTGAAAGTGGATGCAATTTTTCTTTCATTTGTTGGGGCGGGACACGGGTGGGGAAAAGGGAATCTAATAATGTCTCTTTTTTAAGTTTGGCAAATAGAATGTTCATATTGATGTGTTGTGCCTTAAAGACAAGACAGCGTTTGTGTGTTACAATGTAACTTTGGTTAAAAAAAAAATCTCTGTAGATAATGAAAGACAAAAACCATTGTGATCATTCTTAAGATGACCAAATTTAAAATTCAAGTAATCAAAGCTTAATAATGCATCAGCGAGAAACCGAGTACTTGTTGCGATAAGAAAACAACAATAATAAAGGAAAGCTTGTGTTTTATTTGGGTTCTTCATAATTCCAATAATTGTATGAGGCAACTATTTGTGCATCCAACCATAAGCGGAAGGTTTGGGAAAGACTGTGGGACCTTTACTTAGAAAGTGAAATGTACATTGAAGTCTCGAGTATCCTTTCTACCATTTTACTGGAGAAAACTAAGAGCCATATTCATGATGACTTACAGTGTTTGGAGTTTGACTTTTTGATACGTGTAAGTTGTGTAGAGGAAAATATTCTGATGGAAATCATAAGCAAATATCACCCAAATGTTTTTAGAATATACATGAACATGGCTTTAAATCCATGTTGAGTGAACAGGGCTTAAAATAAAGCTAAGTGCATTTCTTCCCAATGCCATTGCAAAAACGAAGTGTCATCAGTAGTGGAAGGTGAATGCCCAGATGGTTTCTAAGGAAAGAAGTGAATCAATGAAATTTTACCTAGACTCTGATCATAAAAGAAATTAACAAGTGAGTCGGATCTTGGCAGCATTACTAAAGTCACAACAGTGAAATAGTATCTGGTTCTCCGTCTTAACACATCAATCCAGTTTCTCTCCGTTACAGACCTGTGCACCTTGGTTTCTGCCTGTACCATTACTGCACAATGGACTTCATTCAGTGCAAGGAGAGCCTGTCATCGTTGTGTTTGCATGTTTTTGTTTTTTTTTTCCTTGGTGTGTAGCCCATGTTAAGAACACGATACAGGTTCTCCTGTCATTTTCTATGACATGATTTCCCTTGTGGAAATTTAAGACTTTCAAGATCCAGGAATGTTTTACTGGTGTTTACACCTGCAGTCCTGTGTTTAAAATGTCACACTGTGGAACCTGGAGTCCAGCTACTAGGCAGTGGCCCTAATCAGAGTCTGGTCCATGATAATCATAATCTCATGCTTCCATGGCTCCCCTAAGATTAGGGCTTTGTACACTGATCACAACATTCATTATGGAAATGTGATTTTATTTCCCAGGCTATAAACCTGTATTTCTTTACTGAATGCTAAGGCCATGTTTACACTGGGCAGAAAGAGACTGAGAACCAATTTTACAGATTTTAAGATTGTGATTTCATCACATATAGACCTTAAACTTCTTTAAATTTTGTAGCTTTTGGCTACCTCTGCCCCAAGTAATGTTACAGACAAATTAAGGTTGGGATACTACTAATAGTACTAATAATAGTAATAATAATAATACTAATAATAAATCTTCCATTTCTCCTGGCCTTTAGCTTGCAAATAATAGTTGACAAAATTAAAGAGCTGCATTGATTATCGATACTTAAATCTACTTTGTGCACTAAAACCTTAAATATTTATTACTGTGAATAAGACAAAATTTTCTTTACTTTCTAGCCAGTTGTTTCTTTAAATGAGAGAATTGCGGCATTACATCTAAATTTTTAATTATTTTTCATATCAAACAAGCAAGGTTTATGCTGCTAAGCCTGCAGATAAAGAAAGGAATGCCCCTTCACAGGGCGAAGAGAAGGGCCGCTGATGGCGTCACCAGTGCTGTTTCTCACAGACATCTTCTCCGATTATGTGTTCCGAAAAGGCTGCCAATGTTAAACCTAAATGCTAGGTTGACAGAGAACAGCTTGTCTGGTACAACGGTGGTGCAGGCCACTGGGCCCACAAGTTTGTCATGCGACTTCAGACCAGAAAGCTTCCCTTCCCAGCTTTGGAACCCAAGATCCTCTTCCTTTCTGATCTGAAAAACAAAAAAATAAATCAACAAACCAAAAGCCAGCCCCTGTGGCAATTCCCACATGCTGTTGACATACAGAATATTGTGCCTTATTATAAACCAATTTGAAAAGTGTTCTGTCGCCAAAATGGGTTTTGGGCTCCTATGTGTACAAACTTGGTATATCACCAGGGCAAGTAACCAACCACCTTGTGTTACCTCCAAAAAACAGGTGGCCTGGCTACAGTAGTGTAACAGACAAGATTAAGTCACTCTCCCCTGCAAAGATTTGTAAATCAAATTCAGAGCAAAAAAAAAAAAAAATTTAGTATCATGCAGTTTGTGCACAAATAGTAGGTAATAACTCTATTAAAATGTTTTTTTCCTCAGTCTCTGGTGAGCTAAGATTCAAAATAGTACCAACAGAATGCTCCAGTATGAAGGGTTTTTGGTGTTTGTAATGCACATTTGTTTATGACAAGCCTACATTCTCAGTGAATATGGCATTTAGTATTTCTTTTCAAAACAAACAAGCATCTTGAGCCAAAGTTGCATTTTGCCTCCCAACCACAGTAATGGTAGCAATATGGAAACCTCACAAAGTCAAGGGTTTCTATTACGTATTAGTAAAATATAGATCATTGGGGCCTACATAATTTAAAAAATGTAAATTAATATTAAAAGCTTGTAAAAATATGTACATCTTTACTACTTCTCAATAAATACCTTTGGAAATGTTTTCATTTTCTTCACCCTCCATGTTGTAGAGTTTCTGTTGTGTGTATTTGACTCAATTCTAAATAATGTGAAGTTGGTAGTTAGGTTCATGCCGTCTCTTACCTCCCCTGGTTTGTGCCTAAATCACACAATTTGCACTTAAGGCAAACTGAGATGCCACACAGTAAAATGTCACAAATTAAGACTGAAAGTGGGCAGGTGTACTGAAAAGATGTGAGTTAACATAGTTTTTTACATATGGGTAGTTACATTTAAATGTCATGTGTCATGTAGTCACACTTCATTAGGGATAAAATGATACCATTTGGAATATTTAAAGCAAGTTTCTTTTAGATGAATATGGGGCATGGTTTGTAAGTAGCTTCCAAAGGTGGTAAAAGGAGTGTTTTTCTGAAACATAAATCTGTTAAATCACAGCTCCCTTATTATCTTGTGTATAGTATTGATTTATTTGCAGATCTGTTGTTCAGATGCAAACCAGAGGGAAATTTCAGACCAACCTCATTCTCAACTTTTTAAAACGTTAGCCTCCAAATCAATGAATAGGTCCCCGTCTCTAAAATTGCACATGCTCACCCAACACTTCCCTCATTTCCCTGCTTTACTGTTTAATAGTACTTAATCCTTAGACTTAACAATTACCCAGCGTGACACGTACTTTATTTATATTTTGCACTAGATGACTCACCCACTAGAATGTATGTTCTGTGAAGGCAGAGAGTTTTGGTTTTGTTTCGCTCACTTCTATATGACCAGTATCTAAGAAAGTGTCTGGCGTATAGTAGGTACTCAAGAAACATTTGTTGAATGAATGCATAAACCATTGGAAAACATTTATATGATCATGGTCTGGAATTAAATTTTAAATGGTAGAGCTAGATTTAAAAAAAAGAAAAAGAGAACATACAGGTAAGTTTAGATGGGACCAATGTAAATTTTTACAACTTACATGGAATGTTTGCTGGCCTAATAATTCATAAAAATAAAGAGCAAGGATGGCTGTAAGCAAAGATGTATTGGGAAAAAGTTATACATGAGCTGAGGGTGACCTACTGGGGGGGCAGGGAGTTCATAATGAATCAATGATTGCTTCTTCCTTTTACTCTTTTATTTAAAAAATGATAATATGCAACATCAGATTTAGCTTATTTAAATTTCCTAAGGCCACAAAACATCTAAAAATCAGATCTATGTTTAAACTCTGTGGTTCATGAGTCTGGATCCCAGAAGAAAAAAAGAAAGAAAGAAGAGAAGTGTATGATGTTCCTTAGGTAGCAAAGGATAACCATTGTTTAACATCTGTGCATGGTTTGTTTTGTGTTTTTTTAAATCGGTTATTGGATGTAGTGGATTGGATTTCTCATTCACAGGTCGCTCCTCAAAGCCCTCTCAAATCTGACCAGGCCAAAGTCAATTCTGGAGATAAACTGTGGCCAAGAAAGATGCTCTCACAGAGCAAAAACTGTCCTAAGCTCTGACTTTAATGCCTGTCCCTCAGCCCGATGACCGTTCAGGACTGTGTTAGCTCACAGTTTGAAAAATGTGCGGACATAATCTGCTAAGGAATCTCTGACAAAGCAGACTGACTCTGTACAAGCCAGACGATCATTTTCCCTCCCCATGAACTATTTTTGATGGGGGCCTATGGGGCACTGACTCTGTAGTCGTAAAATCTTAGACTTTTGTGCCCAGTGGCTGCAGGGATGCTGTCAGTCTTGTTCTCTGGGGAGACCTCCATGAAAATAACTGAAGGAGAGTGTGTGTTGGAGGAGGTGGAAGAACCAGTAAGTCAGTCAGTCTCCACTGAACCACAGCTGGTAGGGCTGACCCTGAACTCATCACACTCCTGGCCCTCATCTCGGTGGGGGAGGCTGGGAAGACTGAAGTGGGCTAAGCACAGGGCGTGTGGGGAGTAACTTGCAGAGGCAGCCAACCAGCTCACAAAGGGAAGATTCGTGGAGAAAATGATTCCCAAGCTGAAACTCCGAGGGCAAAGTGATGAAGGCCAGGGGAATGGGTAAGAAGCATTCAAAGTGGAAAATCTATATGCTAGTGTAGGTAAAAGAAAAGTAGAATGAGGTGGTTGGGGAAGGGCAAAGAGAGGAAATAGTAAGAAATGAGACTGGAAAATAAACCAGGACCAAATCATGACGTTTTTCAATACGTCATTAATGAATTTTGATTGTACCCTGGATCAGTAGGTATTAAATGAAAGGTTCCTAAACAAGATTTCTGGGTCCAGATGAGCAGTTGATAGTTTCTCTGGCCACTCATTGGAGGTGCGGGATCTAAAGAAGATCCCAGAGTGTTATTCATAGACTCCTGAGTAAGGCGACGGCCATGAATATGGACAGACCTATCAAAGAGAATAAGATGGTAATAAAAAGGATTTAATGATTCTCAGGTAAATCCAGCCTGACGTAAAAGTTCCTGGTTTAGGAAATTTGGTAGATGTCCTGCAGTTCCTAGAGATTGGAAACACGATGAAGGAAAAAAGATTCTGGTTGCTGTTTGTGTTGCTGTTGGTGGTACTTGTTCTTGACGGAAGATACTGAGCCCAGTGTTTGAAAGTGTTCATTTGGAAGAATTGTTCATTGTGAAGCTTGAATTTGCAGCAATTTCCTGGCTGGTTGTTAGACACCTTGCCTCATTGTAACTCACTCAGAAAGCAGTTCAGAAAATCCTAAATAATTTAATCTGATCAAATCAGTCATTTAAGAAGAATTTACCATTTGTGCAACCTTAGACAGCACGAGTGAAAGCTACGAAAGGTGACAGTAATGTAGAATGTGTGTGCTTGACACGCACCAAGGAAAATTATCGGGGTGACCAGTTAATTTAACATGCTGCTTCCCATCTCCTGCTTCACCCCAGTTTCTAGTAAAGATAAACCTCGTATTTACAACCCAGAAGACATTCAAATGCCTCTGAACTTTTTGTCAGTGACTTTTGTACAAGTCATCGCCAGCTTATGTCTGGTGGAAACAACATGACATTTCTAATTTATTTGCAAAACAACAAAAAGCTATTAAAGAAAGCTCTATAACAGGATGACAGATGATTTAATCACTCATTCTTAGACAGATTCATGTATTACCCAAAAATATGGCTTTCATTAAGATACATATTATGGTGGAATAAACTATTTCATGAGAGTGAGCAGTAATAACTTGTATGTGAGCAGAAATTAAAATTAATGCCAAACACACACCTGTAAAACCATCCTAGTTAGCTCATGAAATTACTTCTACATCAGTTATGGAAACAGCAGGGGTGAGGTGGGGGAGACACTAGAAAGAGTACTAAAAAAAAGTGATATAACATCATTTTTTTTAAGTTGCATTTAGAGTTTTACAAATAAGTGCATTTTCCAAATTTTGAAGACCCACTTTTCTAAGCAAAATCTACCCCAGACTATTACCACTTTGGGCAATATGCACTGTTACCACGCTTAGCTCAAGACTTGGTTTCAAAGAACAGAAAAGGGATCATTTTCCTCTGTCTGTGAAGAGCACAGATGGATATTCATTCATGCACCTCTTTCTGTGTAAAGCCTTTATTATTGTTGGAGTTTTACTCATCTGACCTCAGCAGTGTCGGCGAGGTGGAGACAGTACCACTGAAGCAAGGTGAGCAGTGGGACCGAGCAGGAGCAGGGGTCTTGCTTTGAGTTAATCGGTAGCTTTGGAGTCAGCTCTAAGGGAGCATACCAGAGGAGGAGGAGGAAGGAAACTAACATTTGGAGGCATACAGTGAACCAGGAGCTTACCATGTGTTACCTCATTATCACATCATTGAGAGTTGGTATTGTTAGTCCTATGATATAGTTTAAGGGACCTCCCAAGGTCACATGACTGGTGGGTAGCACAGGCAGTGTTGGATCGGAAGTCTGTCAGGAGGACCACCATACTGCATAACCTATGCTCTTTGCACTGTATCTGGCTGTCCTATTGCAGTTGAGTTGCTCAGAACTTGTAGAGTTATGACCTGAGGAAAATCGACAGCATGTGAGACGCAAGTGATGGAGTTAACTCTTCTCTTTGCGTGGGCATAACTGCCATCACCGTACCATCCTATGTTGCCTATGTGACAAATGGCCTTTGTGCAGTAAAAATGTTACTTTTGCAGGTAAATGTAAAAGGGCCCTTAGTTGATGATTTGACTTAGCGATCACAATTATATCTGGTTTTATATGGAAACTCAAAAGATAACTAACCAATGAAAGCTGCCGAATTAATTTACATTTAGTTAAAAACACATTTTCTGATGTCTCCTTTTTAAAATGCTTTTCCTGGATGTAGCACATACATTGACAGATTTTGGTACAATTTCGAGTCTCCCTGACCTGAAGCATGGCCCTGAGAGGGGCTCTGGACAGGCTTCTGACCAGAGTGGGGAATTACGAAGTTTCTAGAGCCACCTAGTATAAGGGCAGGCAAATCAAGTTGGAGCACTGAGGAATCAGCATGCTTTCAGAAGTGTCTGGTTGGAAGATGTTCAGAAGAAAGTCCCCAAAGGGTAAGTGGAGAAACATTTTTTAGAAACAGCTTGGCCAACTTTGTATCTTTTCTAAAACTCTGTAGTGGACATGACTTTCTAAAAAATTGTGGTAAAATACACAGGAAATTTACCATCTTAACCATTTTTAAGTGTACAGTGCTATTAAGTACATTCAGTGGTATTAAGTACATTCACATTGTTGTGCTACCATCACCAACCATCCAACCATCCACAGAACTCTATATCTTGCAAAACTGAAATTCTGCATCCATTGTACAATAACACTCATTTCCCTCTCTCCAGCCCCTGGAATTTGATAACTTTACATATCTCAAATAAGCACAGTCATAACAGTATTCATCCTTTTGTGACTGGTTTACTTCACTTAGCATAATGTCCCCAAGGTTCATCCTTGTCATAGTGTATGTCAGAATTCCTTCCTTTAAGGTTGAATGATATTCTTTGTATGTATATATCACATTTTGTTATTTGTTTATGATGAACACTTGGGTTGCTTCCACCTGTGAGCTATTGCAGATAATGGTGCTACAAACATGGGTGTACAAATACCTCTGAGTCCCTATTTCAATTATTTTGGGCATATACCCAGAAGTGAAATTGCTGGATTATATCTTAATTCTATTTTTAAATTTTTGAAGAACCACCACACTTTTTTTTCCCCATAGCAACAAAATAATTTTACATTCCCACTAATAACGCACAAGGATTCCAGTTTCTCCACATCCTTATCATTGTTATTTCTGTGTTTTGCTACCATAGCCATTCTTTGTGTGGTGGTCTCATTGTGGTTTTGATTTGCATTTTCTTAATGATTAATGATTTAGAACATCATTTTACGTGCTTATTGGCCACTTGTATATCTTTGGAGAAATGTCTATTCCATCATTTGGTCGTTTTTTAATTGGGTTGTTTGTTTTTTGTTGTTAAATTGTAGGAGCTCTTTATATATTCTGTAGATGAACTTTTTATCAGATATATGATTTGCAAATATTTTCTACCCCTCCTTGGGTTGTCTTTTCTATAGTAAACAGGAACTTTTTTGTGTACTCAGTGTCCCCCTTTTTAGGGAACCATCTTACCTCTGGTCATATGGCTCAGCCCTAACCAGTCAGCATATTCCATCCTATTTGCAACAATAATTTATTTGCCCAAAGAAGGGTATAGGTCTCAAGCTTGGCCCATGGAAATTCACCTCAAGACTTTTCTCCAAATCTGTTGTGAGAGATGCACTATCCTTCTGGGATCAGAAGCTCTGGTGACTCTGTCAGCCTAAAACCCCTGCACCATCCTTCCTGCCACGCTGAGAGAGAACCTGAATATGAAACCCAAGCTTGAGCTGAGATGGAGCCAGTGATGCTGGAGCATTTGATATCAGCATGTCAGGAACCAGAACTTCTCGACAACCACACCTGGGTTTTTTTAGTTCCATAAGCCAAAACCTCTTCTTTCCTCTTCTTGCTTTTTCCTTCCTTTCAAGTCCTTTTTTCCCTTAAACTTGTCAAAAGAGTGTGCGCTAATAACCAACTGGCAATGGTGATTCCTGGAGCAAACAGCCCAAAGCAAAGCATGCCCTCTCATCAATGTCTAAGAGCATAAAGGACATTAGAATTGGTCAAAGTAAAAAGAACATGAAAATGAATACATGTATATTCATGTATGAGTGAAGAATTGTGCTGTACACCAGAAATTGACACAACATTGGAAACTGACTATAATTCAATTAAAAAAAAGAAAGAATTGGTCAAAGTATATGAAGTGGTTTGGGACTCCTGATTCTCTGGGGTCTGCTTTTTCCAGTGACACTGTGGCCAGGAGACATGGGATCAGCAGGAAGATATAAGGGAGGGAACTGCTTATTTTAAAGAAAGGTGCCTAAAATATCTTGCAATAGTTTAAAATGGTTACTTTCTAATATTTTCTCTTTATATTACAGATCCCTGGGTAAATTCAGGCACCTCACTTGATGGCTCCCTGTAAATTGGTGGCACATCCTGAGAACACATATCTATAGGCCCAGAATCTCAGAGTTCCAGCTACCTCCCTCTCTCTTCCCCCGCCCCCAACCCCATGACCACATCACCTAATCATCTGTGAGGTGCAGTTTAGAACGAAATTAGCCAACTGGATGCCAAATTCTGTGATGACCATGCTTTAATTTTTCCTTTCTCTGGAAAAGTTTTCCGCCTCTCACCCTGACTCGTGGCAGTCCAACCAATAGGCATGCAATGTATTCAATAAAAGGGGCACTGCTGAGTCACACCAAGTCCCCAACATTCTGCATGATCAGAACCAGTGCGGTAGTTAGAACTGTGGAGGTTTTCTCTTTTTTTCTAGTTCTCATGTAACCCAAAACACCCACGCTGGCAGTGACGCTGAGAATATATTTACTTTGTTTGTAGCTCACCCAGAACCATTTTTTTTCTTCAACTGAAGTGTAGTTGATTTACAATGTTGTGGTAGTTTCTGGTGTGCAGCAGCTACACAGTAATTCAGCTATGCCTGTATACATACATACATTCTTTTTCATATTGTTTTTCATTATAGATTACAAGCTATTGAATATAGTTCCCTGTGCTATACAGTAGGACCTTATTGTTTATCTATTTTATATATAGTAGTTTGTATCTGCTAAGCCCAAACTCCTAATTTATCCCTCCCCCCTCCCCTCTCTGGCAACCACAAGTCTGTTCTCTATGTCTGTGAGTCTGTTTCTATTTTGTAAATAAGCTCATTTGTGTCATTGTTTTTTTTTTAGATTCCGCATGTAAGTGATAGCATATGATTTTTGTCTTTCTCTGATTTCACTTTGTATGATAATCTCTAGGTTCATCCATATTGCTGCAAATGGCATTATTTCATTCTTTTTTATGGCTGAGTAGTATTCCATTGTGTATATATACCACATCTTCTTTATCCATTCACCTGTTTATGGACACTTAGGTTACTTCTATGTCTTGGCTATTGTAAATAGTGCTGCTATGAACACTGGGGTGCATGTATCTTTTTGAATTAAGAGTTTCCTCTGTATATATGCCCAGGAATGGGATTGCTGGATCATATGTAAGTCTATTTTTAGTTTTTAAAGGAAGCCATACTGTTTCCCATAGTGGCTGCACCAAATTACATCCCCACCAACAGTTTAGGACAGCAGAATCTTTTAACAACTGAATGATATACCTTAAAAGTAAGAGTTTCTATTACAACAACTGACAGAACCTTAGAGCTGGAGAACACATCACATAATGAAACAACTCATGAGCTTGACAATAGTAAGACTGCTGCTGAGACATCTGTTCATCTTTTTATAGGGCAATAGTTTAACCTTGTAGTTAACTTCTTTAACATTATGTCTAGGAATAAGTCGCCTTCCTAGCCTGAAATTTCCTTCTTTAATGACCAAATTGTACATAATTAATTAGTGCATTTTTTGTGTTTTGTCTTAAGAAATGGTCTAGTAGAGTTTCTTTCTAAACATTTAACTTTAATCATATTTATTAACTATTAAACATGAGGTATTTGCCAACTCTAATCATAAAGTGTTCTGTCCTGAGACTGTCTCTGTTCTCAGGAGGATAAGAAGAGAAATGTCTTTAAAATAACCAATCCCATCCTAAGAAGACTTTCCAGTTGCTTTCTCTTCTTGGGATTTTTTTTTTTAATTAAAACAAACCACAGTGAAATAAAACAAATAAAAATAATGTGATCTGGAACAGTGGAGGCAAGTGGAATTAAAGTAACTTTTCCATTCAAAGCAATGTCTAAGTAAATGTCTAAATTCATCAGACTTTCACTGCCTAATAATGTGACATGTTTACAATGTTGAAGGAAATCAGGTGTTTTCATGCTAAATGAAAATAAAATTTATGTACTGTTATTACCATATTCTTTGCCTGGTGTTTCTCACTCTATTCATCATTAAAAGCTGCTCAGTAAATACTGTGCAAACTGCATGTGGGGATGTTATGCAGTAATAACTCAGAATTGGCTATAAATAACCACCCGTCAGAGCCTTGGGACGAGTCAAGGGCTTACAAGGGAATGTTTGTGCCACAATTGCTAATTGTGAAAAAGAGAGTTATCAGTCTGTTTTCTGTTAGTATTTGATATACTAGAAGCAAGTTTGGACATTAGTGCTCTAGCCTGAGACAAGGGCTTTATCTATCACTATGTGAGCTGAAGCAGGCAGTAGGTTGAATAGTATGATTTTTGAGACTAACTTTTCTCCACTCAACAATATTAGAAAAGCTGATGGAGAAAGACTTACTTGCCTACCCCATGTATTAGTTAGCCATTGCTGTGTAACAAATTTCCCCCAACTTTAGCAGCTTAAAACATCAAGTATTTATCACCTCACATAGTGTCTGATGGTCAGTTACCTATGAGCAGCTTAGCTGGGTGGTTCTGGACTCAGGGTCTCATGAGATTAAAATCAAGCTGTCAACGAGGACTCCAGTCATTTCAAAGCTCAATTGGCTGGTCAAGCTTCTTTCACACTTACTTAAATCATGGTTGGCAAGAATCAGTTCTTCCCTGGTTCTTGGTTGCAGGCTTCAGTTCCTTGCCACGTGGACCTCACCATAAGACTAGTCACATAATGGCAGCTTACTTGCCTCAGGGTGAGAGATTCAAGAGGAAGGGTGAACTAGAAGAGAGTGCCCTAAATAGAAGTTGCAGTATTTTATACCTAATCTCAGAAGTGGCAGACTTTTGCCGTGTGCTATTAATCACACAGTTCAACCAGATGACAGTGGGGAAGAGGACTATATGGGGTGTACACACTAGGAACTGGGGTCATTGTTGGAGGCTGGCTATCTCACCCTTGGCTGAAGCTGGTGTTGACACCAAAGAACAGATTAAAAAGCGTAACGAATCAAGATAGTCAATTGGCAAGAGTGCAGAGTAAGACATACCTAGGTCCAAATTCTAGAGTTCTTCTTGCTACTTTCTGGCAATTACTTACCTCCTTGAGTCTTCAACTTCCCATCTCTAACCCTTCAACAGCCCGTCTCATCTGGTTGTTGTGAAAGTTAAATGGGATAATATTTAAAGAAGTTTTTCCTTCTGTGAAGGCTCCTCTAAAGGAAATTAATGACAAAAGTGAAAAAAAAATTTTTTTGTAAGTTAGAGTAAGGAATCCAAAGACAGCATGCCACAGTATTTGGGGGGCATGGTGTCCTCAGGCATGGGCCAAAACAGCAAAAGGAGACACAGGGGAAGGATACAGTTAGGAGCACAGACAATTACGATGCTGGGATAAGTGCTCTAGTGAGAGCTGGAAGGCATGGTATTTGGAATCGAATACTAGTTCCAATGTAATAATTTTTTGAAGTGGAACCACTTTTCACCCGTGTTAAAACTAAAATGGCTTCCAAATCTTACATCACAATATAAACAGTATAGTGGATTCCAAAAAATGCAGGCCTTATGTTGATCTGGTGCAGAGAAAGCATATGTTCTTAGACATCTGTTTATACATCCACTTAGCAAGCATTCTGTCAGCCTGTCGGGACCAGCACCACAGCTGAAACACATATAGCCCCAGACATCAGCTGTAAAGGAACCAAATGGTGCCTTCCCCAAAATTACCTTACAATTCAAAGTATCTAAACAGCTTGACAGACACAACCAATAATTTACAAAGGAAAACCCACAGCCCACAGACATACATAGCCCCTAAATTCAGTAAGGAATCATTCTGAACTTCAGCTGTCTCCAGTACTGAATTTGGACTCTTCTTCATAGAGTGAGACAATGCATGACACCACGAATACAAGCCAAATGAGAATATGTTAGCTGCTAGCCAAGTAATGGTAGATTAATTAGTTGGTAAGATCCCCCAAATCCAAAACACTTGGCGATATTGGAAATCCTTGATTGCTTCATATTGACGGGAGGGAAGGGGGCAGGGCACAACCACTGAAGGAATGACACAGCAACTGAGGACAGGACAAACTGGTTACTACCAAGGTGGCGGAAGATTCCACTTGCAGTGGACCCTGAGCCTCATGGCACACCCACAGGCGCCATGACAGCTCCTAGGCTGACCATAAAAGATCAAAAAAGTGGGCAGGGACCCAATTCCTAGAAATTACTGCCCCAACATAGTTGGAATAGTCCTCCTAATCATTAGCATAAGAAATTACTGAGCCCATAAAACCTAACAACTCCACACTTTGTGATCACTCTCTCTCCTCTCCAGAGATACCCCGCACTCTGTCTGTGGAGTGTATGTCTACTTCTGCTTTAAGCTAAACACCCCACACCTCTTGGCCTCTCTCCCTTTCCTTTTTTGAGATGGAGTCTGTCTATGGAGAATGTATCTCCCTAAATAAACTTGCTTTCACTTTACTATGTCTCAGCTCTTGAATTCTTTCCTGCACGAGGCAACAATCTATTCTCCGGCAACAATATTCTGCTATTGTTACAAGAAGTTTCAAAAATGGAGACACTTTATTTTTAGATTTTCAGAGTAGTAATGCAGTGAAATGGGCTATTAGGTTGTTACTGCATTGACCTCATATCTATCGAGAATAATCAAACAGGAAAGTTCTGAAGCTTTGCTACTCAGTAAAGGCTAGAAACTGTTTTAAATCTGTTTAATCAATAAATTTCAGTTAAAGGGTCATGGTAACAAGCAAACACCTAGAGCTGTTTTTAAACTTACTTAATCAATTAATAAGGATTTGCTGCAATGAAGTCACTCTGGAAACCAACCAATCAATGACAACCTTCCATTTTCAAAGCCAGCCATTGGGTAGCACACACACTTCAATGAACACGTTTATAAGGCTGAAACCAACCCCCTCTTGCCTCTGTCACCAACACAAAACCCTGCTTCCAAGACTGTGGCAACCTTCTCTGGCCTCTATAACCAACACTACCCAAAACAAGTTCTCCCCCAAACCCTTTGTAAGATTTTCCTTTGCTCAGTATGTCTGGCCGAGTTTTCCTTACTTAAGTAAACAATGAATTCAACTTTGTATTTGGGGGTTCCAATGTGTTGATCTCTTCCTTTTTCTACACTACATACACACTGTTTGTAAGATGACTTTAATTTTATCACTTTGTGCAGACTTGTTTTTCTACGTAATAACCCATTATGTTAAAATATTTGACTTTGGAGACAGACAGTCTTTACTGAGTAGAGATTGAGACCTCTGTGTTAAATTTGTCTGCTTTTTACAAGGTTACCTTTACTTACAAATTCTGCACTTAATTTGTCCCACATCCAGTTTGGATTCCTTACCTTTGTTTATGCTATAACTGTCCACCTCATTCTCCCAACTACAAGCCGGTCTGGTACTGACCCTTCCTTCTCTCTCCCCTTTCCAGGCTTAGCGATGCTATTTCTGAAATGTTCTTTAAATTTCCTTCCTCCCCTTGCTCCTTTGGCTCTAGCCCTAATTAAAGATTTCAACTTCTTTTTGCCAAGATGATTAACAATAAATGCTCCCTACCATTCTAATACATCCACTGTGAGCCAGCCCACTGGGATGATAAAGACCAGAACTAAGCTTGTCTCTCCGCTCTTTGAAAATCTGTTTGCAAGACCCCAGGATCTCCTAAGAGACCAGATGGAAACTCCTTAGTGTGACACTGGCACCAATGCTACCCAGTTCACCCTCCTCTCTGCTCCTTTGGACTCAGGGTTTCCTATGGTTCACTGGCTCTTCCTTGAACACCCTGGACCCTCATAGCTCTTGCTAATTAATTCCTTTTCTTACAGGTCTTTTTTGTCTTCTGAACGTGGCACAATCCCGCTCATACAAAAATCATCTCCCAGTGCTTTGCAATTCATTCTGCTAATAGAGCATAGAATTCGTTGCATGCATGCTCATTGTACAGTGCTTTACTCTCCCCACTGGAAACAGCTCAAGTCAAAAGCAAAATCTTATTTCTCTTTGGGTTCTACTGGGCAGAGAAAAGAATGATAATACAAAGTAACATTCCAGTAAATGTTAGTTTAAAAGGATTTCATTGGTATATGGATTCGTTTCTGCAGCAGACTTTAATGTGTTCATAGGACTTGTAGAATTTCCCTACTGAAAACGCTTCATCTTGCTAATCCACTTGACCCTGACCTTTCAGCGCTGCCTATATTAAGGTCTGTAGGTTTCTATGAACAAATGTTAGTCTCTGGTTTCATTTTCGTCTCTGCTGGGCTCTCACTGAACTATTCTTAAGAAAGAATGCCAAGGCATTCCAGAATTAATGTTTGCATGTGTTTCTGGAGGAATGCTTCTTGGACTTTCCTGTCTTCACCATCATTTTAAAAGAATGACTTCTTAGATGGCAACAGAACCACACGATTGCATTCTGTTTGCCTTGGAAGTTGTTAGCGATGCTTTGGCAGATAGATTCCACACCTCCTGGTTTGGAAGGTGGGGGTTTAGAGAAACATTTACTGAGCTCTTACTATATGGCAGGAACTAGGTTAGATGGTAAGGATACCAAGACAATGAAAACACACATTTACACTTAAAAATTTGCACTCACGTCATGACTGAGCCAAGTAAACACGCACATAATAAAAGCACTCAAAGAAGGGCTGATGGGCAGACTGAAGAATTGGTTCCTGAAGCAGAGGACTGGGAGAGAAGGGCTCCCTGGGGAGGGGATGGTTGAGCATACACGCATGTGCGTATGAGCATCTATGCCCCATATTCGCATAAAGGCTGCCTGGAAAACACGCGCATTTAAGGGTCCTGGAAAATCTAAGAAGGCTCTGCCACCAGGAAATCTTAGAAACTTCTTTCAAGTTAACGCTTCTATTTTTAAAATTTCTGTCTTCATGAGCCCTTGAAGTGCACAGATTTTTTTGGTTTGTTATTTGCTTCGCTTTGCCAATTCCTTACATATAGTGTACGACCATACTTTTTTGGTCTCTGCAAACTAGGGCTTATGTAATATAAGAATAAGTATGTTTACAAAAGCAAATGTCACTACCCATTTTGAGGCCACACTTCTAAGAAGTTCCAGATTCTCAGCCTGGATGAGAGGTGGGGTCCTGACAACAGGCCAGGAAAAACGGTGAGACTGAATAACTCACAGGGAATCGTGTAAACATGCAGCTCGCGTTCTAGAGCGGTGGCGACCCTTTGAACTGAGGCTGCTGTTGACAGTGCCTCTGTGTCCACTTGACTTGTACACGCCCAGCTCCCAGGATCAGTGCAGGGCGCGCTCAGCCCTCCTGCTGAGCTCAGGTCATTAAATCCTCGCCCTACATTTTACAGCCTCGACCCCGTGACAGGGGATCTGACCCCAGCTCGGTGCCAGGCACCCAGCAAAACGGGGATTAATAAACCTCGCCCCAGTGTAGCCAAGGGCTCTACAGCTGCTTCTTGCAATTAGACTTGTCATCATTCTCTTAAGAAGCCCCTGTTGATTTTTAAATCCTAATTGGCAGGAGACACCTGTTTCCCAATGGGAAGGATGGGAATGGGTCATTTGCTTGCAGGCACAGGAGAGAGGCTGAGAGGCTGGATGAATGCGTGCAAATACCTTTGTCTCAAATCTCTTTGCTTCCATTTAGAGTTTCTTTTTTTTTTTTTCTTCTTTTTCTTTTTTTTTCTAAGAACAGCATGTCCAGAATCAGGCTAGTCCTTGGGAGGAAGTAAGCATTTGGCTCTGAACCTTTTTTTGATCAAGAAGTTACCACCGGTCCCTCCCTAAGGCGTCTTCCTTACCATCCAGCAGCCCCTTCTTGGCATGAATACTGTCTCCTGGCTACTTTTTTTTTTTTTTTCGCCAAGATCCTGGCTGTCATTCATTCCGGTATTTAGGTATTTATTAACTGCCTGCAACTGCCTAAACTCTGTAGCCTATTTGTGCCTATAAAGAGTATTAAGTTTATTTTTAGTTTCTGTCTTCACCGAGCTAGCATTCTAAATAGAGGGGGCATTAGAACTGCATGTCATAATACGTGTGAAATTTTCTTTTTCAACTAACATATTTGAGACAGTGTTTATGGATAGAAAGAAGAAATGGTAAAGGTTCTCAGGACAGTCTTTTTAGAGGTTTGGGCATTTTTATTTTCTCTAAAAGTTAATCACTTTTGAGTTCCTGCTTAGATCTAATGCTTGAAGTTGTCTAAATGGTAGCAAGTAATGTCTGATAAAGATCACCGTGACCATTTCTCTTAATTAATACCACTGGATGTTTTCAGATTAAGCATTCCTATTACTTGTTAGGCTCTGATCATTAGGGCAGGTATGCACAGTAGTCAGAATAAAAGAACTGGATAGAGATGTGGAGGAGGCAATGAATCAGTAAAAAGGGAATAATTCTCAAGTTCATGCGACAAGAATTAATTGAACACTTCATACGTGCCAGGATCTTCGTTAGCACTCAGCCTTCTTCAGCTCAGTTTGTAAGCACCATCCTCTTAACAGAACTTTGCAAATAGCCGGTTAAGCCCTCTCATCAACCTTGCTGTGTCCTTGTGGGCTTCGGTGAAATCAGGCAATCAGGGAAGACTCACTCTGGAGCCCAACTGAATACCATTGGGATGGTCCTTCAAATATAATATGATAAAAGACATTTTCACATATTGAGTTATAGGGAAGCCATTCTGGCTTATACATGAGTTAACCTGAATTTTATGCTAATTAAAATTGCCTGTTTGTGGCCTATCTAGCACACATTGTACATCTGTTTTAAATATTGAAGTAAAAGGCACATTGACCAAAAGTAAAGAATGCCTATGTTAAAAATAAAGATTAAACGCCCCTCTTCTTGGGACGCCACTGCTGGCACCCTTTTGATGATAAGACTCCCTTCCCAGAGGCCAAGGCCGTGTTGCATGTGCTGTACATGTACGTGCTGGTCTGGCTTTTTTTTTTAAACCTTGAAGAAACGTACCCTTGACTTGTTTAATGTTCTTTTTTCTGACAAGACATAAAACTGCTGAAAGTCCCGCTCCTTGGGAGCAGCTTCTCAGAGTAATCTGGGAAGCAGGCTTCCGGGCTAGTCCTCAGTTTGGCTCAAATAAAACTTTTGTCTAGTCTTACCGTTGATTATTTATTGATTTTTTTGTTGATAAATACAGTAAATTAAAATAAATTTTTGGCCTCCTTTTACTTACTCTATGCTTTGTTTCATGTTTAGTTTCACAGGACTGGATGTCATGTTTATGTAGAGTAGTTTTGCCACTGCCGAAAATGTGAACCAATAAAAGGCCTGATTATTGCCCTTGAGAGATTTGAATGCTGCTGGACATAGTAACACATACATACACAGTAAGAACAATCAGCTGCATTCTGGCAGTTCTGCATCAGGGTTTAATTGGAAGACACTGTTGGGGTCCACTGCACCCCACAACTCTTCAGGGAACTCCACTGTCACTAGCAATCTGAAAATCTCTTAAGACCCTGGATAAATGGGTCTCAAAATTTAGTGTCCAAAAAGATTATCCAAGAATTTCGTTAAAATATAGATTCCTGAGGCCCCGGGCAGTGATTTTGATTCAGGAGACTGATGATGAGAGGGCTAGGAATAGACATTTAGCCAGCACTCCAGGTGGTTTTGCCGGACATGGTCTGCACCATAGTCTCTAAGAAACTATGAGATCACCCCCCACCCTTTGTATAAAGGAAGTTGCAAATGAAAGGATAAAATCACAAAAGAATCATTTTTGCCTCTTTGCCACTAAGACTAAGTGGACTTCAGTCATGAATGTCGAAGGGCTTCTAAGACTCATAGCTTGCTTCTTGTGATGCCATATGTGTAAGTCCATTTAAAAGATGGTTGACTATATACCTGCCTGCAGTATATTTTTATCAGTTACAAAGACAAACTACTCTAGGACTTTGACAGTTGATCTTGCTTCTGACTTCCAATTTCCTTTAAAGATAGGACCCTGCTTTGTCAGTGGTTCAGGTCTCAGTTATTACCATATAAGGAGGGAGACGCTTAGGCTAAAAGCTCCTGTTAGACGTTTGGAACAAAGTGTGAGGCTTTGCAGCCTCCGTGTGTTTATGACGTCAGCAGCGATGAGTAGCGCAAGGAACTCAGTCAGAGGAGAATCGGTGATTCATTCAGGAAGAAATAGCTTGCACCTGTGAGGACGCCGAAGGCGCCACTTGGCATTATTGGGGTGCTGCATCAGCGAGAAGGCAGCCCCTGTCCCCAGACGAACTGACAGCTTGTAGATCTTGAGCAGAACTGGGCCTCTCTCACTGTGATGTTTTGCTTTTGGAGTGAAAGCAGACTTGTGACTCACATGTGAGCCGAGAGGAGGTATGCACTTAGTAGCATTCAGTCTTGGCAGGAGGGCGGCTGCAGCAGACATGGGATGCAATCTAATAATCACATGTGTTCTTACAGTATGCCTCGTGGCCAGGCCACTTTATCTTCAGTAATCCCAATCTATGTCCCAGAATCACATTATTTGGCCAGGGCTCAGCCCCATGTATTCTTGGCTTGGGGGATAATGAAACGTGATCTCAAGACAAGATAGGATTAGGCTCTGAAGAGGCCCTGATGGATTTCTCTCCCCCGGCAGCACAACGTTCATGTCACATGGCATCAGGAAAATATATTTAACAGGCTGCCGTTAGAGACATTCAGATGTTGCCTTCGTACATGGAATCCTGCCTCTGTCGTTTATGATGGCTGACAGGCACAAATTGATGTTAAAGATAAAAGAACACAGAAAACAGAGCTCCAGTAATGGGCAACAGTAGCCCTGACTGTATCTGCTGTCACTGGCAGGAGTCATTCATCTTGGAGAAGGCACGGCATGCTATTATACATGCCATTCAAGGGCCCATTTATCAAGAGAAGCCCTTCAGGGTACAATAATGTTAAAAGAAAAAACCCTTTGTGCTTAAAGAGTGCAGTGAACAGGACTAGGGCATGGCTAGAGCTCAGGACGGTCTCTTTTGAGCAAGCCCAGTGCAGGGGTCCAGCGTCTCTATGATCCAGGTGGGTCAGTGGGAGGGCAGGCTTCTAGAAGGCTCGAAGCAGATCAGGGCTGAATCCCTGTTGATCAGAACGTGGCCGGTGTAGGATCCTGTAACAGGAAAATAAATCATTTGCTTTGGAAAGCCTGACTCTCTTGCTGTGAAATCGTGTATATGTCATGTAATCTCTTAAGGCAGTGATAGCTCTTTCCCAACTCCATCCTGTTTGCTACGATTAAAACGCTGGCTTGCACTGCAATCATCCCTTTTCAAAATATAAATTATCCTTAAGCTCAGTGTTCACACCGGGGACAGATATGTAAATTAGCCAGGTCAAAGTCATGACTGCATAGAACAGAAAAGAAGTCCAAAATGGCTGGGCGTATGGGGAAGAGGAATGAAAGTTCTGTTGACTCTGTGTGAATGTCCTGAAGAGGTTCCAGCACATGAGCTTTATTATCTTGATATCTTGGAGTAACACAATTCAAATAATAGCTACAAGTTAAACTTCCCAAAAGCTCCCCAAAGGAAAAATAAAAACCCACATATTTTATTTTTAGATGTTGGTTCTATATTTTCTGAAATAAAGCTTTGTCTTCTCTTTCTGGAACGAAAAATAGCAATGAAATTAGTTTTTTACTAAATGGCCAGTAACCAGTGATCAATTTTCAGGTTTGGCAATTTGATGTATGCTTTTGAGGTGCTTTGGGGAGTAGAGGGAGTGAGAAAAAAGGCAGAAATAGTGAAACACTGCCACCTGCTGGTACTCTTTACACATTTACTACTAAAACAGATTCTATTTGGCCTCTGTCACTTAGAGGCAGGTAATGTAGAGCAGTGGCTTGCAAATTTCAGCTGGCATCAGAGTCACCTGGAGGGCTGCAAAACACAGATCACTGGACACCACCCCAGGGTTTTTGATTCAGTAGGCCTGGATGAGGCTGGAGAGTTTGTGTTTCTAACTAGGTTCCCAGGTGCTGTTCCTGCTGCTAGTGGTCCAGCACTGGTTTATTTAAAAATGCCAAGGATGCTCTGGGTTGCTTGCCTAAAGATCTTCTGACAAAAGCACTCAGCTTCTATGGCTCTATGAAGATTTACATTTTATTGCTTATTCTAACCCATCCTATATCTCACATAAGAAGAGTAAGCTGGGAATGAAAGCCAAATCTAAAAGGAGTGTGATCAGAGATGCAATCAATCAGGCGTACAGGTTGCTGTGCTTGAGGCTGAGTGATTGTAACAGAGGGACATGGGATGAACTGGACTACAAGAGATTGTTTATATAAAGAAATAACTTGGCCTGAAATGTGCAGGACCTGCCCATATGCAAGAAAACTGCTTACAAACCAAATGGATAGAGCTAGTCTTTGAAGGTCTGGGCAAAGTCCCAATTTTTCTGCCTTTCTTTCATATGCCACATGTTAATTTGTCTTCAAGATTCCCTTACTCTGAAAAGCAGATGGCCAGAAGTGTGAAATCTTGGTGGTATGAAGTGCTATCATTTTTGTCATCGCCCATGTTTTCAGTAAAATGGGAAACTTCGTTGATTAAATAACTCACTGAACAAAGCTGTGCTTTTGAACTTGGAAACTGATGGGAAGGAATGTGCTTCAACCACTTTTTCTATTGTGGTTAAAAAAAAAAGGTGCATGGCATTAAATTTACCATCCTAATCATTTTTAAGTGTATGGTTCAGTGGTGTTAAGTATGGTCACATTGTTGTGCAACAGATTGTTTGACCTTTTTCATCTTGTAAAACTGAAACTCTACACCTATGAAACATTAATTCCCCTCTCTTATTACCTCCAGCCTTTGGCAATCACCCTTCAAATTTGTTTCTATGATTTCAATACTTTATATACTTCATGTGAATAGAATCCTGTAGTACTGATCCTTCTGGGACTGGTTTATTTCACTTAGCACAATGGCCTTAAGGTTCATCCATGTACCCCCATCCATCACATGTTGTAGCATATAACAAGATTTCTTTCCTTTTAAAGGATGCCTAAGATTCCACTGTATGTGTGTGCCACATTTTATTTATTTATTCATCTGATGATAGACAGATTGGTTGCTTCCATTTCATCTATTGTGAATAATGCTATGATGAACATGGTTGTAAAAATCTCTTTTCAAGACTTGGCTTTGAATTCTTTTGGATATATGTACCCAGAAGCAGGATCATAAGGTAAGTCTATTTTTAATTTTTTGAGGAACCTCCATACTGTTTTGCACAATGGCTGCACCATTTTACATTCCCACTAACAATGCACAAGTGTTCCAATGTCTCCACATCCTTGCCAACACTTTTTATTGTCAATAACTTTTATTTTTGGTTTATTTGATAGTACCCACGCTATTGGGTGTGAGGTGATATCTCAGTGTGGTTTTGGTTTGCATTCCTCTACTGAAAAGTAATGATGAGCCATCTTCTCATATGCTTATTGGCCGTTTATATGTCATCTTTGGAGAAATGTTATTCCCATCCTTTCTCCATTCTTAAATTAGGTTATTCGATTTTTTTTTTTTTTTTGGTCATTGAGTTGCAATTCTTTATATATTCTGGATGTTAGCCTTTGTCAGAGATATAATTTGCAAATATTTTCTCCCGTTTCAGAGGCTGCATTTTCACTTTGTTGATTGTGTTCTTTGATGCAGAAAATTTTAAAGTTTGATGTAGTCCCATTCGTCTGTTTTTGGTTTTGTTTTCTGTGCTTTTTTTTTTTTTTTTTTTTTGTCATATCCAAGAAATCATTGCCAGACCTGGCATCATGAAGCTTTCTCCCTGTTTTCTTCTAGGAGTTTATCTTGAGTCTTGTGTTTAGGTGTTTAATTTTAATTTAGTTTTGGTACAAAGTGAAGTAAAGATCCAACTTTATTCTTTTGCATGTGGATATCCAATTTTCCCAATATGATTTGTTGAAGAGACTATTCTTCCTCCACTGAATAGTGTCAACATTCTTGACAAATATTATTTGTCCACATACATGAGGGTTTATTTGTAGGTTCTATTCTATTGTCTGTTCTCTATTCTAGTCTGTCTTTATGCTGGTACCACAGTGTTTTGATTACTGTAGCTTTGTAATATGTTTTGAAATGAGGATGTGTAAGTCCTCCAACTTTGTTCTTTTTCAAAATTGTCCCTTATAAGTCCATATGAATTTTAGGATGGATTTTTCTTTTCCTGCGAAAAATACCATTGGGATTTTGATAGAGACCACACTGAATCTGTAGATTACTTTGGATAGTGTTGACCATCTTAACAATATTAATCTTCCAATTCATGAACATTTTTGTTTATTTATACCTCAAATTTTTTCCAGCAATATTTCATAGTTCTCAGTCTTTCACCTCCTTGGTTAGGTTTATATCCTACAACTTTGCTGAATTTATTTATTTATTTTTAACAGTTATTTTGTGAAATCTAGGGTTTCCTACATATAAGATCATGTCATCTGCAAAAAGAGATAAATTTACGTTTGCCTTTCCAGTTTGGATAACTTTTATTTTTTCTTGCCTAATTATTCTGGCTAAGACTTCCAATATTACACTGAATAGAGAGTGGGCACCCTTGTCTTGTATCTGATGTTACAGGAAAAGCTTTCAGCCTTTCACCATTGAGTTTAAGGTTAGCTGTGGTCTTTCCGTATATGGTATTTATAACGTGATTTCTAGCACTGATTTGCTGAGAGTTTTTAACATGAAAGTGTGTTGAATTTTGTCAAATGCTTTTTCTACATCAATTGAGATGATCATGTGGTTTTTATTCTTCATTCAGTTAATGTGGTGTGTGACAGTAATTAATTTTTGTTCTGTTTGAAAATTCTTGCATTCCAGGGCTTTAATCATTTTTTTTTAATGAAATGATTCTATGTTATTTCAATTTTTTTCCCTCTGAAATGACCTAACATGCTGTTACAATTGGAAAAACTGGGTAGTGGATATTTCTGTGAATCTTCATGTGAATCTACAATTACCTCAATACAAAAAGTTTTAAGAAATGACCCAAAGTATGTAATACTAAATCAGAACACATTCAATGAGTTCCTATTGTGTCTGGCAAAAAAATAATTGCCGTCTTTCTAAGTCAGCAAAAGTATGATTACTTTCTGGTAGTTTAATCAATTGTGCTGAAGACAGAAGTGCCTTCCATTGCACGTGCATGCATCTGTCACTGCCGTGTGAAAAACCAAGCTAGCTTGGTGGAGAATGGGAATTCATGGAGAGGCATCAGGCACACCAACCAAACCTGGCTTAGACCAGAAAGATTTCCCAACTGAGATCAGCACAAATTGCCAACTTGCAGAATTGTAAGCTAAATATACACTGGTTGTTTAAAGCCGCTAAATCTTACCTGTGACTTGTTAACTCAGCAAAAGCTAACATATATAATAGCAAGCAGGGAAGGAAGCTGCTGAAACTGGCCGTGGTAAAGCAATTTGTGGTTCAAAACTTCAGACTGTTAGAAAAAGAGGGATAGCTGGTATCTTAAGTGAAGTTGTGCAGACTCTTACAAACATGTTTATCGTTTCTGAAACAAAACTAAAAATCTCTCCCATCGAATGACTTTTACATATATTGAACTATAAAATGGGGAGTCCAATAGTGCACACTTACCATCTTTTACTTGCTAGGAAATTCTCAAGTATTCTTCCTCTCAGGTTTTAATGACACGTGTTTTGGTTAATTTTGCTTTGCATTAAATACAAAGAGGCATCCTTCTAAATAGGCAGTGTTTTAGGTTAAAAAAAATTATGACAAGTTGAATCCATTGATTCATGCCTTCATATCCTGCTGTATTCAGAGATGCTAAAAGTGTGGACGCTCAAACATTTCATTGTTAATTTCTTGAAATTATTCTGCATAGCTGATAGACACATCTCAAATCCTTTCCCAATGGATAAAACTATATAGCTTTAGCTCATCTCATGATAAACATTATACCAAAGCCTATTTTTTTAGCTGCTTCTTAAGCTGTCCAATGGTCATTCTAAGAAAGAGCTGGTTTATCTTGTCATAATTTCCATTTTTTTTTCTTTTTAAGCTTCTGTTTCTGCTTTGTCTTTTATTCTCTCCCTTTTTAAAATGTTAATCATTTCCCCCCAAATTATTTACAACAGGATGGATTTGTGTACACTAGGCTTAAGTTTTAAGGTATACAAATACAATACTCATAATAATTAGTATTATTATTATGTAATATGAATATATGAAGTAGCAGGGTGATTGATGTGGCCCACAATGCTTTGTCAGTGGAATGTATTTTTGCAAGTAAGTTTTGCTTGTTCTTCAACCCAGAAGTTTGTTTCAAAATGTATTCAACATATATTAGCACCTTATACAGAATCTATGAAAATGTCAATTTCACAAGGTTCAGACGAATGCAACCGTGAAGGAGACACAGCTATAATCATCATCATTGTTACCATCATCATCAACAATGGTTAACTTTTATTAGGCACTGCCTGGGTACCAAGCATTGTGCTAAGTACCTAACACATACTTCCTCCCCTTACCTCTTAGTGACTGCCACAGAGAGTCCTGGAAAAGGTTCAGGGGAAACCAGGAGCTCCCTAATGAAAGAAAACTTCCTCCTTATCTCCAACTGCTCTTTAAGGATAGATTCCATTCACTGACGGCCCATTCTCTTCTGCTCAGAGCTTTTCTGTGTTTGAGATACACGATGGTGGACCTACATCTCCATTGAGATTTGGAAGTCTTTTTGTGACTGCTTAATTGAGTGTGAGAAATGTGGGGCTCCCTGAGTAATATGTCAGGAGGCAAGGCAGCAGGATGGAAGAGGTGGTGGGGAGAAGGAGTCAGCAGATGCCAAGTGTCGAGGATCTTGAGAAGTATGGAGCAGATCCTAGGGATTTGGGGGGTCAAAGAAAATAAGGACATTGTGTGCAGTATTTTGGGGGGACAATGAGCTTAAAGGCTCTATCTCTGATTAATCATTACTAAAATCATTACTAAGTAAAATCATTACTTTAAAAAGAAATAATCAGCAGAGATATAGAACAGTGTTTTGTATACAGTTGACCCTTGAACAACATGGGGGTTAGGGTCTCTGATAGCCACGCAGTCAAAAATCTGCCTATAACCTTACAATTGGCCATTCATGCCCACAGTTCTGCATCCATGGATTTAACCAACTGGGGATCACGTAGTACTGTAGTTTTTTTTTTTTAATTTTGGGAGGGGGACAGTTTTTAGGTTTACTCATTTATTTATAGAGGAGGTACTGGGGATTGAATGCAGGACCCTGTGTATGCTAAGCATGCACTCTATCACTGAGCTATACCTTCCCCACCCTGTAGTATTTACTATTAAAAAAAAAATCCATGTATAAGTGGACCTGCACAGGGCAAACCCATGTTGTTCAAGAGTCAACTGTACATATTAGTATAATATACAGACTCAGCAAAGACATATTATTTAAGTGAATTCTGATACATCCATATCATGCTGTATTATGGAGCCTGTAAGAATCACGTATATAAGCGTAATGAAACAGGAAAGTTCTCACAACACAATGTTGAGTGGAAAAGTAGAATGCTAAGTTGTATATGCAGAATTAGCCACATTTTCATAGTTATGGAAAACTGGAGACTGCATATCAAAATATTACCAGAGGTTCTCTCTAGGTCACAAGATCATAAAAGATTGTTTTTTTCTTTCATTTTTCTATGGTTTAAAATTTTTCAATGAATATGGTTCACTTTTTTGAGATTATGATTTTTTGAATTTAATTTATAAGATGTTATTTTAATTAAAAATAACAAAAAATACAAAATTTATATTTAGAAATATATTAGTAAGTAAGAAATACTGTAAAAATAGTATAGAGTAGAACCAAGTGTAAGGAAGCTCAGATTTTAGCCTGCCTAAAGGATCTAAAATGATCTCATCTGCTAAGTGTCCATGACTCAAAAGCTTAGAAAACCACTGGAATAATAACCCAGGGTTACAATTAAATTCCAATAAGAGAGGTCAGTTAGTTGATAATAAAACTAAAAATAAAATGAAACACAAATAAATACAAAAATAAAATTAAAAATCTTGGTCTAAGTTAGAATCATCTCTAACCATTTAATAAACACAGTCAAGATCACGGACTCACAGCCTGAGATGGGAGTACAAAATCATTACAAATGCTGCAAAAACACATGGTCATCCAGCACTGTCTGCAGCCTGAAAACTATCTTATACGCACTATCGTTTTCCAAATCTATGTAAATGATATGGAGACCAGTAAAGTGTAATCCTATTTAAAAGTATTACCAAGTTCACACAGATGACGTGTCATTACGTTCTTAATCAATGGATACCATGTGGAGATTCAGCTACATTTTGGACACTGAATGTTGCATCTTTAACAAACCAACAGTAAAAACATGTTTGGATACAATCTGGGGGATGGATTATGAATAAAAATGATAATACGATACCAAGAACCATTGTTAATTTTATTAGGTATTATAATGGCATTTCTGTTTTTAACAAGGGTTCTTTTTGAGATATGCACATATCTGGGGGTGAAATAACGTGATGTGGGATTTGAAATATTAAAATAGTTCGTTAAAGAAAACAAAGGAAAGAAAAAGGCATAGTCAAACAAAGGTAGCAAAGTATTGATAATTGTTGAATCTGAGGGTTATAGACAGGTTCCATTGTACTAGTCACTCTACTTTTGTAAATGTTATCTCAATTGTTAGGGTATTTTTTTACCTGTCAGTGACTCCTGTAGTAATATCAAGGTGCAAGTCCCATGGCCAAGAAGCCATCCTGCCAGGAATATTTTATTGCACTCCTATAGCTTGTGGATAGTAGGTTTCAGGCACTGAGTCAAACATTTCAAAATAACAATAAAAGAAGCACTCTTGGGTGGTTCCTCACATAATCCCCAAAGAAGATTATGGATGATACAAAAACCACCGAGGAAGACCTGAATGGGAATCTGTTTTATTCCTCAGGTAAAATATTGACCTCAGAACCCAGGATTATAGCTTTTTTTTTTTTCCCAAGAAATAAACCAATTTAAAATTATAATAAATCACCAACAGGCAAAAGGCTTAATCATTTTTGGAAGTGAAACACTGCCATTCAAAAAACGAGCATTGATTCTTCTCAAATAACTCTCCCCACAGAATCAGTAGGGTCAGCAGGTTTACCAAGCCTAGAGGTCAGCATGCATACAAGCCACTAAAAACTACTTAAATAATTCTGCTGGAGGGAAAAAAGAAGAAAAAAGTTTTTTTAAATTTTGAATTTGACTAGATTACAATTTGTACTTGTGCTCCATCAGAAGGACGTCCTGAGGTCTACAAATTTCAGGAAAGTTATTATTTTTTAATAAAGATGAGATAGATGAGTCTCCCAGAAAGACATGAAGTGGGATCTATGACTTTCTATTTTATTTTTTCATCCCATGATTAACCTAGGTAACCAATCATCAGAATTGATCATCATTCCCAGCGCTGACCACCAAACCCTGATTCTCCTTGGAAGTACATCATACTTGAGATTTATGGTGAAAATAGATTCATTGTGTGATTTGAATTTCATGGGATGCCAGGGGCCTCTTTTGAGTTGCATTTTATGTACTAAGCACTGGGCAAAATTTTATTATGCTTATTTAGTTTTTATTTTTCATTTGTTCAAGCTCCTGATGGCCTAATATAAAACAGAAATTTAAAAGACCCAACACGTGGTAACCCAAATATAAATGGTTGACCTGGTCTCAGTTTGTTTACACTCAGTCCCATTTATTAGAATGTAGTTTTATCATTCATTAATTTATTTTCTCAGCAAAATATTTATAAATCACTTTTTTTTTTGTAACAGCATACTCTGTGCTAGGTGCTAAGAATACAAAAATGAGTAAGACATAGTCTGCTTTCAAGGGGCTCTAATACAAACGAGATACGTAGATATGAAAACCACTCACAAAACTCCAAAGGCTACGTGCTACCGTAGAGATGAAAAGACATGGCTTCAGAGAACGTGCTGAGAATAGATTATGACCCCACTTCATTTCAAATTAGTTAACATGACAAGTCCTGGTTCTGGAATTGTACAAGTACTGCGTATCAGCCTCTAAGTTACAAAGAGGGAGGGGATACGTAGGTGACAAAAAGCAACCTAATTTTCAGAAGACTTTACTCCATCATTCAACCCACAGTTCTAGAGATCTTCAGGCTTTGGACCAACATGAATTGGAGACATAATCTTTGTTCGCAGTATGTCATTTGGCATTGGCCATAACGAGGCCAAAGCAGACAAAACTGAAAACAAATGTAAAGCACGGGGGATGTGGAACCCGGGCCCCATACATTTCCTCCATATTTGCATTTCTCACAAAGCTTCTCTTTCATTCCTTGATCCACTTTGTTTCACATCTTAGCCCCCTTTTGATTTTCTCGGTTTGGGTTTTATAATCCAGTCCTGGACTGTGTCCTCTAATGCTAGCTAACCCCTCTGGGATACCCGCTCTGGTCATTACCTTTAGGATCGCCCTCTCCCAACTACACTCTAATGCCAAGCCCAGGCCTGAGGATACTGCTGGTCCATCTTTCCTGGCCTTTTGTCACTTGGGGAGCGGCAGGGGAGACACTAAGGTATGCAGCATCACCACCTCCTCTCTCAAGACCAACCTCTAGACTGAATTATAACACACAGCGTTGAATAACACACTTTCCAGCGCCTCTCCCTACTTTTTGCATGTTCTCATGCCTACTGCAAGTGTCCAGTGTCTCATGATGCTTCCTGGTTCCCTGCTTTACCCACGTAATAACCTTTCCCTTCAACCAACCTTTTCTAAACAGCCTCCAACGTTCCACTTTTCCAACCTCCTCTTCCAGTTTTTAATTCCCATGTGAGTGAATGCCTCACCCTCCCAGTATTCAATTTCTGCTGAGAAAGGTTGGCTAATCCTTGAGCCTTAGAGAATGATTCTCAAGCACATTTAAGACAACTTTGAGGATTCTCAGAAATGTGAGGGAAGAATTTAAGGATGGGTGGAATTCCCGAAGAGTAAGAGGAAGCTGATCCTCTGTTTACCTGTGAGTTGGTGGGTTTCCCTAAATAATCAGGGAAATTTGGTAGGCCAGAGAAAAGAGCGAAGAACATTTCAAGTATTCCCCCCCCATCTTTCTTTTAGCAATTAACACAGTACCTGGCACAGAGAAGGAGCTAAATAAATATTTGTTCACGGACTAACTGATTAGAATCACCTGCTCTCAGAGGCCAAAAGATATAGGATCAAAAGCTTCGAGGGGAAAAGAACTGGCTAAAGCCTGAGGGGAAAAAAATCAGAAACATAAAATCAACAGAGATTAAGGAATGAGAGATGAATAAAGAGCTTCCTTCCATCAGTTCACAAGAATTCCTTATAGGTGCTTCCCTAGCAGTGCCCCCAAGCATTCTTAAAATTTGTTCATTTAAAGGAGGAAAAACTCCATAAACCTTTACCTCCTTCAATGAAGATGCACTCCTGTTTTTTTGTCTTCTGACTGACAATACTTCAAAGGAACACCAGAGGGCGATCCATCTTAACTGTTCAGAGTCCCTCTAACACTCAGAATTCCTCAACATACCAATTCATCTAAGAACTATTCCATGAAATAAAGTTAGAAGTACCATGCCTTGTAGAGAAGCTGCAATGTTAGTTATTATCCTTCAATACGAATGTTTCATTTTACACAGAATTTGTGCAAAGTGCACAAATACGAAGATTATTCCAAGTCTAAAAGGGCAGAAGAGCAAGTATTTAAGTTTCAGAAAGCAGACGTTTCCTTCGTACAGTGGTGCTTCCCTCCTGAGAATAAGCTCCTTTTCTGCAACTACCTCCTTGATAAGAGTGATATTGGTACAAAGATCTGGGTAAAGCAACAGGAAGCACGTATGTTGCCATATAAAAACAAGTATACATATATACATATCTGCAGCATAGAGAGGTGTGTGTGTGTGTGTAGGCATGTGTATATCTGTACAAATTTTGAGCCCCTCAAAAAAAACTATAATCTTTCTCTCAAATATTAACGTTACAGACATCATTTCATCATTTTCTATTGATTTATAGCAGTTTTCCCAGGAGTGGGGATGAGAGCTTTGGTGACTAAAAGCTGAGCTCCCCTTGTCTGCAGAGCATGTCACCAACAGTCAGTGGGGCTTAGCCATCCTGAGGAAGATGCTTCTAACCAGGTCCCACGGAGTGGCCATCTCAGCCATCCCTCCAGCTGAAGCCGGGCTATAGTGCCCTAACTCCAGCACACCTGATTTGCATATGCTTCCTATAAATGCAGCTTTGTCCAAAAATACTAGAAATTGAGTTTTTAAAAGCAAATGCCCAATGAATGAATGAATGTATATTTATTCCCCTGATGTGTCAGCAACGATAAAGAAAACTGACTGGGTTAGCAAAGTAATATTTGCTCCCCACCTCCATCCAAGGCCTCTTGTAACCTCTCTGCAGAGGGATATGGTCCTGAAGTCCTGAAAACCTCTCTGAAACATAAGCTAAGATGCTGTCTTTTCTCCCAGACTCCAAAGTTTTATTTTCTGTAAAGTTACATTTAATATTCAGAAATTATTCTGTGATGTCCTATAGTCACAGTTAAGGGCCTGTGCAAAATGCAGTTGACTCAAACTATATCAGTAGTTGAAGGGATTTTTAGCCTGTAAATAAAGTCCTTCCAAACCTCCAGAATATTTTAAGTAATTTTAAAATGTTTTAAAAATTCCAAAAATAATTTATTAAATCCAAATGGTCAGTGATAACAAATTATCACTAACGTTAGCAAAATCACAGCAAGTTCAACTCAATTAAATCTATAAAAATCTGGGGTTTGGGAATAGTATATTCATATTTTTTACAGATGTCCAGGCACAAGTATTTTATCTAGATAGTCTCACCTCAATATATAACACCCTGTAAGCTAAGTTAATCAAAATTGCTGCTTCAAAAATTAACTGCATTTGGGGTGTCATAGTAGAAACCATTTTTAATGTGTCAGAAAGTTAGTGATTTGATACCTAATTTCCATTCAAGTGCATAATTTTTGCTTATCATCAATTTCCCTGAACCTCATTTTCCTAACGTGAACCAACAATTTGGAAAAGCAAATATTATTAATAGCAAACATGAAAGTATATTCAATTTCTTTACCAAAGAAATGCAAATTGCTACATATTACATAAGAAAAAAATAAAAATAATGAAATATTTTAAAAGCAACGAAATACCCTATTTTAATGAGGACTGATGAAACTAGTATCACACTTTACTAGTCTTAATAAAAGTTAAAGCAGTCATTTTGAAAAGTAGTTTTGCAATACAGTTCAAAGGCAAGATTTTATTCATTCAGAGAATCAAAAAATAATAACTCCAATACCCTGATTTAGGGGTAAGCTGGAAATGCAATGGCTAGCCTAAAGTGACACACTGGCTCTGTCCTCATGTTGCTTGCTGTCTGGTGTTATTTTAAATTAAAAGGAGGTGGGGAAGATATAGCTCAATGGTAGAATGCATGCCTAGCATGCGTGAGGTCCTGGGATCAAACCCTAGTACTGCCATTAAAAAATAAATAAACAAATAAATGAACTTGATTACCTCTCCTACCAAAAAAAAAAAAAAAGAAAAAATTGAAAGGAAGCAGCTGATTGCACATGTATATTCTCTGAACATAATCTAAATGCCCAGCAATTAGAAAGGCAATAATTAAGATTTAGCTTATTGATATCCTGTTAAACTGTAGAACTATTAAAATGGGAATTATGAATAAAGCAGTTGGGAAAATGCTTCTGATATAATATTTGCTGAATAAAAAATTAGGAAATGATAATATGTCTTTCATAGAAAAACAAACATGTATGGATAAAGTCCAGAAGGGGACAACAAAATGAAAGAGTTAGATGAATTCAATATTTTGTATTGTATTCCCCATTATATTTTGTCACAATAATTTTGTATACTAATTTGAAAGAATTAATAACTGAGGAAAATAATCTTTTTCATAATTGACATCATAGAACTTGCTGTGTGTCTCACACAATTCTTCTAAATGATCTAATTTTTCCCAAACTACATTTCATGAAGATTCTGTACAGTTTTTTTTTTGATTCTGTATAGTTTTTAAAAAATTATATTTTGGTTATTTGGGAAATTATTTAATCTATAAGGTGATTTTTTACTACTTACCTTAACCTAAGCATACTTCATATCTCATATTTTTCTACTATACCTCTACTTAGTATTATTAATATTCTGGGATCAAATGAATTTGGAAATAGCCAAACTAAAAAATGTAAAAATCAAAGCAGTAAAATGCTTTGTAAATATGAGATTTTATTACTGCAATGAATGGTTCCATGAATCATCTTTTTTTTCTTTGTTAATACTAAGAGGATTGGTTTAATAAGATTTTTAACTTAGAAAAATCTTTCTTGTGTTCTTTCACTTTGTGAGTAAAAGAGATTGACTTCCCCAGAGGAATATGAGGACACGATTGGTCAATTGTGTTTAAAACAGATTTAAGGCATAACTGATATAGCAAACCCTTACACCTCTTACATCAATGAGAACTGTAAGCAGTGGGAAATAGTGCCCCAGCATGATGCACACCACACAGTGTGACGTTGCCTGAACCTGGACACACAGGAAAAGCCATTTTGATACAATTCTCCTGCAAAGACAGAACATCTGAACTTAGCAAGATGTATTCAAAGAGAGGCCATATTGATTGGGGCTGTGTGATCGCAATCTTCAGCATTTGAGTATGGAGATAGGAATTTTAGTTGGAGATGTTGAAATTTTTTTGATGTTTTGTTTGTTTTGCTGCTTCTTCCCTATGAGAATGGCAATAACAAATTTAGGCTGCAAATTCCTAAGGAATCGGAGAGCTGAGAGGCTCTGTCCTACTGGGCAACTGGGCTCTTGGGGGAGAGGAAGTCCCTGGGCAGTGCTGACAAGGAGAGGTGAGCAGATGGAGCCATGCACCTGGAGGAGCAAAACTGGAGAACCAAGAACTGAAGCAGACAATTTGATTCTCCCTTTCCAGTCGTAGTTGTTATGTCTTGTCCTTGTTTGGTTGGGTCAGCTGATTCACCAGAGAATGTTGAAAAGTAGGCAACTGTGTCTTGATGTGAATTTAAAGTGAACACATTAAATATTTTACCAAGTTGTGTGATGTTTGCTAGGTTTTTTATATTCTCTTATCATATTATGGAATTTGCCTTCCATCCTTCTTTGCTAAGAGTTTTGATAATGAATGAAGATTGGGTTCTAGCAAGAGCTTTTCCTGCCTCTGAGGTAATTGTTTGATATTTTGTATTTTAATCTGTTAATATGTGAATTATTTTACTTTTTTCCTGAAATACATTGTGTAATATTTCAGACATACGAACAAGTATAAATATATGTGACCACTATGCAGCATAAGAATACAAATTTAGCATTAGAATTGAAGCCTCATATTATACCCATTTGATTGAATTTTCCTTTTTCTCAAAGATAATTGCTACCCTCCTCTTGTGGTTTATAATTTCCAAACACTTCTCTACACTTTTACTGGTTAGAATATGCGCACCTATATGATATGCACACACACACTCACATATCACATAAGTAATACATGCTTTTGCTTTGCATCTGTTTATGCTTTACAGAAGCAGGGTCATGCTGTATGTATTCCTCAGCAACTTCTTATTCTCACTGAACATTGTATTTGTGAAGTTCACTCATTCATTTAATTCATTTTCACTGCTATGTAATAAGCCATTAAATATATATATTTCCCAATTTTTATTCATTCTTGAGTTGTTCAACATTAAGGTGTATCTCATTTACTTTTAATGTAAGCATGGCTGTTTTGAACGAGTTTGCATATTTTCTTTATATACATGAGTAAGGATTTCTCTGGAGATATAGGTATACATGGACTTTCTGAGTCCTAAGGTATATGTATTTTACCAAATCTCTACAAAATGGTCTTCACAAGTCATACTTCAACCAGAAGTGTAGTTTAATGTTGCTCTACATAGTCTATGACAATAAGTATCAAAGTTTTTCCCCAATCCAATGATTATGCAATTGCATATCTTTCTGATTTTCCTTCACATATTCTAGTTTTCCAGTGTCTTTTCATTTGTTTATTAGTCACTTACATCCTTCTTATTTTAACTTACTTTTTCATATTTATGTTCATTTGTGTTCATTTTGTTTGTATTTATCAGATTGTTCTTTATTATTTGATTTTTAAAAGTTATTTATGAATCCTTTATACAAATTCTTTGTTGTATACATACATTGGAAACTATCTTTCACCTTTTTCTGACTTGCATTTTTCTCTTTTATAGGGTCTTGTATAACACAGAAAGTTTAAATTTTGATACAGTTACTTTTTATCATTTTGTTATAATTTATGTTTACTGTATTTTGTTTAGAAAACATTTACATTCTAAAGTTGTAAACACATTCTCATGTATCTCTGTCTTTTTTCTGAAAGGTTTATTTTTTTTTGTTTTCACATTAGATATTTAATACACTTGCAGTTTTGTGTTTGTGAATGTGTGTTTGTGTGTGTGTGTATGTGAGAGAGAGAGAGAGAGAGAGAACTAGGGCTTTTTTCCCTGCAGCAATCATTCGAGTATTATTTCTTAAATAATTGTCCTTTTTCCACTTATCTCAAAGATAGCTCAACAGAGTTTGATATTGCCCATTATTTCTTATTTTAGTCATTCTAACAGATATGTAATGGCATTTCATTGTGGTTTTAGTTTGTATTTCTCTAATGGTTAATGATGTTGAATCTATTTTCATGTGCCCATTGCCATTTTGATGGTCAACTGATAAACCTCACTAAACTGAGAAATAAAAAAAGACACAAATTCTCAACACCAGGAATTAAAGAGGATATATCTCTACAGACCCTGCAGACCCTTATTACTCTTCTATTATTTATAAATTGGGAGACTAACGCCTTTTAAATCAGTACCCAGAAAATTGTTGCAAATATCAAAAGAAATAAGGTAAATGCAAACTATTATTATCATTGTATGATAATATTTCCTAATCTTTAATCAATAAGATCCACCAATCAGATATTGGTGAAGACTATATTTCATGTGATGATGAGTTCTTCAGAAATACTAGAATTCAGAGAAAACAAGCTACCAAATCTGGATTACTAGATTAAGAGTAATAAGTAGCCCTATATTTTTAGAACAAATCGTTCTGAGTTTATGTTTAATAAAATCACTATATTTTTTCTATAATTTACTATGGTTATGTATACTCTGGTTAGTACACTCTCACAAAGGGATTTCTATTATTGTACGCCAGATTTATTACTCTGATCTATGTTTTTAGATCTTGTCCTATAGTAAATTTAAAGAAGGAGGCATATAGCTGTGAAGAAATTCATTCCTAAGTGTTCAGAGAGGTGAAGTTTATTGAGGAGACAAGGGAATCTGTCTGAAGGGTAGTGAAGAAATGTCAAGGACAACTTTATGCTGTTAAACTTGGTAACTCGGATGAAATGTGCATGTCTAAGTCATGAATCTATGTCATCTGCTCCCTTTAAAATAACAAAGATATTCTAGAATGCCTTTCGTTTGCTCATTAACAGAGCCATACAGCAAGCTGATCAGAAAACCAAGGCAGTAACCAGACAATATGGTATGAGTGGTAAAGTGGAAATGGTAGAGAACGGGATATGAGAGGTTTACCAAAGCCAAACTTCATCACTGCTTCATCCCTGAAGAGGAATTTCTGAAAACTCTGGAAGTTATGCTGTGGGTCTCACTTTCTTGATCAAGGGTTAGGAAGGAGCCATGTTCTCCATGAGTGGAAAATAATAAACTAAAGTCCTCCTCCCAAATATTTGCCAATAAAACAACACTCTTATAAAATAGCCTAAAGAAAAAAATTAAGGAAAATGAGGAAATATTTTAAACTGAATAATGAAAGTATAACATATCAACATTTATGAACTGTACATAAAGCAGTGTTTTTATTACATGCTTATATGAACAGAGACAAAAAGTTCAAAATCAACTAAGCTTTAACCTTAAGAACTTAGAAAAGAGAGCAAATTAAATCTGTAGTAGGAAAAAAAGAAATAATAAAACTAAGAGCAGAAATCAATAGAAAACAAGCAATAGAAAAAAAGCAATAAAATCAAAAGAAATGTTGTTTGAGAAATGAAAAATTAATAAATTCCTAAGAAGAAGTTACCTATATCAGGAATGAAAGAGCAAACATGTCTACAGATTCTATAAAAACTAAAAAATAGTAAGACTTCCACTTCCAGGCGGATGGAGTAGATGCATGCTTTCCTATTTCTCCCACTAAGTAGAACTAAAGCCAGGGAAATTATATATGAAACAAACATAAGAAGATCTGAAACAGGAAGGCAGATCAGTTAGAGACCTCGGGAGCTGAAGAATGACATGTTGATAAGTTAGCTGATTCTCTTTTTTCCATATAGTCCCCAGACTTGGTGCTGGAGAATCCAGGAATGCCAATAGACAGACACTCAAAAATAGCTCCAACACAGCCTGCTCTCCCTAGTCAAAGGCCCAGGAAAGGGTAGCCTTGCACCAAAAACCAACTGCTCCACTGTCTCTAAACCCCACACAGAGACACACAGACACACAGACACACACACAAACTGTGGCCCCACCCCCCAATGACAGCCAAGGCTGAGTGGCGAACCTCTGCTTCCCACCCTTCTTCGGGTTGTAACAAGGAGCCCTGACACCCCGACTGGGGTGGTGGTGTCAGCAGCTGAGTAAGGGGCTGGGACTCTGATACTTGATGGGCAGCAACAAAACCTCCCCTTCCAGCCATGTCCCTGGAGACCACATGGAGGAGCAGGGACTTCCGTCCCTAAAAAGCAGGAATAAGATGCCTGCTCCATCTCTCAAGCATGTTACAAACATGCCTGAAACAAACGAAAAAAACAGGAAGTATCAGCAAAAAAAAAATTGGAAGTCTCAACAGAGAAACAGAAAATATAAAGAAGAACCCAATGGAAATTTTGAAATAAAAAATACAACCCTAAAAGGTTGCATAGACATGATTGCCTTTATAGAACATTCTTGAAATGACAAAATTATAGAAATGAAGAACCAATTTAGTGGTTGACAGAGTTTAAATAGCGAGAAGTAGAAGATGTGTCTATAAAAAGGCAACGTGAGGGATCCTTGTGGGGTGGAAAACTTCTGTATCTTGACTTTATCAATATCAGTATTCTGATTGTGATACTGTTTTACAGTTTTGCAAGATCTTACCACTGGGGAACTGGATAAAGCATATAGGGGCTCCCTAAATAATTTCTGGCAATGACATGTGAAGCTCTAGTTTATATGAAAATAAATAAATTAAAAACAAGGCATTCACACTAATAAAATATTTTTTTAAAAAGTCAGTAAGAGAATATTATGAATGATCTTATGCTAATAAATGCTACCACTTAGATATAATGAACAAATTCCTTGAAAGACAAAATTTGGTATACTTGACACAAGAAGGTATAGAAAATCTGTGATTAATTTTTAAAAACAGAATTCATAATCAAAAACTTTCCACAAGGAAAACTCTACAATCAGGTGGATTCTTTGGTTAGCTCTATAAAGGATTTGAGGAATAATACCAATGTTATACAAAACTCTTTTGGAAGATAGAGTAGAAAGAAATCCTTCCTGATTCAGCCTATGATGTCAGCATAACTCTGATATTAAAACCCAATAAGAAAAGATGCGGGGTATACACACACACACACACACACACACACACACACACTGGAATACTACTCAGCTATAAAAAGGAATGACATTTTGCCATTTGCAACAACATGGATGAAATTTGAGGGTATTATGCTAAGTGAAATAAATCAGACAGAGAAAGACAAACACTATGTGATATCATTTATATGTGGAATCTAAAAAAAAATACAGCAAACTAGTGAATATAACAAAAAAGAAACAGACTCACCAATAGAGAGAACAAACTAGTGGTTACTAGTGGGGAGGAGGAGGGGAGGGGCAGTATAGGGGTGAGGGAAGTATCAACTATTGAGTATAAGACAGGCTACAAGGATGTATTGTACAACACAGGAAATATAACCAGTATTTTGTAATAACTGTAAATGGAGTGTAACCTTTAAAAATTATATGAAAAAACAGTAAGAGCATTGTAAGAAACAAAATATTATCAAATTGAATCCAGAAACATCTGAAGGGATAATGCATAATGACCAAGTGGAATTTATCTTAGGAATGTAAAATTACTATAATGTCTACCCCTTTAATTACTTAAACACAGACACTTCTGTGTTTGAAGTCTGATTCTCCGTATGCTTCGATGGGGTATTGGAAACTGGGATTGGGGATCTACTGGATCAGGACTTGCTAGTCTGTGCAGTGCAGGTCTAGTGAAGAGGGCCTGTTGGAGTCTGATGAAGCACAGATGGATGCACTGTCCTGGGAATGTATGAAGATCAACCAACACCTGGGGCAGAGGAAGAGAAGGTACCAGACTGCTGCATGGGTGGCAGGCATTACCTGGCAGTCCAGAGCTGTGGAATAGGAGCACAGAGATGCCTGTAGAGCAGGAAGAGAAATATGGAAGTAGAGAAGGATCAGTTACATGCACGCGTGACCCCCCTGCTGGGCAGGACTAGGATAATACAGAGAAATTTCAAGTTCTCTGGTTGGAGAGAGCCTGAAATTTTTTTAAAATAGAATCTGGAACTAAGGCTATAAAGTCAGTGAACAGGAGTTCCATTTGTATTTCCAACAGTGCCTAGCCCACTGCCTTGCTCAGAAGTGTAAGTCCGTAGCTATTTATTGATTAATGATGTATTTTATTGCTCTGCAAATTAGGAACTGAACTGTGGTTCTGTCATTGGGGAGAAACTACAAGGATGTGTTATAAACCACTGAGCCTCTAGTCTGAGAAAGAAAATAGCAACTAAACTAGAGGGGCTATTTGGAAATAATTAAATTGTTTCAGCTAAGAATCAGCTGGCTCAATGCCAAAGGGGTTAGAGTTCTGGTTATGAATAGAATGATGGGCTGATTTCCATCATAAGAAGAAATGAGATTGTTTTGAAAAAAAAAAACATGAAAAACTAAACAACTTGGTAGCAAAAAAGCAAACAAAACATGCTGTTTTTGCTACACAAGAGGTTTTTTTTTTTTAACACAAGAGGTTTTGCTGAGAATTTTTGTTCTGTTTTGTTTTTTATTTCCCATTCACATAATACACATTGATGTTTATTTTGAGTGGTATGGATAACATGGTGAGTGTTCATTTGGTAGGCAATTTATGTAGCTAAATACAAGATGTCTCAATAAAATCCAAATGGCCCAATTTAGCATTTTTCACAGACAGTTACATTTTTCGTTGTGAAATATTTATGTTTTCTGAAACCATAACTATAAGATTTCCTATGAGTAGGCAAATCCGATTACATAGTGGGTATTATGAATCTCTGACAGATAATTTATTATGCCTTTGAAATTTCCAAAAATTTCTTAATTGCTGGGTGTGAATTCCATGAATGTGCCTCTAAGACTTTTTCAATAGTGAGATTAAATCTTCCAAACATCAAATGCCAAGACAAAAGCCACGGGATGAAGATGCCAAAAATTAAATGGAAAAATAGAGATAAGAAAAATATTAAGAATTCCACTTTTAAAGCAAAATGATGACTGCATTTAATTGGATATAACTTTCAAGTGATTATATCTTTCCCCGAACTATTGCAATAGTCTTTTTTAAAAAAAATTGTTCTCTCTGCTTCCAGCTTCCACTCACTCCAATCTCTCCTACACTCTACCCACAAATTATCTCTCTGAAGTTCAACTCTGATCATGTCATTCCTCAGCTCATAAACCTTCAATGACTCCTCATTCTCTGAACAATGAAGTCCAAACTTGAGCCGGCCATTCAATCTCCAAATCAGCTTTCCAATTCTATCTCCTACTTTATGGTCCTTATAGTTCAATTCCCTTTATGGCCCTTGAGTCCAGTCATCTGGAACCACTCCTATTTTATGTGTACACCCTACATATTCTTATCTATTTAGTTCCCTTGTTTCCAACACTGGCCTTCTTTGTATATTTAAGTTCTATCCAAATTTGCAAGCCTAGTTCACACACCACCTGTTATGGACAGAATCATGCCCCCTCAAAATTCCTATTTTAAAGCCTTAACCAGCAATGTGACTATGTTTAGCAATAGGGCTTTTAGGGAAGCAATTAAGATTAAATGAGATCATAAGGGTGGATCCCTAATCCTATGGGACTGGTGACCTCATAAGAAGAGGAAGAGACATCAGAGATCTCTCTTTCTCTCATCACACACAGAGGAGAGGCCACGTGAGGACACAGGAAGAAGACAAGCCTCTACAAGCCAGGAGAGAGCCCTCACCAGGAACCAACTCAGACAGCACCTTGATCTTGGACTTCTGGGCTCCAGGACTGTGAGAAAATAAATTTCTGTTGTTTAAACCACCCAGTCTGTGCTATTTTGTTATGGCAGCTCGAGTTGACTAACACACTGTCTCCTCCACAAATCCTCTCTGATTAATCATCATTTTCCCTTCTCTATTCTCATGGCACTTCGTATGTATCTATATAATATTACTTGCCACTTTCCAGCATTAATTACAGTAATTTGTGTTTTAGTTAATATTAAGGCTTAATCATTTAATTAATTTAATACCAGCCAATTTTATATATTTTTTTGTTTATTTTTAAATTTTTATTTGATTAAGTATAGTCAATTACAATGTGTCAATTTCTGGTATGCAGCATAATGTTTCAGTAATACATATACATACATATATTTGTTTTCATATTCTTTTTCATTATAGGTTACTGCAAGGTATTGAATATAGTTCCCTGTGCTATACAGATGAAATTTGGTTTTTATCTATTTTATATATAGTAGTTAATATTTACAAATGTTGAACTCCCAATTTATCCCTTCCCACCCTATTCCTGTCCAGTAACCATAACTGTTTTTTACTATGTCTGTGAGTTTGTTTCTGTTTTGTAGATAAGTTTATTAGTGTCCTCTTTTTTCTTTTTCTTCTTTTTTTTAGATTCCACACATGAGTGATATCATATGATGTTTTTCTTTCTCTTTCTGACTTACTTCACTTAGAATGACTATCTCCAGATTCATCTATGTTGCTGCAAATGGCATTATTTTTTCTTTTTTATGGCTGTGTTATTCCTTTGTTTACATTCATTTTTATCACCTTTAGAAGACTATAAGAGATGTTGACTATGTCTGTGTATCTTGAACAGTACATAACACTAAGATTTGCACATTTAGAACACTCAAAATTATGTGTTGAATGAAGGAACTAATAGGTATTAATTCATTTGAACTGTGCATGAAGATCAGGTAGCTAGAGCTTGCCCATCTCCTGCTACCTGCTCAGGCTTGTGAGGCATCCTAAGTGTCTTTTTCTAGTAACACTGTCATGATGCTGCATGATGCTGTATTTTTTTCAAGATGAAGGTTTCCATTCATTCTTACAAGGATCAGATCGTCTATAAGTCTAAACTTTTCCACAGGCAGTAGATTTTTGGTATGACAATATTTCCATTTTTCTGAGCATGTGTACCATTTTTATTTCCATATGTGGTAAACTTAGTAGGCAAATTAGTACATCATTCTTTTTTAAAATTGAAGTATAGTTGATGTATAATTTTATATAAGTTTCAGGTGTACGATGTAGTGATTCACAATTTTTAAGATATATTCCATTTATAGTTTTTATAAAATACAGACTATATTCCCTGTATTGTACAATATATCTTTGTAGTTTATTTTATACATAGTAGTTTGTGCATCTTAATTCTCTACTCCTACCTTGCAGCCCCTTCCTTCCCTCTCCCCACTAGTAACCACTAGCTGGTTTTCTTTATCTGTGAGCCTGCTTTTTTTTGTTATATTCACTAGATTGCTTTTTAGATTCCACATATAACTGATATCGTACTTGTCTTTCTCTGGCTGACTTATTTCACTTAGCACAATACCTTCCAAGTCCATCCATGTTGTTGTAAATGGCAAAACTTCATTCCTTTTTATGACTGAGTGGTATTCCATTGTGTATATATGTCTATTTTATACACACACACACACACACACACACACATATATATCACATCTTTATCCATTTATCTATTGGTTTACACTTAGCTTGCTTCCATATTTTGGCAATTGTAAATACTGCTGCTAGGAACATTGGGGTGCATGTATCTTTCAGAATAAGTGTTTTTGTTTTTTTCAGATATATGTCCAGGAATTGCTGGGACATATGGTGATTCTAGTTTTAGTTTTTTGAGGAACCTCTATACTGTTTTCTATAGTGACTGCACCAGTTTACATTCCCATCAATAGTGTACAAGGGTTTCCTTTTCTCCGCATCCTTGTCAACAATTATTTTTTGTGTGTTTTTTTTAAATAATAGCCATTCTGACAGGTTTTTAAAGCTCCCTAAAGATTTTAAGAGCAAAAAAATTTTTTAAACAAAGGAAATTGTTTTCACACACTTCTAGGAGAGGAAATTGTGTCTGCATACCTTTCTATTCTAAACTTAATGACTTTAGCACCATCATACAATTAGTCCTCATCTTTTCCCATGGATATTGGTGAGATGGAATGGGTAAGAGACTACATTATTTCATCTTGTTTTGTTTAAAAACCTACCCTCTTCTTTTAGGATGATGCTGAGGGCAGAGTACTTACATTGCTCTTTAAGTTTTCTATCATCTCTTCTACTTTTTTCTTTTCCTTTTTTCCATCCTACTCCCTCATATTCTAAACAAGCATTAAAAATCACAGAGGATAACAAAGGATGTAAGAGATAAACATAAGTGATGGGTAGAGATACAGGAGGGGTAAATTCCCACTCTCTCAATCCTTGCTTCTGTGTCCCACCTTGTGGAGGTACAGGAGACATCCAGCAGAGGAAAATTCAGAAATGGAAGAAGGTGACTATTGCTTGCTACCTTCTTTTATCAGTTTCACAGTTGGACTGAACCAATGGAAGGTTGGTTATGGTGTTGCCCCAGTGGGTGAATGGTAGGCTCCTTTTAAACTCTTCTAATCCACAATCCTGCTCATAAGGTTCCAAGTCCCTGTTGAGCTTTTCTCTACTAAAGGGATCCCTGAAACAGAACACAATCCCTGGCCTTACCCCGCTGTGCCACTCCCAGCACAATTAGCACAGTATTCATATCTAGCGAGGGACCTTTGCCAGGTCCAACAGAAACACCTAGAGAAACAGAAGCATCTCAGTTTGTTTATCCTAACTCCTCCTTTCTCCATTGTATCCAATCAGATCTATGGTAAATAACAGATGCTGTTAATAACATAGTAAGAGCCACTAACATGCCCGTTTTCCCAGGAGTGCAACTGAAGGATATTCTGTGAACATGGTAACAAGTGACAAATTGTTCACGTCTATTTTCATGAAATGTTTTGACTGCTGAAGTTGTTCTATAGCAGTTCATTAAAAGACCCATAAAATATGTAAGTTTACATTCTATAAAAAGATCTTCAGGAATTTCCTGGCTGATAGTATTCCTTCTATTAAGCATCTGTTTTCTATTTTCTAAAGGATCGCAGCAGTGGTTGTCCAATTGTATATTAAAAATAGTTGATTTAAGCTGTATGAAAATGTTGTAATTTCTTATTAAAGATTAGTGTCCCACCAGTGAAGCTTCCTTAGAAGGCAACCAGCAATGTGTACGTAGCACATCTGGTTTCAAAATATTAAAAAATGATAAACACTCACCGATCCAATCCATCTGTTCTCCCCATCTGCATAATTGTCTTATTTTTAAAACTAGGACACACACTGAGCTTCATATTACACAAAGCTGAAGAACTTTTCTCCCCAATGTCTAGGCGGTAATGGATGATTGAGATCAATTTCAGAGGAATGTCGTGTTTATTATCGAGTATGTAGGTAATCTGGAAAAATGGTTAAAATCCAATCCCAATATAAAGTAGACTGTCATTGATTTGAAGTTGTGGATGAAGTCACCTGGTTAGGATATTTATTTTTTATTTTTTTGATTGAAGTGTAGTTGGTTTACAAAGTTGTGTTAATTTCTGGTGTACAGCCAAATGATTCAGTTATACACGCATGTGTATATTCCTTTCCATACTCTTTTTCATTATAGGCTATTACAAGGTATTGAATATAATTCTCTATGCTATACAGTTGGATAGAATATTTAAAATCACGGACTAATGTTTTTGATCAAAGAGTGTCAAGAACTCAGTGAAGACTTATCTTGTTTAACATTGTTAATAGTAGCTACCACTTATCAAGTGCTTAATTTGTGTCAGGAACTATGCTAAGCATTTTATATGCATTATTTCATTTAGTTCTCATAACAAATCTCACTAACTCCATTTTAGAAAAGAAAACTGAGGCTCCGACAGTGAGTAGTTTACCCAGAGCCACGTAGTGAGTGCATGGTGAAGCCATGATTCATATTTGGGAGATACGTCACTATGACTTCAGAGCCCATTCTTGTTTGCTGTCTATGACATGGCCACACAAAATGCCCTTTAAAATAGTGTCAGTCTTCTTAGCCTTCACAGTTCTTTCCTAAAAGCTTTGTCTCTTAAATGTTAATAACACCTTCTCCAACCTGCATCTCATCTATAAATCCATTAAATGATAACAAGGAATAAAAATAATAATAATGAACACTTGTTGGTGCTGTGTTTCAGATATTATTCTAAGCTCCTTACAAATTGAGTTATTTAATCCAAGTAATAACCCTACAACATAGGCACAGTTTCTACCCCCACTTTTCAAATGAGGAGAATGAGGTTAAATCATTTTACCAAATCAGTTAACTAGGAGATGAAGTTTCCGAGGTTTGAACTCAGGAACTCTGGCTCCAAATCCATACTGGAAATCACATGCCAGGAGCTGTGTTAAGTGGTAGATGCATGAGGATGAGTGAAACATGGTCAGCTTATTTCAGTTAGCACTGTCCCAAGGTTCATCCATGTTGTAGCATTTACCAGAACTCATCTCCCTTGTGTCAGCATACCACATCGGGTTTATCCATTCATCTTTTGATAGGTGATAGGTACTTGGGTTCTTTTCACCTTCCGGCTATAGTAACACCGCTGTGAACATTGGTGTGTGAGTATCTGTTTAAATCCTATTTTTGATTCTTTTGAGTATACACCTGAGAGTAGAATTCCTGCATCATATAGTAAAAATGGCAAATTTTTGTGTTTACATATATTTTTAACACAATGAAATAATAGTTAAAAATAACATGATCTGTTTCTTTGGAGGACTCACATATTAATATAAGATGAAAGATGTTTGAACTAATAAACTAATCTGATATGTGCTATGTTGGAAGCATATGCAAAGTGCCGTGTGAACTAGACCATGCCTCGTATGGCTTAGTGTGGGTGCAGGGCTTTAGGGAACACTTCAAAAATGACGTTTGGGAAAATTCTTAAAGGACATGGAGATATCCTCAAGGATAATGATGGTGGCTAATGGAACTGGGGGGTAAAGGGAGGACCCTCTTTACCCCCCAGTTAAGTATTTTAAAGAGAAGAACTCCCATGAACAAAGGCTGGAAATATACCTAAACCCATCTGTGACTAATTTTATATGTCAACTTGACTGGGCCACAAGGTGCCCAGATATTTTGGTTAAGCATAATTCTGGGTGTGCCTGGGAGGGAGATTTGGGATGTGATGATCACTTGAATCTGTAGGCTGTGCAAAACAGATTCCTTTCTCTAATGAGGGGAGGGGCTCATCCAATCAGTTGAAGGTCTTTATAGAACAATAAAGATGGCCTTCCTGCAATTTAGAGGAAACTCCTGCCTAACTACTGAGCTAGAACATTAGTCTTTTCCTGCCTTCAGACTCCAACTGAAACACTGACGCTTCTTGGGTGTTGAGCCTGAAGGTTTATGTAACTTAGACTATTGGCTCTCCTGGTTCTCAGGCCTTTAAACTAAAAGTGAAACTACACCATTGGCTCTTTTGTGTCTCCAGCTTGCTGACTACAGATCTTGGGACTTCTCAGCCTCCATAATCCCGTGAGCTAATTTCTTGCGATAAGTATCTTTCTGTATTACTTAACCTTGTCGGTTCTGTTTCTCTGGAGAAGCCTGAGGAATCCACTGACACATCATAATTTGGTGTGGCCATGTGGGAAGGTGAGTGGAGAGGGTGGGAGTGCTCTTTCAGCTTCTACACTCCTGTTTGACAGTTCTCTTTACCTGTGATCTGTTTCCAAATTCTGCTTACTCGTCTTCAAAATGATGTGTTAGCTCTTGACTCCTTACTGTGGCTATGAAAGCCCTTTGGCGTTTGACTCCATCTTGGTTTTCATGGCCCTCTTCATGCCTGCGCATGACCTGTGCTCCAGCCATCCTTGGCTGTTACTGGCATGTTCCATCACGGGCACTTCCCTCCCTCTGTACGTTTGCTCATGCTTCCTTCTCTTCTAGGAATGCCCTTTCCCCATCTCTGTGTGATTCATCAAACTCATGCTTAAAATTTATGAAACAATGTAAACTAATAAGGGAGGAAAGATCTATCTGCTTAATTTGTTTATTTACTGTTCTATCCCCATTGTGTAAGGCAGTCACTGGAACATGAGATAAAGATAGAAGACAGAGGTGGGGTGGGAATTAACCGACAGGGCTCAGGATCTAGGATGAGCCATCCGTGTTCAGCTCCACCCCTACCCTTCCTGATTTGGTAATATGAACTCAGATGCATTCAGATTTATGTCACCTGCAACTGAAAAAGCTCTGGCCAATCTACTGTCTACAGAGGTTTAGCCATTAATAGTATTGAAAGAGATTTCTTGCCAAAAAAGTTGGTCACAAGTATGAGGGTCCAACATTTTCTACTGTCTCATGCTCCTCCCATCCATGAGGATATGTAAACACTAACACTCTCTTGTAATCTCAGGACCACTTTGAGCCAGGGGGAATATCTGATCTCTGAATACCTTTAAAAAAAATTAAAAAAGAGAACGTTAACTAAAAGCTAACAGAAATACCTTGTAATCAATTTATGAACCAACTACTCTTAAGAGAGCCAAGATATCTTAAGATAACTTCTTTCCATTTGAAATGAAGGCCCTGCCTTGGCTCATCATGTTCTACTGTGTCTAAAATGGTGGGCTTGATAATAAGTGTAATGATTAGTTTCATGATGATAGTACGCTTGCCATTAGTTTAAAATGCGTCTCATTATTGCCTTGCTTATTGATCCCATTATGTTCGTTTCCTCTGTACTCCTAAGAGGAAGTAATAACTAATTTCATCATATAGGACTTCTGCAATTATGTTTTTCCTTTTTAGAGTGTGATGCAAGAGTTTTCATGTATTTTACTTATTCTAAGTGCTTATTCAGTTAAAGACTTGAGGCTTCAAAGAGGGAAACAGAAGTAGAGAGAACATCACCTTTGGACTTTAATGTTCACACTGGCTTCAGCTGAGGACCAGAACCCTGGCATCCTGGTTCCCAGCTCATAGTTCTTATTCCTTTCTGTATTGCCTTCCTCTTTTTAAAGAATGCTTTTGCATATGTTTACAAAACTTGCTTCAAAGCATAACTCCTTAGCTAAGTGAATGAGGGACCCAATCATCATTAATAAGCCTAAGAAAGGAAGAAATCTTTGTGCTTTTTTACCAGAAGTAAATTAGAGGATTTCTAATACAATTTTAATAGGCCCTATGCTCTGTAATTGCTGAGAGAAAGTCTCTAAGGGGAGTCATTTTATTAATAGCTCTGTAGGAGTCAGCATTAGAGGGATTTTTCAGGACAATAATATTTAAAAATTTTCCTCAAACAACAAAGTATAAAAATGTTCTTTGATATTTTAATCAAGTTGATGCATACATTTCTCTCAATGTGTGATGTCATTTAATGCAGTGAAAAAGGAAGAATAGAATGATATGTAAGATTTTCATACTCCAGGATCTGGGCTTCAATATTTATTAATTTCCTCAGGAGAAGTTCACAGTCCCCCCACCCCCCCACCCCACCATTTTTATTCTTTAATCAAAAAGGACTTCTTCTAGAAATTGACTGACAAATTTGATTCCTAAAATATTTTCTTTTCCAAAAATCCGATATAGCTTTCATTGCCATAAAAGCAGAAAAAAGAATCCAGAAGCCCATTTTTATTATTATACATATCATATATCATCATTCTTCATTCCCCTCACAGTGAGTGGTATCTGTGAGTTTTTGCTCTTTTGATTTCAAATGTCAGTCTAGCCGTATTTTTATGGTACAATGACATATCAAGGTGTAGACAGTCGAAACATGAATTATCTCTTTTCTTGAATAGTGTTTGACAGCAAGACATTCGAAGGCTTTTTGACAGAGAAAAAACATGTTATAGATTTCCTCATTACATACTTGCTTATGGAGTATTTTTCAAAAACATCCCTTTAAGTACTTGTTTTGGTGTTGCATCCTGAAGCCAATGAAAAATCAAATGCTTTAGAATAATTGTTAGGAATATTTGGTTTTTCCTAGCTCAGAAGAGAAATAACAGCATCTTTGTTGTTACTGTTCTTCCCTTCCTGTTACTGCTTTTATTATAAAATTGCACAGTCCTGCTACGTTTTATGTCATTCATTTGCATAATCTATGGCTTTGGATACTATGTAAATATAGTTCAAAGTGTAACAAAATGCTCTTGGTTGTTCCACAAAAGATACAGGGAGGGATTGTATTAAAGGAATCTGAATGAATTTTACACACAGAGAAAACTGTATTTGTTCCGGCAGGAAGACAGACATGGCAGATGGGCTGGAGTCTAACTAACAACTTCATCAAGGAAGCTATCGGCTGTCCTCATTTATCACATAGTAGATGTTCAATACCTAACTGTCAGATGAAACACTGAGTAAGTGAATGAATTAACTAGTAAATCATAGATACATATTGAAAACATAAACTTCTAGGAGTTTCATTTAGAAAATTGCATTAACTTAGAATAATGCAGGTACCCTTCTCCCCAAAATGTGAAGGGCTTCCTGCATATGGTGCAAAACATACAGTGCAAATCAACTGAGATGGGATGCAACATAACAAATGTGATTTTAGATTTTCTTTACATAAAAATTACACAGTAGAAATGGATGGCCATTTGGTTTGTGTTGTTTGGATGTTCTCCTCCCTAATAGAACCAGAAACACAACTCTTTCAGCATTTTGCACTTATGAGAGCATATAATCCAAGTAGGGGAGCTGAACAACTGTTTTCATTGAAATTGGAAGAAAAGCAGCTCCATGGAAAAATACAAGTGAAATGTCATTGCAGGGCTTTTCACTGATGTTTAGCCACAGATTAAAAAAAAAAAAAACAACAACACTACAAGAGAAAAGCTAAGGTTAGATCCAGGATAAAATGAGTCATGTTTTAATGACTAAATGGAACTTTCAGATTATGGAAACACAAATGCATTTATGTCAAAATATGTGGACTGGAGCAGAGTGTACTAGGTGATTACTGTCTTGATAGGTCTTTTTTTTTTTTTTTTCCAACAAACCAATTTTGGTTTTCCTTTTACTACAGCAATTGTTATTCTTGCAAAATGATCTTTGAAAAGTAGCATTTTTCCTGTCTTTGTAACCTCACATTAAGAAAACACCCATATTTCTACTTTAGTTATCACAGAGGAAGGCTGACTTCCCAACTTTAGAGAGAACAAAGTTATAGTCTTTTGAATACATGGGTGGTAATTTGAACTTGACCTAACAAAGTCAAGCTTACAAGTAGCCTAACTTCCAGAGATAGAATGCATTTACCATAGGATAGAAGTGCTAGTTTCTTTCCGTAACTTTGAGGGTGACTTACATTTAAAAAAAAAATCTTTGAAAGGTGAATAAGAGATTGTCATGAGGGCCAGTCTTTACCACAGCTTTCTTATTTTCTATCCATTACCCGAGAGTTAAACAAAATGTTTGAATGGAACATTTAATAACAAAAGACATTTATGATGTTTACTTAATGTTTTGGACCATTAAGCATCAATGACATGAGTTATTGTATGTAATATCTGGCCAGAAATCTTTTGACCAGGCTGTGTTTTACTACTCTTGGAGCTGCCAGCATCCCGATTTGAAAAAAAATCTGTGGTCAAATCCTAGTTTTCTCAGAGGACTTTGGATTTGAAAATATCACCCGTTGCCAGAAAGTACCTTTTGAAGTTTACATTAAGATGGATATTTATTTATTTTTTCTCTATAACAATGACAGTGGTTGAGATAAACTGTTTAATTCTAAATAGAAAACACATCTGCTGTGTCTGCATTGTTTGTGGTTGCTGGAGGGGTGACAATTTAAACCAAGTAGCACACATGACATTTTAAGTGAGATGTTGTGTGAGGGCTCACAGCTGCTGGCGTTGTCCTCTCCTGCTTGGCCGGGCCCAGTGGGGCCGCCGGAGCCAAAGCCCCCGTCAGCGACCCTGCTACGTACGGGTGGACATCCAGGGACGTCTTCTGCTTTCTTTCATCCTCAAAAACTGGGAGATTGGCAAAGTAGGATTTACAAACCAACATTTTCCCTAGTTATATTTACCTGTTGACTAGTAGAAACAAATTTAGATCTTTTATTCAAACTTGTTCTCCACCCCAAGTCATATTGACCCTTGTTTGAGAATGCCCGGAATTTACAGATGAGCTTAGAGAATGGATATCTTTGTAAGATCCATTTCTTCTAGTTATTTTTCAGGTGCTTCATGAAAGTTTCAAAAATTTCTTCATAAAGTCTTTCATATTTCTTGTTGCATATATGCTATGGTTGATGCATTGTTTTTACCATTTTGAATGTGATCTTGCCTATTTGTTATACACCATAGCTTTCTGTTGTATATAAGAGGGAAAGTTAATGCTTTTTACATTACTAATATGACTTGTATTCCCGATGATTTTTTGATTATTTCTAGTAGGTTTTTAGTTTGTGCTCTATAGATATTTTTTGTAATTGATAGTAACATTGCTTTCTCTGTTGTAATTATTATACTCCTTATCTAATTCTCCTGCCTAAGTGATTACCTAGCACTTCCAAAACAATGTTAAATGATTACTAGCAAAAGGGGCATCTTTATTTTTTTCCTGATTTAGTAGAGATTTTCACGTTTATGCCTGATGTTAGTTTTGCTCCAGTTTACTTATTTCTCCTATTCAATCCATAAAAATTTTAGCATGTATTTATGAAAGATAAAGATATTTTATTTTTATTGAGTATAGTTTATGTATAATATTATAAATTACAGGTGTACAATATAGTGATTCACAAGTTTTAAAGATTATACTTCCATTTATAGTTACTATAAAATATTTGCTATATTCCCTGTGCTGTGCAATATGTCACTGTAGCTTATTTTATACATAGTAGTTTGTACATTTTAATCTCCTACCCCTAGTTTGCTCCTCCCTGTTTCCCTCTCCCCACTGGTAACCACTAATTTGTTCTCTATAACTTTGTCTACTTCTTTTTTGTTATGTTCACTAGTTTGTTGAATTTTTTAGATTCCACACACTAGTATTATCATACAGTATTTGTCTTTCTCTGTCTGACTTATTTCACTTAGCATAATACCCTCCAAATCAATCCATATTGCTACAAATGGCAAAATTTCATTCTTTTTTGTGGTTGAGTAGTATTCCATCATATATATATTTTTATCATCTTTACCATTCATCTATTGATGGATACCTAGGCTGTTTCTATATATTGGCAAATTATTATAAATAATATTACTATGAATATTGGGGTGCATGTATCTTTTAGAATTAGTGTTTTTGGTTTTTTTGGATATATACCCAGGAGTGGAATCTCTGGGTCATATGGTAGTTCTATCTTAGTTTTTTGAGAAACTACATACTATTTTCCATGGTGGATGCACCAATTTACATTCCTTCTAACAGTGTACAAGGGTTACCTTTTCTTCACATCCTCTCCAACATTTGTTATTTGTGTTCTTTTTGATGATAGACATTCTGACAAGTGTGAGGTGATGTCTTATTGTGGTTTTGATTTTCATTTCTCTGATGTTTAGTGATGTTGAGCATCTTTTTGTATGCCTGTTGGCCATCTGTATATCTTCTCTGGAAAAATGTCTATTCAGGGAAAAGATACATGCACCCCAATGTTCATAGAATCATTATTTACAACAGCCAGGACATGGAAGCAATCTAAGTGTCCATCAACAGTTGAATAGATAAAGAAGATGTAGCATACACACACACACACACACACACACACACACACACACACACACACACACACAAGGAATATTACTTGGCCACTAAAAAGAATGAAATTTTGCCATTTGTAACAATGTGGATGAAACTGGAGGATATTATACTTAGTGAAATAAGTCAGACAGAGAAAGACAAATACTGTATGTTATCACTTATATGTTCAAACTAAAAACTAAAACAAGCAAATGAATATAACAAAACAGACTCACAGATATAAAGAAGCAAACTAGTGGTTAACCATAGGGGAGGGGTGAGATAGGGGTAGGGGACTAAGAGATAAAAATTACTATGTACAAAATAAATAAGCAACAAGGATATATTATACAGCACAGGGAAATATAGCCGTTCTTTTATAATAAGTAAAATGGCATATAATCCATTAAAATATTGAATCATTTTGCTGTATACCTGAAAATAATGTAATATTATAAATCAACTATACTTTAATAAAAAAAAAAGATGTTTTTACTGCTGTCCTTCTCATTTGGCCAATCATCTCTTCTCTTTTTAGAGTTCTTTGGCTTTTCCTTCTTACATTCTATCTAATAATATTTAACATATTGTATTACTGCCACCCATTCCTATACTAGAGTTGATGTAGTAATATGACTCTGAAAACCATAGGCTGGCCCATCTGTTATTTTCTGCTCCTCTCTGAACATCTCTCTATCTGCACTCAGGTGTGTAGATGATTGCTCAATATCTCCTAATTCCAAAACCCTCATTTTACTCATATCCTGAGAAAAAGCAATCATCACTGTATTACAATTCTAAATTCCCTGGAAAGGCTGATTGTGAAGATTTCCTGGCCCACACTGGGAAACATGTATATACCTGTGTTTAATTCACTGTAGCCAGAAGAACAGAGGCATATCCAAAAACACGATTGTAGGGACCCCATGACTGCAGAGAGGCTTTCTTAAAAAAAGCTGTCAACATGAGCTAGGCAAAAAGTACAAATGAAATCTTCTACAATTTCCAATTCATCTTTATTAAATGTTTTAATAAAAAATCTTTAAAATTACCTAAAACTCCAATGTTTAAATAATAAATAAATAAATAATTAAACAAATAAATAAACAAATAAATAAATTTATGTTAATTTTGGTAAACTAACCCAGACATTATGCTCAACACAAATGAAAAGCTGGGCAAGGTCCATTAATCCTTCCCATAGCAACATCATCTTACTTGCAGCCCCATTACAAATTACTTGGAGGCAAGAACGTTTTGCAAACTTCCCTTTCCTCTTCCCCTGCGGTACTTTTTCATCCATGAGAAACTTTTTCTTTTGGGTACCAGAATTCTTCTCCCTATTGGATTTTCTGTTTTTTCTATTTCTTTTTTACTCAGGATTCCAGCTCCATTCTGCATAAACTTCTGTATCCTGGCAGACACAGCCTGTATCTCATGGCTTCTTAAGTCTTGGGACACACAGGTGCTTTGTCTTGGGTCTTTACTGACTTTCAGAGTGAAGCACAGGTAAGACAAACTAAGCACTCTCTTCTGCTGGTGCTGATTGTCGCATAGAAGCTTACTCTATCATTTTTCAAAGATTTCCTCTGCAATTATGGGAACTATTAAGAAAGGCAATAGGAGTAAGCCATCCAGTCATAGTGACTGACAAAAGTTAAAGCAGTTTTCACCCTGAAACATGAACAGAAGTGTTAAAGGATACAGAAAAAACTCTTCCACCTTTCCCTCATATCACCATTATCTTATTTAAAAAATAAAAACTGCAATAAGGAATTCTTAAATTCAATTGTTATCCACATTAATTTGTTTTAACCAAAATACCTACTGGCCCTAGGGGATTAGCGAAGTGCAGCTGAATAAGCATTGGATTAAAAGATAAGGTCTGAGTTTTGGAATTTGGATACTAAGTTACATGATTTAGGAAAATCCTCTCTGAGCCTCAGTTCACTTTTTTACTTTTCTGCAGCGTGTGCCTAATAATACCTGCCCTACTTAAGTTGCAAGGATACTGTAAAGATCAGTCAACACATTTTATGATAAAATATTTTTCAATTTATAAAATGTTTTATTGGTTTTGGGCGTAAGTGCCTATTTTTGATCATCTTTATACTCCATCAGGACCCAGTCAAGTATCTTAAATATAGTCTGGTCTTAATCAATGTCAAGGAATGAATTAAATAATCTTTGACCCTCTCATCACTTTCTATTGTCTTGTCCAGCACGGTAAACCTTTGTGGACTCCTTATATCATTTCATGCTTCATGGTTACTAATTGATCTCGTGTAAGTTCATTTGCCTTGATTTCTCTATTCTTTTAAGCAATATCAACCATACATTTATTAGCTTGCATACTCAGTGAAAGAAGAAAAATCTATTATATCTCTATATACTATTAGGGCACTAACACTAAGTATTTGCAAATTGAGAGAGAGATTTTAGAATACTAGATGGATAGATAGATAGATAGATAGATAGATAGATAGAGAATTGATATAGCCTTAACATGGATGAAACCCTTAAGAAAGAATATGGTGCTTACAAGGATAAAATCATGGTATCCTTACTGTTGTACATTTTGTCACCAAAGAAGCTCCTACTCCATGCTACAATCAATTTATCCCCAATGTATACTACCCGCCATATGACATTCCTTAAAATATGCTCCAGTTCACTCTGTTTTGTAATCCCCAACAGTAGGATGCTCTCAACTGGATTTCTCTTTATCCAAGTCTCTGTAATCTCCCAACCTTTTACCAAAACAATAGATTGAATTATCCTATTTGAATGGTTATAGCCTTCCTAATGATAAGGTGATACATGTTTAGCTAAAACATTCCATTCATGATTCCTGAAGAAAAACATAAATGAACATTTTAGGCATTTGAACTTATAAATTAAGTTTATTAATGCATTTGACAACTGTTTGTATGTCCCTGTAAAAGGTGCTGGCAATGCAGCTATAATGACATACAGCCTACACTTCAAAGAGTTCAAACTCAAGTGCTGAGAACGACCATTACTTTGTTCAACAATCTGTGCAATGGCATGGCAAAATGAATTGATCTATCTGCATTTAAGATACTTGAAATCTGGAAATAACTTCTGAAAAAAATTATTTTTCCTTTGCTACCTACCAAGCATGCAAGGTGCTCTGCAGGAATTATTTAATACCAACAATAATCTTGTGAGATACGTATGATTGCCTTCTCCCAGTTTCACCAAATGTCAGCTAGTTAGCAGCAGAAGCAGTTTTTGAACCTTGGGTCTGTGTGGCTTCAAAACTGGAGCTCTTAACCTCTATTTCACCTCATCTCTGATAAAGAAGACTGATTTTTCATGAAAACATGGCAACGTATAAAACAAACAAATATTATTAATATATAAAAAAGTATGTATTCAAAGTAGGAAAAAAATTCAAAAAAATAATAACAGTAAGAAATTACAAAAGAAAAATGTGAATAATCAATAAATATTTAATGAAAAAAAAGTAGTGTCACTTAGCTGAGAAAGAAATGGGAATTAAAACAAACGTGTTTAGAAAATGGATGATATAGTTTACAGAAGTATTAGCGAAATGGGCAGTCTTATTGTTGTAGAAAACAAACTTGTAAAAGATTCTCAGAAGGCCATTTGGTAATACTGCGTTAACACCTTTAAGACGATAGTTCTAGGACTTTATCGTAAAGCAATTCACAAAGATGGACTTAACAATTTAACTACAGCATGGTTAAGTGTGGCATTATTGTAAAAGTAAGAAAGCAGAAGGAAATATCCAGAAAGAGAGCGACTGGTTCAATAACACATGAACAGTGGTGCCTTCAGATGAAAGAATACTTATGCAGCAACTGAAAATGACCCTGTTTTGCTTAAAATCTGAAACGTTGTTCACAATAAATTAAGTAAAAAACAAAAAGCAGGTCACGAGAAAGCATGTGTGGTTTTATCACAGATGTGTTTTTTTGTGCATGTGTGCACGTGCATGTCAAAGCATGTGTGTGCACCTCTGTTGGAGAGACAAGCTGCCAAAACCACAGCTGAGTCTGTTTATAGGTGATGGTATTATAAGTGCTTTAATTCTGGTCTTTTTGCTTTGATAAATACAATGAACGTGTATTGTTATCTTTCAGAATTTTCTGTCATGTAAGAAACTTATGAAATGAGCTACCTTATGATCTACAGTAGAGAAACTTGATATTGTCTGTGAAATAGCCTCCCTTGTTCAGTTTTTACTTTCTCTATTGAAATTGCAAAACATCCCCATTTGTGTTATGGCAGGCATTGGTCAAGTTATTAGTCAACATTTATTATGTGAGAACTGTATACTTGACTCTAAACAAAACAGAAAGAGGCAGAGGGAGCAGAAAGTAAATAAAATGCCTAAGAGTTGCGGTGCTGATGGTCCTTTGGCAGAAGCTCTTCTAATGGGCTGGGATCAGTGGCATATTTACTGCATGGACTCCTGACAAATGGGTTTGGACAGCTCTGAAGCCTCAGCTGGCAAGCAAGAGTGAGGAGAGAAGAGTAGGTGGTGAGGGAATTTAAGGCCACAGCCTGTGTCCCTGTAAGAAAACTGGATTTCGGGGTCACATACAAGATGGCAGCTGGCGTGAGGTGCTGAAACAATGGCTCGTTTCTCTGTCGGTACAGCGTTTTCTGTTTCAGTCTGTACATTCAGAAATGCTAGAAACTACCTTGGAAATAGAGAGAGAAAAGGTTCTTATTATCAATGAGAATTTAGTATTTTCCTAGAATGAAACTTTATTTTGGCTCAGGGGTCTACTCTGAGATTTATTCCAGGAATGATGGCAAGTACAGTGGCTGGAGAATAAAACAAGAAATGCAGACTGAAGGCTCTTCGGAACCTGGGTCTCCCATCCAGGTCACAACAAGTAAGTTGTTTTCTCTCTTGTTTCCTGTTTAGACCTATGCACCCTCCTAATCTCTCTCTCCCCAGATCCCTTTTGCTTTCTTACACAAAGTAAGACCAACAAGATCCTGTGACTCTAAATCAGCAGTTCACAAAGTGTGGTCTCTGGTCCCGCGGCATCAGCATCAGATGGGAACTTGTTGGAAATGCAGATTCTCTGAAATAACATCATTTGCAACAACATGGATGGACCTAGAGATTATCATGTTAAGTGAAGTAAGTCAGCGAAAGAAAAATATCATACGAGGTCGCTTGTAAATAGAATCTAAAAAAAGATACAAATTTTACTTACAAAGCCAGAAACAGACTCACGGATATAGAAAACAAACTATGGTTACCAGAGGGGAAAAGGGGCTGGAGGGGTAGATTAGGAGTTGGGATTAACAGATACACATCACTATATATAAAACAGATAAACAACAAGGATTTACTGTGTAGCACAGGGAGCTATAGTCAATTTCCTGTAACAAGCCATAATGGAAAAGAAACTGAAAAAATATAGGTGTTGATATGTATATGTATAACTGAATCTCTTTGCTATACACCTGGAACTAACATTGTAAATCGACTACACTTCAATAAAAAGAAATGAAAAAATGCAGGTTCGCAGGCCCAACCCCAGCCATACTAAGTCAAGATTTCTGGGAGGGCAGCTTAGCCATCTGTGTTCTAACAAGTCCTCCAAGTCAGTCTGAAGCATGCTCAAACTTTTGAACCACTGGTCTAAACGATGCCACTTTCAAACGTCTCTGGGTAAAAGTAAAAGAAAGTAGTCAAGTATAAAATCTAAATATCGATGCATAAAAATAGATGCCTCACCAAAAATGTAATTCATCTTTTAAAAATTTTTGAGGAGTATTTTTTGAGTTCAACATTTTTTTTTCAAATTAGTGAGCACCATGTTTAATAAAACCTGTATTTGTATTTATATTTATATATATATACACACCATATACTAGAAAGTTTTCAAAATTATACATATGTATATAAGCATATGGAATTTTATTTTAAAGACTGCTGGTGATATGGTCATCTATGTCTATCTGAGTTTCCTTTTTGTTAATGCGGGAGACATTAAGAGGAGAAAGCTCAGTGGGAGGACTCTTCCCCTCTCTTAGAATATATTTCACAACCTTTTTCGCCTTCTCAAATTTCCAGTACTCTCTTCCCTGTTCTCATGTAGCTGATGACCTTTATTCCCCTCAGGAAAACTCACCAAAGCTGTCAGAGGGTGAGAGGTAAATGCCCACATGCTTGGACCAGCTCATCCATCAGCCACCTTGTTTGCACTCACACTCTTCTGCTCTCGGACGGATGGACTTGTGCCTGAATCTCACACAAGTGTATCCTTCCTCCAGCATCATTAACTAATCACTCTCTATTGCGTCCCTCCCCTCAGCACACAGACATGTTATATTCACCATCCAAAAAAGTCCTTCTTTTACAGCATATTCCCACATCCTCTCCAGATACTGCTCCATTTCTCCCCACTTCCCTTTACAGCAAAACTCCTCAGAGGAGCTATTTATACTCACTGTCTCCCCTTCCTTTCTTCACATTCCCTTTGGAAGCCACTCTAAGCCGGCTATCATCCCAAGTGCTCCACCAACACAGTGCTTCTTGGGTCACCGAGGACCCCCACATTACAGATGAAATGGTCCCTTCCCCATCCTCAGATTACCTGAACACCTACCTTTGACATAGTTCCCAAATCTGGATCTGGAAATACTTAACTTGGATTCTCATGGATTTTTCTTGCTCTGTTTTTCCCTTACTTTAGTCACCATTCTTTCTTAGTTTCCTTTGCTGGCTCTTTCTCATCTTCTTCCTCTTAACCTCCAAAAACTGGGCACCCCAGAATTAGTCCTTTGACCTCTCTTTTCTCCATCCACTTCCTGGGGATTTCATAGAGAGCCAGTGCTTTGAGTACTTCATATGGATGAATACCAAATTTACATCTTTAGCCTTGACCTTCTCCCTGGTCTAGTCGATTGCCTTCTGATATTTCCACTTGGATGTCTACAGGGGGTCAAAGACCTCCAGCCAAAGACCACCAGGAACACACACCGAAGTCCTGTAGGGTAGGACCAGGCCAGCTCCCAGATGCCAGGGGCTGCTTTTCTCCTTCTCAGTGGGCATCTTGGACTTGAAATATAAACACAACTCATGATTTATCCCCCTCCCCTACTTCTCACTAAACCTGTGTCTCTCAAGTCTTCCTCATTAGTAAAGGACAACTTAAGTTATTAGGACTAAAGTCCTCCATGATTCCTCTGCTTCTCAGGTAATTTATCAGCAAATTCTGGTGGCTCTACCATCAAACTATGTCCCAGTCCTGACCATTTGTCATGCCCATCATCCTAGACAGAGCTCTAATCATGTCTCACTTAGACTATTGCAAAGGCCTCCTTCTTGGTCTCCCTGCATTCACCCATCCACCCTTACCATCTCTTCTCCACATAGCAGTCAAAGTGATTAGTTAAAAATGCAAATCAGACTATGTTACTGCTCTTCTTTAAAACTTCTAACACAACAGAAGCCAAAGGCCATGGTCTTCTGTGGTCTGTGTCCACACCGACTCTCTGACCTCCCTTCCTCTCTCCCCTGCTCAACCTGCTGCCCTGCTAGTCTCCTTCTGCTCCTCAAACACACCATGTGCACTGCCCCTCAGGACCTTTGCACTTGCTGCACTCTGTGCTCTCACGTTCTACTCCCAGATAGCTGCACAAGGTTCTCTCTCCTTCCATTTAAGCTTCTTTCATGTGTCACCTTATTAGACCTGGCTGTCCCTGATCACCCCTCTAGTTGCTCTTTTTCCATTTACCCTCTTCTATTTGTCACAATACTTAGTGCCACCTGATATATTTTATTTATTGTTTCCTGTCTGCCTCTTCCCGCTAGAATGTAAGCTACATTCAATTTGGGACTAGCTTGCTCACTGCCGTACCAAAGTATTGTCTTGCTCAAAGAATATTTTTGAAATAGTGACATAGTTTAGAAAAATGTTCCTAGAACTAACCTTTCCTTGATGCACTGAAGAAATATAGTGCCAAGTTTGGCACTGCAGCAGAAAGAAACTTTTTGAATAAGGTTTCTAATAAATGAGTGAACCTTACAAATGAAGAGGGTGAGAAAAGGGATGATGGGGCCCGGGGATGGAGCCAAGAGCCATAGAGCTGCAGTACGTGAGGTCCTAATGCACAGGGTCAGGGCATTGCATTCTCGTGCCCATTCTCCAATGGCCAGCTGAGTGGTCTTGGGCAAAGGAGCCATACTTTCCCTGGGTCTCCCTTTCCCCATCAGTAAGATACGGTTTAAATGATTATTAAGACACAATATTCTGATTATAAAAACATTGTAACTAACCTTTTTTTTGTTTGTAGGATAATTTGTAGAATTATGCCTTCATCTTCATTTTCCATTACAGCCATCCCCTCCTCTCCACCTCTTCTCCCCCTCTCTCCCCCTCCATCTCTTCCAAATGTTCTGTTACCCTCCATGGCACCAAAATGATCCCAGGCACCAGACTCCTGGTTGTGGAATCATTTTAAGACATTATTTCTCTTTGGCCAACATCCCTAATCCATCATCAGTGCAGGCTGATCATCCTACCTGAAAATTCCCATTTTGTTTGCCACACCCCAGACTCTCCGCAACTCATGCCTGAATCACCGTGGTTATCTCCTCCTTGGAACCATCTCCAAGCGCCTCTCACATTGAATTCTCCCAAATGCAACAGGTGTCGTCCCTGAAAAGGAAGTTTTCATTACGTCCGTCCTTTCTCAGACACTCAGGCAATTTCTAGTCTTTGCACCCTAATTAAGGACTAGCTCCTACCTTCCATGTTAATCTCTTTGCTCAGCATCCCTCATTCTGTCTCCTCTCAAATGAGTTTGAAGGTGTTTCTCTATCTCCAACAAGATTTCCTTGCTCTTGCCTCTGATGTGTTTCCAACCCTCTCTGAATTAAAAAAAAAAAATTTTCTTTAGAGAGTCTTGGGTTGTTTTTGCTTGCCTCTGACCATAGGTAAGCAGGACATCTGAGCTGTAAGTGCATTCTTCTATGCCATATTCTCAGGGAGATGGCTGGCTTCTGCTGCTGTGCTATTCTGAGGCAAAGGATCCTTGCTGGGGCTGATAACCCCACTCTGGAGCCCTACCTCCTGACATGCCCCAAATCACTATGCCCCCACCCCACTGCACCACTCCCCCTCCTGCATGCTCCCTCCTCTGCAAGCCCAGTGAGTTTTTCTGATGCTCTTGGGCTTTTGGAGACACAAGCCAGAAAGTGGACAGGAAAACAAAAGGGAAAGTTAGAAAAAATGTTATCTGTCACCAAGAACATGAGACAGCTTTTGCTGAAAAATAGACCCATGTCATATCTGATAATACAAAATTCTCCCTTCAGGTATTTGATGTGGATACATGACAGGGGGTTTATTTGTTCCACTTGAGACAGATGCAGATGGCCCCTCAACAGCATTGTAGGAAACTTACCCATTTGTACTTGGCCCCAGTCCTCACATTTTGAAAAGATAAGAAGCATCTCCCAGGGTAAGCTGAGAAATACATGTAAGAATTAATTTATCATAAACTTTGTACATTTCTGACATGAAGGATAAGAAAAATAGAGTGAACATCTGAAACACGTGAAGATTAAATCTCACCCTTCAAATTCACAGGGAACTTGCCCTGGAATGAGTGATAGTTGTGGCTAAGGGACCATACAATCTGGCGTGTATCAGAGGAAACAACATAGAATAGGAAAGGCTTAACTGGAAGATGAGCAGGATTGCAGCCTTTTGCTGTAGGAAGAAGTCCCACCAGTGGAGGAAAGCTGAAAAGCACATGCTTTATCTTTTTACTCTAATTTCTAATTCTAAAAATATTTTTTTCAAAGTATGTTATGTTTATATTTCTGTTCTCTTCACAAACCCAGCATCACACCATTTCTTTGTGACAATCACTTCTGTAATCACAGCTTTGGCGAAGGTCTTAGAAATTCTATACCTATTACTTTTTCGACACATAGATGGTTACCAGATTGACTCATGGGCCCATTCCTTCTTTATTAGCTTTAGAACAGTTTATTGCAGCTCATTTTAAAATATGGATTGAGTTCTTTGTCTCTTGGTCTGATTTTTGCTTTAGATTGGGTCAAGTGTCTTTTCAGGCTTCTCAATTACATTTTGGAATGAAAGACTTCTCTTTACAGGTATTCATAAGTTAGGCAGCAGACATTCTGATTTCATTTGTTTTTGTTTTTTATTTTTGTTTTCGCCTGAAGTGTAGAAAAGACAAAAGTATACAATCAGGATTTTAAAGCTGAAACAAGAAACCCAAGCCATAGCTTTTTTTTTTTTTTTTTTTGCATTTACAGACACTGAGGCCCAGATTAGGTAATTTATTGAAAGTTAAATATCTTGTAATGATAAAATTGAGAATGGAGAGGAGATTATCTGCATCCTAGTCTTTTTGAAAAATAACCCCAGGGTGAACATCTATCTTGCTTACTGTTATATCAACAGAGCCTAGTACTGAGCATATATGGTGCATGAGAGATGTATCATAAATATTTGTGAAATATTATGAATTAATAATTGAATGTCCAAGTCTGGAAGCCAAAATGGCCAAGATGATTTTAGAAATGACCTAGAAAAGCAACTCTAAAGAAAAAAAATAGATACTCTGTGAATTCATTATGGTCCTAAGCCTATTTCTGGTCAAAGGTATTTGCAAGGGTGAAGTGTGGAGGAATATATACCATCCTAACACTAATTCAAAAGAAAGCAGCAGAGAAGCTATGATAATTTCAGGCAGAGCTGACTTCAGACCAAAGAAAGTTACCAGGAAATAAGAGAGGCATTTATGTAATGATGGTGTCAATTCTCCAAAAAGCCGTAACAATCTGATGTATCCAACAGAGCATCAGTAAGGTGCTCCTTCCTCAGGATGTAGGGGCACAGGCTGTGCTTCAATGTTACCACAAATAATTAACTGCTTCATCTTTGGCCTTTCATTATTGAAACATTCTTATGTATTATTTATATTTTAAACTGTTAGGTGAAAGGAGATTTATTCTCTTTTTACTTTTGATTCTTCCCCTAGCGATTGCTAACCTTGCCCTGCACACACATTGAGAGCTCAGTAAATATCATTGGTTTGCTGAAGTCCCATGTGCCCTTTCCCCGTTATTGAGATTCATAACTAGGACCTTCCTGACCACAGAACTGCAGAGCAGTGACAGTTCTCAGCCATGCCTTTCTAGCACAAGCAAGTCATCTGTTCTTGTGCAGACTTGCCACTGGCTCACAGGCTTGTTGTTGTTTTGAGAGTAAAATATAAATATAGATACAGGTACAGATATATACTCCCAGTAAAAGTGACGTTCCTTTCCTTTCTCCAGTTCCAGGCTGCAATACAGAATCCTACAAGGACTGACCAGAGCCAGGAAGTCAGAAAGCCAAGCTAAGAAATGTAGTGGAAATTTCAATATGGAGATACTGGTCTCATTGGCTGCTAGATATAGAAGGTGAAGACATCAGGTTTATGTAGACATGAGGTTTTAAGCAAAATTAGTAAAATGCTTGGGACTTAGAGAAGACAGAAACTCAGTGTAGACTTATCAAGGAAATACTAGTTCTTTTGCACTCTAACTCCTCAACATAAAAATCTTGGGAGCAGCTGTCCGTTCTTCTCCTTGTTTCCTAAAATTTGTCCAGCTCCCTCTTGACCCACTGTGCAGTTTGGCAGTTTGTTTCACATTCCGCTTGTCCCCTTTGTGCAGAGAGCCTGTCTGTGATGCTCCCCTCCCTACACCAGGGCTATTGCAGGAAATGCCTGCAGCAACATCACCATCTACTTTGCCCCCTTCCTCCTGTTCATCAGCTTTCTCTGTTTGGTGTTCTCCTGACCCTCCACGAGACACTCCACAGCTCTATGGCTTCTCATTTGATGTTGAAACAATTACGTTTAACTATCTTATTTTCTTCTTGTTTCTATTCCTATATACTCAATAAATGTGATTTTTTTGGCTCTGCTATTTAAACTCATCTATGCTCTTCCATAGTTTGTAAGGTGGAGTATTTTCACTTCCTGAGATTAAGTCTGAGAAATGGCTATTTAAAAAAAAATGTGAATGTTCTGGGAAAAGTCCTCTTTCAGATCTTACGCCAGAATCTTTTTATTCTTACCAGTTTCCACACTGGTCATGGATGAAGAAAAACTCTTTTAGGCTGCTCCTGTGTGATCGTGCTGGGCATTCCTATTCAGTTATAAACCCACTAATTGAAGCAATGATTGGCTTTTACAGTCTTGAACCAGGGAACTCAGGAGGTTTTGAATCAATTTTCAAGAGTTAATTTGCAAGTCAGTATAATAATCAAAGGCTTTTTCCAAAGGAACTAGATAAAAATGGGGACATCAACCAGAAAATGTGGTCTTTGCCCACTGGGAATCTGGTCAGGTTAGCTATTTAGGAAAAGTGGAGGAGCAGTTATCATGCTGAACAAGATTAATCTGGTGATTTATCTATGCATGGGAAATGCACGTATGCTGTGTGTGTGAGCACGTGTGAGCGAGATTGTATCCTTCATGCTTAAATGTGATATTACTGACACTGTGTGTGTCAAGAGTCAGAGACCAAAGTTTGAATAATGGTGTGTAAATATTAACTTCTTTTCAAACTCCGTTCACATTTATGAGGAAAAATTGATACGTCTCTGCTGTTAAGCCATTAAGCAACTTATTCTAATATGCAAGTTTGATTACACCCCTCAAAACTGTTCAATGGAATGCTATTTTATACAAGGAAACACTAAAGTTCGTGAACCTGTCATTTAAAAAACCCCAAAACTTCATGATACAGAGTTAGTTTCTCTTTCAAAGCTCACAGTAGTGGACGCAGTTGTTAGCTAATCTGACATTCACTCTTAACTGCTCTTCCCCCTGAGTGCTCTGCAGTAGAACCTGAAAAGCTAAACTATCACTCTCCCAACTTCCCTTTGGGTTGCCCTGTGTCATAGGCTGCCAAGTGACACAGTGCTTGCCAAAGAGAGAGTTGCAGACAGAATCAGTGAAAGAACTTCTGAAAAGGATTTTGTTCTTCTTAGGGCAAGGGAATAGATACACTAATGCCTTCCACTTCCCCTCTTCTTTCATTTTCCTGACCTTAGCAAGGACACAATGCCTAGCATTACAGCAGCCATCCTAAGACCATGAGGAAAATGGTATTAGAATTGCAGGGACGCTGGCCCTGACATGGTTGATCTACTAATACAAAACTTCCAGGCCTATATGAGAATAATGAACCCCTGCTTGTTTGGTTAATTTGGTTCCCGAGTATGATGGCAAAATGGTAATCTAACTGACATACTCATTTTTCAGCATCCTTCTTCCCACAAAAATGTATGCTCCAAACACATTATATTTTGCCAAGCATACTGTGCATTTTCATGGCTTTCATGCCTTTGTATATCCTGTGCTGTTCCATCTCATCCCTCTCCCCTAGGGTGTCTGCTGTCCTCTGGTAAAACCCAGCTTCGATATCACCTCTTCCAGGAAGTCTTCCTTGAGATACCTCAACCCAAAGTATTCACTCCCCATCCTCTCGGCTTTCTCTTTACTTTGAACATATTTTCATTGCTAAATCTCTCACTTAGTACTGTCATTTATTTATTATATGCATAGCATCATAAATAGACATGAAATAAAGTGCTGTGGAATGGCATGCAAAGTACTAACTATGGAGAACATAGAAGTAAGGTTTCCAGTTCACTAACATAGAAGGTCAGGCTCATAAATGACTAACCAGACTCTAAGACACAGTCAAGTAAAGCCTGTTATAAAGTAAAAACAAACATTATATGAATTTAGCCCAAAAGAGGAGTTCATTCCAGCTGGTAACAGATCCTCCTTCTTGAGGATTCTATTGAAAAGTGAGAAATAAAGGGAAGAAAACCAGCAGGTAAACAGAATTGAATGACTAGCTGGATGGAGAAACACTGGTGCTCTTGGGAAGCAAGTGGCCTAATTTGTAGAATAAGGAAATTGTACTAAAGGATTCCTAATGGCTCCTCCAGCCTTTAGTCTAATGTTCTTTGGTCAGTTGAACCAATTGATATGGTCAAATTGGCACTACCAGCACAGTAATCTTTTAAATTTTTTTAAATTAAAAACATTAAAAAAAAATTTATTTATTTATTTACTTATTTAATTGAAGCATAGTCAGTTACAATTGTCAATTTCTGGTGTACAGCATAATGTTTCAGTCATATGTATACATACATGTATTTGTTCTCATATTCTTTTTCATTATAGGTTACTATAAGATATTGAATACAGTTCACTGTGCTATACAGAAGACATTTGTTGTTTATCTATTTTGTATATAGTAGTTAGTATTTGTACATCTGGAGCTCTCAATTTACCCCTTCCCTACCCTCTCCCCCCTCCAGTAACTATAAGTTTGTTTACTATGTCTAATCACAGTAATCTTTTAATCTTGCTTCTTTATTTAGACATAGTAAACTGAAGAATATAAAAAGAAAGAAAAACAGAGAAGGTGAACAGATTTTTAAAAGTCACTAGTAAATATGAGAAAGAGAGAGAGAGAGAGAACAAGACCTCCATCTGAGACAAGACTTAATGGAGGCGATCACGTGGGACACAGTCCTGCTCAGTGGTTGTCCAGCATCCACTCTTGTGACCACCTCCACAGCCGTTCGAGGAACTGATTCTGTAGCATGATCACCTGCAAACTCTGGAGGGTAACTAGAGTTTAAGTCTGTTCCTATCCACTCCAGATAACGTGAATGGAATGCGATGGTGGTGTAGTGTGACCATGCTGAGAAATTACGACGCTGACAATGATGATGACAACAGTGACTGTGTGGTGATGGTAATGATCATGAAGAGGAGGCGAAAGAGCATTCTAGCACTTCACATTCAAACTCCCACATCATTTACTTCCATTCCAAGCCAATGCCTTCCTAGTTAACTAGCCAAAACTAAGTTCTACCATCCCATGATTGAAAGCCAGGAATGTAACTGAGACTTCCATAAATCTCTCCACCAGCATCTGTGCAAAAGTTCTACCTCTTACTTAATATTAAGCATTTTTTTGTACTTTAGTATTTCATTAATATAAATACCTGTTCCCTCTAAACTATCTGAGGAACACCTACATTACGTAAGTCCCAATTCAAGAAAATTCTCCACAGAGACCTCGTCATCTCCATTCTCCCTTAGGAGTGTATCATTGTCTTATCCAATTTTAGCACTGACCATACTTTGCTATGTTTATTTATTTACCCATCTATCTTTTCCACAGTATGGTAAGAACTTGATGCCAGGTCTGACTGATCTTTGAAGTTTAACCATCTGAAAAAGTACCTTGCCCGAACACTTGTTTAGTGAAATAATGGCATTCATGTTATTAACACACTAACATTCTTCCAAGAAATGGGTAAGAGAAATACCATTTACCTAAAGATTCCAGATTTCATGGATTAGATTATCTGGTGTATAGAATTTTAAGAATAAATGCCTAATGTATAATTTATGAAAATAAATGTCACAAATCACTTTAGAGAGGTATTGAATTGTAAAGGGAGTTTAGCACATCTATTAACAGCTCAGGTAGGCTCAAATGAGCCCCTTGGGTTGAAATATATATGGTAGAAATGAAACTGTCCTCTCTTCTTATATGATTTTCTTCTTTGCATTAGGCAAGATTTGTATTTGAAACTTAGATATTATCTCCTTTAGCCAGAGTTCTCAAATACCACCCACGAATTGTTTAGTAGCGTATCAGGGAGTGAACCCTTTTGCCTGTCAAACATCAAAACGAAGGACACATACCCCATAAAGTTTCTATAGAACATAACTGTGCAACTCTGTCATGAGGTCTTTTTTTCAGTTAGATATTATTAATTGTTGAAATTATTGTTATTGAAATGATCCCAAAAGATTGCAATGTGATTAGGACCAAAAGAACTAACATGTTAGCAAATATATTGGCTGCTTATGGAATAAACTGCTATTCTGTGCCAACTTTTTGTTGTAAACCACATTATGCAATAAAATACAAGCTCCCCCCAAATGGACACAGGTCTTCACTATCTTTTTGGATTAAATTATAGCATCTTTCAAATGATTTTTGGTATGTGTGCTACTTTATCTTCATTACGAAGAAAAAAATTTTGGATATGAGCTTTGGAGAAAATTACGGGCTCATCAGGACACAAATAAATTACATATGCCTCATTAAAAACTGTCAGTTCCATCCAGATAACATTTATTTATTATTCATTGTTTTAAAGGTTTCTAGTTATTTTCCAGATTATTTCATTGCACTTTACTTACCCTCATTTAAAATTCTTTTTCCATGGTGAACTGTCTAGTTTAATTTTTCCATCAACTACTTTTCTACTGAAAGTTAAATAGAAATAGGCTGTCACTTGCCATTTGCCTCCTAGATCATTATCATATGCTGGGCGACACTCTTCTCTGAATTGCCCATGGACTCCATGCCACTTATTTACAGGTACTGTGTTGATATATGAATGTTCAGAGAAATAAATTTACTTTATCAAGATGCATTTATTGTGTGACACTATGTCCTACACCAAAGCACATCAAGCAAGAGACAAATAAAGAACCGTGTCATCCAACTATTCTAATATTTTGAAAAACATCTTAAAGTTTTCAAATGCTGAAACCAGTACTTTTGGCTTTATCTCACACAATTTAGCTGTAGAGATAAGTCTATTTGATGTATGAAGTTTTCTATTTGTGTAAATAGGTTACTGACATATAAAAGCCATTTGTTGATCCAAAAAAAGTGATATGTATTTGCAAATTTAACACCAAACGTTAGGTAAGAAGCACAGGACTTAGAAACAAGCAGATATTAATTAGAATTTTGAATCTACAATTTACCAACTAGGTGAGCCAGTTTACTCATCTACTATATGGAGGTAATAATAAATATCTTGGAAGATTGTTGCAAGGATTAAATTAGATAATATGTATATGAAAAACTGAAAGGCTATACCAGTTTAGTAGGACTAATGTGAATGATAAGAGTAGTGTGGGAATGGTGTTCATTAGATAAATACAAATTGATTTTGACTCTTCACCCAAAATTTTACTGTTTTAGGTAAGCACAGCCATAACCTAATACGCTTTTGCATTAATCTAATTTGATAGGAAAAGTGATCTTTATGATGCTGCCTCTGTGCTGGAGGAGATGACAGTATGGTAATGACGATGTGAGGTGAACAGTTTATTTTGATGATGGTCTAGTGTGATTAGGGTGTAGTTTGATGATGGTTTGGTGTGATGATAATGTGATGAGATCATGGAGTCACATGTGTCAGGAGGTAACGGTGTACTGTGATAAGGGGGTGATGTTTTTTAAAATATATTTTTATTGAAGTAGTCAGTTTACAATGTTGTGTCGGGGGTGTGATGTGTTGGTGGTAGAGTGTAATCACCGAGTAGTTCTGTTTCTCTGGTGAAACTATGACTGAGACAGATTTTGGCGTGGGAAGTGATTCTAGAGGACCAGAATCTTAAGGATGAGTTTTCTGAAATGGTTCTGGGTTTTCTGGAATTGGTTTTATAATGTGATTACATTTAAAGGCACTAATAATTCTATTTCTGGTATAAAAAAGGCCCTGGTAGTCCTTGGCATGATGTGGTAATGGAGATACACAAAATATTGCCATTGGATTCTCCTACTTAAATACGAATAGAAGGTAAGCTTGAGGGTTATCGTATACTTGACATCTTAGGACACTCTGGTCAAACTAAGGAGTATAATTGGGATTGGCAAGTTGCTCTTAAATACATCAGCAAATGTGGGAGAACAAGAGGATAAGTTTAGGGCTTCAAATTTCCAGTTCTAGCTCTGTATAAATTGCCTTAAGGAGAAGAGTAAGGGAGAAGAGAAAATATGACCCACGGATTTTACATCCTCTTCTGGGGGGAGGATTAGCAATTTATCAGTGGTCTGGAGGATAGCTGTGCCATGTAAGACAAAAGGATGACTTTGTCATTCTCTTTATTTGGAGATTAAATATAGTTTAAGAAGGTAACGTGTGAATGTCTAGTTGGCAAGGCTTGACTGTGTGATGGTCAGTTTTATGTGTCAACTTGGCTGGGCTGTAGCCCCAAGTTATTTAATCAAACACTAATCTAGGCATTGTGGTGAAGGTATTTCGTAGATGTGCCTGAAGTCCATCATCAGTCAACTGTAAGTAGACAGAATATCCTTAAGAGCCTATGTAGGTCTGAATCAATCAGTTGGATGGCCTTAAGGCCATCTTAAGATCAGAACTAAGCTCTCCTTAAGTTCTGAGGAAAAGGAAACTGTGCCTGTGTAACAACTTCAAACTGTACCCAGAACGTTCAAGTCTGTCCTTCCTGATGGCCTGCATTACGAATTTTGAACTTACTTTGCTAGGACTCAGAATTGTGAAAGCAAATTCTTCGAAATAAATTTCGTATCTCCTACTTCTCTGTTTGTCTGATTGAACCCTGACTGATACAACCCTTGAAAAGAAAACTCCTTTATTTACTTTATAGTTTTATGTCAATACTAATTTGTTTCCTTGATTTCTTTCTCCTTTGAAGAGTGAATTACTTGAAATCAAGGTCTAGATTCCTTAATTCGTCGAATCACGAAGCACAAGGCCCTGACTAAATGTGCCTTCAGTGTATGATAGGTGTTTTTTGAAATTTGCTTTATTGTTGCTTAAACATTTTCCAGTATTGAAATAAATAAGAAAGAAATCTTGTTTTTAAAAAATTTTCTCTCATTTTCTGGTTTTCAATGAATATAAAAGACTCGATCTTGGGGAAAACTGTGGCTGGACGAGTCTGAATCTCAGGTTTAGAATCATCTTAAGTTTCTAATATGCTTCCATTTGTAAGTTATTCTTTCTCTCCATCCATCACCACCAAAAAATAGTCTTGCAAATGGTTTTCAAGTGTCACTAGGCCAATAACAACAGAACTAAAATTTCTAAATTTATAACCACAACTTGCTATTCCTTTGAAGATTTCTTATTCTAGCCTTTTATCTTTTTGACTTTCTCGCACTCCATCTCCCTTGGCCGATGAACTCGCGAGTATCTGCCTCCAGAAAATGTTTCTAGGCAATTCTGTGTTATATCACACATCATTCACACTCATGAATATATTTCCTCACTTGTTCATCCTTCAAATAGTTACCACGTACATAACTGTGTGCAAGGGATTATGCCACATTATCCAGTGTGTCAGGGCCTCTTCATGACCAAATCCAATTCTTAGGCTGTGGTAAAAATCAATAACAAAAACAAGAAATTAAAGCCTTTGCCCACATTTACTTAATTAAGTGTTTGCTTGCAGATAAATATTTGATATTTCTCCTTAATTCGAGTTAGGAGGCTGAGCAGATTTTCAAATTGCCCTTGTGGTTTCTCCCTACAGCAAACAGACAGACACACAGACACACACACTCCTACTTGCATTTTTTTTCTTAGAATTTCATTTGACTGAAAGTGAACTCAGACACATATTGACAGACCGTTTTGAATGCCTGTACTATAACTCTGGCCATAAGCAATCAAATGTTCTGTAGAAGAGCCAGGGGTTCCCATTTTTATTCTTTTCAAACTATTGGAAGGGGCGTAGCAGTCAAATTTCCAGAGAAATCTAACTTGGAGGGTAAAATCACATACTGCCAAAAATCCAGTCTGGATTCCTCTTTTCTCCAGCAGAAAAGACTAGCTCAGAGCAAGGCTCTGAAATCACTCTCTCTGTCGGGTAATATTGACCATGAAGAAACGACTCTGAAGCCCACAGCAGTGCCATGCTCAGAGTCACAGCACACATGCTATTCTAGAAAAGCTCTACCCACTTTGGATGGGATTCGAGAGATCATTATTCTACATTCAAAGCAATAGAGGACTGCGTTGCAGCCAAATTCCAGAGCACGATCACCGCCACAATGCAGCTGTTTACTCCATCTCCAAATGTCACATCAACATGACCTTTGAGAGGAGGTATTTGTTTGTGTGAGTCCTCAGAGAAGGGCCTTCTCTGTGTCTGGAACATTATGAGTTGTTAGTAAATATGAAACTAATAGAGGAGAAAATGAGAAAATTGGATCCCAAAAAACACAAAGAATAAAAAAGGAAGGAAGGCAGGAAGGAAAAAAAGAAAGAGAGGGAGGAAAGAAAGGAACATATGACAATAATAAGATTCATATCTATTAAATGCTTAGTGTGTCAGGCAATAGTCTAGAATCTCGATGCTTACATACTAATTCATTTAGAGCTCATACTGTCCTGGAAGTAGGTACTATTATTATCTCCATTTTTAGATCAGGAGTCTGGGCACAGGAAAGTGAGGCAGCTCGCACAGTTAGTGTAGTTTGCTAGTGGTCAGGCTGGGATTTGAGCGCAGGTGATCTCAGTTCACAGCCTGCACCGTTAGACGCTGCCCTCTGCTGCTTCTCAATAAGCACCAATACCAGCAACATGAGGTGGGAACGGGTAAGGAATTAGAAGAATTTTTTCAATAAACATTTTATCCAATAAATATTTATTGAACTGGAAAGACAGTATTTATTGAGCTGTTGAAGAAGACCCAGTTCCTGAAATGAAAGAATTCACAATTTAGGGGAAGAGAGAAAAAGGGAGGGAAGCAGAGAGTGAGTGAAGGCAGTGGAGTACAAGAGCTGTAGCAGGACTTCACGCTGCTCAAGGCCTCAGGTGCACACACAGAGCCGCCTCTGCCTGGGGCTGTCGGTGGGCCCCCAGGAAGCAGTGTCTGGGCTTGTGCAGAGAACCAGCTCTGGCAGCGGTGAGACATGTGGGCTGAGAGCAGATGAGGCCCAAGAGGGAGCCACCAGAGCCGCAAATGTGAGCTGATGGAGGCCAGGACAAGAGCACTGGCAGTCGGGTTGGAGAGAATGGGATAAACTCAGTTAAATTTTGGAGGAGAATCGTCAAGAACCATTCAGCAACAGTTGCCATTAAAGAGAAGGGACATCATGAGTTGACGCCCAGGTTTCTAACTTGGGCAGCTTGATGGTGCCACAGATGAACCCAGACAGGGAACACAGGAAAAAGAGCAACTTACAGGGTTAGAGGAGGGGAGGTGTCATAAAAATAGGAAGTTCTTTCTTGGTGGGTTTGAAATCAGCGTGAGACTTCTAGGTTAAAGTGTCTCGGGAGTTGGACTTAGTACAGATCTGACCAACACGAGTACATGGGTGACACTTTCATCCTTCAAAATAGAAGGATTGATGATGGAGAAGACAGTGGAGGAAGGAAATCTAGAAAACACCGATAGCGGGAGGTATCAGAGGGACAAAGAGCCTGAAAAGTAGTCGGGAGTAGAAGAAACAGAATCAACCTCTCAAACCAAGGAAAAAGAGTCTCCAGTGAAAAGAGATCAGAAATGATGTCACATGTCACAGAATGACCACATGGAGTACATAATGAAAAGCATTTATGGAATTTGACTGTTATGAGATTATTGGGACCTAGAATCCAGGTGGTGGGGGTGCCCTGGTAGAGAAGGGGTAACGTTTTCTATAAGAGAGGGAGGGAGATAAGAGAGAAGGATAAGGGGGATAAAGGTGAATTTGCTAGTGTTTAAAATAAGGGCAGAAGGTTAGTCTGTAAATTAGGAAGTGAGATTGGATGCTGAAATGACAGTGGAATTGATAACATTGGGCAATATTTGAAACATCCACTGAGGGAAAAGAACAACTTAAAAGGCTGCTAAGTGACAAAGAAGTCCCAGCTGGGACAGAGAAGGACCAATTTCTGATGATAAATCTGCGTTCCGAATGCCCCCAGCAGGCTCCCCAGCGACCCCACACTCCCACAAAAAGGAATGTGGAAGGTTGGGACTAGAGGATAGGATATTTGGTTTTATGAACTCAGAGGTAGAAATTATGAATGTGCAAAGGAAAAGGAAGATAGAAGTGCCTATTTCCTGGTTATCATTTGTTAAGTTAAACAGTTATTGATTACCCATGCTGTGCTCTGCGGAGAATAATTATTCAACTAACCACAAGTATTCACTGAGCAACTGCTGTGTGCTGAGTACTCTGTTAGGCACAGGCCATGCAGGGCTACATGACCTCTGCCCTAAGGTGCTCACAGTCTGATGGAGCATCACGTGAGAAAACTGCAAAGGCAAAGCAGTGTGGTAGAGGCTATGGCAGAAGGGCACAGAGGATGCTGGAGAATCATAGAGCAAGGAAGCCTAAACCAGACTGGGAGGAGAGAGAAAGGGGAAGATTTTCTGATGGAGCCGTGCCTGGGATGTAAATATGAAAAGGAGTTAGGCAGAGTGCTTGGATGAGGTCAACAGAGGCACACGATGAGACTGAAGAGATAAAAATGGCCAGATCGTAATAAACCCTCTGGGAGGTAGTTAGGAATTTAAATTTTATCCATTAAGCTCTCTCTCTCTTCTTCTTCTTCTTCTTCTTCTTCTTTTTTTTTGTGTGTGTGTGTGTGTGTGTGTGTGTGGCAAATTACACCTAGCAGCAAAAGCAAACAAGTATTTATCCTCCAGAGATATAGCAGCCTAGCCTAAAATGGTCATTGCTCATGTTAAAATTCTTCGAGGTTCCATGTTTTCATGTTACAAATGTGAATTTTGTAACCTACTTTAAAGTACATTAATTTTAATATACTTTGAATTGTTGTAAAAACAATTTCAAATTAATTAATAGTCAAGAAGATGGGTCATGCTCCTCTTGGAGCTTCCTGTCTGTAAATGATGGCTGTAGGTAAACAAGAAATCACAACATTATTTTAAGCAAGAGTGTTGCATAATCAGATTTCTGTTTTAGAAAAATAACGTAGCAACCACTGTGTTGTATGGTTTGGGAAATCAAGACTAGGGACAGGAAAAGCATTTGGGAGGCGGGTGGTGCAGTGATCCAGACCAGAAGTGATGATTTCCTCAGAACTAACATACGAGTAACAAGAAGGGTACACAGCCTACAATTATTAAAGGAATGAAAATTTCAAAGAATTATGCTGTGAGGAGGAGTCAACATGGCTGGCAGAATTCTGGACTGAATGCTGTTCCCTAGGATACTGAATAGATGGGGAGAGTCAGGGCCTTACAGAAGAAATGGTGAGCTCTGTTCTGGACGTTGAATTGGAGGTTCCACGTGCCGATGACCAACCTGCATGCAGACATGTGTGTGGAATGCCTAGTACATGTGTGGAAGTTAAAGTGGGGGCAGAGGTCACCAGACAGAATGCCTTACAGTTTATGATGTGTTTGGAGAAACAATCTGGAAACGATACACAGCCCCCCTAATGAGTAAGTCCGGTAAATCAGTTCCAATGGGATGTAAAGTGCTGAGGGGACAGGGTGACAGGGACCCACCAGATTGAGGCGGGTTAGTCAGGGAAAGGACACCACCAAGACTCATTGCTCCGCTCAGAGTCTAGTTCACAGCAACGTCCTAAATCGAGGACCACAGTGACAAGCCACGCCTTCTTTGCGGCATCGCCTTGTCTAATCCCCAAACCATCTGCACGTGCCTGGAACAATGAGCATGCCTTTGAGGAGATGGAGCTCTCATTTTTAACTTTATTTAAAAAGGTTATTTTTTGACTTTGGAACATGTTAGTAGGTGGAGCTTTTTATATCACTAGATTCCAAATGAAATAAATTAAAAAAAATGAAATACCAGTGAAATATGCTTGAAGGTAGAGAAAAAAAAATATAAAACCCTACACCTGGCAGCCCCAAATAACACCTTTCGTGGTGTTCATTTTTAATTAAAAAAAAAAGAACATTCGTAAATCAACTCCAATTAAATTTTTTTAAAAAAAGAACATTCTTTAGATTTTCTACCTTGAATATCCTTCATTTTTGTAATCGGAAAAAAAAATGCAACCTGTTTAAAAAACAGGAATACTAGAATTGCCACCAAATGCTCCTTTCCATGTTTCATTACCAAATCTCTAGTCTCTATAACTGATGTCAGCTTGACTCAAATGATCTTCGCAAATCTGATGTCTCCCAAATGGCCTGAGTCAGATTTGCTCTACACAATCACCTGTGAATTTTTTGTGATGCTAGTTTCCAAAGAGTCTTAATCCTGGAACTTCTAAAGGGCCAAGATTTATGTGGCCATAAGTGAAGCAGTTCTTCTGGAATGAATAAGATCTAAAAGTTTAGAAATCCTCAGGCTATTCTCTAAACAAAGATGTGGGAAACTATTAATGTTTATATTAAAGATTCCCTAGCGTTGGTTTTCTTTCTTTCTTTCTTTCTTTTTTTTTGGTCATTGTAGGATATGAATGGTTATGTTGTCTGCAGTCGCTCTGTGGGTGCCTCTGGATGAGCTGCCCCTAGCTTGAGACATGGCTATGGGAGAGGGTGAAGAGGTGACTTACCTACTTCAGCCATAAAAGGAGATAAAATGTTCCCATGTTCGTACACACACACGTACACAAACACACTCACACACATCTTCTCAACCTTGGTTATAAAGTAGCAGTTCTAAAGAACTAGAAGGAAGAGGAGAGTAAATAGGTTTATTCCTTATAATGTCTGCCTAGGCTGACATTCTTTCAACACCGTAAGGACAGTTCCCTGGGGCACACAATACTTTTAAGGGCCCATGAAAATGTTTTAATTTCTGTTGTAATCAGAAGGAAAAAAATGCAACTTAAAATGGAAGGAAAACTTTAACATGTAATATAATATATTCATCTTTATACTGATTTAATCATAAACCATAATTACCAATCCTTTTTTTGGAAGAAGCATCCCAGAAAGACAAAGGGGCCGGGACTCTCAAAAAGTCATAATGCGACCCTGGTGTTGTGTATATTCCGTTAGCTGTCAAGACCCTGATGAAGATGGGATATGAGCCAAGCCCCTCAGTTCCAGAAGCAGGATGCTAATGAAACCAGGATCTTGGGTTTTATGCCTAAAGAATTCAGTTAACTTTCTTCAAAGAAAAAAATATTTCACAGCAGCCAAGCTACCTACTGAAAGCACTACCTGAGCAAAAAAAGATTGGACATGAGAAAAATCGTATGGTTCAATGCAAGCTCATTGCCATTGCTGGAGGAAATGACTAGGAATTCCAAGTATTTTTTAAAAATTAACTTATTGTAGCATTTGCTATGCTAATAAATGACCATGAAACTTTGTGGTTTGAAAAAAAAAAAACAATATTTACTTACTCAGGATTCTGTGGGTCAGGAAAAGGGTTGGCAGCTGGGCAGTTAACCTGCTGGGCTCACCTGGGCTCACTGCAGTCAGTTGGCATCTTGACTGGACCAGTGGACTTCACTCACATGCAGTAAGTCAGCAAGTTGCGGGTCAGAACTCCTGAGTCCTCCCCCATGTGGCCCCTCCTGCTGGCTAGAATGGACTTCCTCATGCCATGGTGGAAGCAAACCCTGTTTATGTCACATTGCCTATGTCCATTGGCCAAGCAAGTTACAAGTTCAAGACCAAATTCAAGGGGTGAAGAAATAGCCTTTACTTCTTGATGGAAATAGCTGTGAATCACTTCGCAGGAGGCATGCGTACTAGGAGGGGAAGAATCTGTGGACCACATTTTGCAGTCTACCATACCTCTTCCTTCGAATTCCTCCTGTAAATACTTTCACCTCCTTTTTGAATGTTTTATGTTCAGATGATTGGTTTTGCAGTTTGGAGTTACTGAAGAAAGTGTAAACTGATTATGTTACTTTCAAGTTGAATGCACATATTTTTTTCAAGTATACTCCTTGTTTTTGATGTAATGTTTTCCACTTTCATAATATTAATGACTTATTACCTCAAGTCATATTCCTAATCTTTCAATCTGTATATTCATATTCTGAATGAAGGCTTTACTCCTGTTTCAAAATCCTTAAAAAATAAAATATCCACCTTCACATCATCAGCTTGTATCTTATTGAAACACATTTGCTTGCTTGCTTGCCAGATTGATTGATTTATATTGAAATATAGTTGACTCACAATATTATATTAGTTTCATGTGTACAATATAGTAATTTGATGTTTTTATAGGTTACACTCCATACAAAGATACTGTATTGGCCACATTCCCTGGGCTGTACATTACATCCTTATAACTTACCCATTTTATTCCTAGTAGTCTGTACCTCTTAATTTCCATCGCCCATTCTGCCCTTCCCTCCACACCTTTCTCCTCTAGCAACCACCAGTCTCTTCTCTGTATCTGTTTCATTACATTTGTTCATTTGTTTTGTTTTTTAGATTCCACATGTAAGTGATAACAGACAGCATTTGTCTTTCTCTTTCTGATAATTTCACTAAGCTTATTTTATATTTAAACAATATATGGCCTTAGGGCATCACCAAACTTTCAACATGTCATATAGATGAAGCCCTCGGACTTTGTTAATCCCTGGGATATGAGTTTATCAGTAGTAAAGTTAAACAGAGGTTATATACTAAATGTGAAAGTAACATCAAAATATGACTAAGTTAGAAAGTATTTTATTGGGAAAGTATAGTGGCTTTCCAAGGATATTTACATTTAAATGAGGTAGAAATTTCATGATTTACAGTTTGGATGGAACATATATGAAATGAATCATGTCTATACTACTTGGAAGTGGGCTAGTGAGTCACTAGCTTTGTGATGTAGGTCAAATAACACCCTTATTTATGTTAATTTTCAGACTCTTCCTTGGATTTTCATTGTGAATCATTCCAGTTAAAGGAGAGAAAGGTAGTCTCTTGCTAGCCTCATTTCTTCAGCCTTATCTAAAACAAATATTCTATCTCTAGTTAGAACTTGTAAATATGGGAAGTTGGTGACATTTCTGGATTAAAAGTGTTACTGAATTTAATTTCATTCATCCCTCTCTTTTTGTCATCAGGTACAATAATGCCAAAAGACAGTGGAATGATGTGTGTTTGTGTAGACTGCAAATGCATATGTAATTTATAAAAATCTAATTCATATGAATCGTAGACCAAACGCATGCATATATATTTACACACATAATGTGTGTGTGTGTGTGTATGTGTGTGTGCGCATGTTTCCATGTGTACAAGATTTTAATCATGAGAACCACAAGGAATCCTAAAGGAATTTTTCATCCTAGGCTGCAGGTAGAGAAAGCTTACTTTTCACTAGATTTCATTAGTGTCATATGAAGTAGTCAACAATGTAGAAAAGTTATTCAACATGTATTTGTGGAACAAATTCATGTATTAATAATTAATGTCTGGAGAAAATAAAGAGCTGAAGCATAAAGGTATGTCTTCATTATTTAACTCATTCTGTTGGAAAAGCCTGTCTTTCTGCATGGACATTCTGATTGCTGAAGAGCTTCCTTGATAAAAGCCCAAGATTTACTACCAGTGAGATACACATAGAAAGGTTCTCATCTGCTGCTACCTTTTGCACCCACTCTGGTTCTACTATGTAATGTATAAATAACCCATGGAGGGGAAATGTTTAGACAAAATAAATGGTTTGGACATATTCGCTGCACATGTGCTTCCCCTGTGTGTGCATTGCAATGAAACTGACTTACACTCCAGCGTGCCTGCTAGGTCTCCAGTTTATGGGAATCAGGAGTCACACTCCTGAAAGTCTGGTTGGATGAGGTTAGGTGTGAATCAAAGAAAGGTTTCCTTGGCAAGCAACACAATGGAAAAGACAGCAGAATTTTGTGGATGGCGTTTATTTTTTTCATATTCATTAAAACATCTCTATAGAAAGTTTGGTCATCTATGTATTGAAAATACTAAGTTTATACAGATTTACTTTATCTGAGTTGATTTCTTTAACTAAGAAAGTAATACATAGTAATTCCCTCAGTCTAAATATGTGTAGGTGTAAGTTTGTACATATCTATTACTCAAAGTGAGCAGAAAAATTAAAACATGATTTTCAAGTATGCAAATTAATGAAGAATTTTAAACCTTTAGAATTATCCAGTGAAATAATTTTTATATGAGATAAACACCACAGCAGCCATCAGGTGAGCGGGAGTTATGCTTCACCATTTTTACTTTAATGAACTTTAAGTAGATTTCTAAATAGGTCTATTAGATGTTGAAGCAGTGAACAATTTGATTACAGTTATCTGCATGCAAGATTTCACAAACCCAACTGTATTTGGCATAATGTTTTTGCATCCTTTAATAATATCTTAATCAGAAGTTCTCTTTCAGTGTAAAAGTATAATTTTTATTTCCATTTATTTTCCTTTTAATCACATTTATTTCACAAAACATGTAATCTCCAGAAGAGGCATTTAGCAGTCTATGATGTACTCATCTAGAAAATGCAATCATTTCATTGTTTATGACAAAGAGAACCATGTTAAAATATGGAAAGAAAATGATCTGGAACCAAAAATTCACTTAAGCAAGTTGCATAGACTTGAGAAAAACTAAATAAAATCAAAAGAGGGTAAAGAGTTTATAAATGGTGATTTAAATCCTTGAAATGGTCTTAGTTTTACATTGTGATCAGTAGGGTTTTTCTCTTTGGTTCTATTTGAGGGGTTGACTGAAGTATACATATGTAACTGAATGTTTGCTTATTTCTTAAATCATTCGCTGCATAATTAATCACCGCATTTAAATATACTAAGTGTGGTAATGTAAAGAGACATTCACTCAGCAGAAAAGAATGAGCTGAATTTTGTGTTTTGTTTGTCAAATTTCAGTAAGTTCAAAAACTTTTTTCAGTTTGTTAAAACCTCAAACTATAGTCCAAGCCATAATAAGCCATTTTGATCTCATGTATTTTTTTCATTTGATACATGTTTTCATTCCAGAAAAGAAATCTAACTGGGTTCTTTTTTTTTCTGGGTTTGTCAAAAAATAAATGTGAGTTCCAATTTAGGGAAAAATCCTCCTCAGCCATCTCAGTAATTTAGTATTATGGAAAGACACTTTGCCTTTAATGTTTATGTTCTAAATCGAGGACATGAAATCAATAATAACTGATACCATTGATGGATGTTTACTGTGTATATGCAGGATGCAACTGACAAATAGTATCTTATTTTCACAGAAGCTGCATTTTAAACATGAGGAAATGGAAGCTTAGTGATTAGTACTTTGTGTCAAGTCACCTACTTTCTGAGAATATGCAACCCAAGGACCATCAAAGGTATTATTACAATCTTCATCTTCTGAAAGACCATCAGTTACACCTGCCTTACACTTCCTCTGCAGATGCCCACATTGTTCAATCAGTATTACGGATAGGAAAGCAGTAAGACAGACATTGGAAGACACTTGTTCTAGACCTACTTTGCCACCAGTCAGCCATATGAACTGGCATGATTAACTTCTCTCAGCTTTGGTTTTCTTCTCAGAAAACATCAGAGTTGGACAAGAGTGCTAAAGGTTTACTCTAACCCTAAAATTTTCCTTACAGGCTTAAATATTTCTTTGGAAAGAGAGTTTTTGTGGGATTAAATAGGGCTCTCACTGTCACACTGAGGAAGCTTTTGCTTTAAAAAGAGAAAGTCTGTACAGAGTGGCAAGTGTAGTTCAACTCTTTGCAGTAAGGAATTCACTTTAGCTAGTCTCTGTCCTTCGCTTACTCTTTCTCTTTAAAGACTATATCCACCAAACATGAAAGAGTGTATGATTATCAATTTCTTTATTTAATACTAACGGGGAAAATCTGGTCTCTAGAGTGCTGATTTATGTTTGTTTAAAAGATTTACCTTTTAAGAAAAATTATTTTAAGAAGCTAACAAGCTAATATGAGCTTACCAAAGTTTTATTCCCCCATTAAAAAAAATTAAAGTATAGTTGATTTACAATGTTGTATTAGTTTCTGGTGTACAGTATAGTGATTCAGTTATATGTATATTATATATATATATATAATATACACACGCACACATACACACACACACACACACTTTATCATATTCTTTTTCATTAGAAGCTATTATAAGCCATTGAATATAGTTCCCTGTGCCATACAGTAGGACCTTGTTTATCTATTCTGTGCATAGTAGTTTGTATCTGCCAATCCCAAACTCTCAATTTAATATAAGCTTACTTGGAATTGGTTATTTTTCTTATTATGCTTTCTATTATTATAAGAACTAAAACATAAAATGAGAGTTGTTTTATTATGTGGGTTCTTCTCCTTTATTTGCTAGTCTATGCTCCTACCTATGTGAGTATACTGTCTCCCCACAGTCCAAATGATACAGCCTTAAAGGATTTTCCACAGTCCAAATGATACAGCCTTAAAGGATTTTCAAACGTCTGTCAGTACAGGATGTTGACTCAGTGTTTAGCTAACAGGTTCGTTTCTGAAACAAAAGTACAATAGGAAAAGGTTGCATTACCCGCAACACAGGAATATTCTTCTTCCGGTCCTAAGTTTGGAGCCCTGGGCTTCAACCTAGCTGTGCTTTTTGTCTGATCAGGAGGGGCTATTTATTAGGAGTCATACAAAACAAACACGAAAAGTTTGCCGTAAAATATGACAACCACTTTAAATAATGTTGACTTAATTAAACTTTAAACTTTATTTATATACTTTATGGCTTTAGTGTGAGCTCTTCTCGGATGTTTACGCCAGTGTAAAATCCATCATGTGAGGACCTTGAAAGGATTAATCCCCCTACCCCTGGCACAGAACTCAGCTCCAACAATTCAGATCTAAATATTTAGTGATGGATGATACATGTTTATGGAACAGAGGGCAGCATGACATTTAAATGTGAGCTGCGGTTTCCATCTTGAGCATATGGTTGAAAAGACACTAGAAGCTGAAGTTATGCCAACCAACGGAAGTTGATAAATTTTTTATGCTTGTCTTCCCCTCCCCCATTTTTTTGCCCATTCCATCTGTTTCTGGAGTCTCTTAACAAAACTATTCTTATAATCAACTTTCCAGAAAAGAAGTTCTGCTGACTCTTGTGCATTTGGTAGTGCATCCCATGGTTAAACTAATAGCCTTCCTGGGTGTCAGCCAAAGGTTACGGGCCTCTCAAAATATTCCTGGAAAAAAAAAAAGTTTATCACTAAGCTGAAGTTTCTCATTAGTAACCCTGTGGTGTCTAATCTGTGAAATTACATGATTAACTCCTTTGCGGAGCTGGCTTCAGTTGGGGTTTGTAATCCCACAGGAAGTTATTAAAAGTATCACCAAGATAATTCCTTAGCTTTGTACTTGGCCCCGGGGGTAAAGGAAATAGATCATTAGATGAGATGAGTACTTTATAATAAAGCCGTAGATCACTCACAATTATTAAATGGCTGTCAAGGAAGATTATTATTTTAAAAGTTGAGGACAATGTGATTTGAAAAACAAATAAAAACCATGAAAGAATTTCTTACTTCCTTTGCTTTGGAAAATACACGGAAAACATACTGTTTTCTCCCCCCGGGCTTTTTGAAGTTGAGCTTTCAGTGTCTCTTTTCAAATACAGATATCTTACCTTATGCTTTTTTCCCCCAGAAGTTATTTAAATGTTCCTTGAATGGAAGAGATTGCTATTGTAAGTAAGTAAAGGATGTAAAATACAAGTTCAAAAAATAGAATGGAGAAATGCCTCGCATATATGTGTAAATAATGTAAGAAGATTTTCCTATAGCATGGGAAATGTGGCCATGTGCATGGTTAGTAGTTTCACTAGAGGTTCATAAAGGTTATTCTAGTCATTCATTCAATTCACAAAATCATTTTTATCAGCCAGGATACTTTGCCTTTTGTAAGAGTTGAATACAAAAAATATCGATCTTATAATGAAAAGTCATATCAAATAGCTCTCATTCTTAGTCCAAATCTACTACACATTGCAGCTGCTCTTAGTAACTTCAGTTGGATATTTGGCTTTTTAAACTCTGCTCTAGGTTCTGAATCTTATTCTGGTCCATACAGAAATGTTTCATATGCCCTTTTCCTATTTTGCCTTCCAAAATATTTACTGTAACTTTTTATTTAAAAAATTGTAATCAGCAATGTACATGGTTTCTTTTGCAACCAATCTCTGACCAGGCTGTGTTTGATGATGAAAGCTATTCAACCAAATCATTCAGATTCCTGTGTTTAACGAATCACACAGGCACTTGGCGCTCACTGGGTAATGATGCTTAAAGATGCCAAATGGACTCAGTAAAAATGCCTGCATCATGTGGAAAAATATTCATACACATAATGACAAACTTTTTACAAATTTTCAAATATCAAACTCAGTAGAGGGAGCAAAGCAGGACGTTGATAAAATATTAATTCCCTTTGATTTGTTTTTCTCTTTAACTTCTTTCTTTGTTTGCATTCTCTGTGGTTTTCCAATCCTAACCAGAAATAAAAATTTTAAAATGTCTTTAATAAGAAAATGTATGACAGTTGAAAAAAATCTAGATTTTCTGCTCACACTTGGATAGCAGTTCCTTTCAATAGTTATATAATAAACTTGTGATATGCACAATATAATTACAAAACAAAAAATTGCACCAATTCATAGTCTTTTATCCTCAATGTCAAGTCAATAGAAGCATAAAGTGCACTGTAATGTTCAACAGGAGGAGAACTATTGAAGATTTATGTAGATGGAAACACTTGCATTATAAATGCCCTTCGAGGCTTTCATAGTTCTTTTGGCAGTACCCTAGCGAGGACTAGTATTTAGCGTAAACACATCTAGTTGTCACTCCAACAACATTTAAAAGGAGTGATAAGAAATGTAGTTCTGGTGGTTCCTGTAGTAGTTCTTGATCACTCTTGTCAGCAGTGCTGGCAAGCGTGGGCAGCCTTCTGCCCAGGACTGCCAACTGTACACTCAGAGAGCCAGCCCTGTGATTCAGAGGGAGCTTTTAGGGTGTGATCTGAGGACTACTGAAAGCGTATTTACCCAATACATCTCCCTCAATCGTAAGCCGTCGTGCCAAGAATCCCCATGAAGCCATTCATTTCACTAATATAAAAACGTGGGAAAACGCACATTTGTGTTCGGAGATAGGAAAAATATATTCCCATAGCCATCCATGAGTACATTAGAGCCAATTAACAGGATACATCTAATCCTATCTTTTAGATAATACATATTCATTTTCTATAAGCCAAGCACTGTGCTGAACTTTTCTACATTAACACCTTTAATGCACATGTCATGCTAGTGAGGTCAGCACCATCATCTCCTCAATATTCTGGATAAGAAAACTGAAGCACAGAAAAGTGAAGTAATTTTCCCAGTGCCACACAGCTAAGAGATAGTCAGGCCAAGATTAAAACCCAAATAGTCTTCCCCTAGGGTTAGAACCACTGTGCATACTACCTCTGTATGATACCCAGGATGAAGCTCAGAACAGACTGGTTTAGAGGGAGTATAAGAAGCAAGCAAGGGCCCAAGAGGAAAGCCTGTAGTTGGAAGGCTGCCTGTGAAGGAGCGGATCTCAGGGAGACGTTAAAAGCAGGCAAGACACACGCTGTCGTTGGGTGCTGGAGGCTAGGAGAAAACGGAGAAGGGAAGGAAAAGCCTCAAAGGTCAGTGCTGCCTGTTACACCATCTTCCCCATGGCTGCCTGTTACACCATCTTCCCCTTGGCTGCCCTGACTCTACTTTCTATTAGAATTCCACCAGAGCTGTAGGTCCACTGCAGATGACTTTACCTCTTAACAGGTGAAGGCAAATGCAGAAAATATCACAAAGTCATAATATCATAGAACGCTAGAGGTAGGTGAACATAAAGACATGGCCCCCACCCAGCCCCCATCTAGATGAAGAAACTGAAAGCCCAGAGAGGTTAAGCAGTTTACCCGAGATCCCACAGCGTATTCATCTCAAAGTAAAACTAGAAGCCAATCTCTTCCAATCTTTTACTCCCATGAAATGATTCTCACATACCCCATACTCCCTTTAAGAAGAGTATCTGGCACTAACTCTGGACATTGAGTTCTACTGCCTAAGAAATCCATCAGGATCTTAAGCTGTGCTTGAGTTTCATGACTCATTAGAGGGATGGCATCACCCTGGTTCTCACTGCTGCATGAATAAAGTAGTTCTCTTCAAAAACCCAGGTTTACTCAATGGACTTTAAGCACTAAGGCTTGGGGAAGGAGCAAGCTAGTGGTAGACGGTATCTCAAGACCTCTTAATATCATTTTTAAGGCAGCTTGCTAAGTGTATTTCCAAAACCACACACACATACACACAAATTTTCAGAACTTATTAATGGTAAGAGCTTTGGTGCTCTTTTCAGACCTACTATAGACACCAAAAAATTTTGTATGGTCTAATCAGCCCCATTAAATGGTATTTTTTATGGGCTTTGAAGTCAGAGCTACCTAAGCTCGAATCTTATATCCCCCATTTCCTAGATAGGGAAACTTAGACAAGATAACTGACCTCCGTGGAGAACCACTGTGAAATGAGACGAGCATGAGCTTTAGAACCACAAGGCCCTGTTTGAATTCTTTTTCCACCGCTCATTAGCTCTATATTCTTAGACAAGGTTCTTAACTCTTCTGAGCATGTTTGTTCATCTGTAAAATATGTGCTGTAACTCCTGCCTGTTACAGCATAAAATTCTTAGGTTTGAGGTGAGAATTAAATGAGACGATGTTTGTAAAATCCGTCTTGACATACCGCTAGGCACAAAGCAGATGCTCAGTAATTGTTAGTTCCTCTGTCTTTTCCTTTTTGATCTCAGTCTCCTTATCTGTAATCTGTGAGTAATATAATTCACCTTGGGAGGTTTTGAGTCATTTCACAGTGGATGTGAAACCATAAAGAACCATGCAGTCACATAGTAGATGTTGAAGCTAAATTAGCTGCAAGGTGCCTACCACTACAACGCTTGAGTGCCTGCAGTTCCCCTGCCTGCCGTCTGGTGTCAGACGCAGCTCTTAGCCCTCAGGGAAGGCAGAGTATGGAGGAGGAGTGGAGGTGGTGGTGCATACAGATACTACTGAAATATAATAAAAGCTTGTTACCAAAACTCCACAGTAGGAAATAATTAAATACTGAGATAATTTCCACTAAAAATAAGAGCTATATCAGAGACACTGGCTAACACTACTATAATTCAGCATCATTTGAGAGGCTGCAACAATTGCAATGAGAAAATAAATAGAAATAATCAATATTAAAGGAAAGAAGGTAAAGTTACCTATATATATACCTACGATATGATTATGTGCTCAGATTACATAGAAGACTATATAGAACACTTAGTAAAGTAGCCAGATAAAAGGGAAAAAAAGTCACAAAACAGACTTTCTCTATATTAGCAACCAGGTGAGATCCAAACTGAAAACCAAATATCAATTAATAATAGTAACCCAAATTAAAAAAAAAATCTAGGAATATATTATATAAGAAACATACAGAACTTAAAGAATATTATATAATAGTAATAACTGAATATTTGACACTATAGACTGAGTGTTCTTGTCCCCCCAGTATTCATGTGTTGAAATCTAAACGCCTTATGTGATGGTGTAAGGAGGTGAGAACTTGGGAGATAACTAGGCCATGAGGGTGGAGTCCTCATGAATGGGATTAGTGCCCTTCTAAAAGAGACCCCAGAGAACTTTCTAGCCCCTTGACCCACTAGTAACCATGGTGAGGTTACAGAAGAAGATGGTGGTCCAGGAATCAGGAAGAGGGCCCTCCCCAGACACTGAATCTCCTTGTGCCTCTGTCTTGGTCTTCTCAGACTCTAGAACTGTGAGAAATAAATTTCTATTATTTATAAGCCACTCAGGTATTTTGTTATAGCAGCCTGAATGGACTGAGACTTTCGGGAAAAATATATCTTATCTCGAAAGAAACAATGTAATATTCAAAATGCAATTCTTCCTAAACTAATTTGTAAATTTAATGCAAATTCAGAAATCATTTACCACAATCACAAGTGTGATTTATCTTGGAATTGGATAAAATTAACTGAGAAATTCTTATGAAAAATAAATCATTGAGGACAGCCACAAATACCTTTAAAAAGAAGAAAGATAGAAAGAAAACATTCTTTAACATATATTAATGTATTAAGTGCATTAGCAAACACAATTCCGAACAATATATAAATTTATCAGCAGAACGAAACAGACCCAAGTACACAAATTGTAATATTGGCCAAAAACCTAATATTGGCCAAATTGAAGCAGGAAGGATTTTGATACTACTCATTTTTGAGATGAGATGAATAACATAATGATGATGATGATGATAGTAATAACAATAATAATAATAATCAGAAGTGTGTTAATCAGGGTTCCCCCAAAAGAGAAGCAGAGACAAGAACTTGGCTGCAGTTAGTTTGGAATCTGGTCCCTGGGAGAAGTGAGAGAGGGAAATGAGAGAGGAAAGGAGGAATAACCAACTTAAAGGTATATCATTGAGGGTGCTGCTTTGGGCTGTGGGCTCATTTCTTCTGGGAACTGTGCAGAATGCCTCCCAGAAATGTTCCCCTTGAGGAATGGGAGGGAGATGAGGCATTTACCCACTGGTTCTTCCTCCTCCTCCTCCTCCTCCTCCTCCTCCTCCTCCTCCTCCTCCTCGGCTGAGAATTGCCTCTGGGTATATCAGTTCAACTCTACTGAATGTTCAGCCTGGAGAAATTGTGGGTAAAGGCTTTTGGAAGGTAGGTTTCTCTAGTGATAATGCTGTTTCTTCATTATCACCTCTTATGTTGTAGCTTGATTTTATGCAGTCTTATTGGGCCACCGAAGAACACAGACAGTCAATTAAAAAGGCCATGATGTATAATACTGACCTCTAGAATGGACATTCTCCCAATTCCTAAAGCTAATTTTGCAAGGCAACTCCAGTGTTCTAATATTTGACTTAGTGCTGATGGGGAAAATTGGTAGTGAAGTATCTGTCAGATTCAGGAAAAACCATTGATGGGGGCAGGATATAGCTCAGTGGTAGAGCGCCTGCTTAGCACACACGCACCAGGTCCTGGGTTCAATCCCCAGTACCTCCACCAAAAATAAACAAATAAATAAACCCAATTACCTCCCCCACTATAAAAAAAAAAAAAAAAGAATAAGAAAAGAAACCAAAAAACCCATTGATATCCAACATTGGATTCTTGCCTTTTAGCTAAACATAAGCATTCCTTAATCATCTAAGTGCAAATGAATCATTGTTATAGCCTCAGGTGATTGGGGATCCTGTTCTTTGTTCAGCAGCCAAAAGTATGTCTGATTAGAAAAATCTCACTGTGATTTAAAGGCGACCCTAAGAAAGGAGAAAACCACTTCCCATGAGTTTTTTTGCAAAGATCAGTAATATCAGTCTCTCTGGAGAAAAAAAAAAAGATAGACTTTAAAAAAATAAAGTTGACAGAAGAAGCAAGGTCTAATGAACACCAGAAAATACTAATATACTAATATTCTCCAGAAAATAGTTGTTATTCCTATGGTGGCAAATATATTAATCATAATGTAATTTATCTTCAGTCATGACTGACTTTTCTGGATGAATTCTATTTCTCAGGCTTTGCTGCTAATTCCTTGAAATGTTCTCCTTATTTGTCTGTATCTATTTAAAACTCCCTTTGGCTTTATTTCTTCACTGATTACTGCTGACTAATAGTAAAATGTTCCTTTTCTGTAACACAGATTGATTTATGTTCATCACCTGGCTCCTGTGCCAAATGCAGTAACTTTTACACACATGTGTTTCTATAATTATGTATGCCACATATATTATCATTCTGAGGTAACTTCCTTTAATGATTGCGCTGCGTGATTTCTGTTTGATATTCCACAAAATCAACTTTATGCCTCTGTTTTACGTTGACTTTCTTGTCTGTACTGCTTTATATACTACTGACTTCTCATATAAATTATCTTGAACAAATATCACTAGAAGTTACATAGCCTTTTCTTTCATTTTAACTTGTCAGACAGTATTGTCCTTTAATTTCACAAAAGTTGAAACGTGTTCACTGAAGTGTTGAATTAATAATACAAGTAAAACTAGACAGCTCTTCAAAGATTCAACTCTTTTTTTTCATATGTAACAATGTGACACATTAGATTGAAAATGTTTTCTCACACAAGATATCTAAAGTTGCCTGGAAAATAGGCTACCCATGTAGTATACTAGAATCATAAGAGAATATGAATAATTATAATTCATACAACACAGAATCAAAATTAAATTTCCAAAAGATAGTTGTAAGATAGAAAAATAAGCTAAAACTCTTTTTTTCCTCTTTTTTTAAAATTGTCTTCTGACATAGAAAAATACTATATCCTATGAATACCCGAAAACACGTATTTTTTCCCTGTAGGTACAAGATAGCCAGTATTTAAATATTTTTCAGTATTTGAAATTTCAGTAAGGTAGTACACTGTGGTTTGATATAGAATGTATCAGTGTGTCCAAACAAATGTTTTCCTTAGTAGAGTGGATTGGGATCTAGATCTGTCTTTTGTTGTCTTTAACATGGCGTCTGTGGGAGGTATGGTGAATGTTGTGTTTGCCAGTCAGATCCCCCTTACTGGGCTGAAGCACTCGTTCTTCCACATGCCAGGATGTTGACTGCTGATGGTTCAGAGGTGAGTTCCTCTCTGGACAGTACCCTTTGTACAGGGAGCTGCCTCACCCAAGGGTACACCTGTTGCCTGGGAGGAGCCAACATCCAGGGTAGTCAAGATAGGTGTCCAACTTGGCTCAGGACAACTCTGAAGGATCATCTCAACTCCGGAGGATCTGCTGAGGCCACTGTTACAACCGAATCATGGTTCAACTCCCTTCTTCTGCCTAATCTTGGGTTTCTCAACCCTCACAGATGTTTCTCCCAAAAGCACTCATCAATTAATCACTCACACACAGATTTCTGTTTGAGTCTGTTTCCTGGGAAGGGGAGAGACCACAAAAATTTTTTTCAATAATTTTTTTTTTATTGAAGTACAGTCAGTTTACAATGTTGTGTCGATTTCTGGTGTGCAGCATAATGTTTCAGTCATACATATACATACATATATTCCTTTTCATGTTCTTTTTCATTATAGGTTACTACAATATTGAATATAGTTCCCTGTGCTGTACAGTAGAAACTTGTTGTTTAGCCACAATCTTTTTTAATGTTATTCAAATAATAGTACTCAACACTCTAGTCTTTTCTTTATGCTTCATACTAGAAAATAACATCCTGATATATATTAGATACCACATCTAGTTATAGAAGAAGGAGAAGAAAATTGAACCACAAGAGAATGTAATTCACTGAATTTATCAGCTTTATTGGCATTGTTTATTTTAGTTGTAAAAAGTAAAAATCAACACATGCATAATTAATCAAATAGCATATATTAGTCTGATTATAAAATTAAATCTAAGACTATTTGTTATGGAAATTGAAATTATTTAGCTCAATTAGTGGTTCATTTTGCTTAAAATTTTCAGGCTACTTATATGCAAAGACATGCATAAATACTTAATCCATGAATATCATATAGGTGAGAATTTTAAATGGTGTAATGATATCATTTGTAATGAATAGCAGACTTGAATTTGCCAGAAAAAAATGAATTTATTTTTATACAGCATTGTTAGTTTGGTAAATGTTGACTGTAGTTTTTGGATGTTGGAATCTTTTGTCTATTGGTGATGCATTACCTTTGCCAGGAATACTATGTTCATGGAGAATGACACAGTCATGTTTTGTTTGGTTTTAGTATAACATAGCAACAGATGGATACTAGATAGTGTCTATGGACCCTCCACATCCATTCCTACCTTCTCCCAGATTTGGAAGATTAAACACTGCACTTCTGAAACTCTCTTGCAACAGAATTGCTGATTTTGCATGGTGGATGTGATTTAGTTTCTACCAAAAAAGTGCTCCCATGAGATTGTAAGGTGGAAGCGTGGTATAGGCCATCTTTCTGCAGTTCTGCTGGCCAACCATGAGCTCTGATAAACGAGGGGTGTTCAGGAGCAAGACTCCTTGTTCCCCTGTTTATCCTCAGACTTCTGGATGTGGGGTGGGTTGGCAGCTGTCTCCTAACCTATAGATTGCAGCTGCAGTGGTGTGACCTTGAATGCAAATGTCCAGCTGCAACCCTGACTTCTGCTGCTCTCGTCTTTTCTACTAATTTATAAACATCTAATTCCCTGCATTAAACCTCATGTGTTTGAACTGCCTATACTGCTTTCTTGTTCTTTCACCAGAACCTGACTGATCCATGTTCCTACCTAAAAACATTTCCACCCTGGTTTTTTTACATGGTGACTATTTCCACTAGCATAAATGGGGCAGCTTTGATGGGAGTAGCCAGGAGTGGGGCTGCTTGCTTGACTTTATAAAGGCAGACAAGACTACAAAGTAAAGAATTCAGGCTGCGTTTCAACCCAGGAGTCCAAGACCTGAATGTCTCTGCCCTGGCCTCCCCAGCCTAGTGCTGACTTTAGGCAGCAAAAGAGCAGATGTACACCATCCACTGCTGTTAGAGGTTGTCTTTTAAGAATCTCAAGGAAAGTTCTAGGCTCTACGTCCTTTCTCCAGGCAAAGATGAGGAATTAGAGTCTCACTAGGAGATCCTGCAGCTGCCGCAGGTAAAGCATGTCATGCTTGCTGGCTATGCCTTATTGAACAGCGTGTGTTCACTGCAATATGAAAAAAACCAAGGCTCCAACTTGACCTGCTCTTGTAATTCCTCCTTGTCCCACCGGTGGCCGCCTCTTGTTCCAAATCTGATGTAACATGCTATCCCCCACCTGGTCTGTTCATAATGGAGGAATAATTGCTCAAACAACATTGTTTTTTCATAGGGACAGGAAAACCTATGGGTTAGGGAGGGATGGAGGGGAGAGCTCTGTCTAAATGGTTGTCTATTGCGGAAGCGGCCTTGCCTCTCTTGTCACTAGAGGCTGTTTTCCATCCCCAGCAGTCAGCGGGAATGTGGCTGAACTCTTCTTCTGGAAATCCTCCCATCTTTAAATCTTGCTGCTGCAGGTGGGTGTAATTCTGGAAATTTTATAACTGCTCTTTATCAGGAAGTCACAGAGTAAGAGCAGAATTGGAGAGATCATGATACAATAAAGGAACTGCAAAAGAAGTTCTCTCCAACTTGTATTTCAAAGGAAATTCCCCTGTCTTGTACTGTTTATTTTCTGTGATTAAGATAATAAAATGCAATATGGAATCAAAGGTCCAGGATTTCAAGCAGTCTTTTTTTTTTTTCTAATCTCCTTTCAGAATTAACTAAATCAATTTGGAATATTTTTGCTTAACATTTCCAAAACCCTTCTGTAATCTTTCTCTCATTTGCCTTCCTCTATTATTATTTCATATCGCCCTATAATTGTTGATAAGGCCTTTTATTCATGGCTTCATGTTTTATTTGGTAGAACACCAGACTTGTAGATGCTTACTGACAGTTTATGAAATAAACTTTCTTAGAAGTTCAGGGGCCTTATATTGTGTGAAATTAAATATCTAAAACTAGTTTTTGATGGTCTCTCAGTGCAAATGGTGTTCTCACAATTGCCCTCTCATCCAAAGATGAGAAAAGTGGCCAAAGCAATATAAGAAAATTAATGTTTCTCATTGATCACTGCTAGATTTATAATCAAAATAAATTTTGCCAAGTAATTTTTTGAAGATTATAACAATTTTGCTAAATAAGGAAGTTCTAAAAAATGCATATACTTAATTAGTTTTATTTGGAATGATCAAATATTTATTAGCAATCAAAATAAGCAAAAAAATTTAAAGGGAAAAATAGCAAATACATATACTGTCAACTCCATGGTAATGCACTTGACTCTACCTACAAATAAGTCTATGAAGTACAATAATTCACTAAATTATCACCTTACCACGTAATGTAATGGCATTAGAGCTGGCAAGCAGAGGCGGGAGAGACCAGTGCCACTAGCACAGAAAAAAGCAAATCGAAGGACATATAAGGAAAAAGTATAAAACAACTAGATTTTATTTGTTTCATTGTAATTGAGGTGTTTTTTTTTTTTGAGAGGAGTAAAAATATGTTATCCAACTGTTTTTAAGGAAGGCAATTCAAACATTCCATTCAATAAATAAAATAATAAAAGCAAAATTTAACTTCATGATATAGTTAATAAAATCAAAGGAGAAGGAGGAGAAACAGACAAGAAAGGAGACCACACACAGTCATACAGAAAGCGATAAAGAACGGGGCTGCTGTGCAGAAGAGGCTTATAGCCATTAACACAGAAATGGAGAAGCAGGGCACTTTTCCACTTTGAATTCTGGTTCCTTGAAACCAGTGAAGCTAGTGCAGCAAACAGCTTTGTCATCTGTGCGCTAAAATTTAGTCAAGAACCAGAAGGGCCCCACGGGCCAGCCTTCCCACTTTCTAATTTTCTTGGCCAAATTAATAAATTCTATCTGTTTGCACCAATTTTCATTAGAAAGAAGGCTCACTTAGTCTGCTAATTCTCTCACTTCTAAAATGTCAAAAGGAAAGCTAGAGTTGATACTTTTGTTTGATTCCTCCCCCACAAATAAAAAAACATAACCAAAAGTCAAAAACCAATGTTTTTACTTTAAGAGCTGATGTGGTTTTTAAAAGAGGAAGTGGAAGAAAGGTGTTTACCAGTTTGACATGTACCTTTTCTTAAAGGACCTCACCGAGGATCTAAGTTTGAGAAAAATGTCTTAGAAAAAGATGAGCAGTGAAAGCCAGCCAACAGCAGCAGCAACCCTGCAGGACCGCGGTCCTAGGAGAGAGAGCGAGCAGCAAGATGGCCAAAGGGGTGATGCTGGAACCTGGGCGAATGAGAGGAGCAGTCACTGCTGCTTACTGTGTTCTCACCCTGTGCTACGCTAACATTTTAAAGCCTCATTTAAAAGATGTATTTAAAGAGAAACCTGGGCTAGATTTATGACATTTAGAGATTTTTTAAAACAGCTTTCTTAAGGCATAGTTGACATACATAAATAGCACAAATTTAAAGTACAGAATTTGAACCACTCCTGCAAGGTAAACGTATTCATCACTCTCAGAGGTTTCTTTGCACCACTTCCTAATCCCTCCCTTCAGGACCTCCAGATCTCCTTTCTCCTTGCAGCCTCTGATCTGCTTTCTGTCAGAATATATTAGTTTGCATTTTTAAAGAACTTTATAAAAATGGAATCATACAGAATGTATTTTTTCCCTGACATTTTTCACTCAGTGTAATCATTTTAAGAGTCACTCATGCTGTAGCATGGATTAAAATTTTATTCTTTTTTATTGTTGAGTAGCATTCCATGAGATGGATGTACCACATCATTTAGTTTATGAGTTCTCCTATTAGTAGAAATTTGAATTGTTTTCACTTTTTGGTTATTATAAATAAAGTTCCTATGAGCATTTGTGTACAAGTCTCTATATGGACCTGTGCTTTCATTTCTTGTAGGTAAGATCTAGTGAAGTCTGAGGTTAGGTGATAGATGTATGTGTAACATTTTTAAAAACTGCCCATTTTCCAAAGCAGTTTTACCACTTTACATCTCTACCAGTAAGAGTTCCACTTCCTTGTCAACACTTAGTATGGTCAGCTTTTTAAAATTTAGGTATGTACTGCTGTGTTATATTTTTGTTGGTTTTTTGAAGAAGAGGAGGCTTATCAAATTATTTTATTTGAAAGAATGTTACAAATGAAAGAACTTAAGTTGGTGCTTTGGTACAACTTATAGAAAAGGTAAAGGTAACCCAAATGCATGCACTGCCTTGGTGACCAAAATCACTCCTGTAGCTATGAGGAACCTAAAGCTTAGCTCTCTGTGTCACTCTCTCCCAGGGTGTGATTGTTAAAGACAGGCTTTCTAGTGCCAGGTACCAGGGCCCCCATCTTATGCAAGTGGATTACAATGGTCACCGAATTCTTTAATGGATTTCATCTGCTCATTTATGTCATCTGTTTCAATGAGATTACACCAACAGGTCCTGTGTATGTCAGTGGCCAGTCTGTGCAGTTCCAGTACTGACTGATTTACATTTTTTTTTCCAAGTGTAGCAAATACTCCAATTGCATTCAACTTGCTCTCCCAATGGTCTTCGTCTGGTTTCCTGATATCCTGATGGAAGATTTGGCCACCTCCTCGGTTCTTGAAACTTCATCAGTTTCCAGCATGTTCCCTCTCTTTATGAGATTGGTGAAGAAAACATTTGGCAAAGTTCTTTAAAGCCACATCATCAACTTTGTCCCAGTGTTTTATTTCTCTATCTTTTTTGTTTTTGTTTTTTGTTTTTTTTTTAATTTTTTATTGATCTATAATCATTTTACAATGTTGTGTCAAATTCCAGTGTAGAGCACAATTTTTCAGTCATACATGAACATATATATATTCATTGTCACATTTTTTTCTCTGTGAGCTACCATAAGATCTTGTGTATATTCCCCTGTGCTATACAGTGTAATCTTGTTTATCTATTCTACAATTTTGAAATCCCGTCTATCCCTTCCCACCCTCCACCTCCTTGGCAACCACAAGTTTGTATTCTATGTCTATGAGTCTATTTCTGTTTTGTATTTATGCTTTGTTTTTGTTGTTTTTGGTTTTTGGTTTTTTAGATTCCACATATGAGCAATCTCATACGGTATTTTTCTTTTTCTTTCTGGCTTACTTCACTTAGAATGACATTCTCCAGGTGCATCCATGTTGCTGCAAATGGCGTTATGTTGTCGGGTTTTATGGCTGAGTAGTATTCCATTGCATAAATATACCACCTCTTCTTTATCCAGTCATCCATTGATGGACATTTAGGCCATTTCCATGTCTTGGCTATTGTAAAAAGTGCTTCTATGAACATTGGGGTGCAGGTGTCATCCTGAAGTAGGGTTCCTTCTGGATATATGCCCAGGAGCAGGGATTCCTGGGTCATATAGTAAATCTATTCCTAGTCTTTTGAGGAATCTCCATACTGTTTTCCACAGTGGCTGCACCAAACTGCATTCCCACCAGCAGTATAGGAGGGTTCCCCTTTCTCCATAGCCTCTCCAGCATTTGTCATTTGTGGATTTTTGAATGATGGCCATTCTGACTGGTGTGAGGTGATACCTCATTGCAGTTTTGATTTGCATTTCTCTGATAATTAGTGATATTGAGCATTTTTTCATGTGCCTATTGATCATTTGTATGTCTTCCTTGGAGAATTGCTTGTTTAGGTCTTTTGCCCATTTTTGGATTGGGTTATTTAGTTGTTTCTTATTAAGTCGTATGAGCTGCTTATATATTCCGGAGATCAAGCCTCTGTCGGTTTTATTTGCAAAAATTTTCTCCCATTTCGTAGCTTGTATTTTTGTTTTACTTATGATTTCCTTTGCTGTGCAGAAGCTTGTAAGTTTCATTAGGTTCCATTTGTTTATTCTTGCTTTTATTTCTATTGCTTGAGTAGACTGTTCTAGGAGGACATTTTTGAGATGTATGTCAGATATTGTTTTGCCTATATTTTCTTCTAGGAGGTTTATTGTATCTTGTCTTATGTTTAAGTCTTTGACCCATCTTGAGTTGATTTTTGTGTATGGTGTAAGGGAGTGTTCTATTTCTCTATCTTAGTACCAATATCACACTGCTATTTTTAGGATTTTTTTAACGCAGGTACTGGAGATTGAACCCAGGACCTCATGCATGCCAAGCACATACTCTAACATTGAGTTATGCCTCCCACTCCATACTGTCTTAATTTGTATAGTTTTACACCAAGTCTTAATATCATGTAGTGTTAATTCTCTAACTTTATTTTTTTCAAAGCTGTTTTAAATATTCTGGTAGACTCAGAGATTAAGATCCTTCAAAAGTCCTAACATTTCCCTCTAAAATTATGATGCTAGTACCCTTAATGAAAAATAAAATTCAGAAAGAAGAGACACAAGCAGATATGGATGTATGCTATTCATATATCAATAACTTGCTATCCTATATCCAGAAGCTATATTATTAGGAAAACCTTATCAAGGAGAACAGTCTGCAAACAGGAAGAACCAATCTGGTTAAAGGGAATGAAAACTTGAGATGGATAATAAGAAAATAAGAGAACATTTTAATTTCTTTAACTTAACTCATATTCCAGGTCCAGACATACTTTATTTAGGGCCCTGGAATAACTTTGAGATGTTATCTTGAAGATAATTTTCTCCATTCAGAATAATAAAAGCTCAGGAGCTGAGCAGAATGACACAGGCTGAAAATACATTTATATATATATATGTATATACATATATAAATGTATATATGTATAATTTTTCCATCACAAAGGGTAATTCCAAGTATGACAGTGGGAATCTTCTAAGATGAGCCAGCTGTTCTTGGGTGGTCATGTTCATTTAAGTGACATGATTACATAAATTAAATATGCATGGGTTGGGAACTGTCTCATAAAAAATTTTCTTACAAGTAAAGCTGGATAAATTTTAAGGTCTTGAGCTTCCCAACACTGTGTGTTTAAAAATAGGCTGTTTTCATCAGAGGCGTTAGGGAGGAAATTTCCACAGTGGGTGAGAGATAAACATCACTGACCTTAAAAGTGGCATCCAGCTCCAAAAACTGCTGGGTTTTGGACCATTCATCATTTGGCATAAAGAACTACAATAGGTGAGTAGTTTTCAAACTGTATTCCATAGGGTTCCATCATCCCCAGGTTTAGAAAAAGAGAGCAATGCTTTGCGCCTCCTTCAGCTACTGCCCTAGCAGAGTGCTTCCAGGGTTTGGGTGAGCAAAATTCACCGGAGATTCCTGCAGTTCAGAAATTAAAGTCATTCTTCTTCTATTGTTTTACACTTTCACTTGTATAAACACATACTGGTTTTCTTAGTGATCCAAGCAGCATTTCACACTTGACTGGCCCAGTCTTCTGTGGGAATTTTTCCTTTGCTCACATGGATGACCACATGAACCATTTCAGAATTCTGCAAGATGTAGCAATAAAAATGACTTTAGCCCACATGTTTGACTGTAGAGCTGATATCTACCCCAGATCAAATAGTTTTTACTCTATAAATAAAGGGTTTGACCTGTTCATTTTGGCCAGCTTGTCTAAACACAGCAGTTCAGCTAGGAAGTGATTCAGATTTCAAGTGTCTGGGCTTAACATATATAACACACATGCACATATTTGCACACACATGCAGACTCATGTATGCATGCAGGCTGGCATTCTTCCCCCTTGGACCAATATTGGAATACCTGCCCTACTTCTCCAGAGGAGTCATTCACCAAATAATCAGCACAGGGAGAAAGAATGACCCTAGGAATTTTTTCCAGAGCACCTGTGGTTCAGTAGGCACTAAGATGAAAAAATAGGGCAAATACCAACCTTAAAGTGCATCGGCTATCAAGTTTCCAGCCAAGACAGCAATGAAGATGGGAAAGGGGGAGTACCTGTGGTCTGTGATTACTGGGGTGGCAGGCTTCCAGAGACACTGAGCTTTGACTTTGTTTTATCAGGATTCTTCCTAAGTTGCTATTAAGAAGTATTTTCAACAATCTCTTTTTATTAGCCGTTTGTGCTCATTATAGTTTTCTAGTTGCTAGTTTGTTATGGCTTTAACATAAATAAGGTTCTAAAAATGTCTCACATGAGGAGTTGCAGGGCTGGGTATGCAATTTAGACCACATAAAAAGTCTATGTAAAGGACTTCCCTTGTAATGGGATTCTTTTATATTTAATAGAACTGTCACATAAACATATACTAGCATTTAAAATGCAGTTTCTGGGCTATAAAATAAACACCATTTCTAATATTACTGTTGGCTTTCACATGCACAGAGCTTAGTTCATTAAATGTTCTTTATTCCATTTATGTGAGATGTGTTTTTAACCACCAAAGCAGCACATAAAGTGCATTATCCCTTGAAATGCAGCCATTATCAAGTAGAGTAGTTAAAGTCAAACATACAAAATGTTTTATGTAGATTTGAGCAAATTATAGTTAATTTTAACACCTATGCAATGCCACAAATTAGTAAATTTCCAATAAATTATTACTGAGGATTATGATCATTGTATTCATAAATTGAAATATAAATGTGGACGTATATCAGAAAGAATGATGGATTTATTTAGAAATATTTTTATAATTCAATGTTTACCTAAAAGTTGTATAGTAGCAATACTTCATTAATTTTCCAAGTTAAAATAAAGTTGATTTAAATAAAATAGTTTTGCACTGTCTATCTTTATAGACTTGAGTAAAAATTCACTACAATGTGCCTCAGTTTTCTCATCTGAAAAATGTTGATAATAGTAGTTCCTGAGTTATAGTTTTATTATGAGTTAGCAGATATAAAATTAACACATATAGAGTTAACAAAGTTCTTAGAAGATTGCCAAGCACATAATCAGTAACCAATAAATGTTAGCTAGTGCTAATAATATTTTTCTAGAGCTTTATTTTAGAGTCATTACAGATGAATACTTTGTTGCATATGTTGCAAGACCCAACGGAAATCATGAGTGTGAATTTTGTGATAGGTAGAAAGTGTTATCTTGTTTATCAATATATAGCATTAATCAACTTAGACTGATATATCTATTAACAAATGTTTCATTGTATTTAATTTTATAAAAGCTGAAGATCTTGGGAGAGTCAAAGAACCATAAGATGTGATCACTGTCCTTGAGTAGTTATGTGAACATAAAAAAGGAATAAATGACACTAATACATTACAAATACTAAAGTTAATTTTACAAAGAAACACTGACAGTGACGCTACCAAACATTTGAGAAGCGGTTGGCATTGGATGCATGATGCTAGAACATTTGGCTATCCCAATACAATACAACACAGAAAAAGTAAATGTCTGGTAAATTAAAGACCTCAATATAAAAATTAAACTGCAAGACTTTTGGGAGAAAACCTAAGAGGATATATTTATAACATAAGGATACAAAAGAATTTATTAAACCGGACACAAACCCCACAAACTATAAAGGAAAAATGTTTAAAATTTATCTATTAACATTGAAAATTTCTGTGTGACAAAAGATAACATAAAAAAATTGAGACAAGTCACAGACTAGAGGAAGATATTTGCAGACATATTATAGCCTCCTTTCCCCCAAATAGTATCTGGAGTTCTTCATGTGTTCTAAACCAAAAACAACCCAATAAAAAGTAGGCAAAGGATTCACAGAGAAGAAAGCACAATGGTCAGTAAATATATGAAAGCTCCACAACCCCAGTAAAATAAATGGATATGCAAATTAAAATAACAGTCAGAGGGTGTGTGCATCTGGCTACAACTGACTAACTTGCACAAGACTAAATCTTTTATTATAAAAAAACAAAAAGAGCCTGGAAAATTAAAACAATCTGTTTTAAGACCTCAAAGAGCAATCAAAATAGTGTGGTCTTGAGAAGCCAAGATCCAAAGGGAAAGGGATAACAGAGAGGTAAGCTCAGTGCTCACTGTTGCCTGCCCTGTTGAAATATTTGCCAGTATTTGCCAATCTGTAACTTCCAGACAAGAGGTCAAAAGCCAAACAAAAACTGGTACATAAGAGAGGAAGAAACTTCAAAATTTCCAAAAGTCACAAGGGCTAAGGAGACAAAAATTGACTGTTCAGGGCTCACCATAGAAAATCTTGGTAAAATATCCCAGACATTCAGCTGAAACTCCAGAAAAGCTATACCTTTATACTAAGGAAACTGGAAATAGACTATCACTATTACTGAAAAATATCTGGAACTAGTTCAACCCAAAGTAATTTAAGATGACTTACTTCTATTCTAACTGTCTCTCTACCAGAAGAAAATGTTATTCCTCTCTTTAGGAAAGTCATATTATCATGACCTCAAGTTATCTTTAAGCTTTTTCATATACGATAACTGACACCCATTAAACACAACCAGTCATACCAGAAACAGAATCAAATCACTTAGAACAAAAAGGAAACAATTTGGTCAAACAGATCCATAGGAATCCAAATATTAGAGTTATCAGACACAGATTTAAAAGTAATTACAGCTATTCCTACATTGTCAGCGCGAATGTAAATTAGCACAGTCACTATGGAGAACAGTATGGAAGTTCCTTAAAAAACTAAAAATTGAGTTACCATATGATCCAGTAATTCCATTCCTGAACACATATCTGGAGAAAACTCTAATGCGAAAAGATACATGCACCCCAATGTTCATAGCAGCACTATTTACAATAACGAAGACTTGGAAGCAACTTAAGTGTCCACAGCTAGAAGAATGGATAAAGAAGATGTGAGATATATATATATACACACACACACACAATGGAATATTACTCAGCCATGAAAAGACTGAAATAATACCATTTGTAGCAACATAGGTGGGCCTAGAGATTATCATACTAAGTGAAGTAAGTCAGACAGAGAAAGAGAAATATCATGATATTGCATATATTAACCAAAAGAAAATTTATATAACTATATTGATGTTAGAAAAGGTACGTTTTACTGTAAGAATCACTGTTAGAGATAAAGAGGAATATTTCAAAATGGTAAAAGTTCTAATCTACTAGGCATATAAAACAATTCATAAAAGCTCAAAATACACAAATCAATCATTGACAAAATGTAGAGAAGAAATTGACAAATCCACAATCATTGGGACGTTTTATTATAAAAAATTTATAGGGATATGGAATATTTCAGCAACATGAGTAACCAGCTTAATGAATTGAAATAATGTAAGAGACTGCACATAGAATATACATGCTTTTCAAGCATACCTCGAACATTTATGAAAGTTGGCCATATGCTAGTCCACAAAGCGAGTGCTCAATCTCATTAGTAGTTAGGAAAATACAGATTAAATTCACGATGGAATTCCATTATTACACATCAGAATGACCAAAGTGAAAAATACAGAAAATACTTCATGCTGAAAAGAATGTGGAGCAACTGGAAGGTACTTCTGTTGAAAGTGCAGACTGGTGCAACTACTTTAGAAAAGCTTTTGGCTGAATCTACTAGAACTGAACATACATATGTACCATGATGCAGCAGTTCCATTCCTAGACCAATGCCCAAGAGAGATGAACACACATATCCACCAAAAGATACACAAGAATCTTCTGAGCAACACTCTGCATAATAGCCAAACACTGGAAATGGCTCAAATGCTTATCAACTTTAAATGGATAAATACATTTTACACACACATAATGGAATACTGCAGGGCAACAAGATGGACAAACTGCCACTATGCTCAACAATGCAGCAAATCTCAATAAAAATATAATATTTAGGGAAAAGATCTAAATGCAAAAGATTCTGAATCTGATATTGAGACTCACACTAAATCATTCCGAACAAAACTAACCTACTGTATTAGTTTTTGACGGCTGCCATAACAAAGTACCGCAGACTGGGTGTCTAAAACAGCAGACGTTTGTCTTCTCACAGTTCTGGAGGCTAGAAATTCAAGATTGGCAAGGTTGGCTTCTTCCGAGACCTCTCTCTTTTGGTTTGTAGAAGACCATCTTTTCCTTGTGTTTTCACATTGTCTTTATACCTGTGTCCTAATCTCCTCTTCTTATGGGAACACCAGTCATGTTGGGTTAAGGCCTACCCTAATGACCTCCTTTTAGCTTAATTACTTTTTAAAGACTCCATCTTCAAATACAATCACATTTGAGTTACTGGGGTTAGAACTTCAGCATATGAATGGGGGGAGGGACCCAATTTGGCCCCAAACATTTATGTGATTAAAATTCAGGATATTGGTTACCTTTGGGGAGGATGGTGGTAGTAATTGCTCCCAAGGCAAGAGGAACAATAGTATTCTTGGTTCTGAGGATACACATATGCTCACTTTATAAATGAGTGTTCATAAAGCTGTATACTGATGATTTGTGCTGTCATAGACAGTTACTCCTACTACTATCATCATTTTACAGATCAAGGAGGATAAGGGTCCACACAGAGTAAATGACAGCATCAAAACTTGAACTCACACAAACAACATACCTACTGTATGATGCACTGTCTCTCCACACCTAATAAAATTAAAGTTGTATACCCATAATGCAGCTGTTCTAGTGCATGGGCATAAAGAGACGTGTCCTGGGATGCTCATTGCAACACTGATTATTAAAACAAAAAACAAACAAGCTAAACTAAACTAAACTAAAAACAACATGCAACGGAAACTTCTCAACCATTAAAACTAGTTTTCAAAATGGAAAAATCTCATGAACATACTGCTGAAAAAAAGAAGTTGCAGAAAGAATATACACAGTATGATGTCATCTGCATAACATTTTAGAAACAAAAAATAATATGTGTTTTTTATGACTGAAAAAGTGTGTAGTAAAAGTACAGCTTTATGTGTGGGAAGGTGCTCACAAATATATTAAATATGGCAAAATGTTAACAAATATTTAATCTTATGTTCTCATTTTAATTTCTGGGTTTCGTATGTTTTAAAAAGTTATCACTGGTGTCTGAATTTTCTTTTTTAGGTGCAATGACCATATAGTGTATATTTATCAGATAGTTTTGATATAAATTACTCTTTCTAACCTCTGTAAACTATTAATATGTTCTACGGATATCAATTTTGGACTACATCTCACACATAGAATTAATATAAAAATTATCATCTTGACTTTTCATCTAGAAAATATAGTTGTCACATGTGGTAGCTTACCTAGTTGACTTAGGATTCAAATTTCACGTCTAATTTTTGCAATAATCATATAGGAAAGAAACCATTTCTCTCCTACATAAATTATGTAATTTTCTAAGTTTCTCATCCTGCTATACTTTAAAAACTTCTTTCCTCTTCATCTAAAAGTGTTTCAGACTAATTCTAATTGGTCTACTATTTAAAACTATCAGTAGCATTTCCAGGTGAAAATTTGATTTACATTTTTGTAACTAAACAAAAAGTATCAATAGACCATCACATTTAGGATAGATTGAATTTTATGTGTGTGTGTATGTATATATATATATATATATATATGTTTTTTATTGAAATATAATCAGTTTACAATGTTGTGTCAGTTTCTGGTGTACAATACAATGCTTCAGTCATACATGAACATACATATTGGGAGTTCAAAATTTGCAGACACTAACTAATATATATATAAAACAGATAACAAGTTTATAGCACAGGGAACTATATTCATATCTTGCAGTAACATGGTGAAAAAGAATATGAAATAGATTGAAGTTTTAAGTTAGCAATTTCTTTACATCTTTTCTAGGTGGGGTTAGGGGAAGGAAAGGGAACCAGAGAGACCTTCTGATAGTTTTGTTTTGAAGGGCAGGCTCAAGTGTGGTGTAGAGAGATTATAGAGTCAAGATTTTTCAACTGGATTTTCTCATTATTCTTGAGGCACTATCTTTCTCTTAGACCAATATTAATTAAACCCAGACATACTGCCTTGGCTTAAAGATAATGTAGGGAAAGAGCAAAACAAAATTATTAATAGCGTCATCATTCTTTCTTCTTATCAAATGCTGACATAGTCAAGATAGATTTGGAAATCATTGGTACCTAAACACTCATCTCCTTCATTATCTAAAGTTGACTAATTCCTAAATTAATATATAGACCCTTCTTTAATGAGACAGTCAGAAATAAAAGAAGGGTAGAGAGGTTTCTCTTGCAGTTGAACCAAAATTACTTTATTATTTAGTATAGCTAAAATCATTAAAGGCAGATTTCATGTTTTAACAATGGATTCCCTACAGTTTATAGGGATATTGTTCTACAGAGGAAAAACAAACGGAGGACTTTTATAAGAGGGCATTCTTGGTTCAGAGTGCATTATAAAAGGCGTGCTGGCACTTTCAGACCCAACAAAAAAATAGACAAGGTTTTAATGTTAAAACACTAAAATTGATTTATTGATATTATGCTTGTCAAACACAAGAGAAACTGTTTTATAATGTTGATAAAGTGAGCACAGAATTTAATTTTGGCTATAGATACAGTTTCCTATGTAATATAACTACAAAAACAATTTCTTGAAGGTTCTCTGAGGACTAAACTGGGTTGACGTAGACCACTAGAACCTCACTGTATTCTTAGTAAGCTGGAGGGTAATAATGACCCCATCTCTTTCAGGCAGCTAAACTTTTCTAACTTCATATCCAGGGGTTCACATAAGAAATGTATGATAGCCAACCCTACAAAATTTCTTACGTGAAGTGAAATAAAATTTTGATCAACTTTATTCTTTAGTTTTGATCTCTCCTCTAATTTATTTGGCCTAAATTTCTCAAAAAATAGACTTAAGACAAGGTCTTGCATGCAGATAGTTTATTTAGGGAGTGCTCTCAGGAAGAAAGAAGGAAGACATGGGGAGTGAGACCAGGAGGAAGGGAAAGTTAATCCAAGGGTACAGACTGAATTGGCCATTACTGGTCTTTCCTGGGGGCTGGTGTTCCAGCCTGTCAAGAATTCTCAGAAATGTATGTACAATGTACAATTCATGAAATGTATCTCAGGTTGGCCAACCAGGGCACAAAGAAGAGAAATATTTATTAATTGGCTCCATTTCCCTCATCAGTCAAGGGTGGTCTCACTTCCTTGCAGCCAAGGTTTGTGCATTCATGAAGGCCAAGTGGGTCATGCATGCATCCCATGTTGTAGTATCAGAGGTGTCCTGGGCAGGAAGTGAGTGCTATGCGGCACAAGTGTTGTTAAGAAGCACATGAGCAAAGCTGGTGGAAATCCGCAGAGAAAATGTGAAGCAGTACACAAGAAGTGGGTGATGTAGTCTATCCTTTGCACCTTTTAGGTCTTTTTGTGCCCTCTGTTAATTAAATCCATTAAGTCAAGTTTATCAGAGTGCCTTTCTAGGTCATGACCACTTGCATTACTTATAGACTCAATACAAGAGGCTTAGTGCAACAAGTTGCATTCTCGACTGCTACAACTGGTGCTGGAACTGAAACTGACACTTACCAGCTCCTCCTCTACCACCCATTCTAGAATTCTTCACCCTTCGCCAGTGTCTCAGCTTATCTAGGTTGCTTGTCATGTGGTGATCAAGACTGTCCTCCCCAAAGAGTCTGAGCTCTTAACACTTTTCCCTTTTCAAGTTGTGGTTGCTACCATGTCCATTTACCATTATCACTGAGCACAGAACCACCAACAGATATCCCCAAAATACCCTGTGGTCTAGACAGACTTTTCTCTGTTCCCATCATGTAGTAGTAACCCTAGATCTTCAGGAAAATTAGAGTTAATTACTTTAAATTATTCCTTTCTTTGCTGATATGAAAAACCCAAGGTGACCACGTGGTAGTTGTAGCTTCAAGTTCAGAGGAATCTTTACTGTGTCCTCTGGTGTAAGTGTCCCTTTCTGGGAACTGGGACTTTTGATCTGGCAGAGAAGGAATGGGAAACTCATATTCCAAAAGATGGTCACTGATAGTTAGAGGGTTCTGTACTAACTCTCTTTGGTTCCTGGACCCAATTCTTCTGACAACTTAGCACCAAATATCAATTATTGGTAAGCAAGTATACCACATCCCAGACTTAGGCCACCCACCTTGCTGTTGCATTAGTTGAGCTGCTTCTGAGCAATAAAGTTTATAGTCTGGAGCCACCTGTCTCTTGTCACAAAAGGAGTACCTTGATCTGAGTCACTGTTATATAGGCTACCATAGCAATGGGTTGGCTTTTTGCAACTCCTCAGATTGTGGGGCTGGCTGAGACACTGTCGATACATATGGCAAATCCATAACTACTGTAAGTGTCAGTTCTTATTGGTATTCCTCACTTCCTCCTCCAGGATGAAAGGGGTCTGATGTAATAGACTTGTTACCAGAAAACTGTCTGGTATCTCAGGGGAGGGCCTATGCTTCACATTAGTATCAACTTGAGACATAGAAAAGAAAATAGTAGAAGAAAGGAAATAAGAGAGAGTTTTTCATAAATAAGAAATCAGAGACACAAGTGTGTTGATATTGGAAAGAATGCTTATAATCCCATCCCACACAGGAAAGGAGAGAGGTTATCTGCAAATAACCTTATCTCATTTCTAAGTAACATTTTTTTTCTATCAAAGAAAAAAAGTTTAAATTTTTTTATTGAGGTCTACCATACATACATCAACATGCAAAAATCCTGAGTATAGCTTGATAATTGATCACTAATTGAACATACCTATGAAACCATCTAGATCAAGAAATTACCCAAATTTTCAAATTCCCAGAAATTCCTATCCTACACATTCCAATGATTACTCCCTCTCTCCTTTCCAAATATGATTATTATTTCAAGTTTTAAAATCATAGATTAGTTTTGCCTGCTTTTGACTTTCATATAAATGACATCATAGTACACATTTTTGTGAGTCTGGCTTCTCTTGCTCAATTTTATGCTTGTGAGATTCAATCATGTTGTTTCACTTATCATTAATTATCATGGCTGTAAAAGGTTACATTGTATGATTACCACACTTTGTCCATTCTACTGCTGATGAGCGCTTGAATAGGTTTCTGTCTTGGGCTGTGACATATCTTCTGGTGAACACATGGTCTCATTTCTAATGGATACATATCTAGAAGTGAAATTGCTAGGTCAAAGAATAAGGATATATGGATTTTATTTATATGTATATATAACTCTACCAGAGAATGTCAAATAGTTTTTAAGTGGTTGTACCTATTTCCATTCTGGCTAGCAGTATATAGAGCTCCAGCTGCTCTGCATCCTGACCCACACTTGACTGGGTTGGCTCATTAATATTAGCCATTCTGGTGGGTTAATATTACATTCATTGTGGTATTAATTTGCATTGCTTTGATGATTCATTAAGTGGAACAACTTTATGTCTGTTGGAATTTTTGATACTCTTTTTTGTAAAGTATGTGTTCAAGTCTCTTGCCTATTTTTCTATTGGGTTGTCTGTTTTTTTCTGACTTGTAGTTTACTCTGGATATGAGTCTTTTGATTGTTATATATGTTGAACTATTTTCTCTTACACTGTGGCATGCCTTTTTATTATGTATTTTCTTTTTTTTCCAACTTTTTACTTGTAAATAACTTTAGAAGAATTTCATGAATAGTACCTATAATTCGTATACAACTTCTTATGTTAGCAACTTACGTAAGTAAAGTAGAATTATCAATGTCAGGAAATGAACATTGGTGCAATACTACTAAACTAAGCTACAAGCCTTATTCTACTTTCATCAGTTTTTCTTTTTTTGTTTGTGCGTTTCAAGATCTCATTCTTTTTTTGTTTGTGTGTTTCAAGATCTCATTCTGAATACCACATTGCATTTATTTATGTCTCCTTAGTCTCCTGCAATCTACGGTTAGTTCTTCATTCTTTCCTTTTCTTTCATGACCTTGACAATTTTGATAACTACTGGCCAGTTATTTTGTGGAGTACCTCTCATTTTGGGTTTTTTTTTTTTTTTGGACGTTTTCTAATAATTAGATTGAAGTTATGCAGTTTTTGGCAATAATACCACAGAAATAATGTTTTGTCCTCAATGTCTCTTACAAACAGTGGGTATATGTTGTCAATTCATCCTACTACTGGTGGTATTAACCTTTGAACACTTGGTTAAGTGGTGTCTACTGGGATCTCCACTGTTGTTAACTATTTTCCTTTTTTTAAATGGATAAACATCTTGGGAGAGTCAATGAGTCAATGTAAATATCCCGTATTTCTTCATGCTTTCCAGGAATCCACTGGTGCATCTTGTCTGCAACAATTATTACTATGGTGACTGTCAAGTGGTGAGTTTGTATTTCCCTCTTTTCTTCTACATTTATTAATTGGATTCATATTGTAACATGGAGCTGTCACTATTCTTCCATTTATTTATTTATTCAATAATTTATGTATATCAGTATGGACTCATGGATAGCTGTTTTATTCTACAAGCTATAATCCAATACATTATTTATTTGTTGCTCAAATTGTTCCAGCTTTGGCCATTGGAAGCTCCAACTATAGGACATGCTCCTATACTTTTTGAGCACTTCCTTATTTTCCAGCACCAGGGTTACCTTGTGTTTTTACTAACCCTCTCCTGGAATCAACCACTTTTCAGTAATCTCTGGATCATATTATTGGAGAATGGCATTTAGAAGCCAATCACTTGCAAAACGTGTGCATTCTACTGTGATGTTCCTGCTCCTAGGTCCTCTCAGCAGACAAAGCTGGGAAATACACGTGTGAGCACTGATCCATTCATGCACGCACGTGTATATTTATTTCTGTATATATATTAAAAAAGCCAGACTCGTATGGATACCTCTGATTCCAACCCAACATTAGAAGTTTCATTCCAGATTTTCTGTTTTCCTTATTTTTAGCTTGTTTCTCACACAGTGAGAACCTGGGCTCTCATCATCTATTTATAATATATTAACTTATTTATTAATTCATAGTATATACATAAAGTAGCTACAAAGTTGCTAACCCAAACCCTGTGATAAACAGATTTACTAACTTAAAGTACAGTCTTAGGCCATTTAGGCTGATATAACAAATACTACAACTGGGTGGATTATAAAAAACAAACATTTATTTCTCACAGTTCTGGTTGCTGGGAAGTGCCAGAACTTAATGCCCGCTGATTTGATGTCTGATGAGAGCCTCATTCCCGGTTCATAGACTGCCATCTCTCTGAGGCTTTGTTTCATAATGGCACTAATCCCATTCATGAGAACTCTACCCTCAGGACCTAGTCACCTCCCAAAGGCTTCACCTCCAAACCCCATCACCCTGGGCAATAGAATTTAGCATATAAATATTGTAGGGAGACAAACATTCGGCCAGTAACATTCTATTCATAGGTGTCAAGGCAGAGTCCAAACATCTAGTATAAGGCTCTGTCTCCTCCAACAAATTCACTGGGTCTGTGACCACTTCTCCCCATAGGTCTTCTGCTACCATTTTCAGGTGCCAAAAGGACTTACAAATTGACACTAAGACCCAGCTACTTCAAATTTCCTGACCTCTGTTGATAAGGAGATGGAGGTATTCAGCCCCTCCCAATCCCCTAAGGCACATTATCTGCCTTGAGCTCATCCAGGAAATACTCTTATTTAACCCTTTATTCCCATTTGTATCTCTCACCACAAAAAATCCTAGACTCCCAGTTAATCCTTATCTCCTGCTTTTATTTCCCATAAGGCTTAACATACCTTCTATTCTCCTACCTCTCCAGTCCCACAAATCATTTCACTATGCCCTCTGAAATTCATGGTGCACATGCTAGATTGTATTTTTCACAGTAACCAAAACAAGGACTCTCATCCCTATGCCCCTGCAATCTTTGCTGGAATGTCACTCTTTCTGTGAGAACTCCCAGACCACTCCATCTAAAACGGCCACCTGCAAGCATCACTGCCCTCCTTCATCCCCCTTACTCTACCCTTCTGTTTTCCTAAAGCATTTTATCACCTACCATCAATTTACTCCTTTACCTTCTCTATTGTTTATGGTCTGTCTCCAGGTGCCCCACTCTCCCTCAACCCTGCTAGAATATAAGTTCCAAGAGGATGGAGGCACTTGTTTCTCTTTCAGTGATATATCCCAAATACCTAGAGTGTCATCAGGCGCATTTTAGATGCTCCAGACTTTGAATCAGAAGTTGATGTCTCAAAAAATCAAGTCAAAATGATTTTTCATCCTGACTGTGATGTCAGCGGCCCCACCCTCACCTTCCAGGAGGGAGCACGTAGGGCAACAGCAGCAATAGAGCCAGTGTGTCCAGCACCCATGATCTTGTGGTCTTCAGCAGTGTCAATACTGACCTCCGGACCATCACTGAGGCTGGATTCTGCCTATGGCTTTGCTCAGTCTTTTCCTTAGTGCCTACCTATTTCTTTTGACAGATGCTGCAGCCATCTTGGTGACCTTGAAAGTAACACAAAATTCTTCCGAATAAATTGTTTTCTGCTTAAATCAGCCAGTGAGGGCTTATTTCTTTGATAAGAACAAAGGACATTTAAGTGTTGGTCTTCTGAAAATGGATGAGGACATATCTGAAATACCCACAGGTTCCAAGCAACATCACTATAAGTAAAAGAGAAAATAGGGCAAGAGGAGGCTGTGCACTTAATTAACTATCAATATATACAGATGAGAAGGCTTGTCCAGACACTTGGAGTGGAGAAAGACGCAAAGAGTCAAGACTGTTTCATCCAGCATCACATAGGCAGCTTATTTCTTTACTTCTTTTGGTAGGACTGGTCAGAAAGACACAGCAGTGAAAAAAAAATCTCTTTTTAAAAGCCATCACTTGGACTAGTGTAATATAAAAGGCCATCCCTGGGAGAGCCCCGGCACGGATCCATATGGTTTGTGAGTCTTTTTCCCTGTGACACTTTTATGAAGGTTATGTATATGTCCCGTTCATCTTCATTCTCCTGGTGCTAATTGCTGTCTATTGGGCCTTGCTACTGTGTACAGAGTCCACATGCTTCTCTGACACTGCCCCGGCTGCGGTGTGCCACATGGCCCTGCTGTCCTCAGATAAGAACCTGCTGCTGTCTGACCACAACAGCTGGAAGCGTTCTGCCTTGAGGAGCTTATCTTGTTGAGACTCAAGCTGAGCTATGACACAGTCGACAAGCACACAGAATGAGTGGATTCTCTGGGGCAGCTTATGGCAGCCAAAATGCCTCCCATGCGCCGTTGGATGCGGGCTTCCCATGTTTGGAGTTGATAGGGAGCTTTACTGTAGACACTTCCTGTGAAGAAAGCGTGTGGAAGACAGTGAGAGGTTAAGGGAAACACAACCACAACTTCTCCAACCGTCAGACTTTCTCTGGGCCTCTCAGCTATTTATTGATTTTGCCTTGATTCAGGGCAGAAAGAAATGAAAGAAGATAGCCCTTAAATTCTTTCTCCTTTATCTTTTTGTAATTTCTGAAGCATCTGCAATCCAAGAATTGCAGGCATTACTGACAGTTGGCCTCTGCTCCCCTGCTCTTTCCTACACCTCTGCCTCCCCCTCCCCGTCCCATGTCAACCAGTGTCCAACATTTATGTTAATCATTCCCTTGCTTTTAAAAAGAATCTTATCACTTATGTCTGTATGCTTAACCAACATAGCGTTTAGCTTCCGAGTTTTATAACAATGATATCAGACTATATACAGTTAACCCACCATAACTGCTGGTTTGGCATTCGCAGATTTAACCAAAATTTCCATCCACAGTTGGTTGAAGCTGCAGAAGTGAAACCCACAGGTACAGAAAGCCCACTGTCCAGGGGTCTGGAACTTGTTTTATCACTTACCACCGTGTCTCTGAGGTTCATCCATGCAGATCAGTGGAGCAGAGACCGCTGACATTTCCTGCTACGTACTAGGCCTTTGTATGACTGGACCAGAGCATGTTTATTTGAATTCCTGTTGACATTTGGGTTGTTTCTGGATTTTTAGAAGTCTGAATTGAAGTGCTCTGAATGCCCCTGGGCAGGGCTCCTGGGGCGCTTCTGCAACACCTCCTCTAGCGTGATCGCCTTACAATAGACTTGCTGGTTGTTTCCATGTTTCACCTCACATGATAGGGCCGAATTCTTTGTCTAAAGCAATTGCTCCACTTTACCAGCCGTCTGTGAGTTCCCATTGATCCATTCTCTCCACATTTGGTATATTTGATTTCACAGAAGATTTCTTTTATGAGAGAGAAGGAATTGCCCCTAATTTCAGGGGGTGGGCTAATTAATGCCGTTCAAACTGAGAAGGATGCTCTGAGCTACCCGGCTTGCATTTTTGAGTGCATCACTCCTTTTGTTTTCAGTATGCTTTATTCATACCTGTCAATTGCTTAAGAATGGGACCTGGCAACATCTCTCGGAGAGAAAGCATCTACTTTTCTCATGTACCACCCCAAGGTTCCCTATCTTGTGGGAAAAAGATACCTCTTGGGCTTCCTCCTGCTTGCAGTGCTGATAGAAAAAAAATACAAAGTAGGTGGTATTTTTCCTGGGTGTTCCCCACTGCTCAGGTGTTGATGGTGGCTCTGTGCTGGATGCTCCTAAGTCTGTTCCTGCCCCTGGAAACACTCAGGCTTGCTTTTTATGGGGCGGGGGGAGGGTGTGGAAGGGGAGATTCACGAATATAGGCCTTGGCTCTCTTCTTAATGACGTTAGAGTATGTGTGTTACCCTCAGAAACATGGCATCAACTCACTACAGCCCGATCTGCTCAGCACTGATGAGAGAGGGCTAACATTCCAGTGTAGGTGGCAAAGCGGTATTCCACCAGAAATACACCACAGTGGGAATTTCAAGCTAGGTAGGGAGTAGAACAAGGCAGAAAGGCAATTGGAAAGATGATAACATGACAGTTAGGTGACTCAATCTTGAAGCTAAGCCAGATCTCACTTTGAGAAAACTTAAGCAGATAATCAGGTTTGTTATTCATTTATATGAATTTATTTTGTTCCCAGCAAAACTACAAATTTTACCTCTCATCCTTTTCAGAGATTTGGATTCTGACTCTATAATAAACCTTGAAATTTTAAAATAAAGTCTGTGCTTTTTCTCTTCAAACACTTCTATATTTGGAAGATCTAAATTTAGGGCTGCATTTCCTAATGATCAGTTGGCCGTTTCAAGTTACATAAACACAAATTTGAAGTTTGGTGCACTCTCTGCCTCCAAATTTTTTCTGAAGTCCTGGAAAATACATGATATGTTCAAGGTCACAATTTGCTCTCGGAATTTCTGAAAATGTCTGTGCATGTTGATTTCCCAAGCAGAGAAGACCTTGCTCACTTGGTATGTATGTTTGGATAAAGATGTTTTCTTCTTTTTTAATGGAAGTCTTTTATTGGGAAAGTGGTGTACAAAAGAATAATGGAATTTACTAGCTAGAAAAGATTTTGAATTGTAAAAATGCAATGCTTTGGCCAAAAAACACTTCCTCTCTTGTTCCTTGTCATTAGAAGTATGTATGCGTATAATAAATAAGCTATTTGCCATTGCTTTTTATTCTCTGGAAATAGACTTTTTAACTCACTAGACATTTTCCAAATTAAGCAAAGGAAATTGGAAGATAAATTTATGACTACAGTTTCTGGGGAATAAACATGAGGCCAACTGGACATAACCTTACTGAAGTAAGAGTGGTGCAACAAAGCAATGAAATCAGAACAGTCTAACTAGCCAGTAAGGATGAATCATAGAATAACATAATCTTAGGTTTGAAGGGATTTTAAAGGTCATCTAGTCCAGCAACATGATTTACACCAAAGACTATTACGGCTCGGCAACATGAAACTAATGTTGCATAGTTGACATATTTATTTTTTTTAATAACATTAAGCAAAAATTTAAAAAATCCAAATTCTTCTGGCAAAATTAGATTTGCGTTGCATTCTTAATCTAACCTCAAACTCCATATAGTAAGTTTTCAACCTGTAATCTATGGATGGACCACAAGGGGAGCCCTGGGGCCCTCTGAAATGGAAGGCAAAATTGTGTAGGGTTGTATATATTTTTGCTTCATTCTAATACAGTAAATATTGATCAATATACCCAAATAAACAAAAACTCTTTGGGATACTCAATAATTAAAAAAAAATTTTAAAGCAATCCTAGGACCAAAGGGTTTGGGAAATTTTGTCTTAATATGTTATTGCTATTTTTCATTTCTTTTCCCCACAAAATAAATAACTAGTATCTTCTCCTGGACCTCTAAAACAAATAATTGCAATGCCTCCAAATTGGACTGACTGCTTGTGCCTCCCCGTTTCTCACTGCCACAGATTAATCACTCTGGAACTTAAATCATAGAATCTGAAGTGACCTTTAAAGATAATTTACTTACTTTTACAGGGATGAAATTGAGATCCAAGCAGTTTGTCCCGAGTCACACAGATAGAATCAATTACTTCGCATCTGGGCTCAAAACTTCCAGACTTCAGCTCATTCCCTTTATTGTCTCCTGAACCCAACAGACCGACCATTACCTCCAGGTCAAGAAGGCCTGTTCAGACAGAGCTGGTATTTGCACTCATTATTTCCCTAGCTCAGAATGCTTCCTACCCTTCAAAATCCTACTTATTTTATATGATATAGTAGAGAACAATTATGTATAACTGTGCCCTAAATCACATATGTGATATATTATCAAATAACAATTCTTGCCTGTCTCCCACCCCCAGGCTTCCACTGCACAAGAACAAGCACTTGCAATTCTTCACCAATTGTTCTTCTGAATATCTCCATATTTCTAAATAACATGCTATAAAATAATGTTTCTTAATATGAAAATTATCTACTGACTTCCCATAATTGAACAGCAGGATTTAACTCTTGAACTTCACCACCTACCACACAGATATGTCTTTTCCTCCTATCCTTCCAATATGGTGATGTCACAATATTTGGCTCAATCGGCATTTAGTATATTAGATGCAATGTGTAAAACTGTTGACTTAAAACCAATTGTCATTTTTTTTGTTTTATAATTTATTTTTAGTTTCCATGCAGTAAAAATATGTATGTGGGTTATTTCTGGGCTCTGTTGTGTTCATTGAGTAATGTGTTTATCCTTTTCACAAATATCACACTGCCTTGCTTACTGCTGCTTAACAGTAAATTTTAAAATCAGGAATTCTGAGTTCTCTCATTTTTTTCTTATTTTTCTGAATTGTTTTGGCTATTCTGTTTCTTTTTCCTTTCTATGTAAATTTTAGAATTGGAATGGGGACTTTTTCCTCAGTTTCTTTTATCCAGAGAAGGATTTTCCACTGAAGATCCACAGGACAGCTGCCACAGCTGCCATGACTGTATGGTCCCTCACCTGGAACTGGCCTCAGGGCAGGACCCAGCAGGAGGGGAGAGAAAAGTGGAGATTTTCCTGACACTCTCCAGCTTGAAAGCTTTTGTTCCTTTTTAGATGTGATTAACATTTAAGTCAGTAGATTTTGAGTAAAGCAGGTTACCCTCTGTAGCATGGGTGGACTTCATCCAGTTGAAAGCCTTAAAACAAAAAAAGTGAGGTACCCAGAAGAGGAAGGATTTCTGCCTCTAAAACTGCCATTGGACTCAAGACTACAACATTAATTCTTCCCTGCAGATTTCTGTCTTCCAACCCCCATAATCTCATGAGTCAATTCCTTAAAGTAAAACCAGATAGATAGATACAGATATAAATACACCCTATTGATTCGGTTTCTCTGGAGAACCCTGACTAATACAGCTACCTAAACACATAATTGAAAAAAAAAAATCAATAATGCCTTTACAGTAATGTAAAAGAAAAGTAAATAAAAGAAAAACAATTTATAATAAAATTAGGTAGAATTAAATATATAAATTCAAGCAATGTCTCAGTTACTATTGCTGCATAACAAACAACCCCAAACTTGGTAGCATAAAATAACAGCCATTTTATGACATTCACAAATTCTGAGTGTTAGTCCAGAAGAGCAAAGCAGTGAGAGCGTATCTCAGTGCTGCCGTGTTTGAGGCCTCAATTAGAAATATTTGAGAGCTAAGAGTGACTCAATAGCTGAGGACTTGGATCATCTAAAAGTTCATTTACATACATCTAGTGCTTGATTTTGGCTGAAAGATGAGACTTCAGATGGAACAACTGAGCAGAATATGTGCACGTGACCTCTCTGTGCGCTGCTTGGGCTTCCTCAAAACATGGTGACTAGGGTCCAAGAGCATTCCATGCTATATCACCTTTTATGAACTAACCTTTGAAGTCACATAATATCACTTACTCTATTGTCACCAGCCCACTTTTTTTTTTGCACTTCTTGATTGGATGAATGCCAAATTCATATTGTAAGAAGGATATATGAAATTAAGGACAGTGCTGTGGCCATATTTTGGGAAATACAATCTGCCATAGGCCAGAAATAAAACATCCATCTTTATTTCCAAAATCTTCTATAAAGGACGATTTCTGACCCTATTAAGAATCAATATTTTAAGGCTATGGGAAACTTATTGGTGAGAAAGGAGTACATATGACCGTATCTTTACTTTGTAAAGATCACTTCTAGAGCAGTGGTGATTTGAGTATGAGATAATAGCAAATATAACTAGTAACCTGTAATGAAAAAGAATACATATATATGTACAACTGAATCACTATGATGTACAGTAAATTAACACAACATTGTAAATCAACTCAACTTCAATAACAAATGTTAAAATAAAGTTTTAAAAAAAGGAAATATAGCTAAGTCCCTCACAAGTTTCTAGAAGTAGTTCAGAGGAGAAATGATGGTAGCTTTAGACTAGGGCTGAAGAGGAAGTGGAAGAAAACTGCATGGATTTGGTAAAAGTTCAGAGATAAAATCCACTGGGATTTGCTGATGACTGGATACAGGGCAGGGGAGGTGAAGGAGAAGAACACGTCCTGAACAATGATGATGACTTTTCTTGTTTGCACAACTTGAAGGGACCATGGTGCACTCCCTAGAGCCATGGGGAAGAGGTTTGGGATAGATCATAATTCAGGTTTTTAATTTGAATAATAAGAATTAAAATCTCTCTGTTTCTGTGAGGAGAACAGAATTAACTTGGTGGCTGGTTGGATAATGAGTGGCTCTGGTGAGTTAGCTGTGAGGAAAGTATTTTGCTTTTCAACTCTCTAGAAAACTGATTCTCCTAAAATTCTCAGGCTGAGCCCTTCCATCACCATTATGTCATTGCGGCCAAACCACTATGAATTTTCCAGTTCTGCCCTGAATTCATTCCATTATTTATCATTTTAAGTATCAGAGTTCAGTTGCACCTGTTGGTATTTTCTCAGAATAAAGAGAAAGTCGTTGATGCAGTTTAACTGAAGAGTCTGACTGGAGTGAACATACAAGAAAGCTTATAGCGACAGTGGTGGAAGGGCTTCCCAATCACTCTGGCTGACTCCAAAAGAACCCATTTTGGAAAAGCAGAAACATGGAAAAGCAGAACAGCAAGAGAAATAACCTGAAAGAAAAGGGGGCTCAGACTCGGGAGGACTGTCTTTTGGCCGTTTCTCACTGACATTCTTTCTGAAACAAGGAAGCTCCTTTCTGGATTTTATCGTTTCTATGGAAAATAACATTTTAAGGGACATTTGTTTTGTAATTGACACTCTGGGTCTTGTTAAGATGTGAGAATTGTATTCATATGAAGTGTAATTTTATGTTCTATAATATTGTCTTTTTCTACTTTGGCATAGAATTAAACTACTAGAAAGAGAAAAACGAGTAATTGGTGATTTTTTTTTTTTTTTTACTATGGGAAGAAATGGGAAATTGAATGACCATTATATTGTATTTACCTCTGCTCATATCGTCTTACTGCACATGTATATATTGTAGGAAAAGTTGTGGTGTGTGAAGTCAGACTTCTGTTTGAATAAGTGTGATCTTGGGAAAGTATTTAATATTTCTCTGCTTTGGCTTCTTCATCGTTGTAAAGTGGAACTCACAATACCTCTCTAGCAGGATTGTAGTTGATTTGAAATAATAGATGTAAAGGACCTAAGTGCAGTACTAAAATTATGGCATGTACTCAGTGTTTATGTATTATATTTACTAGTGTTATTACTAACTCATTGTCATTGTTGATGATGTAGTCAAAGACACATTTTTAAAATGGATAGAGCAGATTTGATCATTTTTCTAAGAGTGTATCAAAACCATATGACACAGAAGCAAGATGCAAAAACCCACTGTGATATTTTTATTAGCAGCTGCAACAAATATGTTGAATACATACCATCCTTAGGAAACTTCTAGGTCTATTTAAGACCTAAAATTAATTAATTTAATTAATACAATAATTTAGAATACAGAGAGCCTATTCTTAAAGCATTTATAAGCTATATGTTGAAGGACAGTGTGATGAAGAGAAAGACATAACATTTGCAAGACCCTCGAATTAGAATTATCATCAAAACCCTTGATCTACATTGAGGAAAAGTGGATCTACTGAGCTCTGCATTGTGAAATCTAATCCTTAATTTATTATTCTTGAGATAGAATCTCTTCAGAATCTCCAAAATATGTTTACATATTGAAGAGAACAGTTAATATTGCATAGAATTCTAAGGAAAGGCACATGTGGTCTTAAAATTAATTTTAGTAATAGTTGTGATTTGAAAATTTGAGTTTCCATTTTGTACAATAAATTGTTAAAACCATGTCATTCCCTCTTATAACAATAATTTTATATACTATGTGTTTTACATTATTAAAATGATTACTCAAGTTCTCTTTTCATAATTATATGGATAGAAAGTATAATAAATGCTTAAATGAGAATACAATTGAACTGTTCCTAGTCTTGACTATACTTCCTGGCACGCACTATACAGTCAGTGTTTGTTGAATGAATTATTTATCTGTTTCCACACTGAAGCAAAGCAATGAAATATTGACCAATATTAACACAGTCCATTAAAGCCTGCTGTCTAACTAGTGGTAAGATTCAGTTGCATAAATAACAAAATTTAATGGTATGCTTCTATTCATGTTTCTTTTCTAATGAAAGAAAAATGAGAAAATGAGTGTCTAGTGAAAATTTAGTGGGAAGTTATAAAAGGTATTCTTTCATTTTGTTTATTATCATAATAATGGGACAATAATATTAAAATAGAACTTGTAATGGGAGTAAAATCTCTGAGGGGGAATGAGGCAGGATGGAAGCGGGCAGGGCACAGCCACTCAAGGAATGACAGCAATTTAACACCAAAATGGTGGAAGATTCACCTCCTACTTGGCCTTAAGGATTAAGAGGTTTAACTTCTAGTAGACCTTGAGCTTCATTATATGCTCATTGTAACAGTGTGATCAAATAACATGCCCGCCGGTGCCATGACAACCCCAAGGCTAACCGCAAAAGGCCAAAGAATGGGTGGTGGCCCAATTCCTGGGAATCCCAGCCCCTTCCCCAGGGCAGTTGGATTGATCCCACCTGTAGGCGTGTGAAGCTACTGAGACCATATAAAGTGACAACACCATGCCTAGTGGCCGTTTGCGCTCTCTCTCTCTCCTTTGGAGACGGCCTGCAGTCTGTCTGTGGAGTGTGTACCTACTTTTACTTTAACCTGAGCACCCAGTTCCCACATCTTTTTCCTTGCTTTTCTCTTGCCTTACACTCTATGCAGTATGTATCTCCCTAAAGAAATCTACCTATACTAAAAAAAAAAAAAAAGAACTTGTAGATATGACACCGTTATTTTAAATGTTTCTGTAGGATGAAAGAGCAGTTAGGCATGTGTATAAATCTTGTGATATTGTCAAAAGAGAATCTTGAAAACTAGAGTTGTTCTACCAACTGTATATTGATACCAAGTCATATACAAATTCAGTGATAATGTTTGAAGATTAAACTGAGTTATAACTAAAGTCTTTGAGCTAGGCTGATTTTTATTAGTTATATTATTAGCTAATTTAGATAATAAAATGATATGACTGTTTAAATGTATTCATAGTGCTTATGCTAATATTCAAAATACTTTCAGAAAAGATGTTCCTGAAGATAGTCAACATACTAGATGAACAAGAAAATCTAGTCAGAGTGGAATTTGAAAGAGATTAATATACCATAGTCCCTTTTCTTCCCGAGACTTTGTTTCAGAATGTCTCCTCGTGAGGCTGTGATATTACACAATATAAATGACGTGACTGTTACAGAGTTATGGTGTAGCTCTGTAGCGTATATCTGCTGATGTCATTCTTGTATGTCATCTGGATTGTGAGAATCTGAGGGCCTTGGCATTGACTCTGATTTAGTTGCCTTTGAATTCTCCTCAGTCTGTGACGGTGACAAATAGGCAAAGGGAGGACAATTAACATGCTTCTTAACTGACCTGGATTTATTTTCTTCAGGAGCAACAAGCATGCTTTCCCCATTGCCCTCTATCTTGGGTATTCCTGCAGCTGGGGCCAAGAAGTGCATCTTCCAGAGCCCCTTGCCAGCAGGACTGCAGTTCAGACCCAAAGGTATTTGTACAAAGTGTGACAGCTTGAAGGGAGGTGAAGCCATTATTACCCCTTTGATACGTGGGTTCAGCAGATGACAAATGTGAGGTTCTGTGTGGTTTTAGGAAATCTTAAAGCCACTCCCTGATGATATGGGCAGCTGAAATCTTAGCTGTGGTTTCCTGTAATTTCTGACAGCTACTTGGGCATTTCTCAGCAACTAATTTTCTGTGTTGATTGCTGCTGGCAGAAATTAAAGTGGTGCCTGTATTACTGATTAATCTATGACTTAAAATACTGAATAAAGTATCTCAATAAGATTACTTCAAAGTTACTCTTTAATTATGGATAAACCAAGAAAATGAACAGCATACTGAAAATAAGGCAACCTGATTCTATGTCCCAAACCTGCAACCATATAAGCATTCAGTCCAAAATGTCACTCTTCACGTCAGGTACACTAGGAAAATTCTCACTTACCTGATTGTTATAGTCTGCTAGGGCTGCTGTAACAAGATACTATAGGCTTAAAGAACAGAAATTTATTCTCATAGTTCTGGATACTGGGAAGTCCAAGGTCTAGATGCCAGCAAGGTAGGCTTCCTTATGAAGCCTCTCCTTTTGGTTTGTAGTCTGCTGCTATCCTGCTGTGCGTTCACAGGACCTATTCTTTGTGAGAACATGGGGTGATAGAGACATAGAGAGATATCTCTCTCTTCCTCTTCTTTTCAGACCACTATTCCTAACGGGTTAGGACCCCACACTTATGACCTCATTCAACCCTAATTACCTCCTAAAAGCCCTATCTCAAAATACAGTCACATAGGTTTAGGACTTCAGTATATGAATTTGGAGGGTACACAGTTCAGCCCTTAGCATTCATTAAGCTGATATGAAGATTAAAACCATAAAGTTGAGAAAAATGTCATGGAGAGTAGAAGTTCAAATTGTTGCCATATTGACCTTCAACATTTGTAAGTTTAGAGTAACTGTCTCTCTTTTTTCCTTCATTTTAAATATTATAGTTGCATGCTAGCCTAATTCAATCTATTCCCTAATAAAATTAATATGCATCTTTTGAAGAAATATTACTCTAACTAATAAAACTCAATTACATTTATCATATAGTAGTCAAAATTCTATAGATTTAAATATATTGCAGATTACTGCTTATAACAAAAATTTACAATATCCCCAAGCTTCTACTTCAAATCTTATAATATAAACATAAAATTGAGAAAGTCTATTTTCAAACTCATCTCCCTTCTCAACTACTCCATTTCTACTGAGGTATACAATCCATATATTACCATCTCTATTTCTCTCAGATTTGCTCACATTTCTGTACTAGATTTTTTATTGCTTTTCTAGAATATTTATAATAAAATTACCCTCATCTTTGAAGATATTTTACAATAATCAGATCTGTTCATTATCATCAGCATAATCTTACTTGCCCTAACTCATCACCACTGTAGTCTGCTCACTATATTCTTTTCTAATTAATTATATGAAATGTATATATTTTAATCTATTTTAATATTATTTCTGATTTAATATGCTTGTTTCATTTTACCCTTGAGAATTTCTATGATGATCATCTTCTTAGAAGTGAAAAAGCATGACAATGTAAAAAGCCTTGAGTCTGAATTTGAGACCTGGATTCTAGCCTTGCCTATGTCACTAACTATGGATTTTGAATACTAAGCTGACTAACTGCCTTGCCATCTGTAGATGTCAGCTATTAGATTCTCTGATTTCCAAGCTAGTTTTAACTGTGATGTTTTTTAAACTTACATTTCACTGAGCATCTACTATTGCATATCTTGTACTAAGCACTATGGTAAGATTTTTTTAAAAATGATTCATAGAACCTCTTATGAAACTTGTAGCCCAGTAGGAAGGATAATAGAATATCAAAAGTAGATGAGAAGGAGACAAGAGAAGGGGTGTCTTAACTCTTGTTCTTTATTGATTCTGCGATGGGTTGCAAAAACTTTGACACACAGTAATGATTAATAAGTATCAAACAAATCAACCGATATAAAGTTTCAAATGAGAAGGCATAAAAGAACACCTAGTTGCACACATAGAGATTGACACTCATTTGGTGGTATGAAATGTAATTCAAGTAATGGGTGCCCATTTGGCCTTTAATCTCAATTCAATCACTTTATACTATTATCCTAAATTAATTATATGTTTTTTCCATCAGAGATAGCAGCCATGACTAAACAATAAAAATAATCTGAGAAAGAAATAGAATCAAATGGACTATGGACTAATGGACTGCTTAGTCCATCAATACCACTTCAGCTGGTTAACTGATTTGATAATAATTTTTTAAAACTTTGTCATAATGATAATTCTTTAAAATTTGACCAGCATGGCTAATCTAAATGACTACTCAAAAATATAAATCTTATTTAACATATTATTTGTATAATACGAATTATTATTTTTTAATAAATATACATTATTATTCATAATAATGATAAATTATTTTAAAAATACAATTGCAAGAAATTTGGTGGGGGAGAAGGATATCTAAAAGAATTGGACTTTTCCATATTTAATCCATAGCTATTTGGTTTTACCTTTAAGGCAGCATTAAATATGCTACTTCAAACTTCATATAATACAAAATTTTTTTCAACAGAAATCTCAGGAGGAATAGCCTAATGCATTAACTTTAATCTAGTTTTATCATTTATTACCCTCCCCCCAAACTGTTACATTAAGCACTAAATTGAATGCATTAATCTTTTCTGCTTTTAATGTATATACTACATTTTTTCTTTGATTCTTGCTATCCTGAAGCAGAAACATTAAATTCTTTTTTTCTCTCAAATTACAGTTTTAGATGATCATTTATCAGGTGTATATTAGAGGATAATGTGGTTTTTAGAAATTCCATTTGCTGTATGCTGTCTGTGATCTTTGCACAGAACTTTCATTTGTCATGGGATTTAGTTCTCAGCTGTGTTTAGTTTTTGGGTCTTGAGAACAAGTCAATCCATATTCAGACACCTAATGGTATAATTTATGCAGTGCAAAAGACTTGACTGCCCTCTATCAATCTATCTGTAGACAAGTCCTTTGAATGTAGTAATGGTTAACATTATGAAAAAAGGACCTCTTGGCAAATATCAAAGTTTCATAAAAAACATGCCTCTATAACCTAGCCTTAATGACATTTGGCATAACGTCACAATCTCCTAGAATATTCATTTACCTGACACCAGCCCAAAATAACCAGTGTCTCAATGTGTCTGTTGATTTGTTTTGAAATCTGTTCAAAACTGAAAAGTTAGTGACTGGTAACACTAAATCTCATGAGAAAAATCCTACAACGTGTATGACAAAGAATCCACTCAACGCCTTCCAAAGGGAAATTCTAACCAGGTATCAGGAAAACAATTCACAAAGTAACAAACTGTCTACTGTATCATATAGGGGAATATGAACGTAAAATAAATAAAAGTTGATCAGGGATTACTTAGCATTGTTTTACTATCAAGATTGCTTATAGTTTGTTTGAATAAGAAGCGACTAATTTTTAAATTGAGATCTTATTTTATCTCATTAAGATTTATCTTGCTGCTTTAAAAACTGAATTTAACACTTTATCATTTTGTTCATGAGAGTTCCCAAAGTGTTTCAGTCCTTATTCAAATAGTATTTTATCAGCGATTCACTTCAATTTAATTTTATTATATTATTTTGTCTCAATTTATAAAAGAAATCTTTATGCTATCATTAATTCTTCAAGTGATTGTAACTAGAATCTTAAATTGTTGGTTTCAAGTCACTTTCCATCTTTTGAAAAGATGGAACCAAGGACTTATGAAAAGATGTTAGGCACTCTGAAGTTAAGTATATTTTATACATCCAATTGCCTATTTGGGTGGTTAATTCTTAATGACCTAAAGAAATTTTCTACCTTGATGAATTAAAAGCCTTACCAAAATTCATGTGATTTTGGCTACTGGGGTCCTTACTAAAAGTTCATTGTAAATAAAGTCTAGACTACCCATCATTAAACCATGTCTGAAATTTGAATGCTGATAGAACTAGTTCATATGGGAATTACAGTGATTTAAAGATGTACATGAAAAGCCTTGGGACACCATCAAAGATGATTAACCATATTATCCATGATAGTGTGCATCTTTCAAATGGGTATTAAAATAAATGGTTGTTATTTAGAAAGTGAATGATAGGTTATCTAAGTGCATACCTCATAAACATGTAGTCTTAGTGGATATGTGTTATGAAAGTCAATTAATAGAAATTTAAAATGGTTATTACTCTTATTCTAGCCTGAGATCAATCTCTGGCAGTGAAGGATGAGAGGAACTTGCGATCTCCACATTGCCAGGGGGTCTGACCTCCCTGGTGTAAAAAGGGCATACATAGGTTGATGCCTCTTTTACCAAATTTTTCAAACCTTTTTGACAGTGGTCCACAAGAAAATTGCAATCCACCTACACACATACACACACAAACACACACACACACACACACTGAAAGAAAATAATTCTTACCATTACTACATGTGACATGTACGTATTTTCTCTATTCTTCTATCCAGTTCTATTACATTTTTAAAATGCTGTTTTCATATCACCAACTTGATTTTATGGCCTAATGGGTCATGAACTACAGCTTGGAAAATACTGCCCTAAAGCGTATCTCATACGCATTGACACAGTTAAGAGTTTATCAGAGAAAAATGGAGCAACTTAGAGGAAGATAGTTAAGAGCACCAGCAATAGAGACGTCCCACACTAGCTCCGAATCAGACGTGAACATGACAATGGGCTTTACTAGTGATAATACTCCTAGATCCTAAAGGTTTGAAGGGTGCTTTTGAGTTTAACCCTGGCACAGACATATTTGCTAAGGGTTATCTTTGGCTCTTGCCTCTCTTTTTGTCTTCCACATTCAATATTTCACCAACTTTCCTGAAACATCTCTTGGGCTTCTCCCTTCTACTCCCATTGCCATCGCTCTAGTTCAGGACCTCATCAAATCATACCCAGATCTTTGCAGCAGCAACTAGTTGCTCACCCTCTGTGGTTGCTGCAAGGTTGATCATTCATTGTAAAGAATTGTTGTTCAATGATGCCATTCACCATGATGAGAACTCCATAATGACACTGTGCCTCCTAACATGCGAGAAGAGCAAAGGGGATCAACATTTGCAGAACACTTACTTTATAGCAGGAATTGAGATGTGTTCTTTTCTATTTATTACTTTTCTTAATTCTCAAGGCTATCCTATAAATTAGATTTCTTTGGTAATTAAGAAAGAGACAATGAGAATCATAACTTGGTAAAACCAAAATCACATAATCCGTGTGTATTAGTTTCATACTGTTGCTGTAAAAAATTACCAGAAACTTAGATAACAAATATCAAAAATCACAAATATAAATACAAATTTATTATCAGATAGTTCTGGAGGTCGGAATTCTAACAGCAAAAATTCAGGCGTTGGCCGGTCTTTATTCCTTCTGGAGGCTCTAGGAAAGAATCAGCTCCTTGACTTTTCCAGCTTCTGGCAGCTGCCCATACTCCTCTATTCATGGCTGTCTTCCATTTTTAAAGCCAGCAATTGCATCCCTCCAACCTCTGCTTCTGTAATCACATCTCTTCTCTGCTCTCTCTTTCCTTTATAAAGTCCCCTGCAATTACATTAGGTCCACAGGTATAATCCAGGATAATCTCCTCGTCTCAGGACCTTTAATTTAATCACATCTGCAAAAGCCCTTTTGCCAAATAAGGTAACATTTACTTTAGGTCCAAGAAATTAAGACCTGATATCTTTGGGGCCATTATTCAGCTTACTACAAATAGAATAGTAGAATAAACATTTTTTTTAAGTGCACTTAGAACATTCATCTAGATAGACCACATTCTGGGCCATAAAACTAGTTTCAATAAATTTAGAAGAATTGAAATTATACAAAATATATTCTCTGGCCACAAGGAATTAAGCTAAAAATCATTAATATAAAGACATCTAGAAAAATCCCCAAGCAATGGAAAATTAAACAACACGAAATCATCCATAGGTCAAAAAAAAAATCACAATGTATATTAGAAAAGTATTTAACTGAATGAAAATAAAAATACAACATACCAAAAATTTTTTTTGTGGGGTTTAGCTAAAGTAGTGTTTTTTATGTTACATAATTACAAATATAAATATGCTAATACTACATAAAAAGAAGGCCTAAAAAGCAATAATTTACACTTCCACCTTGAGAAACAAGAAAAAGACAAGGAAATTCAGCTCAATGTAAGTAGTAAGAAGGAAATACTGAAGATGAAATCAGAAATCAATAAAACAAACAAAAACAGAGTAATTCAGTGAAATAAAAATCTGGGTCTGTGAAGAAAATCACTAAAATTGATAAATCTTTGGGGGAATTTACCCCCAAAAGGAATGAAAACTCAAATTACCAATATAAAGAATGAAAGAAAGGCATTAATTCTTACCCCAAGGATATTAAACTAATAATAATGGATTCTTACAAGCAAATTTATGCCTAGTGATCTGGCATTTTAGATAAAATGGACAAATTCCTTGAAAGGCACAAATTGTCTGATTTCTGTGCTATTAAATAAATCAATTTCATAATAAAAAAAAAACTTCCCACAAAGAAAATGCTGGGCACAAATGATTCACTCACAAATTTTATCAAAGTAGGTTGAAATTATACAAATTATATTCTACACAAACTATTTCATAAAATAAAAGAGGAAGATATACTTCTAAACTCATTTTATGAGACCAGTATTACTCTGAGAGCAAAATTAGACAAACACAGTAAAACAAAAAGAAAACTGTGAATCAATACATGTAACTATAAACCAATATCGCTCATAAATTTAGACACAAAAGTCTTAATATAATATTAGAAAATTGAATCCAACAATATTTTAGAAGGATAATAGATTCTGATCAAATGAGTCTATTCAGGAGTGCACTTATACAAGTTTACAAGAGCTGATTTCTGAATTTTCAAAAGTTTTGTAGGAAAATTGTGAAACATACCATTATTAAAAAGTAAATTACATAAGCATATTACTAATCATATTAATAAAAAAGGTAATAGCTACAAAAAACTCATCAATTCTTATTTTACTATCAGGTATTTTTTCAAATAATTTACGTGTGTTGTGTCTGTATGAAGGAAGTACAAGGATTTTTTATAGGAATTAGACCTTATACGCATTGAAACACACATTGAAAGAAATTCTTCAAAACATAGCTGCAGTTTGATCAAACTGACACAAAACGGTAACCAAGACAAACAAAAAGGATTTAAGAACGAATATAAAAAGAATGCATAAGAATTTCATAGAGAATTTTTACAGTCCAATTTTAGGACACAGAAAAAGACCTCAATAAATGAGGAAAAGACAACTGTTATGGATGGCATGATAAACCAGTAAAGATAATGCCTTTGCCCCCAAATTAATCTACAATCCCAATTACAATTTGAAATGAATGCTTAGAAGAACCTGACATGCGTATACTTATAATTATGTAAGAATAATTACCCAACAAGTGCTGAGAGAATTTGAGCAAGAATAGCAAATAGGGAGAAATCAGCCTGTGAGATGTTACAATGCACTAGAAAGCCATAAAATAAAAACAATGAGATATTGGCACAGGAATTAATGAACAGATCAGTAGGATAGAATTATTAGTAATTTATAGATTAGTAGAAAGTATTTGCAAATATGTAAAACTAAAAAGAAATCAGTATTCAGAATATACAAGAAACTCCTACAAAGGAGAAGGAAAAAGCAAGAAATGCAAAAGAAAAATAGATAAATAATATAAATCGGCAATTCACAGAAGGGAAAACAGTCCATATATAAAGATTCTTGGCCTCCCTAGGTATTGGTGAAAATAAATCAAAATAATATGAGCTACCACTTTACGCCAACCTATTGTAACATCTGGAAACTTGGAAATGGGAAATTTCATGCACTGCTGGTGAAAACTTACCTGGGAGAGCAATTGCTGTTGATCTGATGACCCAAGAATCCCACTCTGGGGTATACGGCTAAACGAATTGAACAAGAATACTTACCATGTTTCTGTTCAGGGCCATCCTATGTGTTCATAACTAGGAAAATTGGAAATAAATATGGTAGATGCATACATAACATGTGTTGCTATGCAACAATTAGAAATGATGCCACTAAATGTATATACGCCAAATTGATACATCCTAAAAAACATTATGTTGGTTACTTTGGAAAAAGGGGACAAGTTCTGTAGCACAATGCCATTGTAAAATAAAACTCATAGATACAAAAACAATATATATTTTATAAGAATACACATATATGTATCATGTACAAATTGATGGTCTGTGGAAAAAGGACAAATAAGATAAAACAACATAGAAAACCACAGAAACTGAGAGTGTGCCATGACCTGTGAAAGATAGTTAATGCAATTATCTAATCCTCCTAAAAAAATTAAGTGTTCCTAATGAGTGTACTTTTGCTGATTTCTAAGGATACAGAGATGAATGTGTGAAGGTGGTTCTGCAAAGTTGGACTAGACTTAAGATGAGGATTCTCCCTCATGGTAAAGGAATTCAAGGAATGTGTGAAATAATATTTCCTTCTTAATACAGTTATTTGGGGGCTGAGATAAACCGTGTAACTGTAACAAGACCCATGTTTCCACACCAGGCACGTGACAAAGGAGAAGTATACAGAATAAAGACCCACAATCCATGTTCATGGCAGTGTGAGTGGCTGGACAGAGGAAGAGGCCACCAGACTCTCCTCCAAGAAGTGTTCAATATTAATAATGACACGTATCATCAGAGAAACACAGATTGCAGCTCTAGCTGGGTATAGGAGAGTTCATTTGTTTGCACTGAAAAGCCCAAGAGTCAGCTACATGTTGGAATCCACTTGAGAGCCACCCCATGGCTCCTCTTGTAGTTAGAGTTAAACAACTTATGTAATATCATATGTGAGCAAATTTATTTAAATGAGTATGTTTCTTTAATGTGAAGATAAATAGACACATCTTTATAAGTATACATTTTTTTGGCGTTAACCCCCAGTGAGCCTCAACTCCAAGAATTTTTGACTCTTTAATGAGGACACACCAAATGCTGGGCTGAAGTTTAAGCAGCCACATCTTGGCTGAAAGTTGATAAACCAGTGCATTCAAGTTCAAATAAATCAGACTTTAGGGAGTACTCTGTTGTAAAACCATTATGTGACTCTTACTTCAGATCCGTAGGACCATGCATGCTCCAAGGGTAAGGAGTGAGGTTCCCCTCAAAGGAAAGAAAATTCTTGTTTACATCATCCTAAGAATAGGCCAGTACATGAGCAGGACAGAACTATTTGGCAGGTGGGCCCAAGTTTGGAGTAAGGACAAAACTTGCTCTCCTCTTCATGCCCCGGTGTCATTTGGCCTAGGGTCAGAGTTATGGTAACACCCAGTGGTTCACTCTGATGTGAAGACAGACTGAGAAGCCAGCTTGATCAAGTACTCTAGAACAAGGGTACAGAAAATTTTTTCAAAAAAGATCTGAATAGTAAATATTTTAAATTTTGCTGGCAATATGGTCTCTGTCATGACTAATCCACTCTGCTATTGGAGTGAGGAAACAACCATAGACAATGCATAAACACATGGGCATGGCAATGTTACAATAAAACCTTATTTACAAAAAAGGACTGCAAGCCAGCTTTGGCCCCCAGGCCATATTTAGTCAGCCCTCTCTCTAGAACAAGTCTGGAACTTTGAAATGGTGTAAACTGCTTTTTAAATTTACTTCCATGGCCATTAACTTCCTGTAAAGTACCAGTAGAAGTCACACATCATTTCATGTAGTCAAAGCCCCCTAGGCAACAAAAAATTTTAATCTTACTTTATTTTTCCATCTGAAAACATCTTTGCTTTGCTTTCATTCATGGAGGATATTTTTACTGGATTTGGTATTCTGAGGTTATCCATTTTTCTTTCAAAAATTTAAAGATGTTTCTCCACTGTCTTCTGAATTGTCTTCCATAGTTTCTGACAAGTTATGAGCAGTCATTTGAATCATTGTTCTCCTGTATGATGTCATTTTTCCCTGGATGTTTTGGTATTTTCTACTTATCATTAGTTTTTAGCATGCCATGAGATGGTGCATTTCTTATTTAATCTTTGTGCATTTTGCTGGGCTTTTTAAATGTGTAAATTTAGCCATTTTGGGTGCCCATTCTTTCTATATAGCTTTCTGTCACTCCAATTACACATATGCTAGACCTTTTGATATTGTTGCACCAGTTCCTAAGACTCCATTCATTCCATTTTTTCCCTCTGTTCTTCACATTTTATAATTTCTAGCATTTAATCTATCCAGTCTTTCTTCTATCATCTCTATTCTACTGTTAAGTTAATTGGCTGACTTTTTTTCTTTCAGACAGTGTATCTTCAGTTCTACAATTTCTATGTTACTCTTTTTAATATTTTATATTTTTCCACTGAATATTCTTACCTTTTCAGTAATTGTAAACATGTTTTTCTTTATGTTCCTGAACATGGTTAAAATAACTGCTTCAAAATCCTTGCTAACAAATTTCAACATCTAGGTCATCTCAAGGTTTCTCTCTATTGATTGATTATCTTTTCTCCTGTGAATGGGACACATTTTCCTAATTCTTTGTATGTTGAATAATTTCAAATTTCATCCTGGGCATTGTTAATTTTATATTGTGAGACTCTGGATTCTGTTATACTCTTCTAAAAAGGATTTTTGTTTGTTTGTTTTAGCGGGCGGTTAACTTTGTTGAGCCCAAAGTGCAAATGACAGCTCAAAACACCATTCAATTCTTCTGTCTTTAATTGAGTAGCTTTGAGTCTGTCTTATGCATGCATGGTTTAGGGGTCAGTCAGAGATTTGGGAAGAATTTACAGAATATGCAGAATTAGGTGATCTCCCTAGCTCTTTCCTTCCCAGGACTCTCTTCTCACTCATTCACTTTCCAGTAGCTGTGGTTGTTCTGAACATTAGCCTCTGATTCTTAAGGCAGAGAAGGCTGTGGATTTCCTACTAGAGGTGTGTGTGTGTTTGCGTGTGTTTGTGTGTGTGGTAAGAATACTTAATGTGAGATCTACCTCTTAACAAAATTTTAAGCCCATGTTGCAGTGTTGTTATAAGCGCAATGTTGCACAGCATATCTCTAGAGCTTATTCATTTGTTTAACTGAGAATTTATACCCATTGAATAGCAACTCCCTCTACCCTCCAACCCAGTCCCGGCAACCACCATTCTGCTCTCTGCTTCTATGAGTTTGACAGTTGTAGAGATCTCATGCAAGTGGAATCATGCAGTATTTGTCCTTCTGTGACTGACATTCATTCAGCATAACATAGACAAGGCTCATTCATGTTGTCGCATATTGCAGGATTTCTTTCTTTTTTTAAGGCTGAGTAATAGTCTGTTGTTTACATATACCACATTTTCTTTATCTGTTCATCCATCTATGGACTTTAGGTTGTTTCCACATCTTATCGTGGACAATGCTGCAATAAACATAGAAGTACTCATATTTCTTCAAGACCTTGATTTCAATCCTTTTGGATAAATACTGAGATGTGGTATTGCTAGATCATATGGTAATTCTATTTTTACTTTTTTTAAGAACTATTATACTGTTTTCCATAGTAGTTGTACCATTTTGTTCCCACTAACTGTGTACAGGGGTTTCAATTTATCCATATCCTCACCAACACTTGCCTTTTGGTTTTTTGATAATAGCCATCCTACCAGGTATGAAGTAGTATCTCACTGTAGTTTTGATTTACATTTCCCTGATATTAGTGATGTTGAACATCTTTTCTTATAACTATTGTCTTCTTTAGGGAAATATCTATTTAAGTCTTTTGTTCATTTTTAATCTTTTTTTTTTTTTTTTTTTTTACTGTTGAGTAATAATAGTTTTTCATACATTTTGGAAACTAACACCTTATCAGATACATGGTTTGCAAATACTTTCTCCCATTCTATAGGATTGCCTTTTCACTCTGCTGGTGGTTTTAGTTGCTATGCAGAAGCTTTTTAGTTTGCTGTATATACTGGAATTTTAGCCACCCAAAACAACACTAACTTTGATCTGCCTTCAAGCTAAAAGCCATATTAAGTGGACAACTCCTCCCATGCTGTTCCTTCCTTCCTTAGTATCGACTCCCCTTCAGAGTCTTCTTGCTTTTTTTTCACTCATCAGTGCCTTCAGGTTGTTGCTCTTGTTGAATGTAGTTTATTCAGAGTTTACAACTGTTGTCTGTGAGAATACTGAGTTTAGTAATAACTCACTCAGCCATACTAGAAATGGAAATCTGAGACAATGAAATATAAAATACTATAAGTAAGAGCCATATATCCCCTGCTACCTCCCACCCTACTCCCCCAAGTTAGAGTGTTGGTAGCAGCAATGGTTACCTGTGTAGGACAGTTCAATAGAGCAATGAAGGAATCTTCCAGAAGCTGATGTCATGGCTGATGACAAGGGGGTGGCATAGAAGAATTTGAAAGGTCTAGTCTTGAGAAGCCGGGGATAGTGTCTTGGAAAACTCTAATATTAGCTGGAGGCTACCATACCAGGGACTCATTTATGACAATAAGTCCAGATGGGATTTGCTCCATTTTAGTCTAGATTGTTCATGCAAAGAAAAGAAACCATATTCTTGTAGATGAGATGAGATATTTTGTTCATAAAAACAGAAAATATTGAAGTAATTTTACTTAAGTTACATAAGAATGAGGTAAAGGGAAGGAAAGCCAATGCCTATGTAGAGAACTATAAAATTAAAATAAATAAGCAGTATGCAATATTGCTTCTTCTAATACAACTATAATACTTTGAAACATTACAGACCTCTAGCAGTTAATATTTACCTGGCTTATAAACTGAACTTGACATTCCTTTATTCCTGTTGGAAAGGTTTTTATCTCAAGAATATTAGAATTAGAATCACTATTTGACCCACAGTCTCCAAATATTTACATGTTCAATTAAGGAGGATGAATTTTGATGTGCCAAAACTAATTAAATATATGATGGTGTCATAAAAAGTCTACTTATCCTACATACAAGGAAGTAAGTGCCACTTTCCGACGTACAGATGTGGCACTCCTTGTCATCAAAACCCTGTAAAAATGTAAAAGTATAAAAATGTATAATATTATAGACATGTTTAGTATAAAGAATAAACATTGAGGCAAAGTGGTTTGAGTATTAAGACCTCAGCTAAGTTTTCCTTGAACTTATTACCTTACAAATCTAAACATGAGTCTAAGACCCTCACACAGGCTGAGGTCGTTTATTATTATAAAGTGGCACAAAGATGTAATAGACAGGGCAAGTGGCTAAAAGCTCTCCTAACCTCATAAAATTTTTTTTAAAAAGCAAAAATTCTCAGCCTCCTGGCTTAGTAGCCAAATAGTAATTCTGAATTACAAAATTACTACTATATAGTGATCTGTTACCTTTACAAATATGCTTTGGAAAGAGGGAAGGCAAGTACAATTATTTTGGAAACAGTGTATGAGAAGCAGAAATTCCATCTTCTCTTCTTTCACAGATAAGTTAAAGAAAGAATAAATGGGAAGTAAAAATATGATAATGTAGTGGAAAAAGAGATGGGATTTCAAAGAGATTTTGGGATTCCATCAGTATTTGAAAGTATTGAGAGAACTAGAGTTCCACCCTTTAGAAAAATACATGCTCTGTTCTGATACATGGATCAATTCTGAGAATAGACAACAGGGACAGCAGGGAAAACTTGCTGGGGATTTAAGGAAGAATTAGGCAAGAAATTGCATGCCTGAGAGCCACAGCTTTTTGGACAGAACATTTTCTTTAATGTTTCTAGAACATATTCCAATTTATTCTTTAAGTGAATAGATTTATATCGAGTGCCTACTATAGGATAGATACTAGGGGAAAATTGTTGATAAAACAGGGTTTCTGCCCTCCTATTTCAGTAGGAGATACAAGCAAGCAAGCACACAGTCTCGATACAATATGATGCCCGGGAGAGGGAACTGCTCCGTATCATGGAAGCACACAGGAGAAGGGCTTAGCCTAAACTAAGGGGACAGGTATTCAAGGAACACTTCACGGAATTGATGCTTAAAGGAACTGTGTTTTAGAAACACAGAGAAGAGTGTAGAAGGCTGGGGCATACAGAGCAGATGTGAGGATAATGGGGCGAGAAACAAGAGTGGGGAGGTGAACAGGACTCAGCTAGTGAAGGGTCTTGTACACTATGTTATAGAGTCTAGTTTTTGTCTTGAGAATAGTGGGGAGCAGATGGCATGATCAGGTTTGTATTTTAGAAAGACCATGGTCTGGAGAATAGATGGTGGCTTCGGGCATGACTTGAGGTAAGGAGTTTAGAAGGCTCTTGCAATAAGTCGTGGGAGAGAGCCTTTATTTAGGGTAGAAGCAGTGGGGATGCAGGGGAGTGGGCAGATATGAGAGGTACCAAGGACATAGAGGTACCAGGATTTGATGTTTGGACAAATGCTGGGAGTTTGGAGGAGGGATGATGATGACAGCTGAAAATGCTGTTTTGGATTCATGAACAATGTATTGATGTATCCTATACTGAATGAGCAACAAAAAAGGAGAGGCAAGTTTGGAATAGGGAGTAGAAATAATAATGAGATTGCTTTTAGGCATTTTTTTTGAGACGTTTGTGGACAGCCAAGTGAAGACGTTGAACACATAATTCAATATATGAATTAAGGGCTAGCTGGCTGGCTGGATGGATGAATTGATGGATGAATGGATAATACTGGCAACTATTTGTCAAGTATTGACTATGTCTGAGGCATGATGTTAGGTGTTGGCAGGATCTAAGCACAAGAGATTGTCCCTGTTTTGAAGAAGATTAAATGGAGAGTGGGAGACAAGAATATACACAGTCAACTATAATACAAGAAAGAATATTTCCTAAAGAGGAAATAATGAGCGATGGTGTAGTGTGTATGCACCCTCTCAGCATCCAACATTTACAGTGATCCCACCAATGACTACAATAAGCAAATAAATAAATCCTTCCTTTTGTCAATTGTTTCTCCTCCTTTTTGACCTCCTTTGATTCCCTGTTTTTCAGTGAGGACTCAGCACTAAGGAGTCTTAGATGTAGATCTTTGAAAAAGCAAAGCCTCATAAGTAGAATTCAGCAGGATCAAATAAAAAAAATTGAGTGTTTGGGCACTCCACTTATCTTTTACTGCAACTCATCTTCGGTACTATTCTATAATCATGTCCTATGGGACCTTTATAACCTGGCAGCAGAACTACCTCTCCCCAGGTTGCTACCAATAAGAAGCACGCAGCCATTTTTAACAGTCCATCAGTCATAGTGCCCTTAAAAGAGATGTCGTAGGGAGAATAATCCTCACCTCTTTACATTCACACACACACACACACACACACATGCACGCACGCACACACAGAGGACTCAGTCAGTCCTCTTCTACACAAGTGCTCACTATTTCCTCTTTAGGGAATATTCTTTCTTGTATTATAGTTGACTGTGTATGTGCTTGTCTCTCACTCTTCATTTAAGCTTCTTCAAAAACTCTTGTACTTGGGTCCTGCCAGCACCTGACATTATGCCTCAGATATAGTAAATACTTGACAAATAGTTGCCATTTTTAAATTTATTGAATTAAATTGATTAAGAGCCCTATCCATGTTTTTTCAGTTCTTATTTCTTTACAAAAGTTAGCAAATAGAATTCAATAGTACTTTAAAAAGATTAAACACACTTAATCAAGTGGGTTGTATTTCTGTAATGCAAGAATGGTTCCAACATATGAAAATCAATCAATGTAATACTCCACATTAATGGAATGAAAGACAAAAAACACATGAGTATATAAATTGACTGCAAAAAATCATTTTATAATATTTAACACCTTTTCATGATTAAAAAAACTCCACAAATTAGAAATAAAAGGCATGCACCCCACCAAAATAAATGCCATGTAGTAAAAGTCCATACCTAACATTATACTCAATGGTGAAAGGCTGAAAGATTTTCTTCTAAGGTCAGGAACAAAGCAAGGATGACTGTTCTCACCACTTCTATTCAACACAGTATTGGAAGTTCTAGCCAGAACAATTAGGTAAAAAAAGAAATAAATGTCATTCAAATTGGAAAGGAAGAAGTAAAATTACTTTTGTTTTGCAAGTGACATGATCTCATATGTATAAAATCCTAAAGATTTCACAAAAAATCTTTTAGAAATAATAAATGAATTCACCAAAGTTGCAAGATATAAAACCAACACACAAAATTCAGCTGTGTTTCCACACACTAACAAAGAACAACCACCTTTAAAAGGTTAAGACAACAATTCCATTTGCAATAACGTCAAAAGGAATAAAATCCTTAGGAATAAATTTAACCAAGGAAGTGAAAGAGCTATACACTGGAAACTACAAAACATTGCTGAAAGAAATTTAAAAAGACACAAATAAATGGAAAGGCTTCTCCAGTTCATGAATTGGAAGATGTAATACTATTAAGGTGCAAAAGTTACTGAAAGCTATCTACAGATTCAATAAAATCTCAATGAAAAACCCAACAGCAATTTTTTTTGCAGAAATACAAACATTGATTCTAAAATTGGTATGGAATCTCAAGAAATAACAAATAGCCAAAACAACTTTGAAAAAGAACAAAGTTGGAGAATCACACTTTCTGATCTTCAAATATATTGCAAAACTACAATAATAAAAAATGTGGTACTAGCATAAATACAGACATATAGACCAATGGAACAGAGTTGACATCCCAGAAATAAACTCTCCCATACATGGTCAAATGATCTTTGATAAGATATTAAAACCCTCAATGAGAGAAGGACAGTCTCTTCAATAAGTAAAACTGGGAAAACTAGATGTCTACATGCAAAAGAATAAAGTTGAATTCTTATCTTAAATTTTATACAATAATTAATCCAAAATGAGTTAAACACCTAAACATAAGATTCAAAACTATAAAGTTCTCAGAAGAAAACATAGGGGAAAGTCTTCATGGCATTGGATTTGAGAATTATTTCTCATTTACGGCACTACAATCACAGGCAATAAAAGCAAAACTAGACAAAAGGACAACATCAAATTTATAAACTTTTGTGTATCAAAGGATAACAATCAATAGAATGAAAAGCAACCTACAGAATTGAAGAAAATATTTGCTAATTATATATCTGATAAGATATTAATACCCAGAATATATAAAGAAATTCTACAACTCAACAACAAAAAATTGAATAAACTGACTAAAAAATGTGCAAAGGACTTGAACTGACATTTCTTCAAAGATAATTTATAAATTGTCAATAAACATATAAAAAGATGTTCAACATTCGAATCACTAAAGGAATGCAAATCAAAACCACAATGATGTATGACCTCACACCCATTAGGTGTGGGTACTATTAAAATAACAACAACAACAACCACAACAACAACAACAACAAAAGTTATTGGCAATGAAAATGTTGGCAAGAATGTGGAGAAACTGGAATGCTTTTGCACCAAGATGGAAATGTAAAAGTGTGACCATTATGGAAAACAGTATGTCGGTTTTTCCAAAAATTAAAAATAGAATTCCTATGTGATTCAGCAATCCCACTCCTGGGTATATATCCAAAAAAATTCAAAACAGGATCTCAAAGAGATATTTGTGCATCTATGTTACTTGCAGCATTGTCCACAATACCCAAGAAGTAGAAGCAACCCAAATGTCAATTGACAAATAAATGGATAAAGAAAATGTGATACACACACACACACACACACACACACACACACACAATGGAATATTATGCAGTCTTGAAAAACAAGAAAATTCTGTCACATGCTACAACATGGATGAAGCTCATGGACACTATATTAGATGAAGTAAAGACAGTTACAGTATGATCCCACTCATATGAAATACCCAAAGTAGTCAAAATCAGAAATAGAAAGTACAAAGGTGGTTGCCAAGGGCTAGGGGGATGGGGGAAAGGGAATTTGTGTTTAATGGGTATAGCATTTCAGTTTTGCCAGATGAAAAATTTCTGGAGTTCTGTTGCACAACAGTGAGACTACACTTAATGCCTTTGAACTATCCACTTAAAAATGGTTAAGATGGTAAATTTTATGTTACATATTTTTTTTTACCATAATTTAAAAAAATTGCTTGTCAGAGGCTAATAATATCAATCAAATTACAGGTATCTGCTATAGTTTTAATGTGACACTCATGTATTACTGAATCACAGAGTCTTACACGCACAAAATAATACAAATCTTGGTTTCACAAGGAATATTCTAATGCAGTTTGTTCTTTGTTAAATCTCTCCTCAGTTTTTACTTTAAAGAGAAGGTCTTTGGCCATGCTTTCTAAAATAATCTCTCATCAGTCACCACCCCCTTTCTCCACTTTGTCTTCATAGCACTTTACAGAATTTCCTGATATTAAATATCATATTTCTCTATTTACTTTTCATTGTCTGTCTTCTGTCTTCCCAGTAGAGAATTAAAGTTCCACTAGAATAGGGACTTTGTCTTGTTTTGTGATATGAGCAGCATCTAGAAGAGTGCACGATGTAGAGCAGGCTCTCAATCATTACACGAATGAATCAATTGTTATTATTCAGATAAATAACTTCTGCGTGAGAGAGGGAAATTTATCTAGTCCATCTATTTCAATTACTTTTTATATCATGAATATTTTTGTCTCTAACTGGTTTGGATTAATGAAATCTGGATTTCAGCATGGCAAATCCATTCATTTGAACAGCCATTATAATTTATCACTTAGCCAATAAGAATCATATATGAAGGCAACTAAAGTAATTGAATTAGTCATATGGACATATGTCATGATGAAATACATGTTTTAATTAAAGGGATTTTTTTTCTTTAGGTTACTAACCACCAAAATTATAGCTCTATGTTTTAAGTTCTTTTCAACTTGGATACATTATTTATATTAAGAAATCAGTCTGCGTCTTTTCTCATTTGTTTTTACTTAAGCCAGTTAATTTTTATGTCACTTAACTGTTTTTGAATCTCCTCTAAATTTTGGAACTTTTAAGGAATACACATTGAAGAGAGAATAATAGGCATATTTTAATTATAGGAGCTTTTATTGGCTCTTCAGTGAACCTGTCCATTGTAGTTGTAGACAACAGATTATAGTCTAGTGAATAAAATCTAACAGAGTCAGCAAGACTTGTGTTTGAATCACAATCTGCCACTTACTAGCTTTGGTGGCTTTAGGTTAAGTTAGTTAAGCTCACTGATTTGCAATTTCTCATCTGTAAAATGTGCCAATAATGCCTAGGTTACAGGTCTAGTAAGAGGATTAAATAAAATAGTATATGTGACAGTACCTGACTACTCAGCCTTCAACACATGATCTGTTTCCTTAGTGTTTTGACTTCAAATTTTTTCCCAGCTAATTTCAGCTATATTTTGTTGATAATTAGTAAGTTAACTTTTAAAAACTGAATGCCTCTCTAAATACTTCAGAAGAAATCTGGTTATTTTAAGTTCTATAATCAAACATTTCATTAAGAGAAAAATCCTCTTGTAAAGCAACGATTCACCTACAATGTTTGTACTTTGAAGTTTCAGTTAGATGAAGACATAACTTTTACTAATTTAAATGCTTTCAGTTAGTGCTATTTGTTTCTTTACCTTCATAATTCAATGAAATATTTTCATTTTCTCTCCAAATATGTATTAAAATCAGTAATATATTAATCACTTTATCTCTATACCTTCCTCTCTCTGTTATATGCTCTCCTAATCCACTTATACAGTTCTGTAGCCTCAAATGTTATAACTCTTGCCAACTTTTGATTAATTTTGGTCCATCTGTATTAATTTTTGTTAGTCATGTGAGCCTGAGAAGCAATGAAATAAAACTGAGCACCTCTCCATATCTGAACACATGTATCTGACTCACAGAATCTTTGAATTATTTTTATTAGGAGACTATGTTCTTTCTACAGTTAACATAAAACTATGATTTTGTTTCTCTTAACAGGTTTTTTGCTTGATACTATTTTATTTCTCTCAAGTAATAAAAAAATTAAATTTATTGTGGTTACCTAATAGGCTTTGCTAGGCATCCTTAGGTTGTGGTAACAAACCCTCTCTCTACTACATGTTAGGATGAATAACACTTAGCAAGACAACAAATAGGCTGAATGCATGCTGATGCTTGTTAACACAGATCTTTACTATATTAGATTACTTTCTTAAATTCTAAAATATCAAGTGTAATAAGAATCTAATTTCTTTTGGTTAATAAATAATACATGGCTTTAACCCATTTTTAGATTTCTAGTTCTTCTAACCCTCATTTCTAAATACACAAAAGAGAAGCCACCAAATTATCTTGTAGTATATAGCATCCCAAGTGGTGGGATTAGTGGCAAGAGATACCCTTCTCTGAAGAAAAGAACGTGCTGGGTTTGTTTATTTGTGATGACTCATGATGATACAGCATATGAGATTACCTCGCTATAGAACGGTGCTCAGAGATTTGAGATTGGGCAGAGGGGTGGCCAAGATGGCAGAGCAGAAGGAGCTGGCGCTCACCTCCTCTCACAGACACATCAAGACCTAAATAAGCAAAAGAATGGGAGCAAATACAACAGTGTTCTTTTTCTTTTTAGGCTCTGTGTCCTAAGGTATCCAGCCTCCTGGTCCTCAGCTGCCTGAATTATGTTTCCACCCACTTGGAAGTGACTTTAGCTTTTAAATTATTTTGCAAATGTCACTCATTTGATTGAACTGGTTTTTTTAGTGGATGTACTTCTCGGCAGCTTCCCTTCTCCTCCTCATTCACCACCTCACTTCCACTGCTTAAACCCTTCTTTACTGTCTCCCATCAAAAGTAGAATGTGACTCCGTTCTGCAGCCAGCCACCTTTATCTTTCTACTTTGCACTATCTTACCGCTCAGTTTCCTCCCTTTTCCTCCTTCTCCAGAAAACTTGTTTTTGATTCTCTTCTTCATGAGGATGTTAGATAATTGTTACTGCTTGCATTCTTCCTTTCCAAGGAAATTTGCATTTCTTATGATTGACTATAACTGAATTGAAAATATTCTAGAATGTTTCTGTTTGATAACCACGTGTAGATATTGACACCTTTCTCCAAATGTTACTGAATGTTCGATTCTGCTTCATCCACATGAAGCATGACTGCAGGCATTCTAACTTGAATAAAAATGGCTTTACATGAAGATGAAGAATTATTCCATTTTTAGTGAAAGTATTCATCAATTTAAAGTTAAAAATAGCTAACTTATTTATGTGATGATTCTTAAGGGAAAAACATTTTCTCACTGTGAAAACTAGCTGTGCTGAAAATTCAGTTTTACCCCAAACATTCAGTCTATGGTACTTTTATTGGAGTATTTTATTTAATTTGTCTGAATATGTATATTATGACAATCAACAGATATTAAAATGTTTAGATGTTATACATTAGGTTTTATGAAATATCCAATTGATAAGTAAGATAAGAAGGAAGAATATGAAGAAATGAGAGGTATTCCTGATGCTTTCCCACCAGCATTTGCAAGATACTAGGGTTTTTCATTCTAATTGATAGGTTTGATTATCCTTGCACTGCAAGAAAATAAAGTATCAATTTTTATCTTCTCTGAAGGACTCTTCTTCTCTGTCATGAAAGCACTGGAAATGCAGTTTAAGGGCATATGTCAAACTTTTTAAACTAAATTTTTAAAAATTCGATGTTTCATGCTTTTAGGTTGAAGCCCCCTGACTTCTTGCTTAAAGGTTACTATTCAGGTTATTCTTGAAATATTTCTTGACAGATGCTTCTTGAAGGTATTTGAGCTTGAACAGGTGTGAGGGTGAGTGTGTACATTAGCTTTGTGTCTACCCACAGTATTTGGTGGTTTTCATATGAGATATGGTTCTCGTGCTCAGCTTGACTGAGAGTAGGAGAGGTTAATCAAGTATGCCTATTACAATCAAAACAGCAGTAACAACAAACTGACCTCTGTGATATATCAAAAGTCAAAACTCAATGAGAGACAACCTATGGAATAGGAGAAATTATTTGCAAATGATGAGACTGACAAGGGATTAATTTCCAAAATATACAGTTTATACAGCTTAATATAAAAAAAACCTAATCAAAAGATGGGTAGAAGACTTAAGTAGACAGTTTTCCAAAGAAGACTTACAGATGGCCAACAGGCACATGAAAAGATGCTAACATCCCTAATTATTAGAGAAATGCAAAATCAAAACTACAATGAGATGTCACCTCACACCAGTGAGAATGGCCATCATTAAAAAGTGTACAAATAAATGCTGGAGAGGGTGTGGAGAAAAAGGAATCCTTCTACACTGTTGGTGGGAATGTAAATTGGTGCAAACACTATGGAAAACAGTGTTATGGTTCCTTAAAAAATTAAAAATAGAGTTACCATATGATCCAGCAATCCCACTTCTGGGCATATATCCAGATATAACTAACTCAAAAAGATACATGCATCCCAATGGACATGGCAGCACTATTTACAATAACCAAGATGTGAAAGCAATCTAAATGTTCATTGACAAATGAATGGATAAAGATGTGGTATATATTTAATGGAATACAACTCAGCCAAAAAAGAGAATGAAATAATGTCATTTGCAGCAACATGGATGGACATAGAGATTATCATACTAAGTGAAGTAAATCCAACAGTGAAAGATAAATGTCATATGGTATCACTTATATGTGGAATCCAGAAAAATAATAATACAAATGAACTTATTTACAAACCAGAAATAGACTCACAGACATAGAAAACAAACTGGTTACCAAAGGGGAAGGCGTTTGGGGGAGGGATAGATTAGGAGTTTGGGTTTAACATATACACACTACTATATACAAAATGGATAAACAACAAGGACCTACTGTATAGCACAGGGAGCTATATTCAATATCTTGTAATAACCAATAATGGAAAAGAATCTAAAAATTTATATTATATATGTATATGTATAAATTAATCACTTTGCTGTACACCTGAAACTAACATAACATTGTAAATCAACTGCACTTCAATTAAAAAAACTTAATGAGAATTTTGTGCTATGGTTATGGAGAAAATGCTAATCCCTCATTTCTTATTTGTATACTTAAAGCAGTCCCCACATCTGGGCAGCATCCCAACTGTTAGGGCCACTGAAAAAGTCCAGTTCCTAACATGTCTCACACTGAACTCTCCCTAATGTTTGAACGTCAACATTTATCAATCAGCCATGTCTATGGACTAGCAGAATCCTCTTTGTCGCTTTTCCCATTCTTTTCTTTATGATAAGAAGCAAAGAGATCCTATAAAATTCTTGGAAGTGAGAAGAAAATGGGAGAAGAAATACAAATCTAACCTGGGTGTTGTTAGGACTGAATTATATGCAATGAGTAATATGGACTGACTCCTTCAACTAAACTCTTGGGTAGCTCCAAAAAAATCTTTGCCCAGGTCATAATTGTACTTAGGGCCAAAGCCATTCACAATTTATGTGAAATAAACCCACAGAAGAATTTTCTTGAGTAATTTTCCAGTCTATTTTTAAATATATTATTTAAACAAAATTCTACCCGTATTTTTCCCAAAGCAACAAGTACAGGCAAAGTACTTAAGGGAATGTAATCACCTAGCAAGTGTTCTCTAACACATTTATCACTAAGTCATTTTGGCCAGTAAATGAAAAGAAATCAGATCCTGCTCCTCTGCAGATCATCTGAGGCTGGGAGTGAAAAGACTGAGACTATGGCTTGGCACAAGCCAATGTCTCTGGGTGGGGAAAAAGTGCTTCAGTGAAACATTTTCATTCTTTTTATGAAAAAGACCTAGCCCAGTGAGCTTTGGCTTTGGATGTGGAGGTTGTCTGAGTGAAGAGTCATTTTTGGAAGGCAGACTGAAACCACTCCTCAAAGCTGTAGTAGTGGCAAGAAAAAGGTTTCTTCCCAGGAGAGTTTATTACTTGTCCATTAGAAGGCTTAGCATCAAATCCCACATTGGCGAGATCTAAACAAGGGATATATGATAGCTAGGTCCCTCTGCAGCAGTTCATACCATGGGTAGAGGCAGCCTCATTACCACCCAAGCTGCTCCTACACTGACTGCAATGTAACATGGAGAGAGCGAAAGGAAGGGGAAGGAGAGACATGTAATATGATCTATTATTTTGCAATTAACTTGAGACTAGCCCCCGTCCACTGTCAGCACTCACACTGCATACACCACACACACACACACACACACACACACACACACACACACACACACACAGAGGGAGGGCTGGATCCAGAAGCACTAAATCAATTTCCTCTCTCTCACCCTCAGGGGGACTAGACCGACCTCACCCACTTCTGCATGAAAATTTGGTTCCCAAAACCCTTGTGGACCAGGGCACCAGGATCTTCACTCACCTGGTAGAAAGTCAGCTAGAGATTTCACTTATACATATTCCTCTTCCATCACTGTTTCCTGATGCCTGTTTCATGACATGGATTTCATCATGTAATTTAAATGCAAATGATTAGAAAATCCAAAGGTTGCCTCACTAATTATGCTTGTCTTTAATTACAGCTACTAATTGTTCTAGCTTCCTGGAAATATACTGGTTGACACCAGTGATATAACTTTTCCAGAAAGCAGGCCCAATGCTACTTGTTTATCCGTACTAACCAATTAAGTAAAAATTCATTGACAAAAACTTAAATGGATTAGCATTATTTGTATATTTTAAAGTATTACAAAACATGGAAAATAAAAGCATTTGCAAATATTATAAAATAAAATACAGAATATCATTATTTTACATGTTTATCAGAAAACCCAAAAGAATTGTTTGAAAAACTATTAGAACTAACTTGTACATATGAAGAGAGAGATCCCACTAAATAGTAACAAGAAGAAATATAAATTACTTCTATTATTTTTTAAAATATGAAGGAGCTGTATTAAGAAAACAGTAATATGTCAAAGAAGACTTGAATAAATAAAATGATATCCCATGTTTCTGATCACAGACATTATTTTTAAGACACTTACTCTCCTGTAATTGCTTTTCAAATTTAACTCAGCTCCAAGTCTCAATGGTACAGGTGTCTTGCAGCAGAAGCTCAGGCTCCTCCTGATGTATCTAAACATGCACTTGGCCCAGGAGTTGGAAAAGATGGAGGATGTGATGGGACCAACCAGATGAGCTAGCAGATACGTGACCACGTGCCTGCAGCTGGTGACTATGTACCAACTTTCTGAGCGTGAAAGGTATATATCCCTGCTTTACTTTCCAAATCTCATACAAAATGTCTCTTCTGGCCCAAGCCAACTTCAAACTGTGCAGAGAATGGAATTCTGTTTAATTTACTTGCAAGTTAGCTAAGTTGACACAATACAAATTCACCACAACCATACAGATACAATTTTTTCAAGAGTAGTGATTTATGATTTGTAGAGCTTTGAGAGTATAGAAGAATTTTCTAAACACTAACGGCAAAAAAACATGAAGAAAAGACCAAAAAATACGACATCATTGAAGTTTTTTTAAAGTCTGTTTACAAAACAACAGCAACAACAACAAAATTTAAATGTAATTGAATTTTTAAAAAAGAAAGAAAATCTATTTAATATATAAAGAAGCTTTCCAAATTAATAAGAAAGAGACCAACACCAGATATTTTATTAGCACCACACTCTAACCAACTGAGCTAACTGGCCGCTCTGAACAACTGATATTTTAAATGTCCCATAGATAATAGCTATTAATTCACAAATAAATAAATAAATAAATAAATAAATAAATCGGCCAAAACACTTTTTTAAAAAATTGAAGTATAGTCAGTTTACGATGTTGTGTCAGTTTCTGGTGTACAGCATGTTTCAGTCATACATGTACTTACATATATTTGTTTTCATATTCTTTTTCATTATAGGTTACTATAAGATACTGAATATAGTTCCCTATATGTACAGAAGAAACTTGTTGTTTATTTATTTTATATACAGTAGTTAGTATCTGCAAATCTCCAACCCCAATTTATCCCTTCCTACTCCCTCCCCTTCTGGTCACCGTAAGTTTGCTTTCTATGTGTGTGAGTCTGTTTCTCCAAAACACAGCTTTAAATGTAAAATCCCACTGAAAATCATATAAATCCAAAATTGTATTCTCCAACCTGTTGGCAGAGATGTAAAAATAATTATATATCTTAATATAAAGAAGATATTGGGGAATCAGTGCTTCAATGTATTTATACAATGTGACCCAGATTTTTAGAATTTTATTAATTTTCCAGAGAAAATACGTCATGGTATGCCCAAGATAAAATAAGCACCTAATAAATATTTTTGAAGGTATATGTAAAAATACTTTTGCTCTAAGAATATTTATGATAGCAAAAAAAGCAGAAAAAAACTGAAATGTCCCACAATAAAGTATTAGTTAAATAAACTTTGATATCTCCATACAATGAAATAGTGTGCGGCCATTGAAAACTTTTGATTAAAAATGTGGAACTACATGTACTATATTATCAACCAGTGAAAAAATAAACAGTTTAAAAAGTTTTATCTTGTGATCTCATTTGAGGGAAAAAATGTTACATAGCTAGCACATATATACTCATTCACATAGATGAAAGTAATGGAAGAATATATGCCACATTGTTAGTAGAACTACTGTTCTTTTCATTTTCGATGATTACGTATTATTAACGTAGTAAAAGAAGCGATAAAAGTCATTTTAAAGTACTATTAAAAATCTTGACTATATGATAAAAACTTTATTTTCTTCTCCTTCCTTCCCTTGAATGTCTGTACACTTGAATTGAGTGTATGGAACACAAAGATATTGAAGAGAATAAGGTGAATTTAATTAGAAGGGGTAGGGAACTCTTCTGGAATGAGGTGACATTTGAGATAAGTCTTAAAGGGTGGACACAAATTTGAGTGAAGAGTTGTGGCAGACAGGACACATTAATCAGAAGAGATTAATTCAGTTTGAGGAGCAGCAGGTGTAGAACTGTATGTTTAGACATGAAGCTGAAAAATAGACTGGGATGAAAAATGATAGACAGGCTTCTGCATTGTTATGAAGAGTCTGAATCTAGCAATAAGGATACTTGGATGTCAATATTTTGCGTGGAGCAAGGCCTTCAGTTATGGGTCAAGTGCCTGGAGCATTGTAAGGGCCTTGAGCCTGGGATTCATACTTTAGATGGTCACAGAGATTGACCCAGGTGATTTGTTTATGAATACAAAAGTATTAGCACTAAGCCTTCTCAAAATATTTTCTACCCATAGAAATAATTTTTGAAGATGGATATGGATAATCTAGGTCAATGGAGTATGAAGTAACAAATTCCTTTGAGCTAGCCATGTCATTGGTAAACAAGTGAGAATTGATACTCTTTTTTCTTTTCATCCCACATAATATTCTTGTAAGATACTTTCCTCTGGAATATGAACAAATCACTCTTGAAAGTAAGCCCAGGCCCATGGCTCCAATTGCCAGAAGTCACATCATGCCGCTCCAGATCCACAGGACTCCACCTCCTCCACTCTCTCTATGTGTGCCCTTCAGAACCCACCCTCCTAGATCTAGGAGTCTATCTAAATTTGCATATGGTTTGCCTATCTTGACTAAAATGACCAGTTATTTCAGATCAAAAAAGAATTCATGTTGCATTTTTAAAAAATTATACATAGCGTCTGCCCATGTCCATGGAACCAGTCAGTTCCATCAACATCATCCAACAAGTTTATAGCTACCTTTGAAAAGGATTCTCAATCATCCATTAATGGAATCCACTGCATGCTTCCCCACCCTTTACAGGCAGCTCTGTGTGACAAGTCAGGCATGATGGTTTCTAATTACTGCAAGGACCTGCCATTGAATATTAAATGTGTGTCCCTCCAGCCAACTGAGACTTATGAGTGAAAATGGACTCCCCCAAAATAATTACTGTGTGTCCACTGATAAAATGGAAAACAATACCATCACCAATCATATTCAACCTTTAGCTTCTAGAGCACAGAATTATCATTTTTTATTACTTATATAGATCATGGTCCATACTCCTAAAAATAACATTTTTCTTCCTTGTTCTCCAATCTGAGCCCACCCATCCTCTGTGTCATTTTCTCTAGTGTTTTAGATGATTGGTAAGTTAATGTAAAACACTGACTAAAGCTTATACAGTAACCACAGATAATTGTTTAAACCATAGAAGAATCTAAATTGAAAATGTCACTTCCAAATAGAATTTTTAATTTAACGAAGTCACACAAAGCAGTGAAAAACGGACCCTGGGCTTGTCTGGAGAGGGTCATGTCTGCCAGGTCAGTCACTGTCCACGCTGCTAACATACAGACAAGCTCTGCTTTCATTTCTGTACATTGAGTCAAATTCTAGAAAGAGAAAGAAAATAGGTGAAAAATCAAACTATTTGGAAACTTGGTATGACGAACCATACATCACAAACACAAGCAAGAAATAAGAGGAATAGAGTCTTTAAAACCTAGGAAAGCATTGACTTCAGATTGTCTCTGTCCAGATAAATAACTAATCATCAAGATCCTTACCAAAATTATTCACAAGTGTAAAAAAAAATATGTTTCATACATTTCATAAATCTATAAAGGTGTTAGAGTGAGAGAAATTATGAAAATAATATGCAATTGCCTTGTTGGGATTGTGAATCAATTTTCCCTGTATTTTTGCTTTGCTGTCCTACTGCTTTCCCTGAGTTTCTTCCTCATTTACAAAAAATTGGGATGTATTTCATTTACATGAAAAAGTTGGATTTAACGCTACAATTTGTAAATATTTATGCGTATTTCCAAAGAATACACTGGGCTTAACTACATTTTTCCCTGATTACTTATATGCCTAATACATCATGTTAGATCTCACATCTTGCACTTTGACAATAAAACGTTCAGATGAGAAGGCGATAACCCAAACAACCTGACAACGAATCAGCAGACACTTGGGAAAAATAAAACCTGAAGTTAGATATAATCTATAAAATTGGTGCAGATTTAATTTGAGGGCTATTTTCTACTTAAACTTAAAAAACATTTTTTTTCTGTTCAAGGATGAAATTCTTGTTCCGATTTTGCAGAGGGTTAATAAACAGTCTAACAAATGACCAGCTGGTGTCAGTGACCCTAAACCATTTCTCTTCCACCTCCACTCACATGGCAAGTGGGATATGAACGCGTTGTTCTGCTCGTATTCAAAGATGACACGACTGACAGTGATTGCTCCAGCCCCGTGTGTGACTGAGAAGCCCAATATGGTACCAGGAGTCCTTCCTGGAGTTTGCACATATGAAGCTCGTTGGGAGATTTGTGACTGCAGCTGCTTTTAACAGAGCCTGCCATTGTTTATATCTCTGCCTCCAAAATACAAAATGGGCCGTTGCTAGGAATGAGCCACTTCATTTCCTGACCACTGCAAGCCAGACTGATGTCTCTGTTGTTCTTTCCCAGATGTTCCCCAGCATGACCATGTTACTTGAAGTTGTGCTTTGCCTCATTCGGGGATGAACAAGATAAGTTAACAAGAATGGTAAGTATCCGTTTGGTGGAGGATCATGTGCACTGCAGTGATTAACAATGAGAATTGAGAACCGATCCTAGGCACCCCCTCTGTGTTATAGAGCTGTAGTAAGTGGTGGGCAGAACACTAAGAAGTAGGAGCCATGGGTTCTGCCATTGAGTTGTTTACTAGGTAGACACACTCTTAAAATGATCCAAGTCAATGAGTGACTAGGACAAGGTCTGGACAAGGACTTCTATAAAATCTAGAGGGAGAGACCATTTCAGGTTTGGATGTGAGACAATTCTTTATGGAACAGAATACATTTGAAAAAAAAAAAGATGATCAGAGAGGACACTTTGAACATGGGAAATGTGAAAGACTATACTAAAGTGGTAAATTGTCAATGTGTTTTGAAAATTGTGACTCTACAGGTTGGTCCCAAGGGGAAGACTACAGGATAGAAGAAAACAAAGTAGGATGAAGCCTGGGCAGAAGGGTTGGAGCCATTATAGAGAGAGCACATAGAGACTTTGAAAATAATTAGATTGAGGAGCAATTAATCCATAAGCATGATGAACTGTCCTGATTCTAAGACAAACTAGTTATGTAATACTGAACAAAGGATATAACCTCTCAGGGCCTCAATTTAAAAAAATCTGTAGATGGAGAAGACTAGAACTAAAAAATAGTTATCAACACTTGGCTGCAAGAATATTTGGGAAATTATTAACTATAACTATAAAACTATAGTTATATATAGCTATAACTCTCCCAAAGGTTTGAGACAGGAGGGTGATATTGGCATCTAACAGACCTGACCAGAAGTACCTGAAGTTCTGTTACACATGGAACAGTCTCACCAGGAAAAGGACCCCTAGGCATAGGGGGGAAAAATCCATTTATTACTAACGGAGCCTAGAATCCAATTCTGTTTTGCATGAAAATTTAAAGTATGTTAATCAAATTTTAAAACAGTTGCTTTCCCTAGATGTAACACTCCTGTGGTGTGTTTGAATTGCCAATAAAATATCCCCATGTTACTACATTTTGCATTGTCACATTCATGGTGAGTCTAAATATTTATAAGAATATAATTATTTAGGTACGTCCCTGGGAGGTACAGTTTTCTCCACTCCTCCCAAGATGCCACACAGTCCTAAAGTTTGTTGAGGGTGTTCCTTATTCCTTGCTCTTCACATGTTCTGCCCAAGGTCTCCCAGCCACGAACAGACAATTCTAATAAAGCCTCTGTGCTTCCAGAATAGACCATCCCTCACCAGAGTCCTCACCAAAAACAAAGGGCTTTTCTTTGTCCTGTGCTGAAGCGGCACGCCTCTGGTACCCTATGCCTGCTGAGCACTCACTTACTCATCTGATCGACTTAAAATGACATTTGAAATGTCATGATGCGTGTTTTCTTTTCTTCCCATTGTCACTCTGCCTCTTGAGTGAAAGCGGTCATAGTGGTATTTTTCACCACGTCTTCAGTTCGGCAAACGTTGATGTAAAGCTTTTACACTTTCAGCACATCCGGGACTCTCCCCAGCACACCTTGAGCCATACCCTGACCTGCAGAGGGTGCAGGCCTAACAGCAGCCTCGGCTGACAGGAGACCCTGCTTCCTTTGCCAGGCTGTAGGATGTTTTCCGGGGCCCCTGGGAGATGCCCTGCTAATGAGTTACAGGCTGTCTCGTCTATCCATCGCTTTGACTATCTGCCCGATCTTTCTAAGTTCCTAACCTCATGCTTCCTCTTTCCTCCTACTAGATGTCCTTCTGGGAGACATTGGATACGGGGATGAAACATTCTAATCCTAGGGCTTGCGCTCTTGTCAGTGTGTACAGCCCAGGGGTCTATTGCTTTGTTTATCTTTCCTACTTGTCTAGTGGGAGGTTTGCCCAAAATGGGAAGGATTCAGATTGTGAGTCTTGGAAAAATATCTGAGTGGTCTGTTGTTGTTTTTTTTAAAGTCCAGTCATTAATAATAGAGGGATGAAAACGTCTTACTTGAAAATGCAGTGTGTGCTTTGAACGTAGCAATCTTTTCACTCTGACGATAAGGAAGATCTTTCAAATTCTGTTGTGCTCTTTTAAAACTGAAATTGCAGGTCAGTTAGCGACTGTCAGGCAAATTGAGAAGAGTAAGATATCTTTATGTTGAAGAAGCAAAGATGTTATTTCCAAAGTCGAGTCCTGTTGACACTTGGTTAAGCCAGGCTTTGTTTTTGACAGACTGGACAAAACGAAGGAAGAGAAATAGTAATTTGGGGCTAGTAATTTTATTGGTTGCTTTCTGTTTTTTAATAACAGAAATTTCGTTTTATAAGAGGATCTCTGACACACAGAACCCTAACCAAGGGTTAGGAGCATGATGCTCCCATGTGGATATAATGTAAAGAAAATCGAAGCAAAGACTCCCCTCATTTAAGAATGTGTGTTATGAAACCTGATTGTTGTGCCCTGACAGGCTTAGGAGGGCTTACAGGTCCAGTTCCCAGACTATAACATATCAATACTATGTAGATAATCAGACTAGATTGATTCCTGACCCCTGATGTGGCCACATCTCTCCGCTGAACACAGAAGTCTTCAAAGGGGCCTGTTCGTGGAGGAGGTTTTCGGTGAAGCGGGGCTGGGACGTTGGTTGAATAATGTCAGTCTCAGTGGAGCTGTTCATCACAGCTGAGCTTTGTGAGTGTTGGGATGATGTGTGTGTTACATGCGGGGAGAGCTTGAGCTTCAAAGGCTGTAAAACACAGTATGTAGGATCCTACATCACTTCTCAAATCTGTGCGAATTGAGATTTCTCTCTGACAAGGCCTTCCCATTAGAATGGGAAGTTCAAAAGTACAGTGTGGTTTGGATTGACTGTTCAACAATAAACATCCCTGTGAATGAAAAAGTCAAAAACAAATGATAAAAATGCTAGTCCTAAGGATAGGATACAAACCTCTGTCCGTTATGAGATACCATTTATCCATCAACAATAATGTCACTTCTTCCTTCTATTCATTTCCTCTCATCCTGTATGATAGCTGATTATTATCATTGTATCTTTGTTAGCCTGAACTCCAGGGTCTGCAGCAAAGGTCTTGCAAAGTGAAATAGCACAATTTGTCATGTGCTGGAATTTGCCTGGTTCCCAGAGTCTTTGAATTAAACACATAATTAAAGTGCTCCTTTGTCTAAACTTGATCCACAGCCATAAAATAGGAAACAGAGAAAGGGCTGGAACTATGGTGTTTCAGCTGAAACCAAAAAACTAAAAATATTCTACAGTTCAGGAGGCTCTGTGAGTAGATAGCCTTGACTATGGTCAAATAACTAGTTCTCATTGCTAATCTGTACCATGGCTTATTAATCACAGAAAGTGTAATCAGTTAACCTAACCAAGAAGTTGGTGTTGGCTATCATTCTTCTGTTGCATTGTAACCATTCAGCATTTTCAACAGCTCTACCGACACTCAGTTCATGACAGGGTCTTTTCTCATAAGATAAGCATTCCTGAAAGAGCAGATTGAGAGAAAATAAAGAGCATTTAGAAAAAAACATTTCCACTGACATGACTTTCATGAAGATAAAGAGTCTCCCTTAAAAAATTTAAAAACAAAGAAGAAGAATAGACAAAGAAAGAAAGAATAATAATGACACAGAAATCAACCATGTTTGTGGATTTCTAGCAGCAAAAATCATAATAATAATAAACCATTGAATCTGGAGATGTGGGTTGGAAGACTAGGTGGGTCATTGAACCACTCATTGGTGGGATGGGAGGAAGAGGGAAGTGTCTAGATTGCTAAGGTCACTCAAAACTGGAAAGTTCTATGATGGAAACATCTTAGGTTAACTTGAATCCCTTCATTTGGGTCCAGGTCATCATTGGTGCTTACAGCTCAGCTTAACTGAGGAAGGGCTGTTTTCTTGAGAGCAGATGTTCAGGGAACTGAACCATGGATTGGATTGTCAGGACAGCTGCACACTAGCCTCATCATTAACAGTAACAAGTAACAAACGACATGAATCCTACTGCTTTAGTGTGTCCACTAATAAACGTTGATTCTGAGCACTTTATTTTATCAGCTTAACACAATAAAAAAAAACACTGTACTATTGAGAGTCTTTAGAGGTCTCAAATATGGCTGACATGTTTGATGATTGCATTTGGTGATTATATTTGATGTGCTACCACTTTGTTCATTCCTACCTTCAAAGAAGTGGCTTTTTGAAAGAACAAACTTCAGGATTTCACCAACCAGAAGACAGAAGTCTCTTCAGATTTATGGGTATATATTTACTCTTTAAGGCAAAATGAGTGATTACTGCCTCATCTACTATTCACACTCTCTGATTTTCGCAGCTGCTAATTTTGCTGAAACTTGGAGAAGTCAAGCACATTTGGAATTAGTTCTGCTGGGCAAATAGTATTCTAAAACAAAAGATTTTACTCCAGTTGGTTATAAAATTGCTAGATTTGAGTGGGACTGTTATCCATGATGGCTTCCTTTACTCTACTAAGGAAAATTATATTTCAGGGGGTTAAAAAAATACTTGGAAACCAGAATGCAAGGAGAAAGAAAAGAGCCAACAGTCACTTCTTTCCCCCACATTTTTGGTGGCCAAATGCTCTGAATGGAGAAAAGTTAAAAGCAGTGTCTCCCTGGGAGTGGGAGATGATTCACTTGCTCAAGAAGGTATGGAGGCACAGAGAGGCCAAAGACTCAAGTCCCTCAAAGTTTTGCCTCATGAGAAAAGTTCGACCAGGAAATATCACTTGGCTTTGAGCTATATTTGAAGGGATATTTTTCAAATTACTGGGTTGAAATCTGACTGAGTGTGACGGCTCTTTATGGTTTACAAACACAAGCCTTCTCCTTGGTTGGTTCTTTTCTCTTTCTCTCATCCCATCTGCATCACCTGAGCGTCCTTTCTCTCCAAAAATGCAGTAAAGACAGGGGAAATTATAACAAGCAAACAGACCAATTGCATATTTTTTGATGTTAAGATGCTTTGAAACAACATTTTTCCGGTGCTCAAATGTTTTCAAGGTCAAGGGGCCAAAGGACCCTGAGTGAGGCATCCTGAGTGAGCTCAAAGATTTAGAGCAACCAGCAAATTAAACCCCTTCCTTTGGCAGGTCTATCAGAATCTTTAAGTCTTAAATATAATGTAAAGCAATTGTCCCCAGAGGGAGAGCTAACATTTTGCACAATTACATTGAAATTTTTGACCTGCCCAAGGAAACTAGAAGAATTTCGAGAGTACATTTCAAGATCCTGTTTCTGTTGATAATAGTGTTCCAGAATTTATATTTATTAATATTGCTTTATTTTGGTCAGACTCCCACAGGAAATCCTGAGGAGTGTACGTTTCTGGCATATTTTATCTTACATAGTTCCATCCCTTTGGTCTTGCATCCTGATTGCTAGACTGAAGAGTACCTTTGAAAGCCTCTGCTCTTTAATAGAGCTGAGGATGACAACAAGCAGGAACTTCAACACTCTAGGAGGACAATCTATCTACTTTCTCCAGTTATCATTAAAATGTCTTTTAGACGTAGGTCATAACTGGAAACCTATAAATGATGTCTGTGTGGTGAGCACTTCCCACAGAGCTGGAGTCCCAAGTGATTAAAATTTATCACATTGTTCTTATGGTTACAAATACTGCTGATATGTGTCATTACTTAGAAAGTACTATTCATAACATTTTGATTTCAGTCCAAATAGTTTTTTTTTCTGAATTTCCCATAAAATGCTCTTGATCTTTTTAAAAAAGGTCTAATTCGCTTCTCCTTTGAAAGAACAAAGAAAAGGGGTTGATTGTTCTCTAGTTTAAATTTTGTTTAGTGTGATATATTTATTGCCTGGTGGGATGCAGCTAATTTTCCACTGGCTTTTCCGAGAAAGTCATTAGGGTAGAATTTAATCCTATTCAACGTGCGGACTCTAAGCTCTTTCATGAATTACAAGTTGTGGTGTTTGGTATGTAGCTCTATTAAAATGATATGTAACTAGAAGAACTCATATTTAAGCAATGCTTTGTTTTTCAAAAAAAAAAATGCTTTGACTGTACAAATTTGCCCTTCACTTACATAAGGCAATATACACTGAAATGCTTTCAAGTGCACTGTTAATATGGTAGGAGTTTGTCAGAACACAGGATAACAAGGCTCTCTTTTAGTCTCTGGAGAGCTAAAGATTATAGTTCTTTCAACGTGATTTTCTAACCCTCATGCATGTTTCATACCCCTGAGAGTTTATACATCAAGGCAAAAGGTTAGTACAGAATACCCCCATCCCTTATGAGGTATTTTACCTGGAAAGCAGTGGGTTGAACTTGCTTGTATTTATTGAGAAAATTACTCTGTGAAGATTGTGTGCCACCTTCCTTTCTCCCTAAATGTTTATTTCCTGGAAGACAATTTGCGACAACCTTGACTGGACAAATGTGGTTTGAGTTTTTATAACTGATTTCTAAATTCTGGAACTAAGAGTGCCAATAATATGGAGATACTAGGAAAGGAAAGAAAGTGATGGAATTGAACATCAGAGTCTTATTTTTTTTTAATCTGAAAGATAATTTGTTACTGACTCCCATCTCCAGTATTTCAAGCAAGAACAAATTTTGTGCAAGTTGTGATCTGAGTTTTTGCTCCATTTCTTTGTGATTCTCTTGACCCAATGATCCTCCCTTGAATTCCTCTGACTTTGGTTGCCTCATCCCAGGATGGCTTCCTTCATGACTACAAGATGGCTGTCTGTCTACAGCATCATGGGCTACCCACTTCTTTATTCACTTTCAAGGAGTGTGCCCCTCCCATAGTCATCCAAACCTCTCCCCTTAACTTTGGGATGATTATGTAATACCAAGAATTTTAAACTAAGGAATATATCAAAACTTCTACCCTGATTTGGACTCCAAGATATGAAAGGTTCAACAACACCTAGACTTCTAATTTAGCTGACTAATATAATCACTACTGTACTATAATTTAACATTCTACATTTTACATTTTAGTGTAATTTAACATTACAAGGGATGTTATTTAAAGATAACCTAATTTTTAACTGATAGTTTTAGAAATACATAAAGAAAGAAAAGCTGAGCTTCTTCACTTAGAAATTATGGAGTCAAGAGTGTTTGGGGGTTAAGTAGGCAAACTGCCAGGTCTAAGATTTTTTTTTCAAAACAAAATGTACTAGTTCTTTCCATTGCTGACATAGTTGGCTCCATGTAACTTTTGGAGCAAATCTCTTTTTGTATAATTATCTTGCAGTTTAGAGTCATTTTGTGGTGGGAAAAAAAGCCAGCTGGTGGCTAGCAAAAATGAAATACAAGGGGTGTTGATAGAAAGAAAAAAAAAAGGATCATAGAATTGAGTTTATGAATCTTATTAAAACAAACTCCAAGAGACTAACTTATTTTGTCATATGGGTATCTTAAAATATCAAATATTCTTGGAAACAAGTAAACCATTTCCTGGGGCTTGACAAGGATTTGCTATCTAGAGATTTTTCATTACACATAAAAAGGCTGGAAAGAGACAATTGTACACAATAGCTACCAACACAGAATTTCTGATTGTAATAGAATTTTACAGCTAATGTAATTTCAAACTGCTTTGATCAGGGTTTTATGTGTATTTGCTGTAATTCATTTTGCCTGTTTGTATTGAAAATTATATCAAAAAGGCATGTCTGTAGGCAAGATGATCCAATAACTGGAAAAAACAAACCATGTCTCTTAGACACTTATGTATCAAAATTGAATTTTCTAGTCAATCAAACAGTTGCTTTGTCTATGTGATAACAAAGGCTAGTTTAGTGTTATAGTTTTATGTTTTGCAATGTCACTAAATTTCCTGAAATACTTGATTGTTTTAGAGGATACGCATACCAGAAAAGCATATGTAAATATTCTGGACGTCCTTAGAATTATACAATATCAGATTCAGATGGGTCTACAAGGATCGAGATTTAAATCCAACGTGTAAATCATCTCTCTTCAGCCTCTCCAACAGGTGAGAGATGCTGGCTTCCTAAAGCAGCCCTTTCTACCTACACAGGATTAACTAGAAGTAAACCCATCCTTATACGGAAGCTTCTGTCTATTGGTCTTTGTACACATACGACAGCCAAGAGAATAAACCTTCCTCTCTTTAACAATAAAACTCTTCTTTCCTCCAGATAAAAAATCTTGTGTTCCTGCAGTTTTTCTTCTTTTAACATGATTTTATATTCTCTACCAATTACATCTTTTGTTTTTGAAGGCATGCTTTCTTAAAGTGGCGTGCCCAGATACAGACTTGGGATTTAGAAAAGTTTTGACCACTGTGGAATGTTGAGTGGGGTTATCACATCTTCCTTAGCCTAGAAAGGCTGCTCCAAAATTGATCTAAACCCTGTTAGACTTACTGCAGCCCCACCACTCCATCAATTTATACTGAACTCACTATTACCTAAAAGCCCTAAGCCATTTTTTTCCCCAGCATTTTCAATGTGAACTATTTTTCCAGTTGGTTTTCTGAACCCAGGTACGGGGCTATGTATTCACTGTTTATTCCTATCAGAATTTATTCTGTGAGACTTGGCCAGTTTGTTCAGTTTGTCAAGCTGATTTGGAGCCTGTCTTCTCATCATCAGATGCAGTAAAACCGCAGCTTATTTGACAAGATACCTGCCAAAACATTGAAAACAACATCTTATTGGAAGACAAGGCATTCCAATAAGTTAAATGCTAACCCCTAAACCATTCTTGCCAAAATTTAAATCCTTTCCCAAGTCAGGCAAGATCTCAAACAGACCATAATTGAAAAATGGACTTTATTAGCTCTCCACCTTGATTACAAATATCACTTTATTTTAAGAAAGAATAGCATGCCTCCCAAAGTAAATATAATCCAGGGAAATAAGATGAATCAAAGTCATTTATTAGGACCAACACCTACTTTTCGTTATTTATCAGGTCTTGATGTAAAAGTGTTGGTGACGAATCTCAGATTGTGTTTACCACAGACAGATTTTTGTCTTTCCTTCACTTCATCGGCAATGAAGACAGGCTTAAGCAAAGGACAGTGAAATCCTATGTTAAATAAAAATGGAACCAAGGCAACTTCTCCAAATAGAGCATAGAATTTTTATATTTCACCATTTTCAAAAGATGTTTGCTTGACTACGGTTTCCATAATATTTATGCCATTGTTCATTAGACAGTATGAAATAACCAAAATAATAGTCTTGGTAAAATGTAATAATTATCATAACTTCCCCAGAAGCAGACACACACTAATCACAGAGAAAGAAGTCTTTGCATTTAACTTTAAAGTGTACAATCTCAAAATGCTCGAGCAGCTACATGTGTAGGAGTCATGGGTCTGGCACGTACTTAGAGCTGCCTTAAATCCTTTCTGGAGCAGGGAGACAAATAAATAAAAGACACGGTCACATATTTAATGAGGAGGGAGAGAAAAGTCTAAATTGGTATGCGGTCACTGCTCCCCCAAGCCATGTTATTTTCTAAATGTTATCTTGAAATGTTTAGATGCCTCCTTTCAGCCAACACCACCAATGTAGGAGACACGCTATATCATCCAATGTCACAGATACATAAGACATCGTTAAGCAAAAATACTGGAAGGAAATGGCTTTTTTAAAATGACCTATTGCCCTTAAATTTTTAAATGAATGTAAAAATGCCACCTGCCATCCACAGGGTGATCCCCAATTGTCTTCATGGGATATGCCTTCTTCTGTGACTCTGGGAAGAATTCCATGCTACTGAGTCAGAGTTCAGTATCTTTGGCTTAGTTTAGATAGGATTTGCAGGGGGATAATGCAATTCCATCTGTCTTCCTCAGACCCTTAAAAATTAAACAGGAAACACATATGTACTATATATGTGATATAAATGTATCTGATTTTATTTAATTTTCTACTCTCTAACCCAAACAGTGCCTCCTTTTCTCTTTTCATTTTTGCAGAAAAGAATAATCAGACACTAGTAGCTTTTTGAAAGTCTGTTGGAAGTCATTTTATTATATGACTCTTGAACAGAAACGTTCATTAGAGACAACGCTTTGTTCAATTGCTTGCTGTTTTTAACTAAGTGGCATAAATTAACCCAGTCACAGGATAATCAGATGTTCATTTGTAGGGTAATCCTGTTTTTAATCCTGTTTATCCCACGTATGAAAAGACCAGATCTTCTGTGTTTAAGCCTTAGCCAAGCCCTCTCCGCACCCTGCCTGGTGCTCCCAGCCTTACGCACTACTCTCCAACGAGGCCCAAATGCATAGCATGGCCAAATTTAGCAAACAAACTTACAGAGTGTACAGTCAAATTTCATTTTTAGATAAACAACCAAGAATGTGTTAGGATAAGTATGTTCCAAATATTGTATAGGCTACACTTATCCTAACACATTCTTGACTGTTTATCTGAATTTCAGATTTCACTGGGTGTCCTGTATTTCATCTGACAATCTTACAAACTCATCTTTTATTATGTTTCAAGTCATTTTGGGCAGATTTTTCCTCCATCTGAGATGGCCTACTGTGCCTTCGTCAACATGGAAGACCCAGCTCAGTGAGCTTTTTCTTCTTTTCCATAAAATCTTGGCTGACCTGCTCCACTGCTGCTTCAGCAGAGCTGATCACTCCCTCCTGTGTGGTGAGGCTGTGCCTCGGACACACTCAAGTGCAGCTGAGCCACCAGCTATTTCTCACCATACACGTATACACATATACACACCCACGTCCGGAGGTGTCTGGTTGTAAGGTCTCTGGGACACAAGGTGCCTTACTCTCCTGCATCCACGATGCTAGAAGACAGGGGAAGGGGAGCTTCTGGGCAGGGGTAAGAGCAGAGGACTGGAGCCAGAGAAAACTGGATTTGAATCCTGGCCTTTGCTACTCTCTAACAAAGACTGTGGACAACACATTTATTCTCAGGGACTAAAGTTTCTTGTCTACATTAAGGAAAAAAAAATCCCTGGCCAAGGATGAAAACTCAATGAAGTTGTTTATATATTAGTGGCCTGTCACCAGGCCTAGGGTCACCTAAATACTTACCTTCTAATCCCACCCTCCTTGTTGAAGTCAAAAAACCCTTTCAGAGGTACAATGTCTTTTCTTTCCTTTCTTGATAACCTAGAAATAACTTCAATTTCAGTCTTCAAATTAAGCTTTAAGTTTTGTCTGATGATAGCCTCATATATTCAATTGTTAATAAGATATTTTAGTTGTTTTGCCAACTTTTCCCCAAATTCTGATCAAATAGCACTCCCAATCCGACCGTAGAAAACAAGCAAAACTCTGCTCCCAAAAGCTTGCAAAGAGAGAGTTTCTAAAAATTACTCTTGTCTCATCTGTCTGACTCACATTTATCTAAAAATAAAAGGAAAACTAGGAGAAAAAATAAACGAACAGAGGATAACGTGCAGCCTCATGTCTCTAAGTCAGATAACAAGATAATTTTTCTGCATGCTCTATATTTCACTTTACTTTCTACAATGACCTTTCCACCCACTAGTCCTATCACTAGAATATAAATCCATTAATGAGGAATCTTTTCTTCCCCTGTCCATTTTCATATCAATCTCAGCAGGATGCTAGACTGGTCTTTGAGTTCATTCACTTTATAGCCATTAAAAAGAAAATATAGTCTGGAGACGGTCTGTCTCCAAACAGTTAAGCACAGGATGAAAAAATAAATCCCTAGTTTCCAGCTTTCATCTACCACTGGTTTTCTATGTAAAACCTAGGGAAAATTCCAAAATTGTTTTCTTTCATCTATGAAATGGGTGAATCATTTTAAAATATCTTTCACATATGCCATTTTTTTTAGCAGAAAATAAAATCTCTTAAAATATTGGTGTTTATAGTTAATGGTTTTCAAAGTATGCTTGCTTAACTCTGAGTGCCATAGAATTTAATGCCATTGCTCGTTAGATGCTCTAAAATAATGATAGTAATATTGGTAAAATGTGGTGGTTACCATAACTATCCCCAGAAGTACACACATTGTAATCTAGTTTTCAAATCTTAAAAAACTAAACGAATCACTGAGAAAAATATATGGGGAACCTTGATGTGAATTGACAGACATCTTAGGAGATACATATAGGGTGATGCCAATTTATTCAACCATTTACTTATTCATTGATCAAATATTTAGTGGGCATATGCTATAAGCAAAGCTTAGTGACAAAGGTTCATTTCCTCAATGTCCTAATGACAGTGGGACTGTACTAGTAAAATGTATAACTCAGGGGTCAATAGTTCAATGTCCCTAAATTAATCTCTAATGATTTTATTAACATTAACATCTCACATCTAGGTAAATTTCTTCCAATGAAGAGAGAGGGAGATCTTGAGATAACAAAACCTCACCATGAAGATCTCATCAGGGCACCTCGAAGCTCCAGCACAGGTAACCCTGTGGCAAGGAGAAGCCTCTGAAACCAGCCTGAACCACGTTGCCTGTTAGAAGTGCTATCACTTATACTGCACGCAGGAACCACAAAAATAGGACCTCCTTGTCCTAGAAGGGTGATCTTAATGAAAATCAGGAAAGCAATCTGAAAGAAGTGAAATATACTTGCTTGAATTTTTTTGTAATAAGCATGTATCATTTTTGTAAAAACATTCCTAAAGAGAAAAAGAGAAGGAAGGAAGGAGGGAGGGACGGAAGGAAGGAAGGGTTTGATTTTCACAATAGATACTCATAGGAGGCTGTGGATGGCAAGAATGAGGAGCACAACCCAGTGTCTTTAACCATCAGGATCTCTAAGGCATCATGATTTCTGAACCCAGATACTTGATATCTGAATCCTGCAGCCACAGAGGTTAATGTAGGAACTTCGGATCAACTTCCATCTTCCTCATAGTTCCTCAAGAATCCACTTTGAATTCTGCAATACAGAGTGCCGAAGAGGGAAAAGAACTCCTTCCAACTTGAAAGAAACAGCCGAGAGGATTCTTAAAGCTTTCTGCACTGATGGGAAATAATCATTCTTGACCTCTTTTTCCCTCCCTCCAGAGGCACATGGCTCTTTGTAGATATAACGAGAGAGTCTGAACAGCTTCTCCCATATTTCCAGGTCAAGGCGGCAAGGCTAGAGTTGTTCAGATATTTACTAAATGCCTAATAAGCACAAAACATAGGACTTGGCACTCTACAGATCCAAAAACACAAAAGATATGGTTGGCTCTGGAGCAAGAAAAAATATATAAGCAAAAAGTAGATAACAAATTAGCCGCAAAACGAGATTTCACAAGGTTAGTGCTAAAGGTAAGTGTGCACGTCACGAGAGCTCTCTTGGCGGTAATAGAAATATGAATGACAGCTGCCTTCAGGAATCTAATAATAATCCTGTGTGAGGTGATGGGCTGGCAGAAGAGGAAGGAGACAGACCATACAACGGGCAGAAAGTCCTATTATGAAGGAATCACAGAGTCCACATATTGGAGCCAGGAATGACTCCCTTCATTGTCTGCCAATGCTTCGACAGATTGGCAAAATTTGCCTGAAAAATAAAGAGTGGAGGACATTTCTGACAGAGAAGAAAGTAGGTACAAATGCATGAACTTGGTGAGGCCAGGTTTTCCATTTGAGGAAATAAAGCCCCTCTAAAGTGAAACAAAGCCAGGAGCTATTTAAGATGAGCTTGGCCACAGTTTGCAGACAAATAGGGAAATGGGGAAAAATCAAGACCAGTTAGGGTGAGAAGCAGTGGGGAGGGGAGCGTGCGGGAGGCAGAATGGTTAAGAAATTATGGCTGACCATCGAGAACTAGGAGAATAAAATCCTTCTCCTTTTCCAGCTCAGAAAAAGGCATCATCATTCACCCAGTTGTTCAACCCAGACACCAAGGTGTCATGCATGCCTCTTTCCACTCCCTCATTCCCCACATCCCATCAGTCACCAAGTCCATCAACTCTGCCTCCTAAACCTCCTTCCTGTCCACTTATTTCTCTGCACCCTCAATGCTACTGACCTAGGACATCCTCTTGCCTGGGCTCGTGGGGCAGCCTCCTAACTGTGCCCCCCCGGCCCACTCGCCTTCCTTTAGCCAGCATGATCTCTAACAACACAAAGCCAATTATGTCACTCAAAGCCAATACCTTTGAGGTAAGATTTTTGTGCTTCACAAAGCCCTCTTCAGCCTCTACTTCCTGTTTCCCACCCCGCCTCCCAGCTCCTCTGCCTTCTACAAAACGTGCACACGCCTTGGCCTGCTAATGTTGAATTACTTCCCTTTCCTGGGATACATAAGGCTTTCTCTTCTCCAGACTTTGACACATGCTGTTTTCTCTGTCTGAAGCACTAACTCCAGGTTTCTGTGGGCTCTAACTCATCCTATAGCTCTCACCTTACACCTTTTCTGGGAGACCTTTACTGATATTCACAGTTGGATTAAGCATCCTCCCTCGGCGACTACGGAATACATTGTTCTTCCTCTCTCCCATCATTCAGTGATTTGTAATTGCCTGTTTACTTACCTGTATTCTCAAATAGACCTTAAGTTCCAAAGAGCAGGACCACATCCATTGCATTCATTTTACATCCCTTAGCTGCTGGTGCTAAGGGTTTAGATTAGACCAGTAACTGAATGACTGAATGAATCTTACTGCCTCTGGGTCAATACTGGGGGAGGATAGAGGATTGGTACATAACAGTGAATGAGTCAATTGAAGTTCAGCTACCAACTCCAAGGGTAAACCGCAAGGGCAGTTCAGGTTTAGCCAGTATTGATCAAGCAGGTTGCAAGGAAAATCAGGCTTGGGGCTGCCAAGGTGTTTTGTCTACTTGCCCTTGACTGAGTAGTTTGGTGGAAGTCAAGACATTGAGTGTCCATTCAGAATTGGGGAAAGTTCTCTTCTCAGTTGGGGTCCTGATAGTAAGAGTGTTCTGCTAATAAAAAAAGAGGGTTGGACCAAGTTGCAGGGAAGAGTCAAGAAAGCTACAAGGAAGTGACCTGATTGGGCAGTTTGGAGAAACACCAGAAACTGGTTTATAGTCCTCTACTGTAAAAATCACCTAAGATAGGAGAACTTATATTATAAGTAGTGCAACAGAGAGCGACTTATAATTTACTCCATAAAATAATATGTACTTTATACTTCAAAGAAATGTAAGAACTGAGTTTTGTCATCTTCTAAATTGAAATAGTTTCTTTTTCCCTAATCCTCTACTTTGCACCTGAACTTTATCTAATTCTTTCATTGTACTAGTCTTTCCTGGTGTTTATCAGAATCCTAGTGCTGGTTGGAATAAAATGGAGCGCAAAATCAAATGCACCCTAACTAACTTCTCTTCATAAGGAAAATACAAGGTCCCGGATTTTGTTTAAGGAAAATTCAAATAAATATCTGGGTATTTGGAAAGGCCATAGGAGAGGGCCGGAAATGACACCAGTTAAAGGAGGGCAGCGGTACCTGGTAAAGGCATCAGTACTGTGTGCGCACTTCTGTGATTTAGATCTGTTATCTCTTCCGAGCGGTTGGTGGTTGGTCTCTGCAGCAGTGTCTGTCTAGAGGTAGGGAAAGCTGGTCATTATCTGGGCTTTAAATTGTGTATAAAGTCTGATAAGACTTTCTGTTTTTCAAGAATAATTTAAGCTTTTCTGAACTTTTTTGGGTAAAAGCACACTTAATCATCATGCAGCCACGCTGGAAGCTGGCCAAGTGCAGGACAATCAAAGGGCTTTCTCTCAAAAAGGCCTGAGCCGGATCCCTGAGCTTTGGATGAGCACTAGTGGGAGAAATGCAGGACCCCGGTTCTGGAAATCTTCAAAAACCTTCTGAGTTAAAGCAGATCCTTCTCCCCTTCGGAGTAAAACTTAAGACTGGAGCATGAAAAGGAGTGAATAGTCCATGAATAATAATTTTTATTTCGCAAATAGAGAATATAGAACAGTTTACAATTAGGAGCCATAAAGATAATTCTTAAGCAAGAATTTCTTCCTTAATTGATGTGTCTGAATGTCCGCCCTCCCCTCCCCCACAAAATAAACCAAACTGTTACTGGCTTTGGCAGTTTTATACTAAAATGCAAGGTTATATATAATCTGGGAAAACCTAAGATAAGCACATCCTTCCTAATTGCCTCTTTCTAAGTTATGTTTCTTGTAACTCCTCATGTTAGAGGCTCAAATTATATTTTCAGGGTATTTATCACGTTTTATGCCTGTAACTCTACAGGGTTAGACCTCAAGGGGCCCATTCGAGGGAAGGTGGTGGAGACACAGTTTAAGTGAATCCCTCCTTCCTTAACAGACAACACTAGCTGCCAGCACTCTGATGTCATCAGCTAGATGGCTTTGCTTCACTATTGATAACGAAACACTCATTCATTTGATAGCCAACAGTGAAAATAAAGGGAAATCAACGACTCGGAAATGTGTTAGGTGACAGTCACCGGCCCTAACGCTGCTTTGTCCTTGACTGGAGTGAGTCACTTACCCTTGTGTACCTCATTTGCTCACATGACAACCAGGGGTTTGGACTAGAATGTTCTCTAAATCCCAATCTAAAATTCCAGGAGTTTTTGACCTATTTTGAGGTATCCTATGAAAAATATATGGAGTATGTCCTGACTAATGATATTACTGGTCTGCCCTCAACTTTCATGTTTACTTTGCACTTCTTTTTTTTTTTTCCTTTTCAACATTCATGCGTGGTTTAATACTTGCATGATCTAATTTTTTAAAACGTCGGTCCACTTGGAACTTTGTAAATGCTACCATTTAATACAGGGCAGTATTACATAAATCTCAAATACCAGTTAAGTCAACATTAATACATGCCTAATCAAAAAAAAAAAAAGCTTTAAAAGTTTTTGAAACTTCCTTTAAGTTTTTTAATTTCCAGAAGTACATCAGAAAAAAATTTCCTACATATTAGACTTTGAAGAGTTTGACTGGGTTATGAATAATGTGGTCAGATAAACAAAAGAAGCAAAAACCAAAATCATATAATTTTGGTTTTTAATATATTAAAAAATAATATTGGCTTGGAAAAATGTGAATGATTGAGTGTCTTACTGTATTTATTTTTATCTAATTCTCATTTGGGACACGATCAGATGGCACATTCCACAAATTAGTGTAGGCACAGAGCAATTAATTTCTAATCCTTATGTCCATATATTCCCATGAATATCGACATTAAAGGGTTGCTGCCTGGAGCTCAAAATATTAAATTTCCTTTTGGAAAAAAACATTTCCTCTCCTCTGCCTCTACTCCAATTTCCTATACCATGTTACAACAACCCCCATTATTCTGAGAACTTCTTTTTTAATAAAATATTTTATTTTTACTTGGGGGGTGTAATTAGGTTTATTTATTTATTTATTTTTAATGGAGGTACTGAAGATTGAACTCAGGACCTTGTGCATGCTAGACACACACTCTACCACTGAGCTATACCCTCCCCTACCCCAAGAACTTCTATTACAGATATTTTGTCTCTTTGTAGCTCATGCTGTATGGAATAGCTTTATATTCTTCTTCCTTCAATAAATATTTATTCTGTGTTTACTATTGTTGGCCAGTGCTGAAGGCCACAGAACTAAATGGACACAATCCCTGCCCTCAGTAAACTCACATTTTCAAGAAGTGATCCATTTTCCCTAAGGCCTAGTTTCTTCATCTACAAAGGGGTAACAGTAATTACTGCATGATCTATGGAGAGGATTCAATAGATAACAATTTTTAAATACCTGGCAAAATGCTTTGGTGAATACTTAACACTCAATAAATATTGTTTATTCCATTCTATTCCCTAGGTACAAAAAAAATTCAATAAAGGAGACAATGTTTGAATAACAGCTTGAAAAGGAATGTTTCTCAGAGGAAGGAAAAATTTTAGATATTGGGACTATACAGTCTGTATATAAGAAGTTTGAAAGAACATGCTATGTTCTATTTTAAAGAGCTATTTAAAGAAAATACTTGCAAATGATATGACCAATAAAAGGTTAATATCCAAGATATATAAGCAGCTCATACAACTTAACAACAACAACAACAACAACAACAAAAACCCAGTTTAAAAATGGGCAGAAGACCTGAATAGACATTTTTCCAAAGAGGAAATGCAGATGGCCAACAGGCACATTGCTAATCATTGGGGAAATGCAAATCAAAACCACAATGAGATATCACCTCACACCTGTCAGAATGGCTATCATCAAAAATAATACAAATAACAAATGTTGATGAGGATGTGGAGAAAAGGGAACCCTCATACACTCTTGGTGGGAATGTAAAAAACCACTGTGGAAAATGGTATAGTGGTTTCTCAAAAAACTAAAAGCAGAACTACCATATGACCCAGCAATTCCACTCTGGGGTTACATCTGGGGGTAAAAAAACCCCACTAATTCTAAAAGATGCATGCACCCCATTGTTTATGACAGCATTATTTATAATTGCCAAGATATGGAAGCAACCTAAGTGTCCCTCAACAGATGAATGGATAAAGAAGATGTGGTGTATATATATACACACATACATATATATACACACACAATGAAATGCTGCTCAACCATAAAAAATAATGAAGCTTTGCCATTTGCAATAACACCAAAGGACTTGGAGGGTATTATGCTAAGTGAAATAAGTTAGACAGAGAAAGACAAGTACTGTATGACATCACTTATATGTAGAATCTAAAAGAATACAACAAACTAGTGAATATAAGAAAAAAGAGGCAGACTCACAGATACAGAGAGCAAGGTGGGGCTTACCAGTGGGAGGGGCAATATAGTGGTAGGGGATTAAGAAATGCAAACTATTGTGTATAAAATAAGCTACAAAGATATATTGTACAGCACAGGGAACATAGCCAATAATTTATAGTAACTGTAAGTGGAGTATAACCTTTAAGACTTGTGAATCACTATATTGTACACCTGTAACTTATATAATATTGTACATCAACTATACTTCAATTAAAAAATAGTTATTTTGTCAAAATTTTTAAACAATTAAAAAACTGTAAAACTGTCGCATTAAGCTAGGAAGAAAAAGCAGGCTTAATGGATTGAATCCTGCAGAAAACAGAGAATTGACAGGGACTTTAAAAAAAGAAAGTAATATTTCTACTTTTGTACCAGAAAAATCATTATGGTTTCAATATGGAGAATGGGAGAATGGGTTAGTGGGGTAAGAGCCTGTGGGGAGTTAAATCAAGTAAGAGAATCCTAAACTCAGATTAGAGAAAATAATGTTTGAACTAAAACAATGACAGTTTTTGAATGATGGAAGTTCAATCAAGAGATATTTCAGAGGTAGCATCTACTGTATGTGGTCACCAAGTGAACCTTGGGGTGAAGGTTTACCCTGAGGTTTTCAGCGTGGTGACCAAGTGGGTAGATACACCATTAACTAAACTAAGGACTACAGACAAAGAGTATTGGGGAAGCAGGGGATGAAGAGCTGCAGAAAGCTGGAGATTATGGACATGGTTTTAGACAAGAAAAACCCCAGGAGAATACCAATCCCGCAAGAAAGCAGGAAAAAAGGGAAGGGGATCAATACAGAAAATTTGAAAGAAAGAGTATAATAAAAGAGAAGAATGTATTGGGAGCCAAGAGAATAGAGAGTCTCAAGAAGGAGGAATTAGATATTCATGCCAATATTACAGAGAGGTCAAGGAAGAGAGCTAAGAGAAATCTGCCTCAGTCTTTTAACCTCAGGATTGGAGGAGAGGGGTAATGTGCAGTCTCCCCTCCTGATGGGTTGGAGGAAGGGAGTGTAATCAGAGCAAATTAATGTTTCAATCTTAAACTGAGAAGGTGAAGGGAGCGCTCTATAGGAAGTTTAACAATATGGAGAAGAATTAGAAGAGCCAGTATTCCAGTGAAGAGATTGGGAGGAGAGCCAGCCGGCAGAGGAGGGGGAAGTCACCAGACCACCGGGAAAGACTGACCTGAATGGAGATAAGAGTCTGAGAGGATTCATGATGAAGAGACTCTGATTTCTTTTTATCTTTATCTTAAGTGAAATAATTTTCAGCACTTTGAATTCCTTTCTGATATCACATTAACTTAATAACTTAATACTCTCCATGTTTTGCAATTCTACCTTGTATGTGAAGGCACTATGCCAATCTAAGCAACAGTGATGCCAACCACCATCTCACTGTGCACGAGAAAGTACACTACAGTTGTTGCAAAACCACAAGAACTTTTCCCATTCAGGTTGAAAGCCACCAGTTCCCCTGTAAGCTTCTCAAGTGTCACCTCTGGATTTAATGACAGTCTTGATATGCTTCACAGATAGCTGTTTACAGTGGACCCCAGTCATTTTCCCAGCAAGGAAAACTCAAATCGGCATTCTTCTGTTCAGCTGCTTATCTCTGTAAAGCACATACAGAACTGTTACTTACTAGCCAAGTCCAGAAATTATCCTGCAGGAGCCGCCTGAAACCCCATCATCACCACATAAGAAAAACTGGCAGTCTAGGTGTGCTCCTTGCCATTACTCAATAAACTAAGAGAAAAGATCAGGTAAACCACAGGTCTAAATAGAAAGATCAAATTCTGAAAATTGTTTTTGTCACCAGATATGCCTTGTTGAGAGCCCTGTTTTCTTTTGCCAAGATGTTGAGTCTAATATTTTACAGCCAGTTTTTTTCGGCAGTCCTATGGTTAGAAGAAAACTGCTATACTGACCGCATATGGATTAGCTGCAGCAATAATGTAATCAACCTGGCATGTGGGACAGGTGACAACATTGTTCAAGTGAGTAGTTTACTCTGTTGTCAAATTACTAAATAGAGTGTCAAGGTAATTTGTTGATATGTTTACCCTAGTATGGTAGACAGAACACATGGTCCCCAAATTCCTTGACATGCATCTCTCATCAAAAGGTGGGGTCTATGTCCCATACCTTTGAAACCAGAAAGACATGACTGCTTCAGGTAATAGAATAAGGTGTAAGTGATGTGACCTTCAGGGCTAAGTCAGAAAAGGCCACAGAGCTTCTGTCTGGTCCTCTTGAGACACTCTGTGGAAGAAGCCATACCCATGAAGGAATTCTGACTATTTCCACCATGCTGGAAAGACCACATAGAGGTGACTCAGTCAGAATCCCCAGATAAGTGAATAGGTGACGTCAGTTGCCAGCCATGTGGATGAGGCATCTTGGACATCCAGCCCAACTAGGCTTTCAGACAACTGTATCCCCAGCTGACATCTGACAGCAACTACATGAGACACCCCAAGCACGAATTGCCCCTCCAAGCCCTTTCTGAATTACTGATGTATGAAATCATGAGCAAGACTAAAGACTCCTTTAAGCTGCTAAATTTAGGAGGGGGTGGTAATTTGTTATAATAATAACTAAAATAGAATTTGTTATCTGGAAGTGGGATACTACTGAAAACAACAATGAAGCCCTAAAACTCATTCATTGCCTTTGGGACTGGGGACCGGATGGTGAGCAAAAGCTGGAAAGGCTTTGAGGAAGCTGCTATCAAAAGTCCAATGGCCCTTGAAGAAATTGTCAGTGAGAGCTGAGGGTAACTAAGAAAAATGTCATTGAAAGCTAGTGGAGAGCAGGTGCTTGTTCTGCAATGAGGACTTTTGGCAAAGCTGTTGCTTGCAGTGACATGGAAATAGAAATGTACCTCATAAAATAATGGATTTGGCTAAGGAGATCTTCAGGTCAAACACAAAAAAAATGCCAACTGGTTTCTTTCAGCCATGTATCATATGGCATGGATAAAGCAAGATCGGCCAAAGAAGAAATCTTTCCATTTCCAAGATTATGTAGAGAAAATGTAAAGGAGCCAAGGTTTGATGGACTTCAAAATAAAACTATTTCCAAACTCTCCTTGTAGAAGATTCTCAAAGTGAACAGAGTCTTAGGATGCATGTCAAATCAACAAAAATGTGGTCTCTTGGCACATACAAAGCCAATGTGTAACTATAATTTTTAAACATTCCGATTTATTTCAGATGGTGCCAAAGAGACGTTTTCCAACAACATAAGGCCTTCTAAATCTCTTAAGGCATCCTTTGTGATCCCCTCTGTTAAACAATAAGGCTTCTAAGAATGATTAGAGTGTTAATCTCATAGCAGCCTTGAAGGGAGACAAGGCAGTGAAGGGCTCACCTGGAAGAGATTTGAGTCTCACTTTTTATCTAATGGAGAAGATTTTAAATTGGTACACAGGAAGCTTATAGGATTTTTAAAGGAATTGTATCAGCTTGGACTGAAGTGGACATAAACAGTACAAAATAGAGAGAAGCCTTTGAGCAGGAAGCAGACTGAGAGAGCTATACAGCTGAGCCACAGGCCATTACTTATGGAAAGAAAGGATTTAATCACAGGATAGCAGCAAGATTCTGAGGATAAATACAGATCCATGGAGAATTAGTCCCAGGGAACAATATTGATCCCTAATTTGAAAACTGACAATACACACCCAGCTATATTTCAGAAAGACTATAGATCAATGACTGCTAAGCCTTCTGTTTTCCCTCTTTCTGCATGAGAGTTTCTGGTAGTTATCCAATGTCTATTCCACCATTTTATATTGGGTGTGTGGGAGAAGACAACTTGTTTCTTTAGGTTGCAGACCTTCAGATCGAGAACTATGGTTTTCACAGAGCTGAACCCAAGGAACTCTATCTCAAGAAATGCCTCTCTCTAGAGCTGCTTTAGACAATGAGATGCTGGCTATAAATAAGCCTGAACTTGATGTTGTAATGGGATGAAACATGAGCAGGGAGAAGGAGAATTGATCCTGAGAGGAGGTGAATTATTTTGCCTGTAGAAGCAATGAAAATAATTTGTGACCAGAGCACAAACAGTGGTTGTTTAAAACATGACTCCATGGCTCCAAAGACTTAACATTCCTTCCATCAGGAGGTCGCATCTATGTAGGTGGACTTATGACTATTTCAATCAATAGAGTATGAAAGAAGTGACGTTGTGGAACTTCTAAGTCTGAATCAGAAAATCCAGTGCAGCTTCTGCCTGGTGTTCTGTATGTATATGTGTGTATTTTATATTTTTGTGTGCAAATAATTATTAAACACAGATAAAACCAACTTGCTAATATGGCTACTCTGGACATGGAGGACAGGGGTTTAGTAGCTAAGGCTAATGTAGGAGAAGACGGAAGAGAGAAAAGGGAACCAAGGGAAAAAAATGAAAGTAATAAATGACTGTATTAGGAATATATGGTCAAACATTTATAAATTTATGAAAAATACATATATCTGCATGAGTTCCATTACTCATGTATGTGGATGTATATAGACAGTCTACATGTTTTTAAATGGTTCATACAGAGACCATGGACCATGGATAACAGTATGATTAATGGCTGTCAGCAGGATTAAAAGAGGGAAACAGATATAGGGCAAGGATAGCCATGGCAAAACAAAGAAGGTACAGAGTTGCAGGTATGGAACTGGTTAAACCCGGGAGAAAGCACAGTCCAGGCAACAAATACTAATGGAATGGCAGTGGATTGAGGAATGTGTGGACCTCGTAGGTCAAAATGAATAACAAAAGCAATGGGAATCAAAAGACTACAGATACTGGAGAACAATAGGAATATTGGGCAAAAGCAAATCAGAGAGTAAGGAACAAGAATAAGAATATCTAAAATAATAGAAAAGCTAGGATGAGATACTAGAGCAGGAACGAGATTCATCGTGCAAGCAAGAAGTCTAGGAAGGAAATGCCACAGGCTGCTAGCCATGAGAAGACCTTGATATCTGAGACCAAGACTTATCTTCCCATGGAGCTTCCAGATCATGTTAATTGCAGATTACTTTAAGTAGGCAGAGTTCTATGGTTTAATCGTGTCTAATAAGTGGCTAGCCTAGAAACTAGAAACTCAGAGGCGATGGGAGTAAAGTGACTTTCTTACCGTGGATAGAAGCCCCATTTCCCCAAGACTGAGAAACCTTTTAGAAGAGCTTTGACGTGCTTTCCAGAGGCATGTGCCAGGTTCTGCCTATCTCACAAATTGGGCAGTGAGAAAGCTAGTTAACTGCTTTTCCTTGGAAATTTCACATTCACTTTTGTCCAACAACTAATTTGGTTAAGCTGTTTTCACTGCTTTCTGGACAGCTTGAATTTCTTTCTCTAGAGCTTAATACTACTATATTTTTACTTATTATATAATTCATTTTGGATTCACAAACATTCCAATAAGAACTTACTGGTCCATATATGAACTTACCTAGTCCTTCAGGTGGAAGTTGCAAGTTTAGTAAAGTTTGCATCAATCTAAAATTTTTCTTCCCAAATGTGTCTGTAATATGCATCATCCAAAAAATTTTTTCAGAATTGCTTCTCTACATTAGAGAAAATAATAAAACTTGGTGGAATAAAGTGGAGGGAAAAACTGATTAAGGAATCAAATAATTTCACAAATTTCTTTTCAAACAGAGGCCCAACTAGCCTACACAGAGAGGAACTAATTATTCTGACTGTCCCCTCCTCTCCTGTTTCATGAGAGAACGGTCATATTTTCACATATTTTTATATTATATGTTAACTGCATTCAACAACCGTGGGAGCTCATGCCAATAAGTAAATAAGCTTCTCCTAGAAAATGAATGAGAGATGGGAGCTCGAAATTTTGTTCTTTATTTCATTCTGAATTAGTCTTTTTAACAGTAAGTTTCTGTTATTTTAGTATAATAGAAAACTTTAAAAATAATTTTGAAAATAAAAACAACCATAACAAGAATAACATTACCAATGGTTTAACTGCAGTCCCTGCTCTCTTTTAAGCAACAAAAATTTAAAAGTTCTTTGCAGTGAAACTGTATTAATAAGATATTAATAGCCTTTATTGTTTAGGCAGTATTCAATGATATATCTGTTGCCACAATTTGATTTTCAGCTTTGAAATAAAAGGTCTTGCCATCAAGGTAAACCATTCATCAAAATGACAGTTCCTCATATACACTTTAAATGTGTTGAAATCACCCATCATGAGTCTTTTTTCTTATTATTTAAGAGTAATATTCTCTTCTTTTAAACTGTCTTAGGAAGTATTTTTTAATGAAAAATTCAGGTCAGTTTTTTCTATTGAAAATTTGTTTTTAACACTTATTGTGGGTTTTCTTTCTCTTTTAATCATGGATTTTCAATGAAAGAAAATGGAAAATATCCATGTTCATGTCCAAAGCTGGGTGTCCAAAGTCAAAATTCAAATTAAAAAAAAAAAAAGCCAAACCTTGCACTTGAAATTCCAGATGCTTAAAAAGTTATTGAAGGTGAAAAATACTTTTTATCTCTGTAGAGTTTATTTTTAAGCCAATTTTTCGACTGCACCAAGTTCGATTTCAAGCCAATTTGGACTAAACTAAAGTCTGAAAGAGAATGGGAAAAAAAATCAGTAATTCAAAGTCCTTTCAGACTTGGACATGAGAACTAGCATGACTCAGATAGGGCGAGAAAAATGTCCAAATGCCCAGGGCCTTACAAGTCTCTAGTTTTTTTATCTTGGCAAATCCTAATGGTTTACATTTGATTTTAAAAATACAAGCACATTGAAGATTCCTAGGCCCTACCCAATATAAAACAACCTTTTTCAGCTATGAAATTGGATCGTATACAAGTTACATTCTCACCTTTTTTTGAACTAAAATAGATTTGTATATTTGACCCAGAGTTTCTTCATAATTCACCTTCTACTAATATGGAGTGAAATGTAGCCGGATAAAGAACATTATTCAAGTGAAGAGTGTCTGAAATAATATCTATATTAGCTCTGACTGGTGTTTGCAGTGATATCAACCACATATTTATACAGCTAAGTGTTTAAATAAGACCACTTAAACTGAGTAATAAAAAAAAACATTGTTTGGATTTTTGACACTGCTCCTCTACCTCAAATGCAGGGATAGAGTATAACATAACTATAACATTTATTTTTATTGTACTTCTTACCTGTAGTGTGGTGTCCTAAAGCCTGTGACCAGAATAAGGAAGGATTTTGTCAGAGATAAAAATACAGGTTTTAATTGTAAAAGAAAAAAATAGCAAAGTGATGCCTGGTAGAAATATTTACAAATAGATCACAGTTTTTTATGAGGTATCATACAGGCAAGTAATAGATTTAAGACAAATACTTTTTTTTTAATGAAGGTGATTAAAGAGTTTGTGGTTTGCTGAATGTTAGAATTTGTAATGTATCGAACCACTACTATGTGCACTGTGGGAAACTGGAAGACATGAAAAATATGATTCTTTCCTCCAAAAAGCTCTATGTCTGTTTGGGAAAGGAGCACATATATTCATGATAAATTGAATTAGTTAATTTGCCCATTACTCACTCTTGTTCACCAAGGATCCAAGACAGAAAGATTTAGCTATTAATAAATAAAAATTAAAATTTTATTTATATTCCATTTTCCCCAAAGAATTTGAGAAAGCAAAAGTTAATAAAAGAGCAAATGCTTATAATATATAAGAAATCATCAGGGAAAATGCTGTATGTTTCAAATCAAAAGAAGAGATATGAGCACAAGAGAAAGAGAGAGGAGAGTGACGCAGACAAAATATCGTTGAGCTATTGTGCCGAGTAACACCCCGTGATAACTGTTAGTACCCTACATGCGTTATTTTGTTCATCTTCACTTGAACTACAAGCATGAGAGAGCTTGTCGGTATCCCTGCTCTACAAATGAGATAAAAGAGGCTCAAAGAAGATGGAGTGGCGTAGCCAGAATCTCAACACAGGTTGTCTTCTAGATCCAAACTCTGTCTTCTAAGTGTCAAGCTGCTGCACAACCAGACCTTACATATTTTATGCCCATCTCTGATTCACCTGGCTTTAAGGTGTCCAGAATCTCACCAGTACTTTTCCTCCTATAACGAGGAAAACGAGGGTACCACTAGCAAGCACCTCTCCAAATGGAAGCGATTTTTTTCAACAGTCACTGGAATGAACATCACGAAGCCATTTTGGAAATCAGAGTCAGATGAGCATTTTGTGTCTCTTAGGAAGAATAAAACCAGTTTTAATACTGGTCACCTCTCAAGTCACATCACATCATGAATATTCTTTTCAATAACAGGCAAATCTATACATGAGAGATGCTGCCTCTCTTCAAAAGGAAGTGACGTTGTCACTGTTACCTCAAGATATGAATTATCCTGGTGGAGCTGTTTCTCACCCTGACACGGTCCACAGGGAACTCTTCCAGGCCTTGAGTACAACCATGGTTATCCTCGATCGTGGGAAAAGTTGTCAGTTCTGGGGATACTAATTTTTATGAGAGAACTGATGTATACACATTTATTGCAAGGCAAGTTAAGGATTCCTTTTAAGGATTCTGGATTTATTCCTTCCATCCCTGAGAATATTAACTCATTTCTGGCATTCAGAAAAAAGTGAAACTTTCTATATGAAACTATTTTCTTGTCTAGTTTTCTTTTTTTTTTTTAATAATAACTGAACATCATGCTGAGTAATCCAGTGCTGTTGATAGTCTGATTGAAAAAAAATTATAGGTAATCACAATAAACACTTTTTTAATTAGCAGTGATCCCTAAAAGCGGACTCACTCTAGACTCATTAACTAGTTCACCAAAAATAACTAATGGTAAAATTTGGGCTTAATTTAACTCTTTTTTTAATTTAAAAAATAGTATTTAAAAGACCAAAAAGTACAGAGAATAATAGAACTAACACCTATATTCCCACGACCCAGAGTTAAAAACTGTTACCATTTGGTTACATTTACTGCAAGAAATGTTTTATGTGTACTTTTAAAAAATTATACAAGTAATACAAGCCTATATCAGAAGAAAGAAACGAAGGACCAGTGGAGAGAGGGAGGAAGAGAGGGGGAACTGAAGAAAGAAAAGGAAGAAGGAAAAAAGGAGGAAGGAATTAGAGAAGGAGGGAAAGTAGGGGGAAACACCAAAGAGAACAGAGAATGTTGAATAATTATAAATAAAATTAGACACCACTTTGACCACCATCTCTAGCCCATCTCCCAGTCTCCACTGCCAGCAAGTGTTCAGTATAATGAGTTAAAAGTGTATCCTTCTAGCCCATTTTAGAGTTTTATGCTTATGATTTATTTCATTATACTGGTAATATACCTACTATCATTTGACTAATTGCTTTGGTATTCAACATCATGTTTTGAGTTCCAGTCATACTGATATATAGAAGTCAGTGCCATCTATTTTAACTGGTGCATAAATTGTGTTTGAATTCAACACATTGTAATCATCAACATCCCTAGTTGTTGTTTCCAGGTTTTTTTCCTATTACGACCAAAGCTACCATGAACATCGTTCTGCGTCTTGCCTTGCACACAGATGTGAATGCCTTTCTAGGGAATAAACCTACAAATAAAATAGCTGGGTCATCTGGTACAAATATTTTCAGTTTTACCATAAACTGCTAAATTGCTCTCCAGAGTAGCTTCACAAATGCTTACTACCACTACCATATGTGACAATACTGTTTTCTCTGTATTTTCACCCATCCTTGAAATCGTCAGAATTCTAAAGTTGTTGTCAATGTGACGGCTGGAAAATGATAGCTCATTGTTGTTTTTAATTTGCATTTCCCTGATTACAGGTGAGGCTGAATTTTTATACGTTAGTTAACCACTCACAAATGCTATTCTGTGGTTTGTCGGTACATTTTACTTACTGTTTTTCTATTTTAACATTTTTTTCCTTAGAATCCTCGTAATAGTCAGGACAATAATCCTTTGTCTACTATATACATTACAAGTATCTTCTGTCACTCTCACTATATCATATCTTTTGATACAAAGCAGGTTTTAATTTTGATGCAATTATTGATGAGCAAATTACAGATTTGCTGATATTAAATATTTCTTGTATTCCAAATGACAACCTCCACCTGGTTATAATATGTTATTTTTAAACCTTTCTTGGATTTGGTTACTTAATATTTTAATCAGCAGCTTTATATCTATGTTCACAAATTTATAGGCCCATAATTTACCTTTTCCGCAGTGTCCTGCTGATCCAGTTTTGAAGTCAGCTATGGCTAATCTCATTTCGAAAGCTGAACAACTATTTTTCTGGGTTTTTTTGAACAACTTGAGAAATTTAGTAAATCTCACCTAGAAACTTTCTAGGCCTGGGGCTTATAATTGGGGCTATGCTAGATATTTTTATTCTACTTTGATTTCTTTAATAGCCATTAATGTACTCAAGTCTTTAGAAATTTCTTCCAATGTCAATTTTGGCATTTTTTATTTCTACAATTTTACAAATTTAGTAACATATAATATTTCTATGTTCCCATTATGTTTTTGTGTGTATTTTATCTCTAGTTATTTGTTCTGTATTTCATAGCACATTCTCTCTTTTTTCCCCCATTCACTCTTGCTAAGGCTTGGTTTCTCTTAGTAATTTTTTATTCCTAATAAAGTAATATTAGGCCTATTACTCTATCATTTATTGATAGCCTTGTTCTCTACTTTCTTGATACTGACGTGTGTCTTTAGTGTATTTTTCTTCCTTTTTACTTTTTAAGGCATTTTTTAGGAAAGCATAAAGAATAATTAATTCGCACACATTTATAACGCTACCCAGCTTAAGAAAGTAAACTTTCCTAGTAGAGTTCAGATCCCTGTTTACTCCTCTTCAAGCATATCTCCTCCATGCCCAGTGTCAGGGCTAAAAACTACTGTGAGTTTCTTGTTCATCATTCCCTTGCGTTACTTTACACTCGTGCCGTATACACAGAGATCCCTAAGCGATGTATAGTACTGTTCTGCCTGCTGGTAAAGTTTGTATAAATATACAAATGTATATTTCTATTATATTCATTTAAAATACAAATTATAAATATATGTGTATATAACAAGAAAACAGGGAAATAGATGCATAGATAGATAGACAGATCGATAGATAGATGCTCGTTTTGCTCAAACTTTGTGAGATTCGTCCATGTTTCCTGAAATTGCCCCCCGAATACACTTCACTGGAATCCCTACCTCAGTGTCTCCTGCTAGGAGAACCTAAACTAAGACATCAGTGTATTGAGAAGGTTTTTACATTGTTATTATGGGGAGGTGTTTAGTACTTTAATGCTTCTGCATCTTTTCAGGTGTTTTCTCTTAATTTCTCTTAATATGAAGAATTAAACTAAGAGATGCTTTAATGTTCAGTAATCTTTTTATTCCTGCAAAATTCCAGTTTAAATTTGATCTAATTTTTCATTTTGTTTGGTAATATTTTGTTTAGTATTTTACATCTATGATTATAAGTGAAATTAGCCCATATTTTTCATTTCTATTATTTTCCTTATATGATTTAAGTAATAAGGTTATACTAGTTTCATTTTAAAAAATACAGTTGGGGGGCTTCTCTTTGATTTTCCAGAAAAATTGGAGTAAAAAGGAAGTTATGTTTCTTGACTCTTTGAATTAAATTACCACTAAAACAACCTGAAACTGGCTTTTTTTTTTTTTGAGTAAATTTCTGGTTTTGATTAAATTTATTTAATAGAGGAAAATTCAGTCATTTTATTTCTTCTTGAATCAATTATTAAGTTGTAGTTTTTCTAAGAAATTTCCATTTTATCTAAGTTCTCATATGTTTTAGAAACATTTATTTCATAGTTTTATCTTTCTGGTCTCAGCAGTATCTATAGTTGTCTTCTTTTTTATTTCTAATATTGTTTATTTGTACTGTTTCATCTTTTCTTGGAGCCTAAAAATGTCTATTTTATTAGTTTTTTCAAAAACTGAACTTTTGCCTTAGTTGATTCTCTCTACTGTATATTTGTTTTCCATTTGATTAATTTCCACTCTTATCTTTATAGTTTCCTTCCTTCTACTTTCATTGTGTTTATTTTGTTGTTCTTCTAACTTCTTAAGTCGCTTAGCTCATTTATTTTCAGCTTTATTCTTTTCTAGCATAAGCATTTAGAGCTATAAATTCACTATAAAGCATGCTTCAGTTGTATCTCACAATTTGGACATGTGTTTGTTGTTACTCAACTTTAACTATGAGTTATTTAGATAGCCTTTTAAAAATTAATTTCAAGGGTATGAATTTTTCTACATCTCTGTTTATTATTGATTTCTAACTTATTGGAAAAATGGTCTACATGATAAAGATACTATGAAATTATGTCTTAGGATGGGGTCAGTTTTGACAACATTTTCTTATGCAACTGAGAATAAGATGTAATCTCTCATTTGGGGTTATTTATCTTTCATGTCGAGATTGTTAATAATGTTAACCTAAGTTTTCACATACTTATAAAAAATTTTCTGTGCTTGATTTATCAGTTACTGAAAGAAGTTTGTAAATTATTATGCTCTTATTGTTAATTTTCCCATTATGGTCTTGTGCATTTTGAAGCTATGCTACGAAGTTTACACAGATTGCATCCAAAGAATTAAGTTTTTATTATCATGCAGCAATCCCCTTTACGCCTGATAACTTTTTAGCATCAAAGACTATTTGACTAACGTAGCATCTGTTTATCTATCATTTATTTATCCCTCATTTTCTTGATAGATATTGGATTAGTATATATTTTCTTATTTTATTTTACTTTTGACATTTCTGTATACTCATGTTTTAGGTGTTGCTTTTCATCCCATTTGATAATATATGACTTTTAACTGTTAAGCCTATTGAATTTATAGTAATTAATATTACTGACAAATCTGGGCTTATTTCTTCAATTTCACTTTGTGCTACATCTGATTTTGCAGTAGTTATCTTTTTTCTTCTTGTTGTTGTTTTCTTTTGGTCTGATTAATTTTAATTTCTTCACTGCAGTGCTTCAACACCGTGTGTCTAGCTGTTGAATTTTTTTAGTATATCACATTGGGAATGTCCTGTGGATCCACATCTTTCCTTGAAGATGATACATTTCATTTGGGGGAAGTTCTTAACTTAGCATCTTCTGCTTGAATATTACCTTTCCATTATTCTATTTCTGGAATGCTGAGATAGCTTTCAGAAGTTCCCCTTTTATGCTCCAAGAATCTTAACTAACCTTTGTATATCCTATGAGCATTTTTCTCTTGATTGCAATCTGGGTGATTTCTTTGGATCCTTCTTCCATTTTACCATTTCTCTCTCCAGTACCAAAGAAAGAAAGATGCCCAGACAGTGGAGCCCAGCATTTAAGTGACAGCTCCTCTAGGGACATCAGGCAGCTCTGAAGTGAGACCAACAGAAGTCTTAGAAGCAGAAGAGAGGTCTTAACAAATTTGCACAGTACAGGACAAAAACTGAAGTTCAGAGCTACCGAGGAGGAAGAGTACCCACAAGCCCTTGAGGTTTGGCACTGGAACCATTTAGGGCTATACTCCAAGAGGAAAGGTGAACTGTGAGTTGACTTGCTTTTATAGCTTCAAATTATCTAAAGCCACGTACTTAGACTGAGGTGATTTTGGATTGCAAGTGCCTGGCCTCGCCAACCTGGAGAAGCAAATGTAAATCCTCTCTGAAGAACGGAAGCATTGTTCCCGAATGTTCTAGTTTCTTACCACAGAAGGTCAATTCCATCATCCTTAGCTTTCTGGAATGAAGTCTCTGGGGCTGATTACTGATGCTCTAATATAGTCATGGAGCTATAATGAGAAAAGTCATAAAGCAGAAGGAGGGATCAGTTGAGACACGCTTTTAGGTTTTGTTGGGCATTTTGATAAACTGCACTGTCTTCCACAGCTTTTCTGTATTAAAAGAAAAAAAAATCACCACTCTCAAACTGACTGATTTGCCACAGCCACCATTAATTATACTGTGACAGATTTAAGTGATTCTATGAAGGAAACAAGGATACTTCTTGTTCAATATTAAGTGTTAGGGACATGTGATGACATCTGTGGTCTGTCACAGACAGGGAATTAAGAGATGTGGTTTTTTTAGGTCATGTTTCTGTTATACACTACAACCTTGCTTGGGCCTGTAATGTACTTTCTCGGAACCAGTGAAATGTGCCATCACTGTGTTTAGAACATGAATAGATTTGCAGATTCACAACTAAGAGATAGGATGAAAAACTCTCTAGGGGGAATTTATAATATGGAAAATCATATTCATTCTTACAGTAGTCTGATTTCATGTTGCTTTCATAATACAAACTACAGAAGGTGAATTTGTCAATTTTCTCTAGCATGGTGAGGTAGGCAGCAGTTAAACTTTTAGTTAAATCCCAAATAATTGAAATTACCTGAGAAGATTCTTAGAATGAATATTCTGGGATGAATCTTACTCCAAGCTTTAAATATCATCTTTCCTCCACTCCAGGTTGACCCCACTCCCCAGTTATTATTTCACTTTAATTTATTTCCTTTACCTCCGCTTCCACAATCTGTAGATAGATTTTTGCTTATTTGTTACTACTTTAAGCTCAGGCTTCCCCGTGGGCAGTGAGGCCCATGAGGACAGAGATGTTGACAACTACCTTCTCCACCCTGTTCACAACAGACACTCCAAGGCCTAGAAACCAGTAGGTGTTCAGAAAACCTATGAAGGAATGAAGGGATAAATAAATAAACCAGAAGAAATCCCTGCAACATTACCAGGAATCTTTTCTGTAAAGAGTTCCAGAGACGGTTTCCATGACCAACTCATTGACAAACACACTACACTGGTTTACGACAGTGATTTTCAACTCAGGAGACTATATGAGAATCTTTGATGGCATGAGGGGCAGGGCCAGATCCATGAGCATTTGACTAGTGCAGTCGCACAGGGCTGACTCAGAAGGGCTGCCCTCTGTCCCCTTCCACACTTGGGACTCAAGGCTCTGCAGTCACCATCTTAGAGTTCTTCATCATTTTTTCTTCGAATTTGTGTTCTGTAAATGAAGTTCAATGGGACAATGGAGGGTGAGCCAGAAGGTTGGTGCCTGGCAATCTTGCCTCTCCCACGTCTGCCCCACCAGGAGGGGTTGGCTGCTGACTGTGCCTCCCATCCCTACCCTGCCCCTGCCCAGCAACTGTCGCCACTCTTGCCCCACATGGAACTGGGCATGAGTTAGGAGGGGGTAGGGACTGGGGGGTCCGTGAGGGTCCGCTTTCCTCAGGAAGTTTTAAGTTAAATAAGAAACCATGACAGGTGGAGAAAGACTATGGAACAAAAGAAAACATATTTTCAGTGTCTTTTGCTCTGAACTAATAGAATTTTCCATAACAGACACAAACAATGACATCCTTTAAATTATATTTTCTTGGTGGAAACATGATTTCACTAAAAAGGTAAGCTTAAAAAAAAAAGGCTAGCTACTTTTTATTGAAAAAAAGTATTTTGTTTATTGGAAGAATTGCATGTAAGCACCTTACTCACTAACTCTTAATATTACCCATTTTTATTCTTCAGGCTTTTTGCTTAAAACTTCCCTTCTCCCCTTCCCCACCATTCCTTCAAAACTTAAAGCTTTCAGTACCAATACTTGCTTTAGACAAAGTTCCAGTAGCTCCCAGTTTGCTCTCTGACCTCTTTGTTGTCGTTCGACTCCTTAGGTATGTGCCCAGGGGTTTTCCTTTCTCTTGAGGGCTCCAGTCTTCCCTCTACATCACTTTGCAGAAGTCTCAAGTGCTGAAATGTCAGTGGAGAACCTTGAGTCCCCCAAGAAAAGGTCCATTTAAAACCAGGTGCAGCGATAGCCAAGAAGCTGTCTGGGAAATGCTGAGCCTCTTAGTTAAACAAAGAAGTCCGATTCTGAAGCAGACTGTGCTGGGGGACCTTGCCTACCAATTAGAAACACCAGTTATTTTTCTTGACTGTGTCCCAGCCCTTGGGTGACTTCACCAATATTTTGCTAGGTTTCCACGTTTCAGAAGTCTGTTCCCCATCAGCCTGCCATGCCATTCATCTCCAAGTTTCTCCACTAGGACCTATTTATCCAGGGAAGGAGCAACTTTATTTGTATTACTTATTCTGCGTTAGGGATGACCTCCTTTTCTATTTCCACCACTAGCATCCTACTAGGGATTTCTTGATCTTGTCCCTTGTTCACCAAACCTCAGCTAGAGTATCTAATTCAACCTCTTGCCCTCTGCATGTATGCCTGTGTGTCCTTCCCCAGCAGCACCCATCAGCCAGTTACTGTCCAATGCAGGCTACTTGCCCAACACTAGCATTATTGTATAGAGCAACCCATGACTACCTTTGGGCCCCGTAAGAAGGTCATGACTCCCTACTCCCCACATTAAGAGGATCAGAGCTTAGAAGCATAGCTTTTCAATTCTGTTTGATTTCAAAATTTATGACCTTTCTATTAGATTGCAGAACTGGTATTCCTGTAGGCAGATAAAAGCATAGAAAGTTGTTCAATAAAATGGAAATATGCTTTGAAACATATTGAGTAACTCTTACTGGGCCACAGACCAGTTAAAGAGGATGCCATCTCATTGCACAGGGATAAGGCCTACCTGAGGGACCAGCACAGGACAGCCTTTGTGAACCAGGTGGGTAGGGCTAAGCACTTGCAATCTAAAATCACATCAGTCTGAGTATATGGATTTAGATAATTTGAAGCTGGAAGAACAAGTCAACTTGCAGTTTGGGTCTAACACAGCAGAATTCTAAAGCAGAATCTCAATTTCCTATAGCCACCTCACTGTAAATTTTCCACGTTCCCCCTCAGGACAACCTATTAAATGTTGCAAGAGGGGATGGCTGTAGAGAAGAAAGGGAACAACAATAAAGGCAATCTTGTAGTAACCTGTAATGGAAAAGAACATGAAAAGGAATATATGGATGTATATGTATGACTAAAATATTATGCTGTACACCAGAAGTTGACACAACATTGTAAACTGATAATATTTTAATTAAAAAAAATAAAAATAAAAACATCAAAAAAAACAGTAAAGGCAAATTCCTATTTATAGCTTGGACATGAAGAATATTCACTAGGACCTTCCCTGATAAACACCAGTCTTTTAAAAGAGGAGAAGTTCTTAGCTTTGCTGTGTAGAGAACTCTTGTGGTCCTGCCCAGTCCTCCTGACCCCATCCAAGCTAAGCTCCTCTCTTTCTTTGCTTGTAGGTGCCCAATGAGCTCCCATCTTCCAGACTCAAACTTTAAATCAGGGGCTTTTGACCTGGGGCTTCTGAGGCTTTATAAATTCCTTGGACTTGTGTGTCTGTGTCTGTTTGAATGTGCATTTACAAAAAAAAAAAATTTGTGGGGGAGGTAACTAAGTTTATTTGTCTGTTTATCCAACGGAGGTGTTGGGATTGAACCCAGGACCTCATGCATGCTAAGCAAGCCCTCTACCACTATACCCTCCCCTCTGGATGTGCATTTTTTAAAAAGGATATTCAATGAACTTCATTAGATTTGTAAAGGGTGATCATTATCCAAAATGTTAAATCTTCATCTTAGTTGATTTGTGGCCAAGTGGCTTTGTTGACCAACATGTGAGACATGAGGACGTTTTAGACCAAAGCCATCCTTGCATGTTCCTGGCCAAAGGCTGCTAATTGAAGTTAGATCTCATAATTCATGAGCCCAGGATTATGACTTGTGATCAAAAACCACAAGAAGACAAGCGTGCGAGACAGTGGTTTTCAGAACATGTGTCAGAATAGCTAGGATTCCACAGGACGCCGCAGGCTTTTCTCTAGGGAGTGACCAAGAGGTGGGGTTTCATATCGAGGGGCAAACCCAGTGATCCCTGTGCCATATGATTTATATGTTGCAGTTACAGTTCAATACCGCTTTTAAAAATTTTTATTAGAAAAATAAGGTAAGAGACTTTGTTTCAAAGTTTGAAAGTTACTGCTCCAGGATGTCACAGCTTCTTCTTTTATCACTGATTCTCAGGATCTGGTGGTTGGGACAACATAACTTCACCAGAAGATGATGCACTCAAACACTGAATTTATTAATAAACACTACTACCAGTACATATACCACCTCTAGTTGTGTTTAATAAATAAATTTCACTAGGAGGATGCCTAGGTGACATTTTTGAGAAGAATTCTGAGCCAGGCTGGTTCAGCAGGAAACAGGAGAGTTAGTAATTAATGATATCTTCCATAGTCTCGAGGAAGGTGTTGCATGTTTAGACCCCTATCCTGGGTTATCTGGGGGCCGTAGCTAGCCTGACCCTGTACCGCACAAAATATAATTTCCAACATAGTTATTTTGTCTCCATGGAAACCAAGACTTCAATTCAACCGTTTTTATCAATTTGATAAACTATAAACCCCAGAGACTCCACTCCCTCCCACCTCTTCCTCGGCTGCTTTGTCAGACTTGACCTTGGACCCACAGTTACCAACTCTGTTGGTAACACCCTGACTTCTAGTTCTGTGCAGACAGGAACATTAGCTCATAAAAGGGGAGCAATGTGGCCCAAATTACCGAATTATTGACTCTTATTCAGCCTTCCATTGTGAACTCCAGGTAAACTACTCCTGACTTCCTCAGCTGTTGGATGATTTCGTTGCATAGACATCTTTTCTTTCCAAAACTCTTACCTCAGTGTATAGAATGTGAGTGTGTGTGTGTATCCATGTGTACTCATGTAATTAAATTCTGTATCTCCCACTAGTCTGTGAGCTCCAGGAAAGTCTATTTTTACTCATCATTTTATTCTCGGATTCTTGTATATTAAAAAAAAATCTGTCGCTCTTATTCTACCCTAAGATGTGTTATTACTACTACTTGCTAAAATTGAATCTTACAAAGTGAAAGGACAGACAATGGAAGGGGAGAAGATGACAAGAGAGACAGGAAAATCACTTCATCTGAGAACCTTAGCTACCCTCTAGAGCATGTTGCCTTGGAGAAAGTAGTAGGAGAGCTTTGCAGGGGCCAGAATATGTACAATAATGGATTTTATTCCAAGTAGGAACCAATGAGAAATTGATCATAGGGATAGGACAGAGAAAGCAGGAAACCTAGTTAAGAGGCTATGATGGGAGGCCAGACACGACATGACAGTCATTCATTCCAGAAAGGGTGGGGAAGCAGTGACAACAGCGACAGGTGGTCAGATTCAAGGTGTATTAGGAGGGCAGCCCCAATGGCACTTGCTGCTGGATTGAGTGTGGAGGGTACGGGAAAGAGAGAAATCTCTTATGATTCCTAGTTTGAAGACCTGAGCAAAATATTATGCTACTTATTCAGTTGGAGAAGCTTGGAGTAGGATTTCTTTTGGGTGGAAATACAAAAAGTTCTATTTTGGGACATGTTATGTTTGAGATGCCTATGAGACATCCCAGTGGAAACTTAAAATAACCAGTTACATACACAAGACTGAATCTCAAGAGGGGAGTTGTAGCTGAAGAATATAAACTCAAGCCTACTGAAGGTGTTGTAAACTATGACACAGAAGGAGATTCACTAGGACAAGAGCGTAAATAGAATAAAAAAAAAGAGGCCTGAGGTCTGAAACCACAAGAAGTCCAACATCTAGAGGTCCAACATCTAGAGGTTGGGATGGGGAAGAAAAGCTAGTAGCAGGGAAGGAGCTGTGAGGTTCCAAATACCAAGAGAGTGGTGTCTCAGGCACTGAAAGAAAGAAATGTTCCAAGGAAAAACTCATCAGCAGTGCCAAATGCCACTGAAAGCTCAAGAAGCAAAGAACTGACCACTGGTCTGGCCAGTTGGAAGCCAGTGGGTTCCATTAACAGGAACAGTTGCTGTGGAATACTGTGGGTGAAATCTGATTGAAGTGCATTCAAAATATTATGGATATATTGAGTATACATAAATCACCCCAGGGATTTTACTAAAGAAGAACAAAGAAATGGGCTAGAATTGGGTGTGGGGTCAAGGGAGGGTTTGGTTTGTGTATGACAGGGGCTATTAACTTGAAGCCTGTGGGAACAATCTAGTTGAGAGAGATAAAATAATGATGGAGAGGAGAGGAAATAATAATTTCTGGAGATGGGATGAGACCATGGGCCCTGCAGGAGCACAGAGCTCATCTCTGTAACACAAGGGAAGTTGACCCATGAGCGTATGTAAAGATTGGTTACTTTGGTGCTGGGAAGATGAGGTCATTCTCCTCTGAACGCTTCTATTTTCTCAGTGAAATAGTAAGTGAAGTCACCAGCTGATAGGAATGAGAAGGTGGAGCTGACGGTTTGATGACAGAGGCGATGATATAAATTCGCCTTCTTGGAGAGGAGGAAAGCAAACACCCCAGGGAGATGCAGAAGGCCTCATTAATATCACTCTCCCTACTTCCTTCCATTGCTCACGGCCAATCCTGGACACAGATGGCCCATTCCTTCCAAAAACATGACTGTTAAGGAAAATCTATTGAATTATTGGTCAAAACTGAGATGTGTTTTATGTGACCGGAGACCTCAGTTTACTTGCGTGTACCATGTACATTGAAAATTTGCTGCTTCCTACCTTTTGAAAAGGTAGACTGCTAATATGAATAACAAATGTGAAATCCTTTGAAAGAAAAATTGTATTTTATGTGTCCAAGGCAGAGATGGGACAAACCAAATACCGTTATCTGCAGGAAGAATATCCTCTTTTTGAGTGGAGTTGACTAGAGATGTGAAGTGGACAAAGTAAAACAATCTCTTTGATATTAACAGCAGTGCATTAAATTTCTACTTTTCCTATTTTTAACTTCATGCTTAGAGAGCTTTCACCAATGAGGCATGCCACAACTCAGTTCCCAGCTGTTAACATTAATATTAAAAAGAAAAGTCACCGGAAACAACTTAAAGAACCCCAGAAAGACCAGATTACACCCCTGCACTATGTTTGTCAGCCTGTTGGCGTCCCCAAAGACTTGTAATGTAGTGGTAACTATGTCAAGCTTAATTAGACTCAAAATACGTTTTTAACACATAGAACCATTCAGTGAAATAAGTCTAAAATACAGGGGGGGCAAAGTGATTAATACCTTTTACATTCTTTTACTTGTGTTTAGTTTTGGCGGCTTTGAAATAAGACAGTATCCATTAGATTAATGAAGATATGTGAAAATGTGATCTTCAGAGGAAATCTGCCTGATTTACATAATAAATAGACAAATATTCTTCTGTTAGGAAATAAAGAACAAATTGAGGGGGGGAGCAAACACAAAGATGGTGGGTAAAGCCAGAGGCCCATAAATGTGTTCTGAGTTATTTGTAAATGTTTTGTTTACTTGTCTGATCCCTCTGTAACTTAGCAGTGTTGTATGAGGAAATGGTCAAAATTCTTAGAAGCTATTTTGAACACTCACATAGCCTGAAGTTAGTAAATCCTACAGTCCCCTTGGCAAACTCTCCATGTTCTCCCTTTGGAAATATGATAAAATTGTTTATTCAATTTGTCAGTTTTCCGTTTCTGAGTTTCTTCATTGAATTCATTATCTTCTTTATGTAACCAAGCTGTCCCAAGCATTGTATGGCCAGAGTTACAGAGAGAAATTAAGGATTCGAGTAATAATAAAGAATAATAGTTTGTATAACACCAAGTTTTGTTCACTGTAAATGAGATGAGGCAGTTATTTCAGTTTTAAAACACACTGCATAACACTAAATATGTCTCCCAAGTTGACTTTAAGAAATGAAGTATATCTTCTCCATATCTGTGACAAGACAGTTTTTCCTCTGCACTGGGTGCCATGTGTTCCAGTGCTGGGGTGTGAAGGTTTGTGAGACGATGGGCACAGCATGTCACTGAGGCTGGAAAGCCCTTCAGACCCAATGCTCTTGACCTTCTAGGTCTGCCTGGGAGATAATGACCATGAGAACGGGCAGCTAGGATGGGTGAGAGTAGCACAGGGAAGCCCAGACTTCGTTTATTCTCCTTACACCTGGAGGAATCATGAGGGGCTAGCCGTAGGAGTGGTGATTATCAGCCACTGAAGGCTTTTCCTTCAGTAAGCAATGAGGATATCACTACAAAGACCAAAACTTCTGTGTTTCAGTGACTGTCGTAGGAATGGGACTTCTAAGCTCACCTGTTCTCTCCATGGGACAACAGTAAGTAGACAGTCCCATGGAATTGTTTAAAATTCCCGTGGAGAATCTTGGCCTTAACATTGGAAGAGGAAACTTGGAAAAGAGCTAGGACATTCTCTTATGGGTAGACTCCATGCAGCCATTTAATTTAAATGCTACTGGGGGATGGGTATAGCTCAGTGGTAGAGCACATGCTTAGCATGCACAAGGTCTTGGGTTCAATCCCCAGCACCTTCACTTAAAAGACAAAAAAAAGCTATATACTTCAAGGTGAGATAAGATATATCAGCTACATTTGTTACCCTAGAAACATGGGAAAACAGAGTCCTTCATTAAAGAATTAGTAACTGTTTGGTACATAAATTCTGCCTTAATTTTGTAATATATCTGGAAAAGGTATTAAAGAAGTAGCCCAGCCTCCCAAATTATGGTGTTAAACAGACCTGCCTCTTTCCTCTTAAGGAAAAACACAAAACACACAATTCTTTGCACATCATGACCACTCAAACTTTTTAAAATTTTGAATTAAATAGTGCTGAGATTTTAAAGAAATTGTTGAAATATGCTGCATTATTCATAATGAACCATCTCTTCAGTATTAAAACAATCAGTCATCTGATTGGATGAGGTTATTGTTGGATAAGTCTTGTAGTTCCTTAAAAAAATTTTTTTTGGTGTTAAAATGAATCTGTATACTTAAATTTATCTACAGTTCTGAGTTCAAAATACTCAATAGGCTCATTAAGTATATTTTTTTCTCAATTACAGAATTGAAAAATACAAATTAGAAAAGTGTTGGGTTATTTCCAAAAGATAATCATTAATGTGGGTTCAGCATTTTAGAAACTGTTTTCACATACATGATCTCATTTGTTATTCATTACAACCTCATAGGTTGAGAATTTCCCCATTTGATAAATAAGTTAATAAAGGCTCCAAGAAGATAATTAACTTTAATATCAGTAAGAGGCTAAGATGCAAGTCCTCTGTATCCAAATACCATGTCTTTCTCACTGCTGTGCACAGTCTGACATGACATAATACTGTAAATGTGTCACAAAGTAGAACATAAGCAGCCTTCTTGAAATCCCAGAATTCATCCATTAGTCTACCTAGCTTGCTTTTGAGCTAGCATAAACCCTTTCTTTACATTCCATTTAATGACTGATCTTCTCTAGCTGTCGATACAGATCTCTGTAGTCTTTAGCTAGTAGGATATCTCCCCTGCCATGTTTCTCTGGTCTCCTAGCCACAGGTTTATACTTTGTGTCACCACCCCACTGGTTATAGCCCTTTGGCCAGAGGTAAACAGCTTCTCCAAGTTGAGCATCTCAGATTTCTTCTGGAAGAAATTTGGAATGAGGACTATGAAAGAAATAATCAGTGTCTGCTTTACTCAACTTAAATCATGAATATCCTGAACCATGGAGTGACCAATTTCCTCCTTCTGGACTAGAGGAAGAAAGAAGCACAGACATGAAGAGGAGAAGAAAGGATAAATTCTTGGCCTTGAATTCCATAAACTGTACCTTTCCTCAAAATAAATCCTACCCCCACCCTTTTCTTTTTTTTGCTTAAGCCAGAGCCAGGAGGTTTTACTATTTACAACTAACATCCCAAATAATGTATCTGATAATCCACAAAACTCATCTTAATCACTTCATCCCCAACTTTTGAGCAGACTTCCAACTTCAGAGGGAATCTCTAGGCCCTTGGAATCTTATGCCTGATACAAGTGTCTTTGTTTATCTTGGGGCTCTGAGTCACACCGGACAGTCTAACAGTGTAACTTAGAGTCAGGGCTGGCCACATCAGATAGTAACAACGTGTTTAGAGTGAGGGCTTTGGGTCATAAGGTATCAGCTGACCTCTGGAGAGACTGGAGGCAGAGATCAGCCATGTGGGCAATCAGTCATGCTTAACTTATGGAGCTGTAATGAAAACTCTGGACACCAACATCAGGGGAGCATCCCTGGTTGGCAATACTAAATGGTGATTGTCACATATGTGTATATTTTGAACCAGCTGTCTTTCTCAATAGCTATGTACACCTGGTTACATCTTTTCACTTCCTGGAGCAAAAGTTTTCTCACTTATAAAATCACAAAAATAATACGTAGCTCAGTGAGTTGCTCTGATTGAATAAAAGAACAATAGAGTGGTGCAGACACTCAATAAATACATATTGTTTTTTGGGTGTGGTGCAGACATAGACATTCTCACCTGGGGCCAGTCCTGCCCCCATCTCTGAAATTTGTGGACATGTATGTTGTTGTAGCAATGCCTGGAGGGTTCTCCTGACATTTAGTGGATGGGCTCAGTAAGGCTAAATGTTCTGTAATTCTTTGGGTATTATAATACAATAAAGAATGTTCCTTCCCAAAAGGCCGATATTATTTGCATTGAGAAATATGGGAAAGAGTAACAAAAGAAAAGGTTGAAGAAGCGAGATGATTCTAGATCACAGAAGTTTTGAATATAAGACTACAGAGTTCACTCTTACAGACAAGGATGAGCCAATGAACTTTTTAAATAGGAAGAAACCACATCAATGCTTTCGGAAGACGGACACAGGAGGGGCTCCCAGGATAAACCGGAAGTAGGGGAGCCTGGGAAGAATGTTACAGATTGGCAGGTGCTCACCGTTGCCTCAGCATGAAGCACCAGAGCCTTGGTAAGTGTGCCACAGGGCCTTCTTGAACCCCCAAGAAGCTTGTGGCAGATTAGAAAAGAAGTACTTCTTTTCACACTGTTATACAAATTCCAAAAATCTCCCCTTCCCAGGTGGACACAGCCCTGTGCCAGAATGTACGACTTGAATTTTAGTCCCTTTGCCTTTTGGAAGAGTCACCTTTTTCAGTAGTGTTGATGGTACAAGAGGGGATGGACAGGAAGGGTCAAATTCCAAAAGGAACACAAAGGAAGAAGGAGGGGATTGATTGTATCTGGGGGGAAAATAAGAGAGAAAGAGTCAGAGCTGACTCCTCTGTGTGAAGCCGGGAGGGTTTTACAATGGTGGTGGCGTTATTAGAAAGAGGTAGGTCAGAAAAAGTTTGGGAGATGAGATTATAAATTTAGTTTTCGACATTTTGAGATGAAGGTGCCTTCTGGACTTAGCAAAAAAGAAATGTCTTAAGGCCATTGATGACAACAGAGCAAGAAGATTGAGCCTGAAGAGGACCATAGTAGGGTGGTTAACAGCTGTGAAAAATAAGCACAAAAATTGCTGGTGATTCAAAAAAGTAGAGGTTATTTTTGTTATTGTTGTTTATAATATAAACAGTCCAAGGCCAATGTTCCTGGGCAGGAAGAGGCTCTCTTCCGTATGGTAAATCTTCCTGGGCATGGTCCATCTTTGGCTTTGCTTTTTTCCTGGGATCCTTCAGTATCATCTGTATCCATCCAGCTACAGGGGAGAGGAGAGCGTAGCAGAGCCACATCCACCACTTAAAAAGCTTGGCCCAGAGGTGACACACATATCACTTCTGTTGGCATTCTGTTATGAGTCACATGGCCACATCCAACTGCAGGGGAGGCTGGGAAGTGTAATCTACCATATGTTCAGGAAAAGAGAACTCTTATTTTTGATGAATAGCCCACAGCCTCTGCCTGAGGGGAGACCTAACTTTCCGCTCTTTAAGTAGAAGGTCTGTGAAGGCAGAGACACTGTTGGTCTTCTTCACTCTTTCTCCATCACCTGGTACGTTGCCTGACACCTGACGAGAGTGCAGCATCTGTCACATAAAGGTCTATCTGACGCTATGGGGAAAAATAATCTCAAAAAGAGAAACTATATAAAAGAAAGAGAGATAAAAGGGTATTTTAACAACAAAAATAACCATCTGTGGAGGACCTGGTACATACCTAACCTTCACAGCAATCCTGCAAGGTTGTGGATTTTATCTACCACATTTTGAATACGGCAGAACCATGCCTCTAAAATGTACACCGCTAGAAAAGCTCAGAGGCAGCGTTCAGCCCCAGGTCTTCTGACTCCTTGTGCCGTAGTCTTTCTAGAACACCTACTCCCATGTAGTGGGGGAGGAGTAAGGAGCCCTGACTCTCGCGTTGTACCCTAGAAGGAGAGTGATGCTTGGGGGACGCACGGAACGGCCGCAAAGGTAAGTCAGGTGACCTGGCAGAGTCAGCTTTCTTGGGTTACTCGGGGGCATTTGCAGAGCTGCCTGGGAAATCAGGAACCACCCCATATATAACAGCATTGAATGTCATGCTTTGTTGCTTCATTCAGCAAACCTTCCCAAGAGAACTCCCAGCTGTTGCTGCCGACCTTGGCTTGGCCGCTACTTGCAGTAACTCTGGCTTTCCTGTCTCTGACCAAGACTTCTACCACGTGATGGCCTATGACTGTCTGCCTTCCTTAGCAGCCACCTCTGCTGATGTCACGTAAATGCCACCTGCCCCTCATAAAGGAGGAAAACAAGCTCCTCATGTTTTAAGTTTCACTCAGTCAGAACTCTAGGAACCTCCTATTGGCTTTATCATCTAGAAGTTTCTGGAACCTGGGTACTTCCCTTCTCTTCACCCTGCTGCTGTCAGTTCTCCCCCGAACCATTTTCACAGGCCCCTGTCCAACCTGCCTGACTTCGTTCTTATCTCCCCCTCTGATTTATCCTCCACAAGACAGCAAGAGTACTTTTTAAAATGTTCCTATGCCACCTCTTCGTTTAAAATACTACTTGCTTTGGCCTTAGTGTAAAAATCAAAGTCCTTGGCAAGGTTTTAGATCTCAGAAGATTGAGACCCACCTACCTCCCGGGACACTTGCTTCCTCAGCTTCTGTGCCCTGGACACACCGGCCTTCTTTCAGGTTCTCACACATCCTGTGCTTTCTTCCCTTCTTAGACCATCACACGTGCTGCCCTTCCCAGCTCCCAGCTGAGCTGTCTCCTATCCATTCTGCATATCTCAGTTCAACTGTTATCTCTTCACAAGTTACTTCCCTGTTGTTCAGCCTAAATCAGGCCTCTCCATGCTCCCTGTGTTTTTCCTTTATAAGACAGATCGCAATCTGTGATTAAACAATCGTGTGTGTGTGATTATTGGATTAATGTCTATTTCCTCCACTATTGTGTCACCAATACTAGCACAATGCCAGTTGTACTTAACAGGTACCTGGATGGAGGAAATGAATGAGTTTGCCATTAAAAAAATAAAAAATAAAAAAAAAAAAAAACCAGAATGTGTTTCCCTGGCCGAACAGCCCACACCATGTAGAACCCTTGGAAAAGGACTTTCAAATTTGAATCACTTCATAGTGCCTCTTCTTGTTTGTAACTTGAATAATTTTATTTCAAATAAAAGTACTTTGTGGTTGAAAAGTCAATAAATTAGTATGAATCACAGCAGGAACAACAATTATTAAACTTTGTAGTATTGGTGACATTCTCTTCTGAGTATAAATTTGAACGACTTTATTAGTAAAAGGGTGACCCTTTCATGTGCTTTTCTGCTCATCTCGATTTACAATATTTAGAAGTCTTTGTTCTTCAAGTTTTATTTTTCCTTTAAGAATTTTCATCCAAAAGTTTAGTAAATGAAGTATATATATATATACAGTTCATGAACATATTTTAAGACTTTTGGGACATACTCAAAACAAAAGCTATTTTGAGGCTTAGGAAATAGCTTGTCTGAATATTGCCAAGTGAATTTGGAATAACCTTTCTGTGAGATGCAATGAAAAAGCAAGGCAAGAACTTCAACATTCTCAGTTCAAGGTTACAAGGAAATGTGAACAAAAAGTGTTTCTCATCCTGTTAACACTTGGACACATAGAACATAAAAACAGTGTCTTCTTTCATTTAAAATTTTTTTTTAAACACATAGGGAACCTTTGACCGTTTTTTGACTTTAAGCATCTCTAGGAGGGACCCACATAGATTTTGCCCTCTTTTTCTCCTTCCCAACTTCTTACCATTATGTTTAATGAACCCTGGCTTCCTGGGCATCCTACTGTATACATGTGGGGTGAGCTGGCACTGGGAGAGGAAGAGAGGGAAGCCAGATGCTGCGTGTGTAACTGTAACGTCAGGACTTCCCTCTTGTCTGCCAGCTGAAGGAGAAAGGAAAATGCCTCATTCAAAACACATTAAACATAAGTGCCCTTTCTAAAAATGGGCAAAGATAGATGGGTGCTGGCAGACTCAGGCCAAGTAGTTACTCAGGGTGACAACAATGCTTAGGGCAGGGATGACTACAGCTCTTAGGAATGAGGGACCCTATTCTGAAGGGTCTATGTCTTGAATCACATGTTTTGCTCTATAATGAGGAACTCCAAAGCCCCAAGTACCATTTTGTTCATATGAAAATTGCTAACTATTGTTAGGATGTTGTATATAAAGTAAGTGTATTATGTACATAATATAAAGATTTTAAAATAAAATAAAAGTATTTTTTAGGGAGTGAGCACATGCAGAAATAACTTACTTTATAAACTGAACCTGGCACCCAAAGGGAATTTCAGGTTGAACTCAACATAGTAAGGCTAGTGCCCCTACTGGTGAAGGGAGGCACAGCACACTCAGCACGTTGGCTCTTGTCAATGCCCACCTACAAGGAGAAGACTTGATAAGAACTGGGCACGAGAGTCAGGGTATTTCCTAGAAAGCAAAGGCCAGCATGGAGCAGTGGAGCAGGGCAGTTGCAGAGAGAAGAGCTGACAGTGAAGACGAAAACTGAAACATGTTTCTACTGGTTAAAAAGAAATTCTTGCATGAAAACAAAGGCTGACTGCCTGTGGCGGTCTTGGAGCAGACCAGCCCATCTGGGTCTTCTTTGCCCAGTGCTTCCCCATTAGTGTACTTGGGCAAACTTGTTCCTAGAATAATTCCTCTCAGTTTTTAGAAAAGAACCTTAGAGGGTGTACAATCCAGTTTATGCATTTTATAGGTGAAACATTAGAACCTAGAACCAGACATGGGGAAAATACATTTGCTCAGTAAACCTAATTACCTCCCCACCAAAAAAAAAAAAAAAAAAAATCAAGGAAAAAAAGATTTAAAAGCAACGGAAATGTACTTCTCACTCATGCAACAGTTCAAGGCAGGTGTCGATGCTGGCAGGCCTCTCTCCTCAATCTATCATGTGGCTCTTCCATCCTCCATGGATGCAGCATCCTCTGTATCCAGCTGGCAGATGCTGAAGGAGAGCATAAAGGACCCACACGCACATTTCTGAGAAGCCCCAGCCCAGATGTGACACAAGCCACCTCCACTCCAAGCCAAGGTAGAAAGGGAAGTGAATTCTGGGTAATTGCCTGGCTATTGTCCTTTTACTAAAGCAGAACAGGGACTGGAGGTTGGTAGATAGCTGACAATCTTTGCCACAGTCACTCTTTCCAATACATTACTTAAGGCTAAGTCCAAAGTAATTGAAGGGAAACAAATCAAACCTACAGCTCATTCTATTCTTTGGATTTCTCCAATTTGTCCATGATTTATTGAGGGCCTAGTCTGAGTTAAACATCATAATAATACATCCCTAACTTCTCAAAGCCTATATTAACTAACAAGGAACATAAGGCTGTGTACAATCAAATATAAGCTGCACATATAAGATTTAAAAAATCAATGGCATACTCAAAGTCAAAGTGAAATTAACTTTCTATATTACCTGAACACAAAACTTCTACTTATTTTTTTCAAATAATCAGTCAGTAAGTTAAAACACATTCTCTGAACATACACTTTGCACAGGGCACCATCTTCAGCCATGCTCTGAGTATAAACAAATATAATATTTGCATCCTGACCTTAAAGAGTTTCCTTTAGTTGGAGAACTAAAAATATAAGGCAATATATAGTTTCTTTTTCAATTTTAAAACCTGCAGTGCTGCTGTTACACGTCTAAGCTAAAGTCATTTCATTGCTATATATAAACCCTAGCTCCTTCTTACTGGTTTTTGTTTTGTTTTCTCCTGGGTGGTTTTTATTCTTAAAGCATTTCCCATCAAATATTTCAGGTATATGAGATTACTTTGTCTCCTTTATCACCAGCTCTCACTGTAGACAAGGCAAGAAATGCTGCAGCCTTGGTCTAATTACAGCTTAGCCAAATGAGCGCATACTGCACAGTGTCAGCCCAAACCAACAGGCCACCCACCACGAGAGGGAAAAAGAAGACACTGGTTCCTCCCACAGAGAACTGGGAGAGCTTTCGATAGAAACAGGAGATAATTGTGTTTTGTCATTGGCAAGTGCAAATAGTGCCTAGCACAGCAACACGTCGGCCATAATATTTAACAAATATTCCTGAACACATGACAGTAAAAAGAAAAAGAGTGGTTAGACAGATCTATGGTACAGTCCTCCTCCCACACTCCTTCCTCGTATTCCTGAAGGAGTCATTCCGCAGAGAACATGGTGGAAACAAGACAGTTGCTTATGGATCTGTGACGGCTTTTTAAACTAAAATTCAAAATACTTTTAAATTAAAACGTTGTGAAACAGTTTCAAAATATGAAAAACACATTCTACCACATTCTAACACTCTTGTTTTTCCTGTAGTAAAATTCCTAGTTGGTTTTTAAGTACTGGCTTAAATTTTGCCAGTTGGAAGCAAATAAAAACTTGCGGATGTGCTACAGATAAGTGATTCTCAGATGGGAGTTGGTGGGAGAGTATCAGCAGCCCAGCGAGATAATGGAGCTAGGAATGTGTGGTTTGGAAAACTTCCCCCAAGTGATGCTACAACTCCCCCACCCTCAGCCTCATTTAGAACTACTGTTTGAGCTGTTCCTTACTAACATAAGACTGAACTGCTGTCATAGATGTGGAAGATCAAAACAAACGGCTGGAAACTTTGTGAATGAAAACAATGGCCCATGGAATGTAAATAGGTACAGCCACACTGAGAAACATTAAATATTAAAAATAGAGGTTCCTCAAAATATTAAAAATAGAACCACCCTATAAGCAAGTAATTCCACCCCTGGGTATACAGATCTTCCTTGACTCACAATGGGGTTATGTTCCAAAAAAAAAAGTTATAAACTGAAAATATCTTAGGTTGAAAATGCTTTTAATACACCTAACCTACTGAACATCATAGCTTAGCGCAGCCTACCTTAAACACGCTCAGAACACTTACATTAGCCTACAGTTGGGCAAAAATTATCTCATGCAAAACGCATTTTATAAAGAAGTGTTATGTATCTCATGTAATTTATTGAATACTATACTGAAAGTGAAAAACAGAATGGTTGCCTGGGTATAGAATGGTTGTAACTATGATTACTTTCATAATCGCATGGCTGACAGATCTGTGGGCACCACCACTGCCCAGTATCCCAAGAGAGTGTCTTGTTGTAAGCCACTAGCAGCACATCTTTTTTGAAAAGATCAAAATTCAAATGCAAATCACTTTCGCACTACCATAAAGTTAAAAAATCTTAAGTCAAACCATTGTAAGTTGGGGCCCATCTGTATATCCAAAGGAAGCTAAATCACTGTCTTGATGAGAGAGCTGCATCCCATGTTTATTGCAGCACTATTTACAGTAGCCAAGACATGGAAACAACCTATGTGTTCATTGACACATGAGTGGATAAAGAAAACGGGTGGGGGGCGGGGGATGATACTGGACCACTTTCTTACACTGTATACAAAAATTAACTTAAAATAAATTAAAGATTTAAATGTAAAACCTGAAACCATAAAATTTCCTAGCAGAAAACAAGCAGTATGCTCTTTGACATCAGTCTTAGCAATGATTTTTTGGATATGTCTCCTCAGGCAAGGGAAGCAAAAGCAAAAATAAACAAATGGGACTTAATCAGACTAAAATCTTTTGCAAAGGAAAAAAAAATCACAAAATGAAAAGGCAACCTACTGAATGAAAGAAGATATTTGCCAATATTTCCCATAAGGGGTTGATATCCAAAACATTAAAAAATCATACAACTCAATATAAGAAAAAAAAAACCCCACAAACAACCCAGTTAAAAAATGGGCAGAGGAGCTGAATAGACATTTTTCCAAACAAGACATATAGATGGCCATTAGGCACGTGAAGAGATGCTCAACATCACTAATCACCAAGGGAATACAAATCAAAACCACAACGAGATACCACCTCACACCTGTCTTACCAAAAAGACAAAAAGCAACAGTCTTGGCAAGGATGTGGAGAAAAGCGAACACCTATACACTGTTGGTGGGAATGTAAATTGGTGCAGCCACTATGGAAAACTGAATGGTGGTTCCTCAAAAAACTAAAAGTAGAACTGCCATATGATTCAGCAATTCTACTTGTGGGTATTTATTCAATGCTGGTGACTCCCAAATGTGTATCCTGAGCCTATACCTTGTCCTTGAACTCCATCCCCTTATATTTAACTAGCTATTTGACAGTTCCACTTGGATGTGCAATAGGCATCTCAAATCTTATATACCAAACCCTCCATACACATCTAAAACTTGCACTTCTAGCAAGCGCCTCCATCTCAGTTGATGCCGATTACATTTCTACTAGTTAGGCTAAGCTGGGTTATGCTGCAGTAATAAGAACTGTAACATTCTGCTGGCTTCCAACAACAATGTTTTATTTCTTGATAAGTATCCTCTGTGTGTCTCCCGCAGTTGTAACGCACAACGGCTTTGCTTTAGGAGCCAACCTACAGAGCAGCCTTTAGCTGGAACATTGCTGGTTTTGTGACAGAAGGAAAAATGATATGGCAAACCAGATGCTGGCTCTTAAAGCATCTACCTACTTACTGTGAGTCAAGCAAGTCACATGGCCTCCCAATTTCAGTAAGACAGAGGTGTATTATCCCTCCACAGAAAGAGACTTCACATTTAAAGAAACTGAAATATTTGGTAAACAATGCAACAATATACCACAGCAATCCTCCAGTTACTCCAGCTAAAACTCTTGGTTACTCTTTTGTTTCCTCAAATCCAATCCATCAATTAATCAATAAATTAAAAAATCACTTCTCAGTGCTAGCACCCTGGTTCAAACTACCACCTATAGATTCCTTACTGGTCTCCCTGTTTCAACCCTTGCCCTCCTGGTCTGCTTTCCATGAAGTAACCAAAAGTGATCATTTTAAAACACAAGTTAAATTCTATCATGCTTCAGCTCAAAACTCTCCCATGGCTCCCCGTCTCACTCGGTGTAAAAGCCCAAATTGTTTGAACAGCCTTGTAATATCTAACTTGATCTTCTCATCCATTGCCTCTCTGATTGTGTTGCCCTCTTCTTTCTCTAGTTCATTCCCTTCCACCCACATGGATTCTCTGCTATCTTCATATATGTCAAGTACATTCCAGCCTCAGGACTTCACACTTACAGTTTCTTCTTTCTGGAATGCACTTCACCCCGTTAGCCACATGGCTCACTCCCTCATCTTCAGGTGTTTGCTCAAATCTCATCTTTACCTGGCCAACCTATTTAAAATTTCACCCACAGCCCCTCACCATGGCAGCCCCTCTTTCCTTTCTTACTTTACTTGTGTCCACAGCACTCATATCAATGTAATTTTATTCTCTCTCTCACTCCACTAGAATATTCACTCCTTGACTGCATGGATTTTTTTGTTTATTTTATACATTACTGCAGGACAGTAACATCTAGAGCAATGTCTGAATCAGCTACTGCTCAATAAATATTCATTTAATTAATAAATTAATGAATGACCCATATCATGGAAAGCTTTGAGGTACTCCAACATAGAAAGATGTAACTTAAAGATTTTAAGAAAACATATGGTAGACATGAATACTGTGCAGTCACACAAACTCAAAAGGCTTGCCGAGTTATTTGTCTTAAATTAGAGAAAATAAAAATAATCCGAAGGGAGAAATAACACTAAGAAAATACTAAAAGTGTTATTTCTAAAACTACAATATTAATGATCAAAGCAAAACTATAAAGTTGCCTGTTTGATTTACTACAGCCTGCTTAATTTAAATCCAAATTTGAAAGTGAAAATGTATACCTTTTAATCCTTTCTCTCTGCCACAGTAAAAAGTTAGTACACCATTTCATAAATAGCTGTACCACTCTTGGTAGAAATCAAAATTCATTTTACCTTGGATTCCAAATTAAAAGAAATCCTTTCAGTGAGATTAATTACCTGCTTTCTAGGCTGGCATTGCCTTAGAGTAGGGTTTCTCAACCTTGGCACTATTCATATTTGGGGATGGATAATTCTTTGGTGTAGGAGGCTGACCTTTGCATTATAGGGTGTTGAACAGTATCCCTGGCCTCCAGCCACCAGATTCCAGTAGCATCTCCCCAGCTGTGACAACAAAAAACGTGTCCAGACATTGCCAAATATCCCTGGGGCAGAGGCTGGGGAGCATGAGTTCATACCACTCCCAGTCAAGAATCAATGTCATAGAGCGTGACAATGCCTAGAGAGTTAGCACTCCTATATGACTTTGGACTGTGACCCATAGAATACATCGTGGGATTATTATGGAAATATAACACAAAAGCAAGAAGACAGATCCTATGTGCGTGATTTAGGGAAATACTGAAAAAGCTTCCCTTGGGCAAAAAAATAATCCCTGATTTTTTTGGTTTGGCATTTTAGAAAGATGTTACCTGAAAAGTAGAATCTATTATTAAGCCATTTGGGTCACTGATGCTTGAATGGTAGTCTGGGAACAGAATTTGGGACCAAGAGAAAGATTAAAAAAAAAAAAAAAAAGCTTCAACAGAAAGAAAGAAGAGTCTAGAACATGAGAATTCTCTGCAGTAGAGAATCCTATTTAAGGAACTACATAAGTCTTCGACTATCATGAGAAATGGAGGATGAAACTCTGAGGGAAAATTCTATTTGTTGCCAATTTATTTAGAATGGTTCTGCATAGTTGTATCAACTGAGGAAAGAGTAAAACTGAAATAATTGATTAAAAATAATATGAAAGTTTTAACCAATATGAAATAGCCAATTTTACTATTATTACAGATTGTGCCAATACAGTTCATGTTCAAAGTAATTGAAAATGAAAGTATTAAAAACTAACAGAAACTCAGACATAAAAGCATCAATCAAGTCTAAAATACTTATAAAATTTAATTTTAAATGAACTCACGTCTCAAAACTTTAAAAAAAAAACCCTTAAGTTTTTTATGATAAAAATGTTTTTGTTTATTTTTTTTTCTGATAATTCTTAAGTTCTCAGATTTAATATTTTTTTTAAAGTAGTAAGATCATTGATTATGTCAGAAAGAAACTCTTAATGTGTAAGCAGAACAATCAGCAATGCTGGCTCATTTCTTAAGGAAACCAAAAACTAGAGTTTTCAGACAAACATTTTAAAGCACTTGGTAATTTTAAATAAGTAAACTTTTAACTACTTATTAAAAATTATCAAATTATTATATTTATATTTCTCTCCAAAAAAAGCATTCCAACATTAAAACACATATGGTTCTTATGATTTAAGTCTATTTTTCAATAATAAGTACTAATTAGAGAAACTAGTATAAGTAAACCTAAGTTCACATATCATTAGAAATTTTATTCCAGTTTGTGGAGTAATTTAAATCTCCTCAACTTCATCTACTTTTGGAGTGAAGCTACATTCAAGGAGCAAAAGTGAATAATTTGAGTTTCATTTTCTATCTTCATCTTGAAAAAAATGCCCAAATAAATTACAACAGGATCAAAAGTAAGAAGTTAATGGAAATTTTAAAAAATTTATTGATTTCTTGAATCTATGAATTGGATAACTATTCCTTAAAATCATGTCCCAGTCACAGTTATATATACTTTAAAATAGTCTTAGTCTGACGCCTAAATATATATGGACAAGCAAAAAGAAGATGGGTCTTCATTTGTTTCAAAAACTCTTGAAATATGCTTGTGTTTAATATATGTCATTTTTACATGTTTGCATTTAATATTATGATTTTAAAAATGATTTTTAACCACGAAAGAAAAAAAAAAAGAAAAGAAAAACCTCATCCATCAGTAGTACAAATTGAGACTCTGAATTTAAGAAGCAAACTATGAACACAGCCCAAGTGCTCAAATATCCGTTAACAGAGGATTTCCGTTTGTCTACCAAGGCTGATTTTTAAAGAAACTGAGTTAAGAAATAGAGCAAAAAGAAATGTGTAGGAGCTTCTTGCCAAACCGCTTGCAATGTGCATATTCTTGAGTGATTTTCAAAGTCTCAGCTTTTATTTAGCTGTATTTCCAACTGTTTAGTTAATCTTTATTGACTTGTGTATAATTCTCAGGAACAGGGATGTATCTGTGACTGGAGAGAAGTTTCCTGGTGTGCTGAAATGGTCTGTTTACTTTCCGTTGCTAATTCTCATGCCTCGTTAGGGATCTGGAAGCTTGCAAGGCCCAAAACAGTCACCTGGAATAATGTTCCCAGGGGACTGGGTTACATTTTTCTGGATGTGTGTTCCTATTGGAATCAGAGGACGAGCTCTTTCTGTTTTATTTGGGTTAGCACTGGTCATTTCTGTTGCTTGTCCTAGAGTCAAAAATCAACAGCGCTAAAGACATGCTGTGAGATGGGGGGAAATGAGCCTGAGAAACCATGAGATGCCCAGCATAATGCACCTCTGAGTTAGATTTGTGTGATGAGCTGAACACCAGAGAGACTAGGGTAAAGGTGGTTTTGATTGCATGGGGACAAAATATTCAAACTTGAAATATCTCCATCTGAATTATCAATACATACATTCTTGCCAACAAAAGTAGAATGAACAAAACAGGAGTGTGAGCTGGGTCCCCATCTCAGTAATGTCACAAACCCAAGCCACATCATCTCCAATTTCAACGCCTCAACCCTAAGCAGCATCAGTCATCAAGTGTTGTTGATCATGCCTCAAAATGTCAAATGAACCCTCTCCACTCCATTTTCATTGTCACTGCCTTGCTTAAGGTATTATCCCTTTTCCAGACACATGTATCATGACAGTCTCCACCCTTCAACCCATATTCTAGCTTCAGCAGACTATTTGCATGAACTAGAAACACTGCCTACTGTTTGGCTGCTCCTTGAGTTGCGACTTGGTTACCTCTATTCATCCTTCAAGGCCATCTGCACCCTATACTTCCAGAAGAATTAATCTCTCTCCTTTTAGCATCTCCCTAGTAATGTATTGGTGGTGTTGATATCATAGTATGACCATGAACATTATAATTAGATGAAGATAATTTGTATCTATCCTATTAGACAATGTTTTCTATTGAAGATAGGGCTTGTTTCTTTCAACTTTCTGTATCCAGCCCCTGTAACAGTGCTCAGCATCTGATTAGTGGTCCATAATTTATTTTAGTTTAAATAGTCAGATGACCACAGAACAACTGATTAAACAATAAAGTACTCAAAATTAGCAACTTGAGGTAAATTTATTCATTGATAACTTAAGTAGGATTTAGTTTGTTTTTAGCATTTTCTACAATTTTTATCCGTGATTTACAATACCCGAGTAAGATAGGGATCAATTCATGCTAGAAGAAACTCAAGAAAGATAGAGACATAGAGTAAAATCTTTATTCTTAGCAAGCATCCTTGACAAACCATCAGCTCCTCCATCCGAAAAAGTGTGCGGTTCTTGGGCACCGTGTTACCTTATGCTTTGCATCATCTTGGCATGCAAACAACGGCTATTGCAGGAAACAACTTCACTCAGCATGTGAGCAGTGTCGCAAAGAAAAGCTGATCATAGACAAAATGAATAGAATTCACTTCCTGAATGTTGAACCTGCTCTTATTTTGTACGGACTTTTATTTCCCTAAACAGAAGGGCTTTCCATATGTCATTTACATATTTCATCAGAACAAGAAATACCTACTAACTGGAACTATGATTATATTTTCTTTTCCTCAACATGATAAAAACTATTTAAGTACTTGTCTATGGGTTCTTTCCTAAGTACTGTACATAACAAGTTAAGAAATCACAGAAAATCATTTAAGCATCTATAGTGTCTATAAATAATAGCATTTAACATTTAGGACTGTTATAAATGTTATATATATTTATTCAACTAAACATTACTAAAGCCCTTTTAGTTGAGAATTATTTTTTGCCTCATTTTACGGTGAGGAATATAAAGGGTCAATCATTTAAGCACAGTTACACAGCTAGGAAGTGGCAGAGCCTGGAATCAAACTCAGCCTCTGTGGTTCCAGAGCCCATGCACTTAACCGCCATCTAAGCTTTGTAGACGCAGGGGGATGAGCAGGGGGAGGGGAAACATGCTACCAAGTAGTTGAGCCAGATTATATTATTCAGTAACAATATGGATATCTTTTTTTTTTTAATGGCGGTACTGGGGATTGAACCCAGGACTTCGCGCATGCTAGGCATGTACTCTACCACTGAGCTATACCCTCCCCCAGGCTATCTTTAAATGTTTTTCTCCTTTCCATTTTTAAACTGTCCAGTGTATAAGTATATGTGTATATACATATATATGTTTTATTCTGAACTATCTAGAATCTTTTTTCCAGAATGGAGAAACAAGGCAAAACATAACAAATACATTTTGAAAGGGAAGGGAGTAAAAATACTTTTAAATATTCTAGCTGTCTTAGACATTACAAATTTAGATATCATGAGGTTAAAGAAAAACAACCACTAATATAAAATATTGTCCTAAGAACAAAAGAGGTGGGACTTCAATACACTAATATCTAAATTCTCAGTTTCGGAGGAAATTGAGTTTTCCTTAAAGCTGTGAGCTCTTTTCCACTAGCAATGAACTGAGTATCCCCTGCCTTCTCTTATGCCCTCAAGTGAGAACTGAGTTATGACTGGCTGTCTACGGAAGAAAATGACTATTCCGGGACATGAGTTGGGGTGGGGTAGGGGGTGGCTAGGGAAGGCCTGACATGTAGCTTGTAAAGTGCAGCAGCTGCGGCCTGTTTTCACTAATATCTGACATGTTTCTTTGGCCACTCGCCAAATTGAGCTGTACCCAGCACTTCTCCCATTCTTCCTGTGCCTCCAGGATCCTTTGTAACTGCTACTTGAGACTTCAGTCCACTCCAAATCAATCCCCTTGGTTCCTTCCTCCCCTTAATGTGCAGGCATCCCACCCTAATTAATTAACCCAACACCAACTTCATCCGGGACCTTCCCACACTTCGCCCCTTCGTGCAGCCCAGAAACATCAGCACATTCCTTACTTCATCACTTGTCAACTCCCTTTCTGTTAAAGACCAGTGTCCCCTTTCCCTGACCTGGCCTCTGATTTGATCTCGCTTTAAAGTATCCCACTTTAAGAGACAGTAACAAATGCTGCCTTTTTCCTGTTTGGTTTGTTTATTCACGTTCACCCGACCTATTATAATTAAAGACCAAGAGACTTAGAAGAAGAGGCCAGGAAAATAGTTCATGCATTTGATAAGTGGACAAACTCCAGTACTGGATTTGTAATGAAGCCTCATTTTGCCTGTTACTAAATGTGTAACCGTGCATGAGTTTCTTAAGCTCTCGTCACTCACTCAAATACTTCTTGCACATTCATTACTATACTGGGTTCTGTTCTAAATGCTGGTGCTGCATATAAACAAACAAACAAAGAAACAAACCTGTCCTTAATGAAGCTTATATTTTAGAGAGAGGAGGTGACCATTAATAAGTAGATGAATTTATATTATAAATAGACATTCAAGAAAAATAAAAAGAATGAGGGAAGAAGGGCAGAGTGCTGAGACTGGGAGTAGGAGGAAAGGTGGCAACTTGGAATGGAATAATCAAGAATTACCTGAGGTGACATTTGACTATACCTAAGGAAGTAAGAGAGTGAGATGTGAATATCTGGGAAAAAAGCTTTCCCAATAGAGGTAACAGCAAGTGCAAAGGTCTTGAGGCAGGGAGACCCTGCCTCCAGTGTTGAAGGATCAGCAGAGAGACAGCTATCACTGGTGGAGAGCCGGAACAATAGGAGGTGATGTCAGAGTAACAGGCAACTAGCACATGGAGGGCTTTCAAGGTGATGATAGGGGCTTTGGTTTTTACTTCGACTGAAATGGAAGGTCATGAAAGGCTATTGATTAGAAGAGTAACATGATTTGACTTACCTCTGAAGAAAACCTGAACTAATTCCTCTGTAAAATGGGGGAAATATTACTTGGTTAAGACCAGACTGCCTGCTCAAATCCCAGCGCCACCACACAGTAGCAGTGAGATTTGTAAGCTAATCATTTAACCTTTCTAAGCCTCAGAGTTTCTCAGTTTAAGGCAGAATTGATAGTAGTTTCTATTTTCCTACGTTTGTTATGAAAAATAAATTTAGCACACATCATCAAGGTGCTGAGCTGGGAGCCTAGCCCATGGAAGGGCCCAGTACTTGCTAATATTCTCTGGCTGGTGAGGATCAGGTGACATCATGTATGTGGAAAACTTGGTATGTTGTTTGGCATAGTGAGCACTTACCCATTACTCTAGCATCAACGATTACAAACTCAATGGCTGTTTTGAAATAGCTTTGTACATTTAAAATTTTTATAATACCACCTTTAAAAAGAGAATGGCAAAAGTTCATGGGTAATTTTCAGATGTCTCAGAGGAGTGACATAGCATTAATTGAGCGCTACTCTGTGCAAAGCACTCTACTAGGTACTGGAAACCACACGCGGTCAGGTGACAAGGAATGTATAGAGACAGAGATAGAGAGGTATAGGGGCGAGGTAGACAGACAGACAGACAGACATCTTACATTTATGTATCTCTTAAAATATATATTAGTTTTTAAAAGGAGGAGAAGGAGTTCATTGAGAGAGTTTCTATGTTTGCTGACCTCTGTCGTGTGGAAAAATAAAAACTGAAAGAAATGTGAATTGTCAACTCCCTGATCACATAACAGCTCCGGAACCTGCTCTTGTCCTTAGGCTTCAGTTGTGTGTATCGGAGTCTGGGTGGTTCTTCACAGCCTTGCTTCATTACCCCAAAGCTGTGGGGCTCAGACCTCATTTCTTTCCGAGGACCTGTACCGCTTTAGTCTGAGGGAGTGTATCTGGTCTCCCTCTCCCTTGCCCACACACACACACACACACACACACACACACACACACATTCCAAACACAAACACACATCCCCAAAGCATAGGTCTCTTTGGAAGGTCAACTACATATCCTGAGATATGTGTGTGTGTGTGTGTGTGTGTGTGTGTGTTTGTAATTTTTTTTTAAATGGAGGCCCTGGGGATTGAACCCAGGACCTCAGGTGCACACACTCTGACACTGAGCTATTACCCTCTCCACCTTGGTATGGTTTTAATAACTCCTCATGAGAAGAAACAAGGCTAACACAGAAGCCTGCAATAGTTCTGGTTCTTTCATCCTCTTCACACATCACTTTCTCAGAGGACAGACAAAAGTTTGTGTTTTTATTCTCGTTTTATCTAGTAAAAAAAAAAAACCCTAAACTCTTAAAATCAGGTGGGACAATATCTGTATCTCATTACTTTTTTTTTAATATGCTTTTCTGCACAGGGCCAGGTAACCCTTTGAGAGGATATAAACATTAAAAAGATAAGGATGTCTTTCAGATACAATTTAAAATAAAAATAAGGTTAAACTCTATGGTTTTATCTTTCAAGCAATACAAAAACTACAATATGATAGAATTAAAAGCTTCTTGTTAGACTTCTGATCCTCTCTTACTGATTTTTCTTCCTTCTTAAACTGCTTCCTATGGTGCCCTGCTAGCTGGAGCCCTGAAAGCCTGTCTGTATCAGCTGAGGAATCCAGCCCTGATTCTGGAGAAACAAGGCTAGCTCTCCAGAATGCAGCTGTGGCTGCGCTGACCTTCCTAGCTGTGATCAATTGTTCTAAAAACCAGTTATACTCCGGGGCTTTATTTTAATGGGACCCATCAAACCATCAAATGAGGTAGATAAAAGCTGGGAGAAGTGACATTTAGGCTTCTAAGAGACAAAGATGCATGATTAGAATAGTAAATTGTAAAACTACAAGAAATTGGGTGTGTGTTTGTTTTTTGTTTTTTTTTTTTTTTACTATAGCCTTAGGAAAGACACAGTTAGAAATGTGAATTTCAGGAGCACTTCACTCCCTGATATATTCTATTTTGTTTATGCAAAGGCTTGACCTTGCCTGCAGGGACAAGTGAGGGTTGGCGGAGTGAAAATGTAGAAGACCAGCACCTCGGTTGTCTTGATCTTCACTTGAGAAGAAAATGTGGCCTCTTGAGATCTTGTGTTAGGATCAGTCCACTCCGTTTTTCCTAGTACACTCCCACCCCGGGAGTGAGGTGCAGGGAGGAGGGAGAGGGAAGAAGCTTTAACTTGACAATTCACAGCTTCTCCTCGCCTTCCAGCATAAGCCACCTCTTTTACGTAAACATTCATGTGCTGTTGCTGCTTTGTCTCTTCTAGTTCACCCCTCTCCTCTTCTCCTCCAGAAGGCGCCATTCCATGGGGGACTCACAGTGAGCTCCTGGGTTTGGAGTTTGATTTGCGCGGGGAAGGAGCTGTCTTGCATTTGTGCCAGGCGCCTCTGTGCTGTCTCTGGTCCCTCGTTTCCTGGGCATCTTCTGCCGAGTCATGGCTGGGTGGGAGCGTGCGGTCCTTCCGCTCCCGGTGCAGCAGATGCCCGCCGCTCCTCAAGGTCAACGCTGCCAGGACCCCAACCCACTCTCGTCATCAGCTCTCTCCTGAGGAATCTCAGAAATCCAGCCACTAGAACTTCTACTCCAGGAGAGAGGCTGAGACACAGGCATCTCATTCCCTTATACCTTTTATCTGCTTCTCCTCCTGTTACCCTCTAAGGATGGAAGGAGCCGGCTTCCCCCACTTCTGGCAGCCTCTCTCCTGGGTCCATTAACATGGGCAAGGAGCAGGGAGGGCATATTGGCTAGATAATAAGGAAACATTAATTGGGAAATATGTCCAAAACAGCACACCTATTAGCATAATAGAGTAGTGATGGTCTCTGCTATAAGGTCGCTATTTACAGGTCTCCTCTCTGGCTCGACGCTGGGAGCCCCTGGACAACAGGGCTGCTTCTACTCCATCTTTGAATCCTCAAAAGGAACAGCACGCAGCCCGGCACTTGACACAGAGTGGAATGACTGATAAATAATGATGTAGGTCGAGATTTGGGTGAGATTTCTCATCTTTGTGTACTTACTTTTGTTTGAATTTAACCCTATAATTGAAAGTGCTGAAGACAAATATTTACTATTTTGTTGAAAAATCTTTATAATCCTATTGATATACACAAAAATGTTAGTTAAGACTATGCTAAAACATCTGTTTCTTAATTTGTTATGAATAACATGGTGGTGGAACATTTTTGTCTTTTAAAACCTTTAAAACATTCCAAAGAAATCTGTCAAAGTAACTATTATAGTGTCCCTAACATCCTTTTTTTGTTTTTTCTTTTTGCTTAATACAGGTGAAGTTTACTGCCTTACACTTCTGAAGGCTAGAAGTCTGAAATGAACACATTGACAGGGCCATGCTCTCTCAGAGGCCTCAAGAAAGGATTCTTTCCCACCATTTAAAACCTCTGGTGACTGCCCACAGTCCTTGATATTCCTTGGCTTCTGGCTTCTGGTTTCATGACTTCAGTCTTTGCCTCCATCTTCATAGGCCCATCTTTCCTTTATGTCTGCATCCAAATTTCCTTAGTCTTATAACAACATCAGTCAATGGAAGAGAGCCCACCCTTGTCCAGTACAGTCTTGATTGCACCTGCAAAGACCCTGTTTTTAAATAAGGTCCCATTCACAAATTCTAGATAGATTTGGATTTGGGGAGAACACCATTCAACCCAGTACGTCAATTATATTTGGAGATTTTAACACTCCAGTCTCAGTAATTGAGAGAATGAGTAGACAAAAAAATCCATAAGGATGTACCAACCAACCTGACCTAATTGACAAGTGTAGATCACCATAGCCAACAGCAGCAGAAGGCCCAGTCTTTTCAAGTGCACCTGAAACATTCACCAAAATAGGTCATAGGAAAACCAAGTTACAAAGGATTTAAATCATGAGCAGTGTTTTCTAATGAAAACAGGATTTAAACAGAAGTCAATAACAAAAGAAGTGTGAAACCCCCAAATACCTGAAAATTATGAACATTCTCTAAATAACACATTTCTAAATAATTTTGGAATTATGCAACAGGCTTCTAAATTTCTTCTGTGTCCAAAGAAGGAATTACAAGGAAAATTAGAAATAATTTTTATAGAGGTACTGGGGATTGAATCCTGGACCTCATGGATGCTAAGCACACACTCTACCACTGCCCCACCCCCTCACCCCCCACAACCTCCCACTTCCTTACCTCCACCCCACCCTAGGCCTGCTCACCCACCCATTTGAACTGAACATTGCTGAAGACATAAGGGCTTTAACATCCATTTCTTACAGACTTACCTAGAAAATTGGCATCTCATCAACATTTGAAATCAAAAACTTTAAGGGATGAGGGTAAGAAGGTCTCACTCAATCGCAGTTAGATAAATTAAGTTTATATCATTTGTTTTCACCATGTTCTTTGATTTCATTAAACTATTGGCTCCTAAAAGCATACCTACCTGCATTGTATGGGATTGAACATCCCCTTAGGCAGAAACAACCAAGATTTCCAAGCTTTAAATTACTCGAAGAGTTAACTACTTAACTAATTAAAGAAAGGTTTAAAAAATATATATATATATATATCCTAGCACATATCTGCATACATGCATATTTTATATTGTATATAAAGTATAACATATCAGTTTGTTGCAGGGGTTTCTAACCTGTGATCTAAGAGCCTAAAGTCATGATGAGCCTCACTGAAGATCCAAATTTTGCAAGTGTATGTGCATTTCTCTGGAGAGGGGTCTACAGCTTTCTCTAGATTCTTGGAAGAATCCATGAACTCAGAACTTTACAAACTAGTTTTTAAAGATTAAAGTGTATTTCAATGCTATTCTTTACTCTCCATATTCTCTTCCCTCTAGTGACCTGTTAGGGTCTTGGTGTGTTACTGACATTTTGGATGTCCAAGTAGAGAATATTGCAAAACACAGAATAATCCTTTTAATGCAAAGAATGACCAGATGTGATAACATAACACAGCCTTGTTTGAGACTCTTGACTTGTTTAAAATTTAAGTAGCATTACATCTCTTTACAAAACTGGCTTAGGATAAGCATGGAAACAGCTCTTATGCGGTGTATGAGGCCAAAAACTAAATGCAACTCGGCACATTTTTTATTTGAAAGCATTCACAAATGACATGTAAGACGTAAACGTCCAAAAGCCACAGCTAAGCATTGTGTTAAAAAATACTGTTTTGTTTGTAAGCCAAAAACTATTTAGGAATCAGCTCTTCACTTCCTAATTATTAAATAAGGAATAAAACCAAGAAAAAATATGTCTAAAAGGATGTGTTTTAACTATTTCCTTTAGGTTTAATGCCATGACAACTTTTAAAAATCCAAACAAAATTGATCAATAGCCTATGTAAACAGTCATGGAGGGCTGAAAAGGACTCCCCTATTTAGACTAACAAGAAAATTGTGCTAGAGGCAGCTTGGTGAGATGCTGAGAAGTAAAATTAACGCAATAGATGTGTACTCAGAGAAATGATTTTACACACATGTTCTGAATGCTTCTGCTTAGATTAATGTTTTCCTGCAAATAAAACTGGTTATCATCTAGTTCAGGTCAAATAATGTAGCTATAAAGATGAAGCTGCAGTAAGCCAGGCATTTGGTCACTCAGGCCAAGGGATGAGAGTTATTCTGGAGAAATGTTAAACGAGCAAAGACACTTTGGGATCTCTAACTACAGCAAGTATGAAAGGTTTAACCTATGAGACAATAGATAATGAAATCTCAAAACAAATCCAAATTTTCAGTGTCTTCAAGGTATGTGTCAGTATTACAGAGCATGAAAGAAACACACACTTTATTTGACATCCCATTTAAATATATATGGTTCCCCTCTATCTCTGAGTAAGATGTTCCTGCCACTCACCCTTAATTATGATGCTAACATCAATCTTGGAATCCTCTTCCATCTTGGAAAGGTTTAGTAAGATTACACGTGTAAGTATCTCTATTTAACAAATCTTAATAATTTACTTACAGAAGGAGGTAGTCTGGAAATGACATCACAACTAAAACATCCACTTTGAATCCAAATTTGAGATTTAGCAATGCATTTTTCCCACGATGTGCTTTGCTTCAGGGTTCCATCCGAGGTGTAGTTCAAATTAAGAACTGTATAAATGAACATGTAAGTGGAAGATTTATGAGTCTAGAGCAGGACATTTAGAGGGCAGTGTCACCTTCTGCCTAAAATTGGGCTCAAGAAAGTCCAATGGACTATGTCATTGCCTCTGATGCTTTCTCTCCCCCAACCATCTGTGTGTCATAGAATTAGCAAACCCACATTCTCAAGCCGCATTTCCGAACTTAGTCTGACTCTTAAATACTTCAAGCTGTGGATTAGGTCCATTTGCTTTTTTTCATTCCCCAATGATTCCCAAATGGCATAGAAGTACAAGGAGGAAAACGAAGGCATTCTGAGGACCGGTGTTTGTCCATCCTAATTATTTTCAATGAAGAATCACATTCTCCTAGTTTCACTAGTCTTAACTAATAAACCGAAGTTGCAAACTCAGAGGCCTACAGAGCCAGGTGGTTCATAAGAAGTCAACGGAGAACAGAAGTGTGTGGCCCTCATCAAATGGGCCATCACTATTCCAATTCACCTGTCACCTATGTAAAGAACTCTAAGTTGGCCTTTTCAAGGTTATTTTCAAGACAGCCTAGATATCTGAATTTTGATGTGAGTACTCTTGATAGCTAAATGCAGTTACTAATTCCACATTTTTTAACTGTTGTTTAGAAAGAGTGTAGACCTGCAGACCTGACGTGGCAGCAAATATTGCATGAGTCTGTGGCCTCTGGAAAAAGACTTCTTGAAGTAAACATTGGCCATGTGGCCGTGTGAGCACATCTGTAGGATAGATGAGAAGGTTGCCCTAGCAGCAGCCGCTGGGGTCCCTTTCCAGGTGAGGACTCATGATTCTGAGCTATAATCATCCTCCCCATGTCCAGTACCAGCTCTCAGATGAGGGCACGGCTTCTGACCTAACCACTGAACAAAGGATCTGGTGTACCACAATCTGTCAAGATCCAGTGAGACTAGCTTTCTGGATTCAATTCCACAGCACTATTTTTCTTTAATTTAATGTTAAAAACAAACGAACAAAAAACCCCCCAAATCCCTTGCCTTTCTAATTACAAAATCAATTAAAATTCACTGTAGAAAAATTTAGTAAATACAAATAAACAAAGGGAAATTCATATTCCCACCAAGTACTATGATATAGAACCTTTTAAGTCTCTTTCTACGTCTGTATCTTTTGGAAAAATGACATCAAATCAACTGCACTTTTTCATAGTGCATATATATTCAAGAAATCCTGATTGTTTTTAAAAAAGGAGTGTAAATGTAATTCTTATGATAAGGTTAATTTCAATTTACTTTATTCAGCATAAGCACAAATATGTCCATTTGTCAAGAGTATATGCTGAGGATCCAAAAAAAAAACCACCCCAAAAAACAAGAAACAAAATGCAAAGCAATCTTCACCCCCAGAAAAAGCATTCCTCAAATCACTTAGTAATTTAATAACATTTTTCAAATGTTAAGAAATCTAGGGTTATTACCCTGTAATAATAAATCCTTATCAATCTAAAGTGAAAATAGATCAAAATACATTTATTATATCATGAGAGATATTATATAAGAAAAAAATATTGGAAAATATAAGTTGGTAATAGCCTAAATAATGAACGTAGAGAGAATGAGAGAGAAAGGCAGGGAGTCACTGCAGCTAATGCTTCAAATTCTGTAGTACATATGTGATTAGAACAAGAAAAAATAAATACATTTCAGACATAGTAATATATAATAAATGTACTTATGTATTATATATTAAGGTAATCAAGTGTATGTTAATAACATAATAAGTAAAATTCCAAGTATTTTGAACTCTCTTCTTTACTAAATCTCTTATTAATTAAAACTAATATAACTTTTTTTTTTTTATTAACTTGGAATTCAGCAGTGGCACAAATTTCTGTTCATATTTTGTTAGAAGAAGCTAATTAGTGAAATAAGTAACCAGCAGGTTCATTGATAGGTGAGAAATTGAAAAATCAACATTTTGGGAGGGCTATTTCTTTGTTGAGTCTCCCTCCAATTTTTTGACCTTCTCTTGACAAAAGCTGACTGTTACAAAAGCATACAGCCAAAAATGGATGAGTTAAAAGCAAACAAGGAAAAAAAAATTGTATAATACAGCAAGACAGTGAAAGACTTTTGTTAGAATAGAATTCTCTCTCTGTCAGCAGCTCCAACTACGAATACAGTCGATTTTCAAACAAGTTTCAGATTCACAGACATAGAAAACAAACTTATGGTTACCAGGGGCAAAAAGTTGGGGGAGGGATAAATTAGGAGTTTGGGATTTGCAGATACATGCTACTATATATAAAATAGATAAATAACAAGGACCCACTGTTTAGCACAGGGAACTATATTCAATAGCTTGTAATAACCTATAATGGTAAAGAATATATATATTTATATATATATATATAAAACGGAATCACTATGCTGTACACCAGAAACTAACACAACATTATAAATCAATTATACTTCAATTAAAAAAAAGATCTGTTTTGAATAAAATCTGATCATACTAAGAGCAAAACTTTGCAGACAAATATATATTTGTGAATTTGATACATTCGGTAGTCTCATAATTCCCTCTCAAAGTCATGTACACCCTGCTATTGGGTTCTGTTAGTCTAACAAAAGAGACCCACAAAAAAAATCTATTCAAGACTTAATCACTAGTCTTATCCTCATATTCAGAAATGACCAGGGTCCTCTAAAGCTGATAATAGCTTTCCATATTTTCATTTGCTTCATGCATACAAGCCACTGATAAATCTCTCCCTTGCTAGGCATCCTGTTCCCCATTTCTGAGATTAAGTGAATCAATTTTATGAAGTCATCTTGCAATACAGATGCTCCCTTTTCCCAACTCACATATTCTCATAAAAATTTAACAGGAAAATTTTAAAACATCTCGTCAACATTGTTTTTACAAAGCAACTGTTAGTTATAAACAATCCTTTTGGTCTCAAGGAGATTTAAGATACTTCAAAGACTCAATCTAAACCCCCTAAATCCAGGTTGCTCTTATGTGTTTTCTAAAACATGATATGTTAAGTTTAATGCTTAAAAAATTTTTTGAAAGTGTTTTTCTATGCACTGGAAAAATTTAAACTGATCTCATTCTAAGAAACAGACACTTCTGGAATTTCCATTTTCACTAGTTCTTTTCTTTTCAAAAGATAAAGTAACTAGGGCCTATGTTTTTGTATAAACATCTTTGAACTTACTCAAAGAAATCGCACATCTCATCTGTCCAAGGCAATGTATATTAACATATTTTGATGCATGTTAAAAAAAGAAATTCCTCACCACCTACATCTTGCAGATGGCCTTCTGGGTTACTCTTCTTATCAGTAAAGAGGCTGATCTGTTTTCTCTGAGCAAATCCTATGGGTCAGTGGCAAGAAAAAACAAATAAAGGCCATCTTGATAATTATTAGAAGTTTGTGCAAATATTAACCACAAGAATCATGCTAATCTGAATTGCTCAGTTAATATTCGGCAGTACATAATTCAATTTTTGAAGTTCTGACTTAAATGACTTATAAAAGCAGGCACAATGGTGAGTATTTATTTTAAACTGAAAGTCATAAGGTATGTTTTTCCCCCTAAGCTTTTAGGGGATAACGTCGACCAGGTTTACCCTGACAGGTTTGGGTTATTTGAAATTTTTAAAAATCTCAGTTTTAGAGAGCAGTAGTTTTTACTTCACAACAAAGATTCATTTGGACCAAATAAATAGTTCCTCAGTTTTCCACTGTTCTTTGCACTGGTGAGAAAGAACTATAAGCAACAATAATATTTTATGTCTTGTTTTAGTACATATTTTGAAATTTTTACAACCAAGAGGAACACAGATTGTTCTTTAAAGGTTCATTTCCTCAGAAATAAAACAACGTGTAGCTCTTAACACTGACTGGACACATTCCTCTTAGTTTCAAAAATGGAGAATAAAAGAAGCAAATGTTTGTCTATTTGTAATAATGCCACCTCTATCCACGCAAAGTAACAGAAGCTTTGAGAGGCATTTACATGCCTGTTTTGCCCAATGAGATTATAATCTGCCCATTGTATGTGTAACACACAGGAAGTGATAAATCCTCAACAGAACATTGAAAGGTCATCTATAAAAAAGATAGTCTTATTGTGAGATTAACTCAGAATCACATTATGGCTGTAATTATTGGCTTTGTGCTTTCTGCATTTTCAAGTTTTTCCAAAGTGAATGAAATGCACTCATTTAAAAAAAGAAGAAAATTTGAATCATGATTTCTAAAATCCCAAGGATTTCCAGCAGATTAAACACCATCAATTTCCTGGCCTAGCTCTCGAGCATACAGAGACATTAATAAAAATAAAAGGTGTGAGATCTCCCTCCCCTCAGGGGAAAAAAAATTAAGTGGTATTCAGCAGGTATTTTGTAATGCTTGCTGCTACAGGAACACTGCATTTATTGAGAAAAGTGAGTCTATTCTGTCTCCCATTGCAAAATAAACACCTTAATACATTTCTTTTTTTTTAACTTTGTAATCTTAAATGAGAAACTTTCCTTCAGTGCTTGTATGCCTAGTTTTGTTAGTTACTAGAGGGGAGCAAGTTCAAAATCTTTTATTTCTTCTTCTTTTTCTTCTTCTCCTCCTTCTTCCCCTCCTCCTCCTCCTCCTTCTCCCCACACCCCCACACACATGCGCGGGTACACACACTAAACACAGAATTACGTATCTGGACACTCGGGAATTATTTAAGCAATGGTTGACACTTACTGGATAGTCTTGGTGTTGTTTAGGCAATGAACCTCTACCTGGGTTACTTCAACTCATAACGTTACAAAAAGGATACTTTGACAGTTTATAAACACTCAGAGTCCAGGTTCCTATAGTGGGAAAATCAGCATCTACTCTGGTTGCTTTGTCATTTTCTCTGTATTTTCTTCAAGATCCATCAAAAGAGAATTTTCAAAAGACTTTTATAAACATTTTTAAATTCCCAAAGAGATACATGCTTATTTTCCAATTACTCATTCCCTTGATAGCCCATATAAAGTAGCCACGCTGTTTAACTGCCCAGGTAATAACAGTAACTAACATTCTTACAGTGCAGAGAGAGAGAGAAGGGGTAAGTATCCTTAGAATAAAATGCAAATTACATAACTAGATTGCCAAAGACCATGCTAAATTTCTCCTTCCCTCTTACAGGTAGACAACAGATGTCCATATTTTACCCCCTATTATTACCTCGTTGATTCTTTCGTTTATTCACATATCTTTGTGTCTTTTAGGTTTAATTGGAAGCCAGTGGACAGTCTATACAATGGTTTTAGAAGGTGATTTGTGTGGTATGAATGTCAATATATCTTTAATAAGATAAACTACTGTATCCTACTCTGAGGTTAACTTGTCCGGAGGCCACCTGTCCCTCAATAAGTAAATAACATGGAGTTATAAATCTTTGTATGATTAAGAAGATAAACATGTACAGCTACAAGAAGGACTAAGTTTATGCATATTTGTGAAAGGAAGTCACTTCTCACTTATATTTTTGCAAAGAAAATTACCAGAGAATCATTCTGCAATGAAGACTCGTATGTCTAGAATACCCATGCACATCGAGTAGTAACATTTTTCATTGCACCAAAGCATCTTCCTATAGTATTTAGTGCCCAAATATGTTTTGTCCTGGACAGGAGTGCACTTGGAAATGAGCTTTCCAAAGCTCAGTGGAAGTGCAGGGTCTCTTTTGACGTGCTAGAACGGGAAAGGGGAGTGGAAAGTTTTGATCGATTAGAAGTTAACTAAGTGGAGTGTCTTCGTCTGAACTCCATACCTCAGGAGTTTGCGCTGCCATGTCTAAAACCCCATTCTCAGGCCACTACCTCACCCAATTCCAAAGCCACTTCTTGTCTATACATATTTTTTTAAAAAGACTTTAAGGTAAAGGATATACCTTGTGTCTGGGTCTAAAACATAAATGCATTTAATCAAAATGACACAGAAGAGAAAGAGAATTGGAAAGTTCTGAAGTCCTGTTGAATCTCATTGCACTCACTCTAAACATTGCAAAACTCAGGAAAGCCGCACTTTCTTTCCAATAAAATATAATCTCAGATGGGGATGGCTGACGTTATAAAAGAGTCAATGACATCTTTCCCAGGAATTATTATTTTAATCCTACTGCCATTGCTAAATCTGAATAACTAGATTCCATCTCTTTAAAATCCTTCTTGCAAATTGAATGAGATCTACTTTATTTCCTTTGAAACTTGATAATACATTGAGATTTTTGTAAAGGTGTGACAGATACTACCAAAGAGGATTTTCTTTTTCTGAATTATCTACAGTGATTAACTACTATTAACTATGTAGTAGCAACTACCAGCTCTATAACTGACTCTATACGATGCAAACCTTAATTTAGTTGGAATTAGGTTAGTTACATGGTTTCCTAGCAGAGTCTGCATCTCAAAGTTAGTAAACTGTTGTATGCTATAAATTTGGTTCCATGAAATGTTTGAGTTCCAAAAAAATGTCTCAAGTATTCTAGCAGGCACTAGGTGAATCTGTGTAACAAATCCATGTAATAAATAACACCCTAAGATGAAAAGATTTTAATACTTACATTTGGACATGATAATTAAACATGTTACACACGTCAGTCTCTCTCAGTTGGTGTTACCATTCAACAGTGGCCCGGTCTTGAGCAGTACTTTACCTGTGTTAATGGGGAGACTGAAAATCCTTACCTACATAAAAAACAAATAAACGAAAGGCATCCGAGCAGCAATGGCAGAACTGGTTCGACTGGCAGTAAGTAGGCACCTGCTGGATGACCTTTTTTTACGGAGAACAGGCACAAGTGCTAACCGCTGTCCATTCAGCCTAACATCATACCATCTATTCCTCTTGGGGTTCTACTTTGTAAACAATTAATGTGCTAAAATACGTGTTGGAGCAGGACCCATGCCAGTTGCAAGGAAGAGCACTGTAAGTGTTCCACCTAGCCCCTTAAAAATGCAGTTGAGCCTGCAGTCAGAAATCAAATGCTCACTGCTAAAAGCAACCAAAAAGAGGCTAAAGAGGCTCTGTTTAGCCAAAGGAAGAGAATGCTCTCTAAAGTGTAAAATGAATATTCTGTGGGATTCCAAGAATTTAGGGTTAGCAAAGCCAACAACAGCACAGTCATCTAAATTGTGCCAGATGGAAAGCTCACAAGCAAATATAGCTAGTTCCTAATATTTGTATATAGTTTTGTTTGATTGACTTCATTAATTTGACTATCTGCAAATGAAAATGATTTTTTTTTCTGTTTTCCAGGTCCCTTTCTCCTAGTTCAAATGAATACACAAATTAAATAACTCTTTACTCCTACAGTGCTTCTTAGTGCTAAATTATATGCATATATCGCAGAAAACAACTCACAACCTAGTAAATGGGCAGGAAAACTGGGGTTAGATTTCTATTTCTTTCAAGGTGGAGAGCACATTTCTACATTATCACATGGACATACAGATCAAGCAGTGCTTGGCACTATATAGAATCAAATTAGAGCAGAGCACAAAAACTTGTACACAAGTGACTACAGCAGCATAATTTATAATAATCAAAAAATGGAAACAACTCAAATGTCCATTAACTGATGAGTGGATTCATCAAATGTGGTATATCCATTCAACAGCATGTTATTCAACCATAAAAAAGGAATGAAGTACTGACAACATGCTACGATAGGCATAAATTTCAAAAGAATGATGCTAAGTGAAAGAATCTAGTCACAAAAGGCCACATAGTGTATAATTCCATTTATACTGAAATGTTCAGAATAGACAAATCTGCAGTCAGAAATCAAATGTTAAAGACAAAGTAGGTTAGTGACTGCCTAGGGCTGGGGTGGGAGGAAGGGAATGGAAGTGACAGCTAATGAGTGGGGGGTTCTCTGGAGTGGGGGGGTAATATTTTAAATTAGATTGTAGTAATGTTTGCACAATCCTGTAATTCTACTAAAAAACCTTGAATTGTACACTTTGTATTGTATGGTGTGTGAATTATATCTCAATAAAGTTTTTCTTCCAAAAAGCAGAGAGGTGGTTTGAATTATCTGGGCTTAGTTTCATTATTTAGAGGCAAAATTATCTACTTGCTTTTCTACACAAATTATATCAAACTCACTAGAATGGTACTGTCAGCTCTAATTTTTTTTGAAAATGTGATTCCTATATTTCAAAACTATTTTTAAGGAGTTTTTTTTTAAATCTCCCTTTTAAAAAAATCTGAGAAAGTTATAAAGTAAGACAGATTTGTTAAAAAATTATGTCAAAAGAGCATAATCAAAAGTGATACAATCATCCCAATGGGCATTATTGTTTTTGTCTTAGTCCTCTATTCATTCCTTTGTTGTCACTATTTTTCTATCCTTACAGGACGATAATTTGCTTCAACTTTACCAAAATGAAGCTTTGTTTTCAGAATTGTCAGCATTAACCTGAAGCTAATCATTTACTTTGAGTGGTATTGAAAAATGATTTATTTTCAGGATAAGTTAATAACATCTGGAACAACACCATTATGCTCTGTCACCCATAACATACTCTGGACTGAGAAAAGAAAATTCAGTTGGTTAACTGACCTTGCACAGTTTAACTGTCAAATAAGTTCCATAATAGACAACTCAGAAATCTAATTTGGTAATCCTGAGACACTCCCTCTTCCTCCTTGACCCTCCCTCACGCTCCCTAGATGGTTCAAGAAACAGCGATTATAACATGGACATCTAGCTCTAATTTGTTGAATATTTCATATGTCTGCCTTGGTACTTATAAAATCATCCTAGCTTTCCAAGAACCTAGAAAATTCTGTCTTTAAATTACAATTTTCATATGCTGATATATTCTACCATTTCTTTTTGGCAGAGAAACAAACTGGAAAACCTTATAAACAAGAAATACCTCAAGTAACAAAGCTCGTATGTCACTCTTGGCTCCACAAAGAACTCCAAATCTCTGAAATATGGCAGATCTTTTCCCACAGGAAGATCTTTACGAACTCCCAGGGTAGATCTGTGCCTTATCTTTGACCACTGTTTAAACTCCATCTCTGCCTCACAAATCAGGCAAGATCTCTGAAAATGATTTATGAAACGGGAAAATCTCTGCTTAATGGTGTTCCAGAAGTTCATGACCATAGGAGTGATGCCACAGTAGAAAGTAAACTATGAAGCATCACAGATCACGACTGAAAATTGCACCCCACAACAACTGAGCTGATCTCAAGCTGTTTTAGGTGACAGGGAAGTTGGAGTAAGGGCCTTTGTGTGGGTTTTCCGCTTAGCTAGTAATCAAAATAAGTACTGTGAACGTTTATTGAAGACCTAGGGCTCTGCTCTGCAGAACAAAGGAAGAGCCAAGTGGACAATAACTCCACATCCACACCATTGAAAGACAATCATTTTCAGGTGACTTTTCAAATAAAATCACCCAGGAGTATGCACTATCTCTCCAACAAATTTAAATGTTTAGCGATATAAACACAGCATATACTCTATTTTCAAAGTGAAGTAAGCCAGAAAAAGAAAGAAAAATATCATATGATATCACTTATATGTGGAATCTAAAGCAGAGAAAAAAGACACAAATGACCTTATTTACAAAACAGACAGATTCATGGATGTAGAAAACAAACTTATGGTTACAGGGGGTAAAGAGAGTGGTGAAGGATAAATTGAGAGTTCAGAATTTGTAGATACACTCTACTATATAAAATAGAGAAGCAACAAGGTCCTACTGTATAGCACAGGGAACTATATTCAGTACCTTGTAATGGCCTATAATGAAAAAGAATAGGAAAAGGAATATATATTTATGTATAAATGAATCACTATGCTGTACACCAGAAATTAACACATTGTAAATCGACTATACTTCAATTAAAAAAAGAAAAAATACTTTCTTTTCAGTGTTTTATAAAGCTTAAGAGCCTGGCATTATAATCATAGGCATGCCAAATGATTTGCAAAGCGTAAAATTTGAAACAAATGAAATATTAGATAAGGAAATTGAAAAATAAGATTTGGTAACAGTCAAAAACATTTTATTTCTGGACTATTAGATTTTGCTTTTGTGAAAAGAAATCTTGTAATAATGATTTTACTTGTTCAAATAAAACACACTTGACATTCTTAGAAATGTTTAGGAAAAGAAAGTCTCCCCTTATATTTATCATTTCTCTCAACCTCCGGGTGGTGAACATTCATAGAACATGGATGTTTTCATGAATGATTCACCTCACACATGAAATGTAAGTGTTATCTGGAAGTAAATCCATTGCAACATAATGTTACGTGCTTAATCTTTCTAGCAGTTTGATTATTACCAAAATAAAATGTGACATTTTTCTGCCTTTTTTAAATAACGATTTTGGAAGCCAATGAAATAGTTCATTTTTACTTTAGATGGTTTGGGGTTTGTTTGAAGACCTACTAGATCCCTTTATAAAAGCTACCTGTGGACCAATGCTGGGCCTCATGTTAATTTCACGACGCCAAGAATCCAGGGCTGTTCGGAGCAGAGTCCCGGAAGCAACGTGTTAAATAGCAATCATCGGGTCTATTAAAGTGGTTCCAAATCGTCCAGCCCTGCACTCAGGATTCACAGTAATTCCGGGTGTTGGCGCTCACTAAACGACAAGTTGATGGGGCAGAAGGTTGGGAGGAACGTGACCCTGGAAGCCGAGTGTTGGTTTTACACCCGCTGAGTATCTGTTACAAGTGAATTTCCTCTGGCGCCAGCAGGTATTTTGAGCAGGCATCCAGAAGAATCCCAGAGGGGAAGGATGGGAGTAGGGGAGATGGAGCTGTAAGTTTGGGGATCAAAGCTTTAAAGGTCTCGGAGGAAATCGGTAAATCCAATTGATTGGCCCAAAAGCTCAAGTGAGCTGCAGAAGATATTTCAAATTTCTGAGGCTTAGAGCAGCAGGGGAAGGGATGGAAAGTGGGGGGTAAACAAGATCCCAGAGGAGAGACAACCAGGCCAAGGGGGTAAAATCCCAGACAACCCCCAAGGATGACGAGAGGCTTTACCCTCGCTGTTTAGCCCTGGGACCCCAGAGGGCAGACCGTGTCAGCGTGCTGGGACTGGGGTGCCACTGCTCTCACTGGCCCCAAGTCGCGAAAGGGGAGACAGAGGCTCGGGGGCAGGCCAGGGGCGCCGAGGTGCGCGCAGAGGCCGCGGCGAGTCTTCCCTGGAGGTCTGGGAGGCAGAGCCATTAAAGCCCGGCTGCCCGCTGAAGCGCTCAGTAAAAGTGACTGCAATTTATTTGGATTAGTCACTATACAGGTCTGGGGAGACAGCTATTTATCCGATGCAGGACCTTGACAAATTGACTGGGCAGTGCAAGAGAGAACAATCCTTGTGACCCCGGGCGGTGCCGGGGCGGAAGGCGGGATCCTCCCACCTGCTCCCGACCCACGAGGGCGCGCACCGCCGCTGAGAGGCGCATCTCCACCTGCGGACGCGCGGCGGCCGGCTACCCGCACCAGCCCGCCGGGGTGCCCTCTCCCGGCTGGAGGGGTTCGGGCTGCCGCCGCCCGGCCCTTTCAGGGAAGATTTCCGCTCACTCTCCGGCGGCACGTTCTCCCCCAGGTTCCGGGAAAGTCACCAAATCTGCGGTCTGCCCTGCAGGTGACCCAGTCCTGAGCCCACAGTGGAGCGTCTACCTTGGTAAAAATCATACGGTTTGGCAACATCCGGGTCATATATCAGAAAGGTCGTTTGGATTTTCTAGAGCGCTGACAAACGATTTGAACCTGAAATTTAATTCCACCTCATACGGAATGCGACCATAATGTACTTACTGGTTCTTAACTGAAGATAACTTAGACCCTGGTGTCACCGATTTTGCAGTAGATCCTCTCCAAAAGCCTACAACTTTTGCTTTTACAATTGACATCCCTAACGAGAAAAGAACAAACCACCGCCCAATTCATTCGCTCCATATTTCTGCTCTTAATTTATTCATTAGAAATTATCGTTATAGTAATACATAAAAATCTTTTAAAAAGAAATATTGACCGACAAATAGGTGAATTTCTAACTTGAGATGCAATCAAAAGGAATTCTTTTTCCAACAGTATATGCTTTTAATGTGATCGTTGCCTCAGCTTTAAGGCCAACGATGTATTACAGTACTGCAAGGGATCTAAGACTAGACAGCTAAAATACGAAATTCTGGACAGGAACTCGGACTACTGATAACAAGTAAAATGATTGCTTTCAGAATCTGAAACAGCACTTTTTGGACCATCTCTAAAAAGCTCTGCATCAAGCGCTGATGTTAATTTCTTTCATTGTTTGCCTTTATTTTGGTTAAAGACCCAAGACTGGGAGAGTCATTTAAATAAATTCTTTCTTATTGAGTAAAAGAAATCTGATCCTTTCAGTTAAAAATATGAAAGTTCAGTGTGGCCAAAAGATGAGAGTTTTAGTTCTTTTGATGGAGACTATTTGAACCTGAAAATGCTGCGTGGCTATCTATCTTGCTAAAAGTCAGGGCGAGATAATGTGTAATCTGGCTCTGATTTCTTCTGGAAAGAAAACATTGAAATGACTGCTCATTTATCACTGTGCCCACCCTCCCCCTCTTCCACCTTGGTTTAATTGACTATGTAACACCGAGCTGTTTGTGTCTTCCTTTGACTGCTGGAAGTGAAACCAACTCCGTTGAAGGGAGAGTTTTAGATGATCAGGTTTACTATGGAAAGAAATCATAAAAAAAAGTATAGAAAGAGGTTGAAAACATTACCACCAGCAAAAACGCTGGAGAACTATCCAAATTTTGTGATGACTCACTGGCATTTCTCCTTGCATGACTGCTTCGTTAATCTGCATATGTAGTTTCTCTGACTAATAGTAACTACTTTAGAGTTCAGTTAAGATGCTGTTTGTAACTGATGGCAAGAATACCTTACTCTATCCTTAAACTGATTGCAAGAATATCTACTCTAGTGATTATGGAAATTAAAATGATCAGATCATTTGTTTCTTGTCCAAACAGTTATTTTAGCCAGACACAGCATTTATTTCCTGTAAGCAGATGTCTAGAATCATAAAAGGAAAAAAAAAGTCAGTATATGTATTAAATAAAATTCAATCTCATTAGTAATTATTTATATAACATTAAGACAGCAATAAGGTACTTTTTCCAATGATCTAATTAGTTAACATTTCTTAAAATGGTAATACACAATTTTGACAAGAAGTTAGTGAAACAGCTCCTCCCAAACACTGTCTGAGAATGTATAATTAGAACAATCTAAGAATGTTCCAAATTATTATTTAAAAGATTAAAATACATGTGCCCTTTAACCTAGCAATTTTATTTCAGGGAATTTATTTGACATAAAGAATTAATGACACGGGAACAAAGATTTTAATTAAGGAATACTCACAGTAACAAAAAACTAGGAACAAATGTGTACAACAGGAAAAATGATTTTGCCATTTAGTTGTATCCTAGACCACTTAGTGACATGCAGATATATATAATGTGTAAGATAACAAAATAGATTATTGTAAAACACAATTCAATATTTTGTGAAAAAAATATTCATAGAAAATATTTGAGAAGATATGTGTGCAGGTGGTTTATCACAGAGTAATGATATTCTCCATTTTTGTTCAAAAGTTTTATATTATATATATGAAATTTTAAAATACAAAAAGTTATGTGATAGAAAATGTCTTCCTTTTCATGTTTTTATCTGTGTTGCTGTTGGAGTTGTTGACTTTTTCCATATTGGTTCACAAAGTTCTTAATATATTAAGGAAATAAGCCCTCTTTCTATCATATTTTTTTTCCAAATATTTTTTTTCTATTTGATATCTTTTTTGATTTTGTTTATATTTAAAATGTGTTTGTAAGCACATTTATCAGTTTTTTTTTTTCATGGCTTTCGGGTTTTATGTTTGCTTGGAAAGCCCCTCCCTACACACACACACACACACACACACGCAAATTACATTTTTAAAAAGTTTCTCACTTTTCTTCTGCTAGTTTCACAGTTTTAACTTTTTACTTTGAAATCTTTAGTTCACTTAGAATTTATTTGAATTCAAGTAGTGAAGTAGGGATACAGCCTATATGACCTAACAATTTATCAAGGAATGAATTTTCCCATTGACTTGAAATATCACCTTTTTTCAGAAATTGTTTTCATTTATATTTGGATTTCTAGTGTCCTTATATTGTTCCAATAATATGTTTGTTTATTCAAGTGCCAACACACAATTATTTAAATTAATATAAATTTATACCGTATTTTAATATAGGGCACCATTCCTCCCTTATTACTTTATTACTTATTCTTTTTTGGAGTATATCTGGCAATATAAGATCCAGCTTATCTAACTTAAAATTTTTCCTTCACATTTTTATTGATATTACATTAAATTTATTAATTAAATAGTGAGAGCTGATGTCTTCAAAATATTGAGTCTTCAGACCAAGAGCAATATGTTTTTAGAGTGGATTTTCTTTTCCAATTAAAAAAAAAATGTTCCTCAATGAGTATTACACTGCCCAGGAGGAATTATATTCTATTAATTCAAAGTACATGCTCCCAAGCTTATATAATCTTGAGTGAGTTACATGAACACTTCATACCTCCCTTTTCTCATGAGTGAAACAGAAATAATAACAGCGCCTGCTGGAGAGAGTTGTACTGAGAATGAAACAAGAAACTCCTCAAAGCACTTATAACAATGTATAGCAATGGTAAGTGCCGAATGCATATTTCTATTATTGGATATTGCTTTTTGATTTTCCTAAGTGTATAATTCTTTGTTGTTATTATTACTGTAAATGGAAACTTTTCTTCTTTTTTATTTTTTTTATTGAGTTATAGTCAGTTTACAATGTTGTGTCAATTTCCAGTGTAGAGCACAATTTTTCAGTTCTTTTTTATTTTTTAGCAGATTATTCCTGTGTTAAGAAAATTGCTGATTTTATATATCAATTTACAAACTGCCATCTTTATCCTCTTTTTCCTTCTGTAACTTTTCAGTTGGCTCTCTTCAGTTGCCCACATATGTAATTTTATCATCTGAAAATAATTATACATTGTCCTTCTCCTGTGCAGTTTTACTGACTCATTTCTTCCTCTTGCATAATTTCCTTGTCTTCTAGACTAAGACTAAGACTTCCAGAGCGACCATGAATAATAATAGAGATAATATAAATTTTTTGTCCTTAACTTCAATGATAATGTGTCTAGTTCGTCATCACAGGTCTTTGTCACATTACAGAAGTTTCTATTTAGTCATATCATAACAGGATTTTTTTAATGAGGGGATGTTAAATTTTATCAAGTGACTTTAGCACGTACAGACATGACTCTGTGGGGTTTTTCTCCTGTGACCTATTAACATAATGAATATATTAACGGTCTCCTAATATTAAATATCATTGTATTCACACATACAAAAGTGTATAAGAGCACTTCTACGTATCATATAAGTCTGTTCATATGATGCTTAATTCTGTTCACTCAAATTTTGGTTAGATCTTTGCAAAGGTTTGCACAAAAATGGACTAGAGTTCTTGAGTAGGGTGAATGTCTGTTACAAGCTCAATTATAATAGCGTTTTAAAAATTTGATATCAGTGTGATACTAGCTTTATAAAAAAAAACTTAGAAACTTTTTTTCTCTCTAGCCTTTGAACTATGTAAGTAATAATGTAGTTATCTGTTTCTTGGAGACTATAGAGTTCCATGACAAAATCATCTAGTTTTGTTGCTTTTTTGGTGAGGAGTGTGATGGAAAGTCTTGACAACTTTTCAATTTCTTCTAAGGACTATTAGTCTCCATCTGCCTCATCTAGTTTGCGTTTTACTATATCATATTTTTCTACAAAACTATCTGTTTTTATTTCCATTGCAGTTCACAGAAAATTTTTGTAATATCAAGCTGTGAGAAAAGGCATGGAAGACACTACTCCTTTCTGTATCACTACATCAGCATATGTGCCTCGCTCAAAGCTACCTCCCATCAAAAGCTAGAATTTGACTTTAACTTAAGAGCAATGAAAAGCATGATATCCAGGGGGGGAAATGATGAGAAGCAAAGGCTTTTAAACAGAGAGCTGAATTTATTAGATTCATGTTTCCAAAGATCACTCTGGATGTACAATGAAGAATGGATGGAGAGGGGCAAGAAAGGATGAGGGGGGACACTTTGAACAAATCCAGTTGCAGTTATTAAGGTAAGGGATGGTAGTAGCTTGAACAATCATGTTGGCTGGGAAGATGAAGGAAGGGAATGGATTCCATAGCTTTTTAGAAGACAGAATCAACAGAACTTGGTGATGGATTATCCTCTATGGAAGGTGAGAGAGAAAGAGGGGTCAAGAATCAGTCCTGGGTTTCTGACTTCTGTAGCTGATGCTGTTCTAGAGGAATGGGGCTCACGTGCTCTGTATCCATGGCTTGGGAACAGAGATACCCTTGGGAACAGGATTATCTCAGTTTTGAGACTCATGATAACATGAACATAATTGAGAATTTATTATACATACCTATGCAGCTAATATAGGCATCTGCAGACGTTACAAAGATACCAAGCCATGTCCCTAAAACAGTTCGAACGATTATAAAAAGATGGATCCCCAAGAATCTGCCTATGAGAGAGCCCATTTCATCTGACAAGGAAAGGTGCCCAGAAGCTTCCCCACTGAGAAATATTTCTATCTAAAAGGGGTAATTAGGAAGCAGTGTATGGCAGCGAAGAAGTATCAGTCAGAAAAACCCGGATTCCGTCAAATTCTCCCTGCTTCTGAATGAATGAATTTGGGCAGATAATCATTCTAAGTACTAGTTTTATGTCTATAAAGGGATGTAACATCTACCTAGAAACATTTTTATGAGGGTTAAATGTGATGACACATGCCAAGCACTCACCCGCCTGGCACACAGTAGTTCTTTGCCTTAGAGTCAGAAGTCTTTCAAATGACCACATTTGCTTTTAATAAACAGGTAATTCCTGAGAGTAAATCAGCCAGTCCCTCACATCTTGGTGTTGATCATTGGTACTGCCTTTTAAATAAAAATAATACTTTGGGAGGTTAATATTGATGAAATGATTTATAATTTTATAAATTCTTAATAATCAATGCAGAAGGAATTATTAAAAGATTATATAAACTTTTATTTCTATAAAACTATCAAATGCGTTGAAGAAATGTAAAACATTATCACGATGAAACTTGGTCCTTTAAAAGGCACAGGACACAGATTTTTCTAGTATACTTCTTTGCTTTGGACTTCTTTAAATGTCATGGTAGAAAAGTGCTCTTATAACTGTGTAACACAGCTTAATATGGTTTCATCAAAATTATAACAATGATACATATCCAACTGTGTTATAAAGATCTTAAGAACTCAAATATTTTAACTGCCCTAAAGTTGGTGTGTTAGTCGAGGTTGATTAAAATGTACAAATTAATGCCATGGCTTTATAATCATGACATGAAAATATAGAGATGTTCATGGTAAATGGGTTTGCTCAAACATATAGGGTGGGAACTGACAGCTTACAGTTCACTTAAAATTCACATTGCACAGATGATAATGATTAATTTCTCTAGAAAATAGGTTGAAATATACAACTAAATGATCAGACAAGTAACATATCTTACTTACAGAAAAGGAAAAAGAACCATAACCTGGAGCATACAAGAAACACAAGATAGAATGTGTGATAGCAAGAGTCCATGCTCATTGAACACTTAGGATGTGCTAATTTGTGTGTGTGTGTGTGTATGTGTGTGTAATCTTACTTCATCCTCATAATAATCCTATGAAACTAAGAGAGGTTAATCACACCCAAGGTCATACAGCCAGGGAGACACAGTCCTGAAACAATCCATCCATCTGGCACCAAACCTGGTTGTGCTATCTTGTCTCTCACAGGTAACATTCCTCTCCAGCAGCCAGTTCATGGAAAGAAGGCAAAGGTCACGATACACTAAAGTTCTCTTTCTGCTTTAGATCTGTCTATTTTGCAATCAACAAACCAAACTCTTATATTCAGAGCAGAAATTTAAATCTATGAAGTAGCTTTAGCAGAAAAATGCCTGAGTTTGAAACGTGTGAAATGAAAGGAAGGAAAAAAAAAAATCCAACATGTACCGGCTGATTGCAGTTTGTGGCGACAGCCTGTGGCCCTAAGCAGTGTGCTGCGGCCAGCTAAGCACCTGCATTCTGACCTGATGAATGAGATGGAGATGAAGATGAACAAGAGGCATGTGAAGGATAAAATTCACAGGGCCTTGTGTGTTACTTGACACGTGGAAGGACGGTTCTAATGTACGTTTGCAGACTGGAAAGGGAGCCTGAGAGATGCACAGCAAGCCTGGGATGTTACAGGTGTTGAGAGCCTTATTTCGTATATTTAAGAAAAGCCCTTCTTAAACAAGAATAATCTCTGTTGTTTGTACTTTGTACATTGATCCGTTTATTGATTTTACAGTTCTATTAACAGAAAACACTACTATACAAGCAATAAATCAAAACCCATAACTTAGCAAAAGTATCTCCACCATTTCAGTAATAATTTCAAATGTACTTAAATCAAAAGTCTCATTTAATTTAAATCACAAAGTTAATACATTAGATATATTTAAACACTTCAAAAACAACTCACACAGATGATCACAACAATTACAGAACTTCCTTCTGTACTTAAGTGAATTAAAATGTATTAACACCATGAATTTAAATTAGCTTCTTCATCCTCTCTATACTTATGCTCACTTTGAAAATAATTTTCCAAGTTCTAGACAGATGATATTTAAAATATCTAACAACTTGTACTGTTGACCGAGCAGAAGTGGATGCCTGTAGTGCCAAACCACGCTCCCAACCTCCCTCTCTGCCATCTCTTCAGTTGTCCCAGGCATAAGCCCTCGAGTAGATAAATCAGGGGAGATCTGCGGAAGTGCCAGGGAGGATTAAGGAGGCACGTGGCAGAGCTGGGGTATTTACCAACCTGAACAAAAATATTTCAACTTTAACCACTGCTATAGCCATCACTGTACTTACCAGCTAACTATCAGCCTTCTTATAATAATATTACAAGACTTGGAGAAGAAAGGCTATTTCTTCAGACCAGCCAAGGTTAACCTGAGTTATTGACCCACTGACCGATTGTATAGGCACAGTGTCTGGTCACACAGTCCAAGATGACTTGAACCCGCACCAAAGATGATCTAAACGAGCCATTTTGGATGGCTGGATTTTAAACATCATAGTTTTTCAAAGAATTCAAGGCTCTGACAAATAATTTTTGATACTTCACAACCTTTAGTTATGTTCTCTGTTTGATGTTTGTTTTTTTAAGATTTTTAAAAAGGTTTTGCTTTATCATTATCTTGCCTAACTTGTGTCTGGACTGGTTTGATCAGGCTGGAATCCTCTGAAAAGTCTGGTCACAGTCCTCCCAATTCTTCCTACTCATCAATTACCAACATGGACACAGAGAAGTTGGTTTGAAGGCGAAAGCAAAGAGCTTAGTTTCGGATGTGCCGCTTGTGAGACAGAGTCATACGGAAATGACCAAGAGGGTTAAGTTTGTAAGGTGTTCTGTGAGCCTGTCAGAGTCACTGAGTTGCCATGAGACCTTTTGTTGGAGCTTGGGAGGCGAGCATTCCCTCTTTTTTTTTTTTTTTAACTGAGTTTATTCATGGAAGAGGTGTAACTGGACCTTCAGGAAGCAATTCTGATTTCATCCACCCCCTGATACAGAAATAACCTACCAGAAGGCAGAGGAGAAACACGGGCTGAGTTCTAACAATGAATTTGAGCACTTATCCTCAATATGCTGAACCAACGATGCCCTTGGACTTTTTACCTGTAAGAGCCAATAAATGCCCCTTTGCTTAAATCATGATGGGTTTTCTGTCTCTTGATGCAAAACTCATCAAAAAGTTTATTTTTATTTGGGACTCTATCTAAGTAATATATGAAAGAACATCTTAAAGTCAATTTCACAAACAACCAAAAAAAAATTTTAGCATGACCATTAATTTCAGTGTCTATCCTATAGCTCTTACCAGCACAGCTTGCTAACCAACACTGAAATAACACTGGGAGGTTTGAATTTCACCTCCTCTCCTTTCCTTGCCCTCCTCTCTAATGGAGGTGCTTAATGAGTAGTGAAAAGTCCTGAAAGGTGAATGAGAAAGAGAACTGAGTAATCAATCCCAAAGGCAATGATCTCCAAAAATATTGTCAGTAAAAAATTCTTTGCCCTCACTGAAGTTATCATTTTCAATAGGTGGTTCTCCCTGGCACACAGCTGAAAAGTGGAGAGTATATTTTCTTTTGAATGCTAACATTTGAAATATTCAATACTATCAAAGAATGACTTAATGAGAAATATAAATCTGTTTCTATATCATTTAAGAAGACGTAAGTTAAGGAACTTCATAAAACTTATGGGGTTGTATTGGGTTTATTTCATGGTTTGTACCATGCAATGATATAATTATATAATTATTGACACACATTAAAAAATTATGCAATACATATGTAAGTTATGAAACATAGTAATTAAAATGTTACTCTAGGTTGAATATTTGTTTCCCCCTGCAAATCTGTATGTTGAGAGCCAGCAGCCAACATGATGGCATTTGGTGGTGGGGTTTAGGGGAGGTGATTAGGTCATGAGAGCAGAACTGTCATAAATGGGGTTAGTGGCCTTATAAAAAGACCCTACAGAGCTCCGTAGCCCCCTCCACCATGTGAGGACTCAGTGAAAAGACGGAACCAGGAAGCAGGCTCTCACCAGACCCAAAATCTGCCACAAGTGCCTTGACCTTGGACTTCCCACCTCCAGAACTGTGAGAAATAAATTTCTCTTGTTTCTAAGCCACCCAGTTTGTGGTATTGTATTACAGCTGCCCGAATGGACTAAGACAAACACTCGGAACCACCATTCGAGATAGAAAACTAGAACATTGCCAACACCAGTGAATTTATTTGTGTTTCCTCGGTCACATCCTTTTATTAACCCTAGATAAAATTATTCCGAATTTTGCGTTCAACATTCCCATACGTTTCAATATAATTTATTATATATATATATACACATTATCTATTATTGTATATTACATATACATATATCCCTAAACAATCGTAGTATATGTAGTCTTCTATTGCTTGGTTTTGCATACAACATTATGTTCCTATGACTCATCTATAGTATTGCGTATAACTACAGTTCATCTAGTTTTCCCTGCTGTATATTATTGTCCTTGTTTTCTAGCCTGCTAGTATTGCTGTTCATTTTTTCCCTCTTTCCTCATGCTTAATGTAACCTGGGGGATTAGGGGTGGGAATATATCCGGTGTCTGTGTAAACAGATCACAGTAGGAGCATAATTTCTCACTCAGGCATCACTGAGATAAAAAAAAAAAAAAAAAGCAGCCAACTTTCTATTACAGCCTTCCTAGAACAGACTGCAGTGTTCTCTTCATAAGAAACCCCAGTAGAAACTACGAGGAGCTAGTCGTCTTACTCCATTATGGTTTTCAAAAGTGCTTTTCAGAAGTACCTTTCAGAAAGTACTTACTGTTCCTCTTTCAAACACTTCATGTGTAGCTGTTAACAGTAAAGTCAAAGTTAGGTCCCTTCGTTGGGTACCTGTTTCCATGCTATGCCAAATACAAAATGAATTTTGTGGTATGTAAATTATACCTCAATAAAGCTGCTAAAAATTGAAATGCTGTCATAACGTCTCTAAAATACTAAATCTGATTCTTTTGTTGTTGCTGTTTGATTTCACTTAATTAAGGCAATCTACTCATTGTTTGGACTTTTGAAAAAACAGCTTCAGTCTGCTAACTTTTAACATTTACAGAAATGGATTGGTGCCCATTTTAAAGTAAAACTAGAATGGGAGAGACCTGGCAACTTGAGAAGACCTGCTGTTGCAGACGACGTCTGAGTGAGAATGAGGCGGATTATTTGCTAAAGGGCCTAGAACATGACATTGGGGAGATAATCACTACTCCTCATACAAGTAGAGAAATCCTAAAACAGCAGCAGATTTCCCAAGGGATCCTATGTCATGATGAGGAAGGATTACAGGAAACTTCTACTAACACTTTATTTTCCTTCCCGGGGCTCCGGGACAGGTTTCAGTAACTCAGTGGACAGGTCAATAGCTCCTTACACTATAGAGTTACCCACAGCCCTCATGATAACTTATGTCTTGCCTCCTCCTTTTAAAATCCTCTTTCCTTTTGTCAGAGGCTTTTAAGTTTTGTGTTTCCACCAGTTTGCAACTCTCAGTTGAGTTTGCTTCCTGACGTGGTAGTTGTTAATTGAAATAGGACATCGTGCACCAAACATATCTTCAAAGAAAACTAATTACAGAAAGCCAGGAATAAAAGAATGATTTAGCCAAATCGATCCCACTCTTTTGAACATAATTTTAAATGAAACAGAGCCTTTCTATCTCAATATGAACAGACCTCAAGCTGAAATATAAGAAAAGAAAGCTAAAATAATTAAAAATAGTTTTAAAACTTTATAATTTCTGTTTGTGAAGCAGAGAAGGAAGGCAATTGTTTAGATAATTGAAGCTCTTTCCCAAAATACCAGTTTTGTCTCAGTTATCTTGATATTTCAGGAGGAAAAAAATGGCATGGGTTGTCCTAAGGATGAAAGTTCTTCTACTGGTTTTGCATCTGTAGAAACAATGTAAGTGATGTGTGTTAGTGTAGAGTTTAACGTTCCAGAAATAAGCAGTCAGAAAAAGACATTATCATCTCAACATTTTCCCTGTGGAGAGAATTGTGAGGTGACAGAGCATTCGACCTTCTCACAAATAGCCCTCAGCCTAGTTTGCATGACATTTTTCTTTAATGTTATAAAAAAATAGAATCTTATTCCAGATTTTTGGTTTCTCAGCAGCTGTGAGTTTCTATGGAAATCTGAATATTTTTTAAATAGACATCAGTCACTTTATTTAAAAATTCATGAGTATTCTAGGATGTGAGAAAGACTGCTTTATTCCTTTAATATTATTCTTTTAACTAGCCTCATATGGTATGTGTTAATAGCACTTCTAGTATCAAAGATGGGAGTCTAATACAATGTGAATTGCTTTTATATGCCAGTGTTTTATTTTAAACACACACACACACACATACACACACATCTGAGCCAAACATCACTAAGTAATTTAGTGATGATATTGCATCTAGAAAATTCCTCAGGAAGGTCACTCTTTAGAATTACTCTAACTGATTCAGTGGATTTCTATGTTAGCATAAGATGCTGTTCAAGATTTAAGTCAGTTCTCATATCTCACCAATGAACTCATAATGACAAGAGAACTGTGGACAAAAAAGATTTGCTTGTCATTCCTACCCTGTCTTCAACCCATCAAGGTCATGTGCTGCAACTATATTTTCTAAAAGAACACAAAGCATTAAAATATACATTCACAGAAGCCAGACAGCTCATTGCGTGATGGTCCCATGCCCTATCTAGACTGCTTAAGGCATTCCATAATTCTTACAAACCTGCAATGCAAACGAAGGGCCTTACAGCACCTCTGCAAGGAAAGAATAGAAACATACCTTTATTTCCGTGTTAAAACTGTAGAAAGCAGTCACAAAGGTCATTGCGATTAGAATCTGATTAAAATCATTACTAAATAATCATTTTAACAGATCGCCATAAATGCCATAATTAAAGACAAGTACCAGAAGACATATCTGCTCTCTTACTTTCAGAAGATCCTTAAATTAAGGTTTTGCAAACTTTTGTATTCACAATGGAATCCTTGACTCAAACACACTTTTCTCTCATTTGTAACTATTTGATTTACTTATTTTCAATTTTACAATTAATGGTGCTTTGTAAAGAACAGATATTATTTTCTTAGTATCTATTTGTCAATGTTAAGATGAAAACGTTGTGTATGTCAAGAGTTTGCTATACTATGACAAGAATGAGAAATTCAGGGTTAACTATCTCCTACTGAGCAGTGAGCTGGATGTGTGAGCAGAGATGGGACAGGATAACCATTGAGCCTGCAAGGTAGCTGAATGGAGTGAACTGAGAACCTCACTGGCTCCTACCCCCACCAAACAACCAAACAATGTGGACACTTGCCTGTGCCCAGAACAAATTTTTATTTGTTGTACCATATTCATGTCATCTTTTAGATTAAAGATTTATTTAAAAATCTTAAAAGGAGAGTATATGCCTGACCTTTTAGGATATGTATAAAGGTAACAACACAAATTGAAAGAGCCCAAAGGGAAAAAAAGACATTTGCTTGACCAAGCATCTCTTTCTTCCACAGTGAGAACTATTATCACAAATAAGAAGAAAGAAAGAAAGAAAGAAAGAAAGAAAGAAAGAAAGAAAGAAAGAAAGAAAGAAAGAAAGAAAGAAAGAAAGAAAGGAAGGAAGGAAGGAAGGAAGGAAGGAAGGAAGGAAGGAAGGAAGGAAGAAAGAAAGAAAGAAAGAAGGAAGGAAGGAAGAAAGAAAGAAAGAAGGAAAGAAAGACCATTTAATTTGCATAATTTAAGTAATGTTTCTAAGGCTATCTCTTTATCGTTTGAGAAGTCTATGAGTCTTTTGGTCCAATAGATAAAAGTCCACCAGGGATGGAAAGGGACACTACATTTATTCTATGGTTATCTAGCATAAGATATTGACTTTGTACACATTTTAAAGGGAGGCAGTTAACAGGGAGCTAAGAATGCAAAAAATTGGAATCAAATAGAGTTACTTGGTGAAAACAAAAACTTAAAGGTGAAACATTTAAGCCTTTCATGCTTTTCTCGACATTACAGGAGACTATACTTAAACAATTCTTTTCCTTTTAAAGGCAAAATGATAAGCAATACATGCAATTATTGGTTCAGTTCTTGGATGATTTTTTAAGATTTGGTATTTTATGAGACTTGAAATATATATGCACATGAATACCTATATGAAAATTAAAATTAAAAAGCATGTATTTTAGTAACACTAAAAATAAGGCTTCATGATTTTATTGATAGTCTCCATTTAATGGGAAATCATAGGTAAATATATTATTAGAGAGGCATAATTATCTTTTCCTCCTGTTCTAAAAGTTTAAAATGTTTATTCAACAGAGTCCTTCAAAAAGGCATTTTTGGGTATTCGGTTGGTTTGTTGATTAGGGGTTTTCCCACCATCACCAGAAGTAAGTTTGGCTCCATTTTCCATATGTGTAAAGATCCAATGCAACTCTAATACATTTCTTCATGATGCAAACCAATGACTAAATACGTTCTTTACCCACTTTGATTTTCTCACTCCGTTGAATCCCAACCTGAGACTTTTACTTGTGGTCATATGTAGCGTAAGTCACAAAGCAAAAATGGAAACATGTAGCGGGTTGAATAGTGTTCCCTGCAAAAATTCATATGCCATCCTGAACCTCAGAATGTGATCTTATTTGGATACAGGGTCTTTGCAGATATAATTAAGGTAAAGATCAAAACAGAATCACAGTAGATAAGGGTGGGCCTTAAATTCAATGAAAGTGTGCTTGTAAATGATGGAAAAGGATACAGAGAGACACAGACAGACGGCCCAGTGAAGATGAAGATAAAGATTGGAGTGAAGTAGCCACAAGCCAAGGAACACCTGGGGGTCCCGGAGCTGGAAGAGGAAATGAAGTATTCTTCCCTAGAGACTTCAGAGAGTGTGGTCCTATGAACACCTTGAGTTAGGACTTCTGGTCTCTAGAAATGTGACAGGATAAACTTTTGTTCTTTTATACAATCCAGTTTGTGGTAATTTGTTCCAGATTCCCAAGGAAACTAATGCAAGTCTTGTGCTTTAAAATCTCTAAATTCATTCTTCAGTCATGTATACAAGAGATAAGGATAGTCAAGCTGTTGGACTTTATAAGAATGAAATTAGAGGCCAGGATTCTAAGATATGACCATTTTGGCTTTCCGTTAGAACAAGTTTTTTTTTTACTGCTATTTAATTTTCAGTTAGTAATACAATACCAAAGAATAGGCAGCAGATCATCTACGTTGTGAATTCTTTTCTACAGAATTCAAACAGTTACTTAGAATTGGACTCACACCTGAGCAAAAGTTAAAATCTTTTTTTTCATAGAAGTTTGTCACTTTTTAAAATCACGAAAAAAATCAAAAGAGATGCTTTTGATCTTTTAAAAGCATCAATTTTTAAATAAGTATCCCAAATAAATAGCATCATATCTGCATGTTAATCTTTGCTGACACCTTGTTTTTTTAATGTAACTATTTGCATGATAAAAAAAAGTTGTGATTTTTACCTCTGGGGTCAAATAGATGGTGATACCGGTGACCTACTGTGAGGCCTTTACAAACATGCTATCTTTATTCCACCGTGGTCTGGACTTTATAAATTTAATTTGGAGGAAAAAAGAATGATTGCTAGTGAAATAATCATTTAAATCACTAGAAAGTGAAGGGAAAGACTAAAGTAGTTACAGCTGAATACTGAATAGATTTTTAATTTTGTGTCTGCCATCATGAGCTGCTTTTCATCCAAAATAATAGGATTCTAGATTTTACTGAAATTACTCCTCTCCTCCACACACATTTTTAGGGCTTAGTTTTTAGAAAGGGATTTCTTTGTTGTTGTTGTTGTTGTTGCAAGTCATATTCTTTGTCATCTTACCGCTAGCCTGGAATGAAAATGGGAAAAAAAAAGTAGAATGCACCTGTTATAAAGGACCATAGAAATCATTGTCGTGGTAACAGCCACCATCACAACAACCACCATTATTTATAATTGTTTACCATATGTTAAGCACTAAACTAAGCCATTTTATATATATCATCTTAATTAACACACCCCAAACACTAATAGACCCATCCCTGCTATTACCAGGGTAAGCAGGAAGATACTGAGACCCAGTAAAGTTAAATTCAGGGACTTGTCCAAGTTCGTACAACTAGTTCATTATATAAGCAGAACTTAGACCCCAGTCCCTTGATGGCCTACTTGCCGCTATAACATAAGAGAAAAACATGAGAATAAAGATCATATTTCTGTTAAGAACATTCATGTTTTATAATTTAATAAAAGGTGAGCATTATATTATCCATCCAACGTTTAGTTCACTCTTCTACTCAAATTCACTTGAGAAGTGTTATATCCACCTTTCCTGAGCAGATTGCTTCATGGTGGTCAGTTTTGCAAATGAGTTAAAAGAAAAAAGAACTTATTCATGTGAGGGGCAGTTTAGTATTTGCCTCACATTCTAGCTGAAAATAATACTGGCTTTATCTAAAATATGTCAGAGTGACCAGTTAAAGAGACCCCAGTACAGTCAATCAACTGTTTGTTTTGTCTATAGAGTAACCAAAAAAAAAAAAAAAAAAAAAGCAAATTTTATTACTGAATTGATCTAACCCATGTCCTGGGAGTTGTGTCCTGGGAGTTGTGTGATATACTCAAATGCACTGGATGAAGAATTCCTAAATTCCTAAATGGGTTCTTTAGAATTGATTTCAAGTTTCTAACTAAAAAATGGTCCTCCTTTCCCTAGGAGGATTGCCCTTGGCAAATTTTAAGAATGAGTATCAGATGACACTCTTCATCACAGTCCATGAATATGGATTTAAAGCTCTTCATCCTAATGAGCCCTCAGAAAAGAAAACCAAGGCTAACAAAGCCTGAGGCTTGCTAGTCTTACTGTTGTAACTGTGGCTGGTATAACAACATCGGAACAAAGTAAACCCTCAAATGACAGAAGCGTCTTAGGTATATCCTGAGTAGACTGAAAGTTGGAAATAATAATCAGTAAGGTAAACCATTTTTCCAGTTATAATTTCCAAAGGTAAATGCTATGGACCAGTTTGTATCCTCCCTGCCCCCAAATTCCTGTTGAAGCTCTAACCCCCGTGGTGATTGTATTTGGTGACAGGGCTTGTAGGAGGTAAGTAAGGTGAAGCGAGGTCAGAAGGGTGGGTCCAATAGCATTGGTGTCTTTATAGGGAAAGGAGGAGAGAATTTTCTGTTTCTCTCTCTGGAAGTACTCAGAGGAAAGAAGACCACGTGAGGACATAGCAACAAGGTGGCCATCTGGGCGCCAGAAAGCGTTTTCACCAGTAACCAACCAAGCCGGCACCCTGAGCTCTGACGTCCAGTATCTAGAATAGTGAGAAAATAAATGTCTGTGTTTAAGCCACCTTATCTATGGTATTTTGCTGACTGAAATGGTAAACTATTATCAAGCCTTAAAAGTACGTCAGACAAATAATTTAAAAAAAAACCAGAAGCTTCCCACTTGCTCTAAACCCTTATGTGCATATCTGCTGCATGATCGGATCAATAGAAATTAAACAAGCAACTTAGAGGGCTTTAGTTAAGATCTATAGTGGGTAGTAAACAGCCTTAACATGTGCATATTTTTACTAGTCATTCCTCAAAAACAGTAACTAAAAAAAACATTTTACCAAGTTAATGACGTTAGTTGGAATGACTCACATGGACGAATGTTCTCAGTTCATGTAGTCAGAGGTAGGTTGTTAAATATCTTTCAACTAATTCTAAGCTCCAACTAAGAAGTGAAGCCCACTGATACTTGACTTGAACAAATTATAAACTTCACAGAGAATTTGTGATCTGCGTTTTCTATCAGAACCAAACAAAATATTCTACTCTCTCTATGGTTAACTTCATCCTTTATGCTACAAATACACTAGCAGAGACTAAATGGGCTCCCTCTCTTTTTAACTAATGGACTCAACTCTGAGTTTAGCAGGGCGTATTTAGAGATTAAATTTTGAAACTTTCCTTGCAGCTAAAGAGGCTAATAGGATGGGAGCAGAAGTGATGTGCATAACTCCCAGATTAGATTATTATAAAGAACCTGCTTGCCCTCCACCTTTTTTTCCCCTTCTTGAGAGCTGATGAGTAAGCTGACTTCATCTATGTATGTGAAGGCATCCACCTGCCAAAGGATGACAGAGTAATGAGACTGAAGGAACCTGGGTCCCTGGGTATCTTTGTGGAGCAAAGCCACCCTTTCACCTTGGACCACCTGCCAAGGTCTGCATTACAAGAAAGAGAGAAGTAAATCTGTGGCTTGTCTGAGCCATTGTATGCTGGAGTTGTGTTTAGTGCATTTAAATAATGCACATATCTTACACTTTACAGTGTGCCTTCCACATGCTGTAGTCTAGAACTTTCACCCACTCATTCAATTACTGTTCATTAAGTACATATTATGCCTTAGCTCTGCTCTAGGCTCTGAGCACACAACTGAGCCAGGCATACAACGTCTCTGAACTCATGAAGCTCTCATTATAGTGAGAGGGGAGGAAAGGAAGCATGGAGACAATAACAAAGTAAATGCAATAAAACACAATAATTTCAAAACAGCAACAGTAGTTTAAACTGAGGGCTCTAAGAGTCTGATTTGCCTGTTTTTAAATCCAGACATTGCCGTTTATTCACTGTAGTGGCCAGCCTCCAAGAATGACGCGCCCCTCTCCCCTACACAGTAAAACATATCTCCTCTTGTATAGGCTCCTCCCCTTGAATCTGGGAAGGCCAGATGACTCACTTTTGACCAATCAAATGAGGCAGAAGGGATGCTGTGTGACTTCCAAGGCTAGGTCACAAGAAGACTTTCACCTCCTACCTGGGTGTTATGGAATGCTCACTCAGAAGGGGGTCAGCTACCATGGAAAAAGTTCAACTGCCCAAGCCTGCCAGGCTGGGAAGAGGTGTGGAAAGGCCGCATGGGGAGAGGTGCCCGGCTAGGCTCTAGCTGTTCTAGCCAGTCCCCACTGAGACCCCAGGTGTATGAAGAAAGAAGTCACCTTTGATGTTCAGCTTAATTAATCCTTCAGATGACTCCAGATGCCTTCTGGCTGCAACTGCATGAGAGACCCCAAGTGACAACCAACCAGTTGAGTCCAGTCAATCCACAAAACCAAGAGAAATGATACTAGCTTGTCATTCATTTGGGCTGTTACACAGCAGGAGACACCTGGAACACCCGTTGTGAATTAAACCCATTTCTTCATCTGTCTGTGCTTGAGTATTCTCATCTTTTCTTTAATGTTCCTACCTCATAAGGTAGCTATTAGAATTAAATGAGCTCATCTGGAAAGTGCTTACAACAGTGCCTGGGTTGTAGTGAACACTTAGTAACTGTTGGCTACTATTATTATGAATAAGTAAAATAGGATGATGGGAGAGCAATATGCATCGTGGATGCTCAGGGAAGTTCTTACATGGAAGGTGACCCTTGATCTTAGACCTGAAAAGTAAGGACTCCACCATGCAGAGAGCCAGAGACGAGTACCCAAACAGGGAGAGGGGCAAGGCCAAGGGTCCTGGGGTGGCAATGATACAGGGTTTTTGAGGGACACAGACATGGCCAGTGTGGCTGGAGGGTGGTGAACAAGGAGTCATGTAAACCATGATAAGGAATTTGGATTTTCTATTAAACACAATGGGAAGCTTTGAGGGATTTCAAGCAGGGAAATGACTTGGATCAATCTGTTGAAGTGGATTTTAGAAAGACAAGTGTGGAAGCGAAAAGATCCTTTTGGAGATTTTTGCAGTCATCTGAGTAAAAGCCTTTGGCTACTTGAACCAGTGTTTAGCAGGGGAGATGGAGAGAAGAGGGTGGATTTGAGGATATGTTCATTGAATGAGTGGCCCCGGGATGCCCATCAAATCCCCATGGTAGAGATGAGATTTTATTTTAAAAAGGTCGTACATTCCTTTAGCCTTTTAGACAGGTTTCCAACCATGATCCCCCAGGTGGGCTCAGATCTATTTCATTTTGTTGAGTTCAGAGTTCAATTGCTACAGACCCTTGTTACTAAATAGGAAACATAAGTTTTCTCACCCATTTTTCCTATTATTCAGATAGGAAAAACAATTCAAAGCAATCTTGGCTTAGTGGTAGGCGCATTACAAGGCAAATCAAGACACAGATTCAAGTGGCAAGACTGTCGCTGAGCACTCACATGACCTGCACAGAATTCTTGACCATTTAAGGCCTTCTGGGTTCTCAAATCCTCCCAATTCTAACAGTCAATTACTCTGGGGTTCTACTTTAGAACACTGCATCACTCGGGGATAGTTCATGTTCCTAAAGTCAGGAGTCACAGTCTAAGTACTTTCCTGCAGGTCCGGGGATCTAAATTCCATGACCCTTGGCCCCTTGAAGCCAAGAGCACCTGCCACAGGGACATAATTACAAGGTGATAATTACCAGAAGGAAGCTGTGATTTCAGGGCCCATCTTTTCCTAATCTGATGGGAAGAGGGCTGACAGTAAATTGGCCTCTATTTGCTTTATTGCCATCCATAAACCATAATTAATATATAATGCTTTGTAGGTATCCTTCACATAATCCACAAGATTTATTCTCTTCGGAAAAATTTGGGAGGTATTTGCTCAGGCTTTCCATTAAGACAGAGAAAAGTCATCACTCAAGCAAGTTTTTCTAGAGCTTTATTGTTATGAGCAGAAAGCCTCTGACACACATATCTATGAAGATTTCTATTATTTCATATAGCAGCTCTTTCTTTAGTGGTGACAACAGAAAGGAGACATTCTACATAAAATAGGAGAATGGAGGCAAAGAACTTTACCTGGTACCTGACTGGAGAGGTGTTCAGGTTTCCCTCCCACCTTTCCTAGTATTGAGTGGGTCTTATAAAATATGCTAGTGTCAGGAGACTTAAAGTGGATATTAAACTGGATTTGCCTGTCACTGTCTGCCTGAGTTTCCTTCAGCTCACTTGCTCCTTAAGGTGAACTCTGTCCTTCACGTGCACAGATTTGGTTGCTTTCAGAGTTACACTACAGAGTACGTGGGATGCAAGATTACCTCTTGGATATAAAAACCACGGTGAGTCTTTCTTTGGGCTTTGTTGTTGTTGTTTGCCAGCTTTAAATCAGTGCTGAAGCATTGGCTCTACAATTCACTGAATTAAATGTGAAAAGGAGAGGGAGTGTTAGGTGAACACCAAGAGGACTTCTGAATACTGATCATATGTGACATTGAGCGAGGATGACATCACCATCACTGACATCCTTGGGTAGTCACCAGTCTCACTCACTAGTGCTGTATTCGCTTCAGCTGCCAAAATATAATAGGTCAACACCATTATAATTTGGAAAAAGTAAGGGGGGATAATGCTTACTTGACAGAATAAGTTAAAATGTAATTAAATAGAGTCAGAGTTCAGTGGGTTTATGAGCAGAAGATGGAAAGTAATCAATCAGCAGCAAAGGATACAGTGCAATGATGTCCAATGGAGAAAGAGGCATCAATTTGCATAGAAGGTCAGCATATCGTTGAAGTAGTGGTTGTTACCATCAAACACAGAGGATAACACATCTGGAGGTATTAATTAGAAATAAAGGAAAAAAGAGAGGATTGGTAGTTTTGCCAGTTTGCCAGCTTGTGTGCCTCCTGGTCATACAGTGGGGAGTATGAGAAAAGGATTAAAATTTGATTTAAAGACATATTTCCCTCGCTTACCCGGGAAAGAGATTGTGATGGTGGTATATGAAATCAGTTCAAAAGGAGCCTTGATGTTTTTCTTCCCATAAAAAAGGAAGCAAATTATTCCATCTAAGTGCAACTGAATCAAATTTGAACTTCCTGAAAATGTATCAGTTGATAAACCAGGATTTACGTTCAAGGATACATTCCATGCCTAATCTGCATTTTACTACTTTTGGAGATAAATTTTCCTTAGCACTGAAATCTTTCAAAGATAGCCTCTCTTGCAGAACAAATTGTTAGAAGTGTGCAACAAATTGGCCAGATGTCTCTGGGGCCTAAGTTCTCTCTTAAAAGTAAGGTAAGAAATTTAGTAACTCCCACGTGCTCACAAGCCACTAGTTTTCAATTTAGTTCTTTGAAACTGTAACGTTCAAAATATTTCTCTTGTTATGGAAAGAGTTAATACAGTTTCTCAAAAATGTTCTCTTCTCACAGAATATAGTTTATATTTGGGGAGAATTTGGCACAGCTTAAGTTATAGCTTAACTGACTTTCTCAGTAGAATCCAACAATAAGTCATTTCCCCCACCCATTTGTCCCTAAGTGTTTATTCGCAGGAATAGACACAAAATGTCAAGAGGAAAAAGTATTATTCATATTAATCTTCTGTCATCAAGACTGCACATCAAGTTACCTAAATAACAGCCTTCTTTGTATCTTGATCCCAAACTGGTAGCTATCCCTTAGAGAGTTTGTACAAACACCCCGAAGTTCATTATTGACCCACCAGCCCTTCCCAGCCTAAATGTATCACTGCAGGATAAGTGGACTTAATACTTGTTTATCTAAAACAAAATAATGCTAATTGCTAGGCGCGCGCACACACGCACGCACGCGCACACACACACACACACACAACCAGCTTTATGGCATGAAGCTAGTTTTACTCCTTTCCAGAAATTGCTATTTTTAAGTTTCAGACCTCGGAAAAATAGACAGATAGCAAAAATCTATTCGGTTGTATGTATGAGGATGATTGTTACTATCTCCCCAAACAGCTACAGCAGCTGACCAGCTGAAGTGTCTCAGAAAACCAGACTCTCTTCCTCTAGTCAGAAGAGTGCTCCAAGCAAAATCTTCCCATTTTAATAACCTGGTATGTGGTAAAGCCATAGTTCTGATTCTTAAATATCATCCCATTCTAGAGCCCAAATGAATAAATTATCTGCGATTGTTTTGCAGATAGCTCAGAAGATGCGCGCGGGCACACACACACACATGCTCTCACGCGCTTCACAAAGTATTGGCCAACCCATTTTCACATAGCTCTTTCAGTCTAAAAATAACTTCAACTTTCATGTTTTACCAAGACTAAGAAAAGGGAGGGCAAATCAAAGAAAAGCAGTTTGGGAATCAGAGGGGAAACGTTTAACAGGCCTGCTGGGTGTTCTCTTAATGCTGTCTTGGATCTCAGATTAAATTATTATACTTTCTGTGTTGTAGTACTGGGTCATTTGTGCATGAGGACAAAGGCAACTTCAACTTGATAGTTCTGTCATCCCTGCTGTGGGAAGAGTCCTTTTCCTGGTTTATAACATCAATCACTCTCGCAATAAATCTTGGTAGTGGATATGGTCATTTAAATCTCCACCTGCACAAACAACAGAAAATAAGAGAGCTCATAAATCTCTACACTGGTGATTAACAAATTTTGGATCCTGGGCAAAGATATTAAGGGGGGCGGTGTCTCACTAATTCATTAATAAAGACTGATTTGCTGACAATCTGTTTAGTTTACAGCACAGGGGGAAAGCAAACAAAACCCTGCTAACAAAACAAAACATTAGAGGTTAGTGAATTCCCAGCTGAGCCCAGGATTAGAGATATGGTATCTTAATGCAGAAGAGGGGTGCAGACCCGGAGCCGAAAGCTCAGAAGCCGCTCTGGCATTTTGCTCCAGCTTCTTGTCTGCATTGCCTACTTGCCAAGAAAGAAAACCTAGAGAAGAGCTAGTAAGAAAGATGCATGCATTCTGTCTTTCTGATTTCATTTCATCAATGTCATTCAATCCCTTGGTTTCTGGTTCCCTTTGCTTTTCTGCTTAACTCTCCAGATTTTCTTCTTTAGGAAGGATGGTCAGGGCTGGCACTGGGGATGGAAAAGAACATTTCCCAGTGGGATAATATTGGTTAGTGTTTTGTAATGTCAGCTTCACATGTGGAACCCTGGTAGCCAAGAGGATGTCAGGAGAAGGCAGTCAGCAGGCAGCCCTGGAGGGAGGAAACAAGAAGTCTCAGGCAAGGTGATGTCTGAGAGCAACTAACATCCTTAAGACAATATTCGATGCATTTCTAGAAAGAAATTTAGGGGCAAATTTTAATTTCATGAAGAAACGATGATCAACTAACAAAATAATTCCCACACATCGGTATTATTCTATTTCACTCCCCGCACTCCCCTAAACTGTGTGTGGTTGTGTGTGAGTGTGCAATGATCTGGTCTGTCTGTGTACACACAGGCAGTTCCTTGATATCTTTAAAGTCACCAGGTGCAGATGGATTTTTTGGTGCTTTCTCTGCCATCACCCTAAAGGTCCTATGAAGCTCTTCTTGTTTTAATTCACCTCAGTTAAGGTGGGAAGGTACCTGGGAAAAGCCAGAGTCTTCTTATAGGGTGTTGGCGGTAGGCGGTTGATCCTTGCCTGGATTTTAATTGATGTTTTCTGGGGAAAGAGGGACCAGGGACTGCTAGTGAGATGTGTGGGTGGAAGGCCCAAAAAGAGCAAAAGGTTGTGGTCATTTTCCTAAAGTTCTCAGTAATCACCGGCTATGACCTCTTAAGAGGGAAAGCAGGCCTTGGGAGATGGGCCCCGGGAAGGGGCTGTGGGTGGGGCCTGCTCCTCCCCGCCGGCCCGGAGTGCAAGTAGGTGACCGATATTTGCGTCCTGCAATTGACTTGATTTACATTACAACTTGGAAATCAGGGGCTTTGCGTGAGAGTTTCCCTCCGGTTGTGAAAGGGGTCTAAGACCGTAGCTGGGGCCCGGCAGGCCCCTCCCCTGGGCTGCAAGGATCCGCCTCTCGATTCCCCAGATAAATTCCTAGTGTCCACCAAATTCCTCAGCGCTCTCTCACACTCCTCTAAGGCCACGACTCCGGGGGTGGGGAAACAGAGCGTCGGTTTCCTGCCCGCAGAAGCCCTCGCGGCTCCTTCTCACAACTCTGCGACGAGGAAAGGGGTGTGAGACCCAGCCAGACCCCCAGCTCCAGCTCCCAAACCGAGGTGGCCGCTCCTCACTCCATATTCGGGGGGGTCCGTTGGTTTCGGGGTCTCTCTCCTCTCTCCCTTCCCTCTCATCCTCTCCCCCAAACATGTCCACCGGCTCCCTCAGCGATGTGGAGGACCTTCAAGAGGTGGAGATGCTGGACTGCGATGGGCTGAAAATGGACTCGAACAAGGAGTTTGTGACTTCCAACGAGAGCACCGAGGAGAGCTCCAACTGTGAGACCGGGTCTCCCCAGAAGGGCCGCGGCGGCCTGGGCAAGAGGAGGAAGGCGCCCACCAAGAAGAGCCCCCTGAGCGGGGTCAGCCAAGAGGGGAAGCAGGTCCAGCGCAACGCGGCCAATGCCCGCGAGCGGGCCCGGATGCGGGTGCTGAGCAAGGCCTTCTCCAGGCTCAAGACCACGCTGCCCTGGGTGCCCCCGGACACCAAGCTCTCCAAGCTGGATACGCTCAGGCTGGCGTCCAGCTACATCGCCCACTTGAGGCAGATCCTGGCTAACGACAAGTACGAGAACGGTTATATTCATCCGGTCAACCTGGTAAGTTCTCCGGTGCCGCTGCGGCGTCCCGGGGGCCAGAGCGCCCGCAGTGGATCCCCGGTGTGAGTGTGCGCTCCGGGCTGGGACCCACGAGTCTCTGCCACCGCAGCCAGTGCCTCTAGGGGACCAGTGCAGGCGATCCCCACCCGGCCCTCGCTCTCAGCCTCACAAGCCGCCGGAATGCGGTGATTTATGCGAGGGTTTGACGTGGCAGCCCAATTAGGAGTTTGCAAGCGTATTGAGCTGGCAGAGGAGGGATCCCTCACACTCGCGCCAGCGCCTTCTGGGCTAGTGCGTGACAGAGAGAACACGGACAAGATGCTGCGGGCTGAGGAGGTATTTTGTGAATCCCTTTATTCTTTTAGCTGAAGTGTAGAACTTGATTTGCCCCTCTAATTCTTGTAAATAAAAACACCCGACTCCTTCTTTTCCAAGATATATAGGACCATTAGATATGAACACATTCATGCTACCCCATAATTGTACAATAAACTCCCAACTACTTCAATATTCTGCGCTTTTCTTAAAGGTGGATTAATATTTTCGAATCCCAGAAGGTCTAGAAAATATCAACACGATCAGTACATCCTCACGAATATTACTGTAATAAATAATATTAAAATAGGTCACTTCACCTCAAAATTTAAGAACATGTAACTTTTTATCTTAAAAAGTCACGTTCACTGAGCCTAACATTTTTCTCAAATGCATCCTACTGTTTAAGAAATATATTTTAATTCCCTTTTCCACTTGACTTAATTTTAAAACTTCCAGGCTCTAAAGAAAAACAACAACTAACTACCCTTCTGTTTATGTATGATAAGAAGGAGAGGCTTTCCTCTTGAAAGTGGTCTTATCGGCCAGCACTAGTGAGAGAGGTTTGAAGGCTTGAATTGTCTTCTCCCTGAATTGGTTTCAGGGACTGGGGGCAGGAGGGGGATGCAAAACCACATTTTGCTATCAAAAATATTTTTCTCTCCAATTAAGAGTCAGTTTCTTTTTTTCTAACAAGTTAACAGCTTTTTAAAATCTGTAACTGAAATGAGAGTAGTGTCTTCATTCCCAGCTGCCTCTGCTGCTTTCATCTTTGAATAAGAAACTTAAGTGAACTTTGTTATAAACATCACGGAGAAGGGAAGAGAAAGCTATGCTCGCTCAGTCCAGTGGGAAGAGGATCTTAAAATACGCGAGTATATTCTTTTATTAGCACTATTTGTTTTGAAGAGCTAGCAATTAATTTAGAAACGGTGGTTCCAGCCCTCCTTTGTGATGGAGGAAACGAAAGTTAGATGTGGAGACATGGCTGGGAAGCCTGACCACTGCCTCAGAAGAAGGGCCAGAAGGGCGCTTCACCTGGAACCCTGTGCCCAGTGGCGCGAGATCCTTCCCGTCTTCCCTGCTCGGGCTCACGGTGGCATCTGCCTCCGCTGGGCTGTGCCGAAGGTGGGAGCCACTCTGGCTTTTCCAAGGGTCTCCTCTCTTGGGTTTCAGTTCCAGCCTCTCTCTGCTCCACCAGCTCGAGCTGTGACTTGGCGCCAACGCTGCTCTTTGCTTTATCCAGCCACAGGGCTCACTAGGACAACGAGGAAACTGCAGAGATAACGGGTGTCTCCAAATCACTGCCTGCTCCCACCGCGCCCTCTCCTTTGGTCTCAAGCTCCCAACCCGCCCCACCCCTCCTCCAAGGCCACTTACCTCCACCCTCTTCTCCCCTGCAGACGTGGCCCTTTATGGTGGCCGGGAAACCCGAGAGTGACCTGAAAGAAGTGGTGACCGCGAGTCGCTTATGTGGAACCACGGCGTCCTGACCTTGGAGGTGCGAGTCTGGGAAAGGCGCGCTCCCAGGGGGAGCGGGCCCCGGGAAGGCAGACGACCCTTGCCCTCCCTGCTCTCTGTCTCTGCTTTCCCCTTGCAGCGCTCCTCTCCCTGTCCCACCCCGCGAGAACACTTTGCAGCGACGAGGAGATTCGTTTCCAAACCAGAGGACATCAACTGTACTTACAACGATTCCCATCTATTTAACTTTATTAACTTCTACCGTGAATGATTCTGCGAGCCTTGCTGGTCCAAGTGCAATATGTAATTATAAATATATAAATAGATAATAAGAGCCTATCAATGTGTATCTTTTGTATAATACGTTGTAAAATGTAGATCATAGAATAGCTGACTTTGACAGTCACATTTATAAAGTAATTCATTTAAAAATATATTTTTTTCAAACAAGTTTTGCTACTTTCAAAAATAAATCTTCCTTTATGTTGCTAAAAGCCCTGATATTTGGTGTGATTTTTAAAATATATATAGATATTTGGAAGATAAAGGTGGGAGCTATGGGGGAGCTAGATAATAAAGTTGTTCTTTTGAACCTCTATCCAAACTTCTAGAGGTAGAAAATGATTCAGTGCGATTTCCACCATGAAGGTGTGGACCATATTTTGCACTGAAACCTCAAAAAGAAACTGGTCTCTCGGATTTGTAGGTTACTTTCAAGACAATTAGAAATGATGTAACTGTAAACAAAGAAAGGGTAGGATTAAAGTCATTAACAGTTACACATTTTAAGAGAAAAACACAGCAGAAAAGGAAAATCTTGATTTTCAGGTATTTCACAGTCTAATTGCTGACACCAGCAGGAAGGTAAACCCCACAGTCTATAACTTAACAGGCGCGGACAAGAGCCCAAGCAAGCTTTATTACAAACTAGTGAAGAAATAATGGGTACTGTGAAAAATGTAAATTTCATCCCTTTGGAATGTGTTTTATGATTTTCAAAGGGCTGCAACCTATACCATATATTTATTAATAATTGATAAATTACTTTTAGTAACGCACATGCCTGCCTTTCGGTTACGTTAGCTAGTGCGTTCAGCTCCCCTCCACAACTTCCGGAGGACTGGATTTTAATTTAAACATCTTCCAGGCTACGGAACAGCTCGTTGGGGAAGATTAAGTTGAGATAAACAGAGAGGCGAGTCCGAGGAGCCTGGGACCGGGTTCCCTCGCTGCCCCAGCGCAGCCCGCGGCGGCCGATGCGCCAGATGCCACCGGGGCTGTTTAATGTTCGGGGTTATGACCGCAGTGTTTACAAGACGTCTTCGGTTATTTATACTGTTATTCCTCGCAGAGGGCCTTGAAACTTCCGCTTCATTTGCTCTTTCTTTTAGATTTTTCCCCCTTTTTCTTGTCTCAGTTTGGTACCTGGAGGAAGAGCTCCCCCGCTCCTGCACTTACCTCCAACCAACCCCAAAGGCCGCTCAGGGGGTGGAGCCCTCAGCCAGGCCAGCAGGGAAGGAGCAGGCGATGCCTGTCTTGACCCGGGGAACCACAGTGAGGGAGGAATGGTCTCTGCCGAGGGTAGTTACCACATTACCATCCTCCAAGAGCTAGGAACACCGGTAACTCCTATCCACGTGCTTGTGGTTTGCAGCCCGGTCGGAGGACCGCTCAGGGCGTCGGTCTTCTCTACTAATCCCCCACCCCCTTCCCCGACTTGACCTTCAAGAGAGCATTCTAAGCTACGGCTGCCACCTCCATCTTTCCCAAATTCTACCCGGGGGACAGTGCCTCGCCTCGAAGATCCGGAGCTCAAGTTCGAGATGAGTACGAGAAAGATTCAGTTGTCTGCAATTTACGTTCAGCAAATTTTCCAAGCTCCCACTGACGTTTTTACAAACAAATGCTCAAAATTCTGAGCACCCCCTAGAGAAGAAACTTCTGCTTGATCATTCTGGGTCGACCCTTAACCGCAAATGGATTTGCTAAAAAAAAAAAAAAAAAGTCCTCCTGCCTCCCACCGACAGTCTGCAGCCTGTGCTTTCAGCTTGAGGCCTGAATCTGTGTATGCGAGACGCGCAGGTTAAGCCCTAGTTGTGCGACTAGTTTTCTCCTGAAAAGGTTTAGGTCCAAAAGTGGGGATAAATGTGATTATAATCATAATAATAATCATACTCACTCTTTTCGTCTTGTGCCTCACAAAGCCTTAGTGGGGCTTAAAGGAAATCATATTTTGGCAACTGCTTTGTAAAGGAAAAGATCCGTGCAAATATTGGTCACTTTAACTAAGTGGCTGGCGGTAAGCTGTCTATACACACCGGACCTGAAACTGTTCAGGCAGGAAGCTCAAAAGGGTGTGTTGATAACACACAGGAGATGGTCTTTTTGTTGCAGGAATCAGAACATGTCTTCGATGCAATGTTGAAAGTTACAATCTCTCTCTCTCTCTCTCTCTCTCTCTCTCACACACACACACACACACACACACACATTTATCCCCTCTCAATGTTCTCCAAATTTGTCCAGAGCTTTCTACCAACATGACTATTTCCTAGAAATCCAGAATCCAGAAACATTCAGAGAGCAAAAACAGTGTTGGGGACCAGTAAATAGGACTACACTGGTGCCTGGCTGTCAGGAAGCCCTGAGCACAGGGGCCTCAGCCTTCGGGCCTGGGTACACTTGGGGACCCAAGGGCTGTCCACTGAAAAGAGCCAGCAACATGGTGGGAATGACTGGGTGGTGGCTCCCACTAGTCCCAGAAGGTGGCACTGTGATGGTCCCACACCCCTCCACACACACGTCCACAGTCTAAACATCTCTCCTTCCCATGGGCCCTTCTCTTCCACCAGATCATCAGCACTGCCACACCCACTACGCCCTACCTCCCAGTGTCTGGTGCTCTTCTGCCCCTCAGTTGTGACTGCAGGCTATCATGCCAGGTACTTGGTATGTCTACATTTCAATAGGCAGCAAGCAGCAGCTGGGGGAGTAGGGGACCCCTTTTACTACAAGCCAGGTAGTTAGGGGTGAGTAAGGGTTGGAGACTGCCCTGTCTGTAACCTCTTCGTTATCAAAACTATCTTAGAAGGTGCTTTCAGAAAGAACCAGGAGAATGACCAAAGCAAGTTGCAGAAGCCTGGAAGGAAAATGATATGTCTCAAATAAGCATGTCTGCGAGTTCTCAGGAGAAGAGACAGATATTGAAAGTGGACTGTAGCCGGAGAAGTCCCTTTTCTCTCCCTCTCTCTCTCCCTCTCATGTTGTAATCGCCTGTATGACTTTGCACAGGCAACTCATTGTGCTTCCTGCAGGTTTTCCCACTGTCACATCAGAGACTTCTTTCTAAAAGAAGTAAACAATGTCGATAGTTACTGTTATACTTAGCAATTAATGGGAAATACTGCCCAGGGAGGCTTTTAAGCCAGTGGTTCTCCAGCTGTGTCGGAATCACCTGGACAGCTCCTGGAAATAGATTGTTGGTCTCCACCCACCTGTATTCCAGATCAAGAGATCTGGGGTGGGGCCCTAAAATTTCCACTTCTAACAAGTTCCCCAGAGATGATGATGTTGCTGGTCTGGAAATCACACACCAAGAATCACTGTTTGAGGATCTCTCTCATTAGATAAACAAAGACATTAAGGCAGAGGAAAGAAAATATTGGGGAATTATTTTTTCTTGAGGTTGCATGTTCTGAACTCCAGTTTCATTTACTTTCCTATTCACTCCATGATGGCATAGTGTATTATTAAAGCTTAAGTACCAGTCAGGACAGCAAACCATTCGTCTTCTGAAAATAAGATTTGCGCGACCCTTATGGAAGTATGTACGCTCTCCTCTTGGGCCTTCAAAGAGATTTCAGTCATCGGGTGATGAAGTAAAGACCTGGATGGATTAGGGCTCGGCTGCTGTTGGCTCCGTTGCGACCCCTCAGGGGGAGAGAAATCTGGGCACCTGGCACTCGTAACCCCTGCCACTTCTCGGTTGGGCACCAGGTCTGCAAAGATTGCCCCTTCACTCCAGGGGGAGTAGGTGGGTTTGCTCTGGGGTGGGGACCTGTGCTTCCGGCTGGTGGGAAGTCGGCCTGGGGTGGGGTGCGGCGGGGTGATTGCCAGACGGAGCTTGCGGGCAGGTGAGGGACCCGAGCCAAGAGGCGGAGTAGGGAACGGCTCCTCCGCGGCTTTTCTATCCGGGAGACGAGTTTCTGGAAGTATGCAGGGGGAGAAGAATGGAGGCTCCGAGTACCGAGCTCCAGCCTACACCGCTTCAAGCGTCCACATCACTTTCCTGGGCGCCGCCTCCGAAACAGCTGAGAGCGTGTGCCAAGGCGGACCCGTCCCGCGCGGAGACACCGCTCAGGGAAGGTTCTAGGGTAATAACCCAGCTCAGCCAGCAAGGACAGGAGTGGTCCCACCCAGCTGGCGAGTCGAACTTCCTTTCTTAGCTTTGCATCCTTTTCTCCAAATTCTGGCCATGCCCTTGGAAGCTTGCGGGGTGCCAGCGGCATTCTTAAGAGCCCGGCTGGCTTCCTCCAGGCGTCTAGGCTCCAGGCGCCTTTGATCTTCGGATCTGGCAGCCTCAGCTGGCCCACCCTCCAGCCCGTTCACGGAAAGATTAACCACCCCGAGGACAAGGCTAAAGATCCCTTCCCAGGACAGAGCGAGGAGAAAGGGGTGGAAAGGGCGGAGGGAACAGTTCAGAATGTCATCGAGTTATGAGACCAGACTCCTCCAGGCAACACCACCGCATCCTTGTACCCAGCACCCAGCGTAGTGCCTGATACCTCAATAAATGTTGAATCGTGAGTGAATCATTAACTCTCTGAGGCTACCGTGAAGTAGATAAGATAGAGGGCAAACGAGGCAAAGAAATTGACGGTAGGGCTGTTGCCACGGTCAAATTGAAATTGAACCTCTTATTTGAAGTCTGTGTGCACATTTGAGAAAAGAATAAAGCAAGCAAACGTGTTGGGACCCGATGGCATAAACGGGATGGGATGTTTGAACTGCGCTCCCCGCCCCCCGCCCACTCAGATGAAGTCTGTTCTTTCCCTTTCTGTAGAAGATGACATTAGAAGTTTTGAATTTATATGGCCCTTAGGTCAGAATCATTAGCTGAAAAGGTGGAAGAGTGATGTTAATTTGAGACTATAATGTAGACTACAAGACTAAAAAGACCTTATTTTAAAATTAATCCAGTGGATAATAAGGAAGTAATTTGTTGCCTTTTACAGACATAGGTTAAATCTATATCTAGTGGATGGTGTACTGGAAAGAGCTTTTGACTGAGCCCTTGCACAAGAAATTTGACCATTTAAGACCTTGGCTCTTCCATCTGAAAAATGGGTATAATGATGACCACTTTAGTAAGATAATGTATGTGGTTATGTCTGGTTATGTGACAGACACTAATTAATATTGGTTTTTTTCCCTCTCTTCTCCCCTTCTTCTGGTCATTAAGGTATAAAAGTGCCTAAAAGAATGATATGCATTTCCCCTAAATAAATATCTAGTGAATAGCAATTATTAAATAGAATAGTAATTATTATATAGCATTATTGAATTCTTGTGATAATCTAATCGCTTCAGGTTGTTTTGAGTATAATTAAAATAGATTATCATTCAGGTCTTGTATTTCTTTAGTGAGATCTCATCACCTTATCTTCACTGGATCCCACTCTATTTTAGTGCTTATAACCTGATTAATAAGTAATCATAATTTTTTTCATTCAGTTTTTTTTTTTTTAATGGAGGTACTGGGGATTGAACCCAGGACCTCATGCTCTCTACCACTGAGCTACACCCTCTCCTCATTATTTCTTTGTTTCTTTACTCAGTTTATATTTATCTTCAGTAGCTCCATGAGGGCAGGGAGCATGTCTGGCTGGTTCACCTTGGTTTCCCAGCCCCTAGCACAATGACAGGCACATGGTAAATAATGAAGAGGACTGAGTGTACAAAGCTTAATAATAAGCTTCTTAAAACTACCTCTGTCTTCTAGGTAAGTTCATGTTGCGTTGCTATAAATATACAATCTAATTTTAATTTTAGAATTTAGTAATAGACACTTATTCTATAATAAAAATAAATCTATAATGAAAAAAATCACCATCAATTCTGCTGAAGGGAAATTAACCTGAAATATTGGTCCTCTCTACACGTGGATTCCCCCTTTAGCCCTCAAGAAAAGGTCTATATTAAGTACGGTGTCTTTCAAAACAGTGCGTATCTCCCTTCAGTATTCTTCTTATCGCTGGGGTCCAGTCACCTCTAAACTTTTCTGCTAGGTTCCTGGGATTATTCACTAATGAATCTTTTTAGAATTTTTTTTCTTCTTTTGCACTTTATGGGAATCCCACAATCTTCTGCTGCCCTCTAATCTCTTATTTTCAGGCATCTGTCACCCGTTCAATAGCTCCTTCCACTATCTTTTTTTTTTTTTTTTTCTTAACAAGCATTCTTTCTCTTCCCATCAAGGACTAAAAAGAAATCCAAGACATCTCTAAACCCAGGGGAATTTTTTTAAACCAATAGGGACATTTGGTTACAAGGAACAAAAATCCCTTAAAATTGGCTCAAATAAAAAGCGGAATGAGGCATTGTAAAGATAGTCCAAGGAATCTGGCTGACATCTCCAGGCAGAAAATAAACAGTTGGGAAAATCTATTGGGAAACTGAAAGCCAGGAGTAAAACTCCCTTCCTCTCTCTCTGGGGCTCTCTGGTCTCTTATCTCTGCTTTCTCTGCCAGTCTTCTGTGCTTTCTCCTTTGATTCTCTGCACTGACTTACTTTCTACTCCCTCTGAACTGTCTGTTTCAGATGGGACTGGTTTGTTAGGTTGCTGACTATGATCCCAATTGTATAAGAACATGTAGTTGCAGACTTCGCTATCTGAAATTTTAGTCTCAGCACCTCTTAATTGGAATTCTTATAGTAAGTAATATCCGTATGGACTATTGTAGGCTTGTTCTAAGTGGCTCTGATGAAATTCCTCAGATCAGTTGTATGCCTTTTGTCCCATCAGCTGTGGTTGGCTGGGGATGGGTGGACAGGTTGGCTGATGGCTGGGGAAGGTTTTTTGAGAAGGAGGCTCAGGGTGAGACAAGAATCCCAGATCTGTTTGCTACAAATGTAATCTAATGCAATCAGGGCTGAGGTGCCCGCACAGGGGCCACCTGGTTTTATTCTGCTGCACCAGTGGTGAGCAACGTGTTTGGGAAAAGATCATGTTCACAGGTAGCACTGTATTTGTGATGCAGGAGGAGGGTAGAGATACCAGCATCAAGAAAACATACATTCATACAACCAATGACCTGTTTTATGGAATAGAATAATTTTATTGAGAAAAATCACCACCACTTGTACGCCAATGCTATTGTTGGGAGTATCTAGGAAAATACTAAGCCGAGTAGATTTAGTTTCATTAATCTTCTTCATCCATTTGCATTATACAGAGCTCATTCATATACACTATCATATTTTATCTTCAAAACAACCTTAACCAGGAGATATTATCATGCTTGCTTTTCATACAAGGCAACTGAGATGCTGGGAGAGGAAGTAAATCACTGCAAGTTAAATGGTGGACAAGTGGCAGAAAGCTGAGTACAGAATTTTTCTATTTAATTAAACTGAAATGAGCTCCTGCCTTGAACCTAGGAGACTCCCTAAGGTAAAACAAATGAAGGATGGTTATCACCCTAAGAAAAAAATATTTACAATAAAAGCATGACATGAAGCTTTTTCTATTATAATTTTTATTTTATATTTATTTAAAGATCTCTTTTAGACTTACTTATAAGTATACTTTTTATCCTCTATCACCAGGAAGGATACAAAAAAGCAAATCATAGGCAAAATAAATTAGTTAATCCAAAAATCTGTTTTATATTCAGAATCCAATTCATTCCAAATTATTTATTTACTGTCATTAAAATCTGTGATTTTTCTACCCATTATGTATCAGTTTTTGTCATATAATAAACTACCTCAGAATCCAATGGCTTTATACTGTAAGAATTTGTTATTGCTGTCAGTTGGACAGTTCTGCTGATCCGAACAGGGCTCCTCTGTTCTTGCTGAACTTGCTTATGTAACTGTGGTTGGATGGCAATTTGTCTAAGAGCTAGCTGGTCAACAATGGCCACACTCACATGTCTGATGGCAGGCTGGCTCCTGGCTGAGATGATGAGGGTAACAGGGGGACCTATCTCTCATCATCCAGTAGGCCAGCTTGTACTTGCTTTCACGGCAACTGGGAAGGGAACAGAAACTCACAAGCTTCTTGGACCTGGGTTCAAAACTTGTATAATGTCACTTCAGCTGCATTTTATTGGTTAATGCCACTCACAGAGCATCCTAGATTCAAGGGATGGAGAAACAGATTCTACATCTTGATGGGGAAAGCTGCAATCACATTGCACTGAACATGGATACAGAGAAGTGTGAGATTTGGGACTATTTTTACAATTAATTTTCCATATCAAGGTTTTCCTAAAACTTCTTCTTATTCAGAGTCTAGTCTTTCTGAATCATCTCCCACTTTGAATTGTAAATATCTAGTGATTAACTACCCAATTTTGTCCTCTTGGTTACCAAAAACATTATTGAAAGAGTTCCCCTCTATTATTACTGTGATTTTTTTTCTAAACCACTGATACTCATTCTGCAAATTTCAGTGCTTACCCTTTCTTGATTTTGTCAGAAGGAAGAATAAAGAAAAGAAAGAAAGAATAAAGAACAAAGAAAATTAAAAAAAAAACCTTTCTTTTGCCTATTCTTAGAAATTTGGAGTTTTTTCTGACTCTACTTGTCTTGCTGAACATATATGTAAGGGGCTGAAATGGTATCCCCAAAGATATCAGATCCTAATCTCTGAAAACTGTTACCCTAATTGAAAACAAGTCTTTGCAGATGCAATTAAGTTAAGGATGTTGAGATGGAGAGATTATCCTTGATTATTTGTGTGGGCCCTTAGTGCCACTGCAAGTGTCTTTATAAGAAAAGAGGAGAGGGAGACTAGATACACAGAGGAGAAAAAGTGATGTGAAGACAGAGGTAGAGATTAGAGTGATGCAACCACCAGGGGTTGCAATAGATAAGAATAAATAGAAAGAAATAGATAATAGAACCTCCAGAGGGAGCACAGCCATATTTACACCTTGATTCTGACCTAGTGAAACTGATGTTGAACTTCTGGCCTTCAAGTGAGAAAGGATAATTTTCCATTGTGCTAAAGGACCATTTGTGGTCATTTGTTATAGCAGCCACAGGAAACTAATACAGCATGTGACAGACAATCTGTTGCCTGTATCTCAGTAACAAAATGTAATGGGGTCATCTACTTATGGTTTACTTCTTTTCTTAAGTTCTGTATAGCATTTGGATGTGGCTTTGTAAGAAAGTATGGAAATATGGATATTCCTTCAATGACAAATACTTCTGTTCCTACATATTAGTTCACTCTATTTCTATGCCTTGCTCTGCATAACAAAATTATATTTATTATTTATATAACAAAATAACGTTTTTTTCCTGATGCTGCGTAATCTTTGTAAAGACATTTTCAATGGCAATTAAGCCCAACATGGATGATATCAACAATATAGAAAATTCAAACAAATAGACCAATGTTAAGATGCAGCTCAGTTTTAGACATGTGAAAATAATGCATCTTAGAATGATGATATAGAATAGTTCACTTTATCCCATGAATCATCACTTAGGGCCCACTTATACAAGATCCTGTGTTATACACTGAAAATTGATAGGATGACACCTTCTCGATTTCCAGCTTAGGTCTTCCTCTCCAGTAGTTGCAGAATCTCTTCTCTGCAAGGACCTGAAAGAGCAGGGTAGTCTTGTGTTCTAAAAAGCACATACTGTGCCAGTTTCCAGAAGAATGGGCTACCGGGATATACTGGCTGCTTCTGTCACACTTAAGTTAGTGCTGCAGACACCTCAGCCTGTCATTCATGAAGCTAGCCCAACACAGAGCATGGCCTCTACTCCAGACTATCCAGCCTCCCAGTAGTGGACAAATATCTGGGGAAGTGATTTCTAAATGGCCCTTTCTGCTTCCAAGGTGGTTGTCCTGGAGGCTTTTATTTTCCTAAAGCTAAAATTGGATATCAGACCATTTGGAGATGGGCTACACATGGTGGGCCATCTTTATGCCACACTGATACAGGAAGTCATTTTACAAATATGTTCTCTTGGTCCAAAGGAAAGCATTTTCAGAATATGACAGGTGCATTAGCAGAAACTTATCTTCATTACTGGAAGATCAACATCAAAACTACGGATGATGGACCGTAAGGGTCAGTCATGCCCTATGATAGCTGAGCTTAACTTTTTATTTCTTACCCGCCTTCCCCTCAAACAGTTATGAACTTCCCAAAGCTTTTTGTCTCCAGTACCTGTCTTTTGCTTTTTTCTTCTCTTTTGAATCTTATAAATCAACTCATAAATTATATGATACTGAATTACACTATCTTTCTCAATAACACATTATCAGGAACATTCTAATTTACTAGAATAAGATATTTTTAAGGTGATATTTTCAAAAGCTTGTAGATAGGACTGAGCTTTAGGGGTTCTGTCAATAAGTTGCTCTGACCCGAAGGTAATCATTTAATCTCTCTGTTCCTTGATTTCTTCACCAGCAAGGTTTCTAAAGATCCTTTCAGCATTAAATTACAAAGTCATAACTCTAGAAAACCACTTCATGTGGTCTTTGAGCCAGACTGCTGGTATTTGGCCAGGAAAATGCCCAACCAGTTTCAACTAAATGTAGAAAATCCAGAAAATGCTGGTACCATAACCAGTTTTAGAATCTCTAATGGCCCTGACCATCAGAACCAAGAAAAAAAGTGAGATTTCTTCTAAGACTCTCTTTTATTAGAATGATTTCCTTTTCCACATGTTACATAATATTTAGAGAAAATTTAGAAACAAACTATACGTTCACATCTTTTTAGTTACCATTCCAACCCTGGTCTGGGCTTACCTCCACCAATGACTGGATAAGCAAAATATGGCTGAAAAGAGGATGATGGCCCAAAGGCATGGTACTCTCTGAAGTCCTACTGAACCTTTGAAAGATTTAATGTCTTATCAAATTTTATGTATCCCGTCCACAGTTTAGCTAACCATTCCACGATTTTCAGGTAGTTAGGTTGTATTTCACTTTAGGGGATATCCATTTTAGATCTTTGTCTGCATTTTCCAGAAGTAGAATTCTGGGCCAAAAGCATGACTCATGCTTTAGGTTCTTCATACGTATTACCAAATTGCTTCTCATTTTACACCCTGTCAGCAATTACCTAGATCACTACTTGGCCTGAGTTTTAAATTGAACTGTTTTTCTCTCTCACCTGCATAGGGGAGTCTAACCATCGAGCAGGGAAAGAGAATGAGGGATTCACATGAGTTAGTTTCTCTCGTCTCTACTAGCTTATATCATTGATCCCTTTTGGATCAACATACAACTTAAAAAAAAATAATATTTGTTTTTGGGCAAGCCTGAAGGAAAACATGAAAAAATTTAAATTATTATAACTGTGCAGATGTTGAAGGAGGGAGTAACGTTCTTTCCAAATTTTTGCCTTTCCGTTCCATCCCCAAGAACCTTTAAAAACAACATTTCACCTTGTATGCCATACAGAAACGACTTTTACTACCCCCAAACCAGATGGTCCCAAAATAGGTGTTGCCAAATTAAAACAAACTGCTCCTAAGTAATTTTTTCTGATAATAAAAACAGTTTATGATTATTTTAAAACATTTGGAAAGAAAAGGTTTACTTCCAGAGATATAGGTTGATAAACATAACAAAATTAGGTTAATATTGTACATGCAATTCATACTCTACTCTTCATCATTTAATTTTATTAAGCAGGCTTTTTGCCATATCGTACAATTTTTTGGAAACATAATTTTTAAAGACTGGGCAATTTTCCATTTAATGTATAAACTATAATTTATTAATAAGTTGTTTCTAATTTTTCCTATGCTAATTCTGCATTAAATATCCTTGCATCTTTGATTGTCTCTCAGATGATTACTTTGGATCGATTCCTGGAATTGGAATTCTTGGTTGGAGTCAAGGGAGCGTCTGACTTACCTCTTTCTCTACCTATTTAAGAACTTATTTCTCTGGTGGTGAGGTTGAAAGGCAGGATGAGAGAGGATGTTTCTTTATTGACTGTCTACCCCTGTGGTCCTCTATTAGTTGTTGCTTCTTACTTGCCCTCACTGCCCTCTCTGTAGCAAGGGTCCAAATATGTCCTCTCACTTGGATGCAAGAGTAAGTTCTTCTGCAGGCTCTTTCCTGGAAGGGGGTATATTGGGAGGGGAGAGGATGCTGTGAAGCCACCCTTCTGCACAGTTCCTTAAAGTGGAGTTTGTCTTTACATCTTCATGTCCAGATTTCCCAACCCATTTAGCACCTGCCTGGTTGCCTCTGGTATCCTCTCACCCTGTGGGCAACTCTCATCTGTCTCCAGTTCTGTTTTCCTGTTCATGTGTGTGTATGGGCAGATTGGTGAGTGAAGTGCTTAAGCTGAAATCCCCCAAATTCCTTCAGGGGACAAGATGCCAGTCTCATAGTTTTTGAAGGCACCCTCAGTGTCTATAAGCAATTTTCCTGACCCTCTCTCCCTTACTTGATTTGTGTGTGTTTGGGGTGGGGGGGATGGTGGGTAAGCATCATTCTTCCTTTTTCCAAAGGAAGTCAGTGGAGAATAAACAGATCCTACATAAACCACCAGCGTCTGACTCCAAAGACTTTCCCCTACACTACCACTACCCCCAGGTCTTCTGTAAGGGAACATTGAGATGATGTTTGAGGTTGGAGGAAGGGGAGTGGGTGTACTGGGGTAATGATTGGAGGCAACAGAACTAATTTGCCCAGTTGTTTTAGCCCTAAGAGAGATGTCAGCCCACAAATGTTTGCACTTCCTTGGAGGTGTCACTGTAGAACAGGTTTCTTGATGAACTTTTGCCCATAGCCTGTAGCCTTAGTTGCCCAAATCAATGGAGAAGCCTCACTTAACAATTTTGCTATGTATAGAACATACTATAAATTTTATTTTTCAGCTTGCTTTTTAAAAAGTCATATAATTTCACTTATGGATACCATATTAACCATTCCTCTATTTATGGATTTTTTTCTAATTATTTCCCCTATTATAAACAATGCTAAAATAAGCCTATTCTTTACGTATTCTTGTTAGTATTTGCGAAGAATAGATTCTTACAAGTAGGATTGCTGATCTTGTTCAAATTTCTGTATGGCTACTATCAAATTGCTGTCGCCAAATTTTGAAAAAGTTTGTACTCCCAGTACTAATTTCTTCATACCTTGGATAATACTCAGTGTTATCAAATTTTAAAACTTTTGCTTAGGACTTCTGCTTCCAGAAAGATGAAATAGATGTATTTTTCTCTATTATGACTATTAAGTATAACTAAAAGCTCTGGACATTTTATATAAATCAACCATAGACTTCCAAACCAGCTAGAGACCTTGGAACCTAAGAAACAATATGACGTAACTGCCCTGCAGTGTCAGTGGGGACCGTGTGAGGAGCCTGGACTTCCATTCCCAACTGGCAGTAAAGAGGTCGCCCTCCACTTCCCTGCTGAGGTGATGTTAGAGGAGGTCTACTAGAGAATCAAGACTTTTACCACCACTCAGCAGTAACAAGTAGGAACTAGAACTCAATACCACTTACATTAGCAACCCCCAAAATGAAATACTTAGGTATAAAGCTAACAAAACATGTACAAGATCTATATGAGAAAAACCGCAAAACTCTGATGAAAGAAATCAAAGAAGAACTAAATAAATGGGGAGATAGTCCACGTTCACAGATAGGAAAACTCAATATTGTAAGGTGTCAGTTCTTCCCAACATGGTCTCTAGATTCAATGCAATCCCAGTTAAAATTTCAGCAAGTTATTTTGTGGATATCAACAAACTGATTCTGAAGTTTATATGGAGAGGCAAAACAGGCAACACAATATTGAAGAACAACAAAGTTAGAGCTATCATAATCAAGGCAGTATGGTTTTGCCGAAAGAAGAAATAGATCAATGGAACAGAATAAATAGCCCAGAAATAGACCCACAAAATATAGTTAAGTGATCTTTGACAAAAAGGTAAAGGCAATACAATGGAGCAAAGATAAATTTTTCAACCAATGGTGCTGAAACAACTGGACATCCACATGTGAAAAAGAAAAAAGGAATCTAAGCACAGGCCTTACACCATTCGCAAAAGTTAACTCAACTGGATCATAGACCTATATGTAAAATGCAAAACCATAAACTCTTAGAAGATGACATAGGGAAAAATCTAGATGACATTGAGTTTGGCGATGACTTTTTAGATACAACAACAAAGGAAGAATTAATAAGCTGGATCTTATTAAAATTAAAACCTTCGCCTTGCAAAATACACCATCAAGATAATAAAAAGACAGGCCACAGACTAGGAGAAAATATTTGAAAAATACATATCTGATGAAGGATTTTTCCCAAAATACACAAAAACAATTTTTAGAAAATGATTAAGAAATGGGCCAAAGGCTTAATGGACACTTCACAGAAGAAGATACACAGATGGCAACTAAGCATATAAAAAGATGCTCCACATTATGTCATTAGGGAAATGCAAATCAAAACAACAAGATACTACAACACACCAACAGAGTGGCCAAAATCACCGGTCTTGCTATGTTCCCCACCAGCCTGAAGTGATTAGTTTGATGGAATAGAGGAATGGCTTTTCGAAGTCACTTACAGCCCTGGCTAAGTGGCAATACCTGGCTGGGTTGCAGCAGCGACCTCCAAGAGGTTGTATGTGCTCTGAATCAGCATCCAGTACGTGCTGTGCTTCCCATAACCAGGATTCACAGGTCCAGGAGTCAAAGGGTGGAAATGGGAATGGCTCCACTCACTGTTACCCCTGATGATACCTATGCACACAGCCTTAGGCTCTGTGGGCCTAGAGGTCCTAGTTCCCAAGGGAGGAAGGGTTCCACCAGGAGACACAACAACGATTCCACTGGACTGGAAGTTGAGACTGACATCTGGCCACAAGCAAAGAAGGGGTTATTGTGGTGGCTGGAGTGATTTACCCTGAGTCACAGGGAAATTGGGTTCTACTACACAATGAAAGTAAAGAAGAATATACAGGAGATACCCTTGGGCACCTGTTAGTACAGTTAATTCTCTCTATTTGTGGTAGCAGTGTTCTAAAAGCTGATGCAAACATTGAGTTAGTAAATACTGAACCACTGCTTCTAGGAGAAATATGTATATATTTCACACGTATACATATATTTCTCACATAGTTTACATCTTAATCCTAAAACAACTCAGCCTGGTAAATTCTATTTTCCTCATTTCACAAAAGTAAAAATCCTACAACGATCTCAAAAAGTTTCATTTTTTTTTTAAAGTGAAAATGAGGTTCAGAAGTGTTCAGTGACTTGCCTTAGGCCACCCCACTAGCAGGTGCCAAAGCTGGAATTCAAACCCTGTCCCGCTGGCCCCAGAGCTGGAACTCCCTGCACTACACTGCACTGCCCTGCTGCTCTGTCTCCTGGTTATCCTTATATGAGAGTGGAAACAAGAAGGCAGAGTGGAGCCTTTTGTCTAACCTAACTTAGAAACATGCCCGGCAAGTGGTTCAAATTTTTCTTTGCTCTGTTCTTGTCTGCCAATGACCACAAGGCCTGCAAGTATTGAGGATTATAAATACATTTTAGCATAAGTGAATTCACAAATTCAGAATCCCTCAATAATAAGGGTCAACTGTACTTCTGGGCAGAGAAACAGAATGTATAGGACTATATATATATATATATATATATATATCTTATATGTATATGTAATATATTATGAGAAATTGGCTTACTCAATTATGGAGGCTAAAGAGTTCCACAATCTGCATCTGCAAGCTGGAGGCCCAGGAAGGCCAGGGGTGTAGCTGCAGTCTGAGTCTGAAGACCTGGAACCGCAAGAACCAATGATGAAAGTTCTAGTCCAAGTTCGAAGGCCTGAGGATCAGCGGACTTAACGGCGCAAGTCCCAATTCAAGGGTGGGAGAAGACCTACGTCCCAACTCAACAGTCAGGCAGAGAGAGGGAATTCTCTCTTCTTCTCCTATTTTGTTCTGTTCAGGCCCTCAACGGATTGGACAGTGCTCACCCTCCTTGGGGAAGCTGATCTGCTTTACCCACTTTACTGATTTAAACGCTAATCTCATCTGGAAACACCCTAACAAACACATCCAAAAATAACGTTTAACCAAATAACTGGGCACACTGTGATTCATCAAGTTGACACATAAAATTAACCATCCCATCCTGTAATTAAATCACTGGAAAGCCGTAAAAGTCAAGTTCAGCCAGGACTACTAATGGCCCAGACCCTTCAGGGATGAAGACTTGGGTCACTTCACCAGGTAAAGAACCACGACTAGCTGAGGGCCTTGCTGAGGGAGAGGGGAAGATGAAATAGGTAATGGGAGGAGGTAGCTGTAAATGCCAGCTACAACCGTCTAACCAGCTACGCAATATAGGGCTATACTAGTCACAGTATTTCTTCCTAGTTCTGTTAAATACGTTTGCATGTGTTTTAAGGAATTATTTTTGTTTTCTTCCCTCTCTTATTCCTTTGTCATCTAAGATAAGATATATTAATGGCAATTACTTTTTATCACATTTTTAAGCATATCAAAGAGAAGATTGAAAATCGCCCAAGGATACTGCGTCCCCTTCTGGAGGAAGGGTTAGTGTGTTTTGGTTGTACGCAGGATGTGTGATGGCAGGTGGAAGTCTGACTTTGTTGTCAGGTTTATGTGGAGGTTAAGTGTGGTTTATGGAGGCATGTATGTGAGCCAAGTGGACAAACAGTGGACTGTAATGGTCTTTTTGACGCATCAACTCGGCTAGGCTGTAGTCCCCAGTCACTAAATTAGAAGTCCTTAATCAATTAAAGTTGACTTTAATTAAGGGTAACTGTCCTGGATAATCTGGATGACAATTAATTGAAAGATCTTAAAGCAGAGCTGAGGCTTCCTTGAATAAAAAGAGATTCTACCTGAGTTCCAGCTGCCCTTCCTGACAGCCTGCCTGTGTATTTTAGATTTGCCTACATAGCCCCACAATCACATAAGCCAACTCCTTGCAATAAATCTCTTAATATTTATCTCCTACTGGTTCTGCTTCTCTGATATACACGCCAAAAGAGAATTTAGGGTACGGATAGAATTAAAGCTTGCCAATCAGCTGCAGCGGACTTTAAGACAGGGGGCTTTAGCCTCGATCACCCAGGTGAGCTCAGTGCAGTCGTAAGGGTCGTTAAATGTGGAAGAGGGAGCAGAAAGGTCAGTATCAGAGGGACGCACATGGGAAAGACTGGACTACCACTGCAGGCTCTGAAGATAGAAATGAACCACAAGCCAAAACAGTGTCAGCCTTTATAAGCCGGCAATGGCAAGGATACGGATTCTCCCCAAAGCTGCCAGAAGGAATGCAGCCCCGCTGACATCTTGATTTTAGCCCCGTGAAACCAACCAGCTTCAAATGTCTGATCTCCCAAACTGTAAGAGAATAAATTTTTGTTGTTTTAAGCCATGAAGTTTGCTCAGAAATTTGTTACAGCAGCAATTAGAAACTAATACACCAAATCTATAAAAGCTGTCTTGAAATCTTCCCTACACTAAGAGAGCAAAATGTAGAGAGTGAAATATATATATTTAGTTTAGAAATATATGTAGCCTATAATTATATAGTTTATAAAAATAAATATCATTTAGATTATGAAATATATACCTTTGTTTATATAAATTTTGATATAAAAATTACAGCATTGGCAACTTATTTTTTATAAAAGAAATTCAGTAAAAAATAATTACCACTAGGATTAGTCTTAGGTGAAAGAATGTTCAAATAGAAGTTTTCACTGAGGCAGTACAATCTAACAGATGTTAAGATTCACAGCAGAGCCCCCTATGAAGCATTTATAAAGAAAATGGTCCGGAAAAATTAGTTTCATGATCCTTGAATCCCTCAACCAAATCAAAGACTATAAAAGGGAACAGGAAAGTGTGGAGAGAAAGGAGATTGTTGTGTGAAGACTATCTTTGGAAGAAGACAGTGTGTGTGGTACAGGACTGAGCTGTGAGCCCCATCCCACCCCAACCCCAAGGGGGAAGGGAGGAGCCTGCCATCACATGGGTAGCAGAGGTTCCCCAGAGAGCTTCAGAAGTTAGTTCTTTTGGGGGGATAGGATTGGCTCCCCCTGAGGCCATAGAGGTTAACATTCCCTGTGGCAGAGCCAAGAGTGAGATACTGCACCGGGTTCTACATACCCAGAGTGTGTCCCCACAGGAGAGTGAGAACAGGCATGAGGTGGCCACGGGTCCAGTCCCAGCTGACCACCTGGAGAGGTAGAGGGGCCCAACAGTAAGTTGAGTCCACAGCTAGAGCCTGAAGTGACCACCTGACGTGGAGATGCATGTGTCTGGGACAAGGGACAGTGCCCATCACAGAAAGATTGCTCTAAACATCTGCCAGGTCCAGAGCATGTGGTCAGGTTATCACGATGCTCTGTTCCTGTAATGTCTTTCCTTTCCCTCACGTGTCTCCAGACCCACTCCTTCCCGTTTCAACTTCTTGGGGTCAGAAACTGGCAGGGTTAAGGGGTTAGAGGAGGAGAAAAAAGGGAGGAGAGACCGAGATGAAGCCAAGTATCTGCCCCCATTTCCACTCAGGTAGGTCTGAGCTGAGGAGCTGAGGTTTAACACACAGTCCAGTTCAGAATTTGTACCGCTATCTTGGGTTGGATATTCTAACTACTGAATTGAGACTCTATGACACTTAAAACTGTCTGCTATCTAAGAATCAGCACGTACGTTATAGGACTTGCCAAATTTTCATTCAGGGGAATAAGAACTCCCACTGAACGCTTTTTAAACAGGCAATAGGAGAATGGATGGATTAAAAAAGTAAATAAAATGTTTATATTACATCAGCATAGCAGTTAGGGTTACAGGGACTTTCTGTTCCTCATGGCATTTTCCAGCTGGCTTGGAAAATCAACACTAACACCTTCTCCCTATGAGCCCCCGTTTCTGTTGTCACACATGAACTGGACACTTAGAATCATCGAGGTTTCCTCTCTTATATCCAGCCATTCAGTCTCTAAGGTATTCTGCTTTTTTAATAGTTTTATTTATCTATTCCTTTCTTTCCATCGCCCCTGCCCTCCACCACTCTACTGTGGGTCCAGATTGCCTCCTATCTTGGCTACTATAGTAGTTTCCTCATTAGTGTCTTTGATTAGGTCTTAGGGTCACTTTCCAATTCAGTCTATTCTACACCGAAGCCATATCTTCATGAAAACATAATATCTCTCCATGTTTCTTTGCCTAACATTCAAAGCTTTCCATGATCCGACTCTACCTCCTTCCCAAATCTATTTCCACGTCTCCCCTAACCAATGTGTTTGTTCTAGGTCAACAGTTATGCCTCTGCACCTTTTCCTTATGCCTGAAATAGTCCCATGGTTGTGGCTCTATTTTAGGTTTGTAAAATCCTATCTCCTTCCTTCAAAGTCTGATTCAAATGCCACCTCCTCCATGAAGCCTTTCCCAATCACCTCAGCTGGAAGGTGTAAGCTGCAGTCTGAGTAAGGAGGATTCTAGAAAGGTACAAATCAGCCTAATTAAGTCAGCTAATAATTGGAAGAAGGCATAACATTTGCAGGTTCCCGTTATTTTTTATTTTCCCACTTAGTGAAATGTATGCATCCGAGCCAAGGATGGACTGACAAAAGCGACGCGATTGACATAAAAAAAGCAAACCCTCCATTCCATTCAGAACTTCCCAAAATAAAAGACAGAGGAAATTTTGTCACGAGAAAGGTATTTTATGGCAGAACAGAGTTCACTAGGTTTCCACAGAGGCTGGATCAGCCCATGTCCAATCAGAGGGCAGAAACCATATAAGTTATCTTAACAGGAAAAATTCAATTTAAAAAGTTACTAACTGCAGCAAAAGATTAACTAGAAAGGGAGAACCCTGGGGTTGAGGGAGTATACACACAGGGGAACAAACGGAAGAGAAACCCCTTCCCAAGGCTAGGATTCAGGTTTTAGTGAGAAGTCCACTGGACGGAGAAGATCCCCGTGTTGTTCTGGACCAAAGCTAGTCCATAGCTGCTTGGAGCAGAGGCTGGCGAGCAAGGAACTTCAGCAGGGACCAGCATGCAATGAACACTCCTCTGGGGTGGAGGCAAGCAGAGGCTGTCAAACTGGCAACCTCGGCTGGGACTCACTAGGAATTTGCCCTCTGGGAATTTTACGAGGGAAAGCCATCCACAAGAAGTGCCACTCCTCGGAAGCCGCAGAGCCACCAGAGGAGATGGTGGGTAGAGGCCCCCGCAGGGAGGTGCTGTGTTCTATTGGCCACCGGATGCTGCAGGCTGCCACACACGCTTGCCACAGGTGCTGCAGGAGCCTGGCCTGCAGAAGCTGACCCATGGAAGGAAAACAAATGAGTGGAATGGAAAGGGGCGCCCCTTCCGCCCACAGTGTCCCTCTGGCGCCCTCTACTGACAAAGCTTAACATCCCACCGGGGCAAAGGAGAGATGCTTATAAAATCCAGCACCAGATGGATGCGTTTTGAGCTGAGCAGTCAAAAAGAGGGGATTTGGAGCCGAGAGGCAAGACACTGATGACTGGAACACTGCTAAAACCATCCTCTTCCTTCGTTTCTATTTGTCTCTTCGTCATACAAAATGAATATGTAAATCACCCTCCCAGGTATCCAAATCCCAGGGTTTCTCCAGACACCACCACCATCACCATCATCAAGAATTCCAAGGAAATAAAAAACATTTCTTGAGACTTACTCAAGAATAGATGTTTGCATACATTATCTCCCTGATGCAGGGTAACACAGTCTGCACTGTTACATAGTAAGCAGGATGTAAGTACACACTACTGTTCTTTTCAATAAACATATGAGGAATTTGAAGTTAGAGAACACACAGCTAGTAAGTGATAGATCTAAAAATCTGAACCTAGGACCAACTGACCAGAAAATTGCTGCTCTGTTCACTAACTCAGCCTGACTTTCTCACCAAGAGACTGAATTTTTTGTTATGTACTAAGAAATTCCATGTTCTAGGCAAAAACGTGGTGCCTCAGCTAAGGTCCTGCCTTTGAGAAATTCTTCTGGCAAGAATCTGCTTACTTTTAGGATGACGCACTTTTCTTGTGAATGCTTAAAAAATACAATAGAAGTTACAGCTTTCTCTATGAAATTCGATAGTTCGGTTGTTAAGAGTGCTTAAAGTCTAGTTGTACATACATCTCTGCTGCTGAGTGATCCTATAAACCTAACGTTTATGGAGCACTGAGTACATGCTAGGCATTGTGTTAGGAGTTACCAGCCCCATTTTTCAGATAAGAAAACTGAAGAGTGCAGAGGTTGAACAATTTGACCAAGTCATCACGTGAGTGCTGGCACTAGAATTTGAATCCAGAATTGATCTGACCCCAGAATCGATCTGACCCCAGAGCTCAAGTTCATGACCATGAGGCCAGGGCCCATCTAGCTGCCCCTCAGTTGTACACTTTCTTTATTTCAAATATTCTAGATTTTCAAGTTTTAAAAATATAAAATAGGCTGAATATAATTTTCAGTTGCTTTCAATTAATAAAAGAGACAGCTCCTTGAAGATTGTTAGGCTCCTTTAAGAATGTCAATCTATTTTACAAAAGGAAGCCCATTTCTAACCCCATAGATTAGCAAGGGAAGAGTTACTGACATGCACCCCTTGCCCGTTTTCATTAGTTGCAAGTTAGGTAGGGCAGCCACAAAAAAAGAATAAAATAATGCCATTTTCAGGAACATGGCTGGACCTAGAGATTCTCATACTAACTAAAGTCAGACAAAGGCAAATATCACATGATATCACTTATATGTGGAATCTAAAAAATGGCATAAATGAACTTACTTACAAAACAGAAACAGACTCACAGACATTGAAAGAAAACTTATGGTTACCAAAGAGGAAAGAGGGTGGGAGGGATAATTTGGGAGTTTGGGATTAGCAGATACATATATAAATAGATAAACAACAAGGTCCTACTGTATAGCACAGGGAACTATATTCAATATCTTGTAATAACTATTATGAAAAAGAATATGTATATATATGTATAACTGAATCACTTTGCTGTACACCAGAAACTAACACATTGTAAATTAATGATACTTCAATTAAAAAATATAAATAGAAAAAAAGCAAGAATAATAAAAGGGGGGAAAATATAAATAAATAAATGTTTCACTTGACATTCATTAAATTCTATTTAGCTAAATTATCTCATTTATATAACATGTCTATCATGCCAGAAGTATCTGATTGTTTTTTAAAAAAGGCAAGAACAAAGAGAATTTAAAAAATTTATTATCTTATATTATTTTACTTAATTTGGTTTTATAATATAAAATTGCACATATTTAGACCTATTTTTAAGATTAAAAAAATATAGATCCCTAAGGGTCTTCTAGAGACCTCTCAATCTGTGGACATCCATCAGTTATATCTTCCTGGGACTTTAGGCAGCTCTATTGCTAAATCTAAAAGCTATGCTAAGAGTTCTTAATGTAGCTTGAATAGGATTTCATGTTCTTGCAAATCCCTCTACATGAGTCAAAATAACAATTATAGAAGTTGGTAATTACTATTCTAATTAATGGAAATTGACCTTGCATAATTTCCCCAGTCTCACACATCTTTGTATAAACCCCTCCTTACTGTTCCAGTATCACACCACACGGTGGCAGCCTTGTTTCTTGTTTCCTCCGGTATTTCCACAGCAGGGATCCTCATTGTTACTGAATGGGTTGTGGGTGTAGGAAGAAACTAACTGATTTAGAACTATGTCTGGAGGAAACTAGTAGGAAAAATTGTCTGAGTCTTTGTTTCCTTATTTATAAAACTGAATTGATTTCCAAAGTCCCTTCAAGCTGAGATTTATGATTCCAAAGTTGACTTGACACTGTCCTTGAATCTACTAAGATTATGAGAAGAGGACGATGGGTCAGAGCCTTCAGGAGCCAGCTGACCAGCACAGGCAAAAAGTAAGGAAGTAGCGAGGGAGGGCGTGAGGTGAGGGTTTCCCAGCATTTTTCAAATGGAAGGTAGGAAAACAAGCTCAGCAAACCTCTTTGAACGTTTGAGGGTCTCTTGATCAAAAGGAATTGAGGAAGAGTGTGGTGGAAGCTACAAATGAACTAGAAAACACTGATTGTAAGTGTTTAATTTTCCATACCCTGGAAAATGTGCTAAAATCAATCCTTATGTATAAAACTACCATCTCAGAGGAAAACCAGAAAGAATCAATTCCTAATGAAAGTGACCCTAACAGCTGCTTCGTGGAGAAATACAAAAACACTCCAATCCAATCAAGGCATAGTTTCAGGGGGGAAATCCAATACCTGATAAATAGTATTGTAACAGCGCTGAAGAAAAAATAAGTTAACAGAAAGACAGCCATCTGTATGATGTCTGAAAAATGGGGAGACAAAGAAGAATTTAAAATGTCTTTTGCAGCATTGTTTAGGAATGTCTTTTTTTTCATTCTCAGTATTTATATTTAAAAAACACACAGGGAAATGGAATTAAAAGAAAAAAATGGTCAAAAATAATATGTTACCAGTAAGAGAAAGTCTTGATCACATTGCAAATGTATTTGGTCCATTTGAGGTAAATGTACTTTTTCAGCTTTTTTGGAATTTCTTCTGCTTTTCTTTCTCTAATTTAATACCTCACTCATGAACTTTCAGGCTTTATCCTTTAGAGCAAATAAAAAGTTTGTTAATTGTGTTAGTTAAAACTCCTATGGCTTTATTAATTTTTATCTGCTTTCTCTCTCAATAATTCAGGGAGATTCATTGGCATGTCTGCTCTGATATCAATTTATCAATTTCTCATCATATATCTATTCATTTGTTTTTGTTTTGCCAATATTAACCCAGTATTAATATGGCTATTCGTTTTCAATGGTTAGCATTTTTGTGGAATCATTTCCATTTTTTAGCTTTCATTCTTTTTATTCTTTACATATAAAGAATCTTTAGGAAACAAGTAGTTTTAAGAGTTTATTTTAGTTTTTAATCTACCAGAACATCTCTATTATTTACCTGATGAGCTTAATATATTTATACACAGAACGTAGTTGAATTATTTTTCATCTATTATCATATTTTCTGTTTTTTTTGCATGTGAAGTTAATCCATTTACATGTATTATGTTTACTGGAAATTTTGAAACTTGTTTTCTCTGGCTTACTTTATGCTCTTTTTTGTTCTACTCTTTCTATGTTTTGTTCTCCCTTGACTTTCTTTATATCCATTTAAGTATTTACTTGTTTTATTATTTTTGCCTTCAATTAGATGGGAATTTATACAGTCTATTTTTTTTTTTACTGTCTTTTAACAGTATCAGTAGTCCAGTAATCTTATTTACCAACTTAACAATATCTCACGTTAAGCATACCTTCACTCCTCTTTTAAACAATACAAGTCTAACTGCACTTTGCATCAACTTCCACTTAATTGAATTGCTAATTGAATTGCTCCCCCAATTTAATTGAATTGCTGAACAGCACAGCGAAATCTCCAGAGTGGAAATAAAGTAGACAACTTTCCCACCACTAGAGGGCAAGATGTATTTTCAAAATAATTTTTTATTTTATATATTACAAAATAATATTATTATTTACATTAGTTGTGAATTGACTTATTTATCCAATGACCAACTAAATTTTGTTTCAAGAAGGTGGCCGGCAGGGGAGGGTATAGCTCAGTGGTAGAGCACATGCTTAGCATGTACAAGGTCCTGACTTCAATCCCCAGTACTTCCATTAAAATAAACAATAAACAAACAAACAAACTTAATTACCTCTCCCCTGCAAAAAAAAAAAAAAAAAGGTGGCCTGAAGACATACTTACCTCATTAGTGTTTCAAAATTCAACTAAATTAACAGAAGAAATACAAATGAAAATTAATTCAGAGCACTAATAAGGAGTCTAGGATGCCAGAAGATTAAAACAGTGGAGAATTTCTGAACCATATAAAGGAGGCGTCACACTACAGTGTTAATTCTGTGGAGAGGTGGGATGGCAGGAGGAGGGGGATTTAAGGAGACTTAATTTTGTGTGTGTATGTTTGTGTTGTCTGAGTTTCTACAGAGAAGTGTATTCGTGTATTATTTGTGTAGAACAAAAGATTACATAGTTATTTATAAATAAGTGGGTTGGGGTAACTACCTCCAAGAGGCTGGGCACTAAGGGAGCTGCATGTGTTGCAGGAAACATATGCTCAAGCTGCCAACATTGTAGGAGCTGCGTGCGCTACAGGAACCTGTCACCACTCAGCTTCCGTAAGCACCTTTCTACAATAAATCAATGCTGTGTTTCTCTGTATTAAGGTACTGCTGTCCTTCTTACAAATGAAGTTCTCACCTTTCCCCTCAAATGGGCAGACACTGAGTCCTCTGAGTCGTTGCTGCCTATATTAATTAATCCTCAAATTCAGTCACCATCCCACTGAATATTCTGTTACCTAAAGCCTAACTGCAAAGTTACCCTGGGTAGTGAGTTACAGTGTGGCCTCAAAAAGATCCGTCCAAGTTCTAACCTGTAGTGCCTGTGAACATGACCTTATGTAAAAATGGGGTCTTTACATAAAAAAACAAATGTATCGTTATAAAAGGGGAAAGGGTGTGGGGGAGGAATAAATTAGGAGTTTGGGGTTAGCGGATACAAGCTACTGTATATAAAATAGATAAACAAAAAAGTGCTACTGTATAGCACAGGATATTTAATATCCTGTAATAAACCATAATGGAAAAGTATGAAAACGAATATTCATATGTATAACTGAATCACTGCTGTACACCAGAAACTGACACATTGTAAATCTACTATACTTCGATAAAAATTTTTTAAAAGAAATAGTCTTTAGAGATGTAATTAAATTAAGGATCCTGAGATGGAATTATCCTGGATTTAAAGTGGGTCCTAAATCCAATGACTGGCATCCCTTATAAGAGAAAGATGAGGGGGCTTTGAGACACAGAGACACACAGAGGAGAAGACAATATGAAGATGGAGGCAGGGATTGGAGTGATGTGTCATAAACCAAGGAATGTCAAGGATCCCCAGGCAGTTGGTCACCAGAAGCTGGGAGAAAGACATGGAACACATTCTTACACAGAGCTTCCAAAAGAAACCAACCCTCTCAGTACCTTGATTTCAAAATCCAGGCTTCCAGAACTGTGGGAGAACAAATTTCTACTATTCGAATCCACCAAGTTTGCATTACTTGGTTATAGCAGCCCCAGGAGACTACCATAATTTTTGACAACTTGAGTATAAAATAAAAATGGGAAGGAGAGAAAGGAAGAAAATGATAAGTAAGTACAAATAAACACATAGTTAAAATAAGTCAGTGGAGAATATACAAAGATGCCGCAGTCCTTGTTTCTGTAATTGTTCACAAAACCATAATGAATATCGATGGCTTCCATTTTCCTCTGCCCTTTCTGTATTTCCCCTGCTCTCAGCCAGGACCTCAGCTGGTTGGGATTCTTTGCTTGGTGAAATGACTCAAATCTTCATTTCTGAAGGTTCTGAGTCATTCAAGAATCCTACCTTTTATTTATGGCTGCTTTAATTTTTCATTAACCTTAGTATTAGACATGGAAGACTAAGAGGATCCCCGGAGAATCTTCTGGGTCCCAGGCTGCCCTCCTTGCCTCCGTTGTGTAGAATAAGTGAGCCAATTTCTCCTTGGTAGTCAGAATCAATCACTCCAGCCAGCAGATTACCCCAATTTTGCTTTTTGTTTCAGTGATACAAGGAACCCCAAATGAGCAGTTGGCAGCTTCAACTTCCTGTTTAGTGGAACCATTGCATTTCCTGAAGGAAGCATTCTCCCCTTGGGGACTAAGATCTCTACACCAGCAGCAGTCAGAGTTTTTAGGTAAGGGAAGAAAAATTCTGAGAGCGGAATATTAGGCGAAACTGTGAGAAGAGGCACTCCCAACCCACACTTTTATTCAAATGTGCTCTGGCTCTGGGAGAGAGTATCACATAATGGCCTCTGATTCAGAATGCATCCGGTAAAACAGAATGGCGTTCTTCTGGGGTGTTGCCCCCTAGTTGGACTGTAACTGAGTCTTCAGTAAGTCATTTCACCGTTCAGTTAAGCCAGCTGCTTCCAAGTGCTGGTGTATGTAGTCAGTTAATTTCATAGGCATGGACCTATCGCTACACTTCCTATGTTGGGAAGTGAGTACTCTGATCAGATGCAGTGTTGGGTGTAATTCACTGACAAGAAATAAACCACTTTGTGAGTTCACAGATTGTGGTGCTGACAGAAATATTAGGAGTAGCTGAGGCCAATCTATTTCCAAAACGTGTAATTATTCCAATGAGGATGAATCTTTGCTCCCTCAGTGATGGACAAGGTCCAATGTAATCAACCTGCCAGATGGTTGGTTCATCACTCTGAGGACCGGGGCAATATCAGGAACTCAGTGTTGTACTCTGCTCTTGACAAATTAGGCACTTGGCAGAAGCATCAGCAAGGTGAGCCCTCATATGGGGAAATCCAAGTTGTTGAGCACATGCGCAGCCTACATGCCTACTGCCACGACCACTTGGTTCCTGTGTCTTTGAGCAAGCACTGGGGTGGCTGGGCAAGGAGGCTGCTGATATCACAGAGTGTGCCATTCTGTCCACCTGATTATTAAGAGTCTACTCTACAGTAGATATGTTTAGTGTGCATTCGAATAGGACACAAATATCTTTTTTAAAAAAACAAAAATTTATTTTAAATATATACATTTGTATTGACATGTAGTTGATTTACACTGTTGTATTAGCTTCTGATTGAGTTAAACATATATGAATATTCTTTTTCAGTACAGGCTACTACAAGCCACTGAATATAGTTCCCTGTGCTACACAGCAGGACCTTGTTGTTTATCTGTTCTGTACAGAGTGGTTGGTATCTGCCAGTTCCAAACTCCCAATTTATCCCTCCCCCCTTTCCCCGCTGGTAACAATAAGTTTGTTTCCTATGTCTGTGAGTCTATTTCTGGTTTGTAAATAAGTCCATTTGTATCATCTTTTTAAGATTCCACATATAAGTGATATCATATTATATTTGGACATTTGGATATCAGAACACAAATATCTTCACAGTTTGTGCCCATTTCGAGAAATCCATTCATGTATTTCCCCACTCTTCCTTGTCACCAATCTTCCAATCCCATTCCATCTAGAAAACCCACTGGCGACTGCCCATTCTGGTCCTCCCTCACTCCAGACATGACGGGCAAACAAATATACTGTTCGAATTTATGCCCACTTGGAAGATTTTCCTTCACTGCCGACTGCCCTTCAGACCCCTGCATGGGGCTAGGGAAGCTACCTGTGTGGCAGGAGATGGATTCTAGAAAAGCCTTCCATGCTTCAGATGCCTGTCAGGGAAGCACACTAGAACCAGGAAGCAAAACCTTCTCCTACTTCAAAGTCCCTCCAGCGCTTTCTACTGTTAAACATCGTGAGAGCTAGCAAAAGAAGAATACTTAAAGGGCCAAGATCCACCCTCACAGAACAGGCCGAGAGTGGGAATCTGGAACTGAGAACAACAACACAGTCACAGTGCAGATCCTGTATGGTTGCCCTAGCTTAGCTCGGAGACCCACTCCTTTGTCAATCACTGTGGCTACTGCGCCTCCCATCTGACTCACCTTAAACGGGAGGCAGGCAAAGAGTCGAAGTAGTTTTCCCAAATAGGAGGGAAGAGTACTCTTCTCAGAAGGAGAGAGGAGTTCTGGGCTGACAACACAATAAGTGTACCCTTCATATCCCACTTGGCTGTTCAGTGTGTACACACACACACACATACACACTGTTTTCTCCATAGCTATACTTTCTCCTAACGTAAAGCAATGATCCCATATGCAAATAAAAATGTGTTCAATCCTTATTCAGTGGGAGGAGAAAACTCAAAGTCACATCCAGGCCAAATTCAGAATCTTTGAGTGTAGTCAATCTTGATCAGGTCCAGATGTAACTAAATGATGAATGATAAGTTTTCCCTCAATGCACGGATATACAATAAAGGAGGTGGGGGTGGGATAACAAAAACTAACGAGAAAGGACAAGAAGGAGACGCACTATGCAGTGGTGGTGAGCACATACCATATCCTGTTGGACAAGAGTAAGAAGGGTAAGAAGGACCTCCCTTCCCCAGCAGAGAACTGAGATCATTGGTGAGCCAATCAAAGCGCCAACATTTACTTTATTTATTATCCTCAAAGACCCGCCCTTAGAGGAGTAGTGAGAAGGAATCTCCAGGGACTGCCTGGGCAATGGAAGTCATCTTTCTACAGATATGGAGACTGGGACATTGCCTTTGAGACAGCAACACACCAGCAGATGACTTTTGCCAGGCTGAGGACTTTCTGGCAGTACCTTCAAACTTACTTGGCTACTAGTCAGTGTCACTTGGGGGAAATCTATTAGCTTGTTATCAGAAATCTCATTGAGACCTAAGCTTTGAATATGGACTCTGCCCTTCCTGCATCTATCTCTTGCCAGGAAACTGGCCTGGCAACTCTATCAATCTCCCTAGATCTTAGTTCACTGTCTGTGCCACAGACTCTGAGAGCAGAGGGAGGGAACAGCTGGGATCATAAAGCCAGGTTACCCTATCAGACTCTGTCCTCTCAGCTGAACACACCTCGACTGGCATAATGGGGGGAATTACCTTTCTCAATTGGTAAGAGTGTGCACAGCAGGAGATATTGGAGAAGAATCGTGAGAAATGAGGATTCCCTGACTCTACTGCTCTTCTGGGACTCTGCATTCCTAGTTAGTGTGTTAACTTTACAAGAGGCAGAAAATTCAGCTTTTCAATTGGCTGAGTAGATACTGGTCCCTTTCAGTACAGGATTACCCAACCGCTGGCAAAAAGCACGCCTCTTCACAACGCTGTTTCAGTACTGCCCCACTATCGCATGTCCCTTTCTGAAAGGTCATGTTGGACCACAGTTTTTCCCTCTCAAAGCACTAAGGGAGACAAGCAGTAGCCAACATATTCCAATTGTCTGATTTTTTTTTAACCAAATTCATGAAGCTGGAGCCTTAGGGGGCATAACTCTATGGTGAAGGATCCATTTTTTGTGTATTTATTTTTAGTTACCAGCCCAACACAGACAAACGCTTTCTTAACTATCAAAACTGAATTGTTTAGAAGCCACAGTGATGTCAGATTACTGAAAGTTTCAAAATGCTCCTCTTGATTTCTGTACCTATTTCACTGCTGCTGACCAGTACAGTTTACAGACTGGCTTTGGTCTATATATCGCATTTTAAGTAGCATGGATCTAACTGAGAAAGCTTACTATTCTCTCAGCCTAGGTGTCAATTTCTGTATCAATCGAGTCTTGGTTCAAAACAGACACTATATATATTCAATAAGGAATAATATTATAACCTTAGCTGGCACGAATAATGGAGCCCATGATAAGACCTATGAAGCCCCTGGGCTTTATTTCATTGTCTTACTTCTTTCATCTTGAAGTGAATTCCTTGGTCAGAGAAATGATGTTTGAGCTAATGTGATAATGTATAAGCATTCAATAATAATAATAATACAAAAATTCTATGGAGAATGGTGCCTGCAGCAAAATCAAATCCAATGCCAGAATGGAGAATTACTGTAATGAGATAAATCGTTGACTAATCGGTGACAAAAGGGGAGTAGAGTGCAAAGTAACAAGCTCAATACCAGGTATCTTGCCAGTCTCCTCATAAAGACCTGAGTCACTCTAAAATTGGCTTTTCATCAGTGGCAGCAATCATTGGAATAGAGCCTTTCCCCTGCTATTCCCTTGGTAAATCAGACTATGTCACTCTACAGATTAAAACCCTTCACTTCCCCTAGCACTTGAAGGAAAATCCAAACTCCCTTCTACTTGGCCCAAAAGGCACTGAAAAGTTCCAGGCCTTAGTTTCTCTCTCATCTCAGATGCTCTTCCCCTTGCTCTGATCATGATGCCCCATCCGCTAGCGCTCCAGCACAGCTGGTACAGAAATTGAAACAAAATGAAACTTCCATAATTCTGCAGTGCTTTTCAATGCTCAAATACTTTGCTTTAACAGAGCGGGAAGAAAAAGATCAAGAGGCGTCCTTGGAGACTCCGTAAGTAGTGAAATACCCAAATGGTCGCCTATTCCCAAATTCCCCCAGAAGTCAGCTTATGTCCTTTCTTTCAAAAGGACTGTGGCGTTACCATTTTTCATGCATAAGATTCACACCAATCAGAGTCCGGGCACCCAGGAGCCCGCCTCATGGCCTTTTATTAAATCAGAGCTGCCCATTGGCTTCATCCAGGAACAGAGGTTTCTGACTGCAGCCCAGCTCTGGAGCAGAGGCCTGCGCTGGCCTGGGAGTGGGGCTCCGGGGGCGCTGCGGGGTTCCGCGCTGCCTGGAGCTCCCGGGGCCGTTATTCGGGTCTCGCTCCAGCAGGCAGCGCCTCTTGGATCACCCCTCAAGGGGTCCCGAGAGCACCCGCGGACCCCAGCGCGTCGGTTCAAACTGGCGAGTGTGCGCCCCTCGGGGTCCCCCGGGTCATTCCAAGGCTACTGGGGCGCAGAGCGGCAGAAGGGTCTCGGTCCCCAGGCACCCAGCTTCCACGTGAGCCCCAGCCTGCAGCAGCCCTTTCCCACCTCCCATCCTTTTTGGATCCGGCTACGCGGCGTAAAAGCCTGTGAAGTGCCTCCCGGCTCCCAAGGCAGAGTCCGACCGCAAACCCAAGTTGAGTAAGGAATATCGACGGGACACGCGACAGAAGTGTGACCTACACTCCCTGCCTTTTCTGTCTCTGTCTCTGTCTCTCTCTCCATCCTATCAATCTATCCGTGTATCCATTCTTTCATCTCCTATCGCTATTAGGACTACGGTTACAATTCCTTAATGAGAGCTTTATCGCGAAGGCATAAATTAACGCGTTTATTTTAACCGAAAAAGCGAAGCAGGACTTTTTTCAGACAGAAAACATCTTCGTTAGAATCAGCTTCGCTAATTATGTTGAATGGCGAACCTTTTCTACAAATTGAATGAGCTAACGAGAAAGTTCTAAGGTTCTGGGGGAAAAAAAGTCTGTGTATAATATGCTGTACGCCAGAAATAACGTGTTCACGTTTAGCTACCAGCTAAAAATGCACAAGGTATATACAGTTCTTTCGAAATCTTTTTAGGCGATTCTCAAGCAAAAAACGTCTATCCTAATCATACCTTTCCCCCACTACCCCCAACAAGCTAAGCACTTCGGCAGGCGGGGCCCGACCTGGGCAACCAGGAAGGAGGAAGGGAAAGTGGGGGAAGGGGCGGGGGAAAGTGAGGGAGCAGCGAGAGCCGGAAGTGGGTGGCTAGCGAGGAATCCAGAGGGGCCCTGTCCGGCGGCGCTCTAGCCTCCGCACGCCGTCTCTATGCTCCCCCGCGTCTTGTCTATTTATTGTCGCGGGGAAGCGGCGGCCGCCCTGTACCCGGAACAACAAAGCACGAAAGACTGAGCCCGGGCCTTGGGGGCTCCTAGCAACGGGCCGGGGCGGGAGTTCCATGGAGACTGGGGAGCGCGCCCGCCTCATCATCATCCTTGTCCTCCAGCTTATCCTTCGCGTCCGCCGCAACCGGCAGCAGCGCTGCCGCCGCGTCCTCTGCCGCCGCCCACTCTTCCCACGGTAACTCCGTCGGCGACCCTGGGCAGGGGGAGCGCGGGCGGCCGGGCGGCCTGAGTGCCGGGTGCGGGGCGTCTGGGCGCGGGGCGGGCGTGTGCGGAGCCGGGGCCGCTCTGCGGGCGGGGTGTGCGGGGGCGGATGCCTGGAGGAGAGGCGCTCAGATGCGGGGAATCGGTCCGGGGGCCGAGGGAGGGTCCAATTCTTGGGAGGACAGGGTGTTATTTGGGGATCTCATCAGGGATAACGGGGTGGGGGTGGGGCGTCACTGCCTGGGAGCGTTATCCAGTGGGGTGTGGGATAAGAAAAGAGGTGTATTTTTCCTGTTAGCCACCACTGCGAAAGACGGAAGGGAGATTGCCCATCTGTCTCTGTGGAGCCCTCACCCAGGGGAAGAGAAATCGTGCAGAGATGCTAGGGGTCCGTCGCTTCCCAGGAAACTTGCAGCTGCCTCTGCCGCGGCTGGAATGCTCCCAAATAGCACCTTCATCGGTTCCTGGTTCTGGCAATGCCAACAGCCTCGCCTTATTTTATTATTGGTAGCAGAAAAATTAGGCTTGATGAAGAAGGATGAGGAACTGAGAAAGATAAAATGAATTGTAGATAGGGCTAAGGAGGATTGAGAGTCGGGATATGCTCTGAGTGATAGCCAGTAAGAGCCCTAAAAGTGAATTTAATTGGGAATGACGATTTTTAAAACTCCTTCCGCCGAGATGTGCATCTGCGGGCTCTGTCAGTGTGCTCATTGTAATAGGATTCAGACTGCAGCCAATCCACATCTGTGAGCTCTCTGACTGCATCTGTCACCTGCAGTTCCAAAGCGACACTGGCAGTTAACCAGCGTGGGCTTGTGAATTTAGGGTCAAGAACAGTGCCTTAAAATTGGCTCAGGGAAAGAAAAGGAAACAAAGCTTGGTGTGGTTTTTGTGTGGAGAAATAATGACAGATTCCCTGGGGAAATTGAGAAAAGGGAAATATGAGAAGGTTCAGCTATTCTAACATAATCTGCAGTCTCTTTGAAAGTTTGAGAAAATGGCAATTCATTCACATTGAGAAAGGACTTTTATCTCTATGCGGTTTGAGGAATTATTTGCAGTTGGTATGTCCGGTTACATACTCATCAGTTTATGATCTCTCTTTAAGCTTTACATCACTAACTGCTTAATGGTTTTATGCTTTCCAAAACCATTCCAGGACAATAAATGAGGTTTTCCTGTGATGTACTGAAATGGCCACATTACATACTACAGTAATACCATTTTCTGTCCAGTGGGGAAAAAGCTCCTTATATAAAGTTGAAGATTAAAGATGAAAATAAAGCTGATAAATTGCAGAATCAATTATGTCAACCACGGTTTCTGTTTGTCCTTTACCTTTTTCACTAAGCCTGGCTTGTCTGAAACAAAAAGGTGTCATCCTTGTTCCCAGCCCCCTCTTTTTGTACTCTGCCCTCAAAATCCGTCTCAGAAACTGTAACGATCTGCTGCTATGTGCTCTTGACTGGTTGACTGAAGCCAGAATACAGTTTATGACTCACTAAATTAAGGTTCAGCATCTCTTGTTAAAGGAATTTCATATATGTGCAAAGAGGTGGACAGTTTCCTTTAACAAAGATGGGAAGTGTAAACACTGGAAAACTTAAAATTGCATTTTAAGCCTCTTAAGAAGAAAAACCTGATACTGTCATCTTTAGGTTAATGAATCAAGGACTGTTGCTTCATCTTTTCATATAGCTGTACTTCTGTGAAGGATATACTGGAAGATGACCACATTTGAGGCTGTTGGATGTTGAGTCCCAGGATTTTCTTAGTGCATCTGAGACTTAGTGAATTCCCTCAGTCTCAAAGCTGCCATCACAGTCAACGTCACCTAGATCTTATTTGCTGCTGCCTCTGTCCCTTATCCCTTCCATATTTGGGGGAGGGGGGTGTTTCAGCCCTAATTTCCACCTTTTTTAACAATCCCTGTTTTCCCTGCTCTCTGCTCCAACACTCCCAACATTTTGTGTTGTCTTAGTTCCTCTCCTTAATCACATGCCAATCAAAAATGATCTTTTTTTGGTGGGAGGGTATAGCTCAGGAGTAGAGTGTGTGCTTAGCATGTATGAGGTCCTGGGTTCAATCCCCAGTACCTCCATATAAATAAATAAATAAATACCCAATTACCCCCCCCCAATAAAGTTTAAAATGTTGTTTTTCTGTTATTTGTTCTATTTCTGTTTCTGTGGAGTTTTTCAACATACGTCCTTGGCCTGTGTATCCTTTTTATTAAGTGTTACTTTGTCTGTTGCATTTTCCCTCTGTATCCCTCCCCTTTATTTGGAGAACTGGCGAGGTCGTATCAGATGTTCTGTGTTCATTCCGAATCACTGTTGGCTGTGCAGTGATGTGTGCCTGATGTGGAGGCTCAAGACCGTATTGAAGAAAGGCGTGTAAAAATGTTGCAACTTTTTGAAGTGAAAGATGTTTTAGAAGTCCAAGTGTTGATACTGTAATTGGAGATGTAGTCACTTTTTTAAAGAGTATTGTAAGACTGCTGTGTGTTTTTCATTGAACCTTAGATTTTCATAATTCTTACTCTAAAACACTTTTCTTAACACCTGTCTTTTCTGATCATTTTGCATCTTAATATTTGACTGAAATTAAATTTTGCCGAATTAGAACAAGTTTTTTTTTTAATGGAGGCAGCGGGGATTGAACCCAGGACCTCGTGCATACCAAGCACGCACTCTTCCACTGAGCTATGCCTCCCACCCCAGAGGGAACAATGTAAGTGTGTCCCACAGTTTTTTTTGTGTGTGTAGAAAACTCTGAAATAAAAATTTTTTGTCAATGTATACATATATAGAATGTGCAGAATTTGCTATAAAGTAGAATGGATACATACCAAATACACAGCTGAATATTTTTTCCAGAGTATTATTTCTTATCATGGATGTGGCACATTATTTAAAAATTAGCAAGTATTGTATACTCTGGTTGAGTGGGTGTCAGTGCTGTTTTTAGGTGAAGGAGGCCCGTAATTACCTGGTGACTGATTTCCTTCTGTTGCATCATAAACCATGTGATGACTTATTATTGCTATGAAAAATAAAGTTTGAATTGAGAGTAGAATGTTCCCATAATGGCTGAAAATCTGTAATGCTTTGAAAGTTTGGCTGTTATTATGAATTAATAAATAAAGATTTCCTGAAATTTCCACCCATATTTGTTTCCCCTTTAATATGCCTGGTGCCACAACAGGTGTGCCAAGCTGATGAAAGGTATTTCTCTTCAGGTGCTTTTTGTGCACTTGTAGATAGCAGAGAAGTGACATACATGGTTACCAAAATGTGACAAATAAATTTGAATTTTAAACCTGCTATTACACACTGCGTAGTGCTACAGTGGTTGGTCATCGTATCTGCTAAATTAGCAGTTTCTTGAGCATCAGGACTGTAAGTCACCATCATACTGTATATTCATGTTTTGTGTGTGTGTGTGTGTGTGTGTGTGTGTGTGTGTGTGTGTGTATTTTGAAGATTAACATGAAAGGATATTTATCTTTTTTCAAAAAAATTTCTTTCACTTCAGGGACTTATCTAGTGGATAAGGGGAACCTTTGGGCATCGAATCTAATTAGGAGTCTAATTCTTGGTGCCTAAAATTAACTTTTTACTGGCTGTAAGTTTTCTCAAACATGATTATGTTTGTTTTTTTTTTTTAAACCAATTCAAATAATAAAAATAATGCTTTACTGCCTTGAGTAGATACAGTATCTGTTCTTGTCACATAATTACCACTTTGGATAATTTCAAAAGGGTGAAAGAGTGTATGCATATCTGAGGTCTTTTCAGGCCTTCTAGACAAATTTGATTTCTGTGTTGTGACACAATCCATCTTTTAGAAGAGAAATGGAGTGTGTGCGTGTGTACAGTGAAAAAGCAAGACTCCATAAGTATGTCATTCATGGTAAGGAGTCAGGTCCTATCAAAAATTGTACTCATCTGATCTTGTGACTAAAGGGTGATAAAATTCACGGTTTGGTTTAAATGGCTTGTTTTGTGACGGGAATCATGCTGCTAGGGACCCCATTAAATGTTAAAAAACACACTGAGATCAATTCTGGGAAAGCTCAAATCAGCCTTCTTGTAAGGAATCAGTAATGAAACTGTCTAAAATTTCACCCAAAAATTGCAGCACAAAACTTTGGCTGGTGACTCTGACCATGCAACATTCATCCAACAAGAAAGACAGAAAATCGGGTTGTGTTAAGGACAGTCTTCTCAGGACATGTATGGATGGCTCCTGTTACTGTCGTATTTACCTTTATAGACATCTGTCTATAGATGCTGGCCCATGATATGTTTTTGCATTTTAACTCACTGAGAATTCACAACATTTTGAAAGAAGTCAAAATTTGTCTTTATTAATTAAGTGGTTCCCAAGAAATAGGCATTAGCCTTTCTCCTCCTGATAAATTATAAGTATTTTCATATCAAAATCAGTTATGCTTTCTTGGAATTAAGGTTAGTGTAGCACTTAAGAGCATGGACTCTGGGGGGAGGGAGCAGCTCAGTGGTAGAGTGTGTGCTTAGCATGCACGAGGTCCTGGCTTCAGTCCCCAGTACCTCCATTAAAATAAATAAATAACCCTAATTACCACCCGCAAACACACACACACACACACACACAATTTAAAAAGAAAAAAAGAAAAAGATAAGAGCATGGACTCTGGATACAAGCTGCCTGTGTTGAGCATGGTAGCTTTGTTGCTTACTAGCTGGTTATGGCCTTGAGCAGGTTTTTTCACTGCCTTCGTTCCCCAGTTTCCTCATCTACAAAATGGAGTTAATATTAGTACCACCTCATTGGGTTGCTGTCAGAAGTAAGCATAAAGCACTTGAAACAAAGTTCTGCAGAGTTAGCAGCAAAACTGCTAGCTGGCGCTAATCGCAGTGATATGAAGTAGCACGTTAAAGGTGAACCCTTAGACCACTTGAATACTTTGTTTCCTTCATTTGGAGGCTATTAAAACATTGAAATTCTTTGTGATCACTGACTGTTGGACTCAACTCTGCTGTTAGGTCTTGAGAGCGGGGAAGCGCTTTTTGTTTTAATTCTGAATTGTCACACGGGCATCTGGTTATCATGGCAGATGGACTCAGTAACAAGAGACGTCTCTGTTCGTTGGAAAAGGAAGGCCAACAAAGCCTGGTCTGGCGCCATGTTGCAGCTATTCAAACGCTATTTCCCTGCGGACTCGGCTGCTTGTTTAGCTGTATGGTACTTCTGAATAAAAGGAATAGCCCCTGATGGTTTCATTTAGCAGAATTAGTCTTTTTTTAGAAGACACTATTTATTACTTGTATAACCTTAGGTGATGGTAAACTTGAAACTTAATTGGTGTCATTGTCAAGCCATTTAACTTGAGTTTTCTATGTCACTGTAAACCTGCTCTACATAGTAGTGTCCTCATAATTTTAGAGGTAGCTGAATCTGCTGCTCTGCACCAATAATTCAAGGTTGCAAAATTATTTGATTATGGTACAGCTCACACCAAATACTGAGGCTATCTAATCAAGGAATAATCTGATAATTACATAGCTTTGTTTATTAGGCTGCTATTGAAATGGCTAACTTTTTAATGTTAAGTCCATGTGTTTTAGTTTAATTGTATGTTCCTTTGACACTGCTGACTAGAAAATAAAATATATCTGCTTAAGTATGTAAATCACAAATTCTTCTTTCCTATTTTGGCTAATATCTAGGTCTTTGTTTTTAGTTGAAATAATATTTTTATTAAACATATAGAAGTTTATATAAAACATTATTAAAAATATGTTTTGCTTTATATGTACAAGGGTAAAGTTTTATAACTCCTTCCATATTGTTTTGTCTTTATTTGTTTTAGCTGGCTTACCTTCCTTTCCCCACCCAAGAAGATTGGCAGATATGCTTGTATTTAGAGGTGTGGCTTTTGTTTTCCTGTTTAAAGAAAGTGACATGTAGTTGCTACTGTTGATTTCACTGAGAACTAATAATTACATCGGCTAGAGTAGATGTAGTATTGATATAATATTGTTAGCATAATTCCTGCAGCCATTGTGGATTCTAGATCTAAAATATTATTGAGATAAGCAAGGAAATGATCATGGCTGTTTCATGTATATACTTGCACATGTGTATATCCTTAATTTTAGATATTCTGAGAACTGTATTGGGAGATTTTTAGGAAAACTGGCTCTCTAGGTTGTCAGTACTATCGTCCAGAATAAAACCTGCATGTTTCATTCTAACCCATTGTTTGTGTTTCCCTGGTGTTCTTCACACCACCCTTTTTCAGGGACGGGTGTTGAAGAGGCTAAAGCCAGTGTGTAACCCAGAAGTGCAAAGCTGAAGATGGGCATTTGGCTTATAACTATGGCTAACACTTATAGGCTCTGTCCCTGTTTGAACTTCTGCTAAGATTCATGATGAACCTGAAGCTTTTGTGGAACAAGAACCTCTCTACTCTTCAATTTGCCAGATACTTTTGTTGAACCACAAAGCCTTTTTCTCACCTGCCTGTGGCTACAGTGAGCGTCTTGGGTGTCTCCATTTGCTTGTATGCATGTGCAGCCTAGTGAGTTTGTAGTGAGCATCCCTGAATTGCTCATGGGTTGACTACATCCCAGGATCTCTGCTAGTGGCAAGTTAGGTTGCTTGTAAGAGACACAGCCATGTTGAAGGCACAGTCACCAATTCATCAGCCCTTCCTCAACACAGACTTGGTGTGCTCATCTCAAAGGTGCCCCAGATTTCTTAACTCAGTTCTCTGTTCTTTTTTGTTGGTGGGGGAGGACCTGAGATAAAGGATATGACGTGGCTCAACAGTTCACAACTGATAAAAAAGAAACTATGAAAGATACTTTTATCATCCTCTCAGCAGCACATTGCTAATGTAAATGTTTAGAGAAAACCTTTTGCTGGCCAGTAATCTTGAAAATTCTGCTTCAACGCATAGGGTAAACCCACTTGGGTAATTGTTTAATTTGTGTGTATGTTAAGAATGTGTGCCTTTTAATGAACTCTTTCTAGGCTTTTTTGTTTGGGGCCTGTTAAATTGGAAGAGATTCAAATGTCTCAAACTGTATCCTTGACTTAATTTGTCTTGTGTTATATCCTCACTCTCACTTTGTAAAGACAGGCATAATGGCTTTAGTATTAAACCCTGTTCACTAGATGGCTGATGTGCTGAAAGTCAATGACAGGGTAGCCAGTCTGTAACCAGCTGTCATGCAATGAACTCAGGATATGGATGAGTTAGGACCCTTGCAGGTGAAATGGAGAGTGTAACTTAGGGCAAAAAGAAGGGAATATATATCAAAAGTGCTTAGGGTTTGTATGTGTGTTTTAGTTAAAATAAGTCTTCCCTTACGTCAGAATCGTATTACATTTCTGTATTTGTGAGAGTACCTGGAACTCAGTTGCCCTGTAGGATTTGAGGGTCTGAACTAAGACCAATAATGACTTGCTAGGTGCAGGAGCACCAAGTGGAACTTGTCAGAAAGTGAAATGAGATAGTAGGACGCCGTTAGAGAACTTGAGTGGGCTGGGGCTACTAAGAGTCTTACTGTTACAGTGGAGGATGTCTGCTCTTCCCACTGTTCCCCAACCCCACAGTTCTTTCAGTTGTTCTTATTCATTTAATTCAGCAACTGTTGATTGAGTTGATGACCATTTGCCCGCCACTAAGCCACATTGTAAAGACACATGTTTATATTAAACAGTTCTCTTCAAGGAGCATGGTGCCTACCATCCAGTAGACAGTTTTAATACAGTCAGTACCTTCACATTTGCTGTGCCCTCTGCTTGGGAGTGTCTTCTGTCAGTGTTCCCTGTGACTGGCTCCTTGTCCTTCAAGATCTCATTTTAAAAATAATTTCCCATCTCCAAGAAGTTAAGAAGCCTTCCTGGATGATTCTGAAGTTTTTCTTTTGTCATCTCATTTCCTGGAATGTAAGACATATCACATTGTCTAATTATTTTCATTGCTTGTCAATTTGTTGTCTGTTTCTTCCACTGAATACAACTGCCATGAGGGTTCTTTACCCCATCGTTTTATTCTGAACCGGTTCCCAGTGTCTGGCTGCAGTGGTACGTTCACGTTAGTTGCATACTAAATGAATGCACTTAAGAGTGAGAGTTTGTTAGTTGAAGGAGTGGGGAAGGGGCATCCTAGGCAGATAGAAAATCAGGAAAGGGTCTGGTATTGCAAGAGGAATGGTGAAAAGTTGCAACTGTTAAGGTGTGTTGGAAGTGGAAGTTTAGGTTACAAAAGGTAATTTGGAGACATGAAACTGACTGCATTCCAAGCCAAAAAAGTTGATTTTGTGCTGTCACAGTAAGAGAGCCAAGAGAGGTTGCTTAAGCAGGGGTGTGACACAATGAGGAAGACAGTTCTGGTAGCTTGTTTGGTAGACGGGCTAAATTGTGGAGGCTGCAAGCAGAGTTCCACTAGAAGGCTGTCGCCGTCTTGACATATGAAAGCCTCAAATAAAACACTGACTCTTGGGCTGCCAAAAAGAAGCGAGATGAAAAGTTACTGGGGTGTAGGAGAAAAAGAAGAGATGATAGATGATTCTGCAATTTCTGATTCAGATGTGTGAGTGTTGGGTGGTGGCTCTGTTAACTAAAATTAAGAATCTAGAGACAGCAAGTATTTCTGAGGGGATTAATTATGAATTGTGGATGTGTTGGTTTAATTGAATGAATATGCCTCACAGACAGGAAATGGATTCAGATCTCTGATAGGTCAGGATTGAAGTCAGAACCGTGAATTTACGATTAGCAGTTGAAGCTGGAAAGCTTAAAGAAGAGAAGGATTCAGGGCAGTGGTTTATTACCTTCCGGGATCTTAAACTCACTTGAGAATATGCAGAAAACAAGGGCCTTCTCAGGTACACATCTAAATTTGTGTTTCTGCGATTTCAAGGGGTTTTGCATCTTTGGAACCAATCGTTGAGCTTTTCAGGGGCCGTCATGGACTTCACTGAAGAATTTGATGATTTAAGGGGCTGACAGAGCAGTATTTGAGATGGGAGGAGAACCTGGGAAAGGAGCCTCAGAAGCCAAGGTTAGGGGATGGTGAGGAAGCATTTTGAGAATCGGGTTCCCAGTGCTGTGTGCTCTGGAGAGGTCCAGTAGGAGGAGGTGTCAGCCGTGACATTGGATTCAGCAGTGAGCCGTTCATTTCCAACATTTCCTGCCATGCAGAGGCAGGAGGCAGATTGTGACAGGTTAATGCATGAATCCGAGTTAAGGAAACAATGCATGGTAAACAGAGTGCAGAAATCTTGATGTTCTTTCTCTATGATAAACAGCCCTGATATGAGGCTATAACCCATTTTAAGGACTACTGAGAGGGAAATTCCATTATTTTGATGACCTTTTGTGGTGTTTCAGCCCAGTAGTTCTCAACTGACTGCACATTAGAACCAATTTGGAAATGTTTTTAAAATCAGGGCCCTACAAAGGTTAGTTAATCAATATCTTTGGGGCTCATGCCTCCTTATAGCTTTGATTTTGTTTGTTTTGGCTTTTTCTTAAGTTAAGAACCAGTGTTCCGATCAGAAAACTTCCTTATCGCTCTTGCTGTGTGTTCTATGTAAGAATACTTTCTTTTACTTGTACCTTTTTATCAGTTACTCAGTTTACTATTGTGCTGATTTTAAATCGGTATCCTTTAGTCCTTCTCACAGACCTTAGTTTCCAATTTTAAAAATTGTATGATTTTCTTCTTGTCTGTAGCCAAGTTCTACATATTTATCTTTTTTGAGTGACACAGCCCTCAATCAATGAAAGATCTGCCCATTTCTGAGTAAAACAAGAAATTCTTTATGGTGTTTACATGTGGAAAGAGTATTCACTCTGCAGTCCCATTTGTTTTCATTTAAGTATGTTGCATTTTTTACTAAGCAGTAGAAACTATTTTTTAACTAGAAAAGTGAACTCTGTTCACTATTTTCCAAGTAGCTAATTTCATAACCTCATGTTCTTTTCTTTTTAAAGGACAGCTAAACATGACCTAGACCTTAAACAGGTTGTCTACATAAGAGCAGACATTTTATATGAAGGGTAAACCTATAAAAGCAGTTAAAAGGAATCTGTCGTAATAGGAAATGCCACCTGTTGTGTGTTCACCTTGCAGTGCTTTCTCTTGATTCAGTTCTTGATAAGCAGTTAGCAGTTCAAGTTTGAACCCTACATTCGTACCCTTGAAATAAAAATCAGAGTACAGAGAAATTTGAACTTTATGCATGCCAACCCTGACACCACCCACAAGCTGAAAGAGGGTATATTCAGTTTGGTAGTGACCCAATGAATTAACTTTAATACTTGCAAAGAAAGTAATAGTCTTTTAAAAATTATGATGTATTATAAGCATCAGCTTAATGGCTAAACTAGTCTCACAAATTGTAGTTAGTCATGATGCGTAACTTAGAACAAATATTAGGATTCTCTGTAAAGAGATAAACTTGGTGGTTTTTAAAATGATAGCTCATAATATGGGAAAATACACATTTAAGAGCTGCTGGGGAAAACTGAGGCCTTGCACTTGAAAAGAGCATGATAAATTTACACTTTAAATAAAAGAATATGATAAGCAGTTGTGTTGCAACTTAATATTCAGCTTTCCTGTTTTGGCAGGTACTCAGCTAAATAAAAATCAGCAAAATACCAGTTTTGTAATTTGCAGTAGACTTGGTCAGATTCTTTCTTGTCCCCGTCTCTTCCCAACGCGCATCCCTCCCATCCAACCCTCCCACCTCCAAAAAAAAAAACCCACACAATCAACAACTACCTTTTATTGGTTTGTAATCGTTTGGTTATTATTGGAGATTTTTTAAAAATTCACTGTTGAATTTAGATGTTTTTAAAATAATTTTATTTACCAGATACCTCAAAATTGTATTCTTTATTTTTATCCCTTGCTTTTAGACTTGAAGCAACATGTTCTGTTTTTGTGTTACAAAGCTGGAGGCCCAGGACCACAAGGAATAACTGAAAATCCTTTCCATTTTTGAACATTTCTCTATCCATGGAAGATGAAAGAAGGAGATAATAACAGTAGCAATGAGAATGGCCAAATTTGAATGTTGACCATGTCCAAGCACGGTGCTAAGGGCTTTGCATGAAATTTTAGTTTGCCCAACACCGTGATAGATGCTGTTATGGGCCTTACCTTGCTTTACAGCCGTGCACATTGAGGCCCAAAGGCGTTGAATAACTTGCCCCAGGTCAGATGACCGGTTAGGGTTAGAGTCTGGATGTAATCCAAGTAATCTGCTCCAGAGCCTGAGCTCGTAAATTTGTATGTGTGTGTGTGCGTGTGTGTAGATAGTGCTTTTTAATAATCTCAAGCTAACAGTTAAGCGCGCACAGACATTTTATTGAATGTGTTTCATGCCTTGGGAACCATGCCGAGACTTGGGTACAAAAATGAGTAAGATCCGATCCTGCGTCTGAGGTGTTTATTGTCTTCCAGGGAGACACACACAAATACAAAGTGACTGTGCCGGGGGCGGGGAAGGGGGAGGCCTTTGGCGGTGCGCTCGGTGGCGTGGTCGGGAGTGTTCATCGGGGCAGTGGAGGCTCTGGCTCAGCCTTGGAGAGCAGATGTCTTAGTTCCTGTGATTTCTTATTTTACCCGTCGTGGTTTTAATTACCTTCTGTACGAGAGTTCCCACATTTTCACCTCTGATCTAGACCGAGGCCTGTCCTGAGGAGTGGACTCTATCTGATGGCCTGCCCTGTGTCTCCTCTTGGATGTCTCCCAGGTTCCTTCAGTTCAGCATGCCCAAAACTGAAGCCCTCTCCCCACCCCCACGCCACCCCCCTGCAGGCCTGCTCTCCCTCCAGTGTCCCTGTCTCAGTCAATAGTATCTTAGGCCACTGGCTTGAGTCATCCTCCATCTCCCTTTCCCCGTCCCCGTATCAGTCCCAAAGCTCTGTTCGGTGTGTCTGCTAAAAATCCTCTCTTCTGTCTGCTTCTTTCCATCCTCATCCACCCGGCCCCGCTGCCGTCACCTCTTCCCAGGACTGTGCTGTCACCTCTCCCCAGGACTGCTGCACAGGACCCCGACTGAGTTTTCTGCCCCTCTTACCTTGCAGCCCACTCTGCTGTTCCAGAAGTGGCAGTGGTCAATTTTCACTAAAGGCACATACGTTATGTCACGTCTGGCTTCTCTTTGGCCCACCACTGCTCTTGGGGAGCACATGAAAATCCTCCACGTGTCCTGGAAGGCATGGTTGAACCTCCCTTCGTCTCCAGCTGGATCTGGTGCCACTCTGGCCAGGCCGCCCACTTCACCTCACATCTGAATCTTCACTCTAAACTCCCCTCGGGGCTGAGGGCTCCTGTTTTCCCTCTGCGGGTCTTGGTGCCTGCTGGATCCGCACCCCCTGGACGGGGCCTGACGCTTCGGTTTCCATTTCATCGTTTGAGAACTGATTGAAGGAGGGTGGTGCCAAGCTGGAGAACAAGTCGGAGTGAACCGGGTGTAGAAGTAGGGGCTGATCATTTCTAGCAGAAGGAATAGCACAGTCAGGCAGCAGGCTGCTTCTCCTCCACATATATGAGCGCTTAGAAGTCAGTGAGACATCTCAGAGGGAAAATGGGCAAAGGAGGTGAGGCAGTTCACATAGGATAAATACAAGTATTTAGTAATATTCGAAAAGTTCACTTTCCTTAGTATTCAAGGGAAATCAATTCAGTATTCCTATTTTCCATATCTCAGGTTGAAGATTTTTACAAAATCCTTTGTTCAGATACAACAGTGTATGCATGTGATCCCAATCTTGTCTAATACGCACAGATAAATACATGGATTTAGCCAACCTCCAAACTTGTGCCTATGTGAGCATAGAACAACAACAGTAATTATCACTGTGGTGGGGTTATGGGTGAGTTTTTTCTCTAAATATTTCTTACATAATCAGAAAAATGACATGCCATCTTTAAAACTCACATGTTGACTGTTTATTTGAAATACTAAGAAATCTATGTAAAATAAATTTTCTTTTACATAATAAGGGATCTTTGTGCCAGATTTCCCATCTTTGAATTTAAATTCCTACACTTCAAGTTGTATTCAGTAAAATACTTTTTTCTCGTATAATAGTACATTAGTTAAAATTAATCTTAATGATAGCATTGGCTAATATATTACTTTAATGGAGCATATTATAATGAGGTACTCATTAATCCCTCAAATCAGTCATATGGTGAGTAAATAGTGTTGTTTGTATTTTGCAAATAAGGGTAGGAACAGTTCAGAGCTGGTCCCCATCACATAGCTTCCATTAAGGTCCACATCTTACATCCAAGTTTTCTTACTTTATAGATACACTTTAGTACATGTTAAAATAGTGAAATTCTTAAGCTGAGTACTGTTTAAACATTATTACTATGGAATAAGCATTAGATTATGTATTCTTAAGTTGCAAAATACTTCACTTTTTCTACTGGAACTTTTTTATGACAGTGTAAACCACTGACATATCTTTCCTTAAGCCCTCATTCAGAAAATCAGCATCATTCAGATCTTCCTGCACCACCTTTTAGGCACCATTACAAATATTTTTATTGACTGAAACATAAAATACATTCTTCTTTATTATTTCTCAAATAGATAGTTGCTGGCAACCCTCACAGTTGTTATTAAAAAAAAAACAGTGTCTGTAATTCTCTTAATATTGATTTTTTAAAGTTGTAATAACCATTTTGATGCCAGTTGTTTACATGACTACCACCTACTTACCAGTCTTCAGAATTGGTATTTAGATTGAGTCAGGGATAGAAGGTGGAGACATATGAAATGAAGATAGTTTAACTTTCTATTTAACTTAATGTAATGATGGTTTTGTACATCAACTACTTTAGCTTTTGCTTAAGCATTTCTTAACTGTTTTATTTAATACAAGTGGAATAATATATAATCCTTTCCTTCAAAGTATACAAGGGGGTTTTTGGCCAGGCATACTGTTAGTAACTTTTTCTTTATATGGCTAGAAACACAAAAATGCCAACACCAAGGACTGGCTCCCAGTGTATAAGCTGCTGGGCTGTGCACAGAAATGTCTTCATGATGTGATGTCACCATGCCAGACAAAGATGTTGCAGTTTTGGTCACCTGCCTGTGCTGTCGCCCCGTAGTACATCTAACTTTCTTCCTTTGCTACCCACTTGAACACAAATGTTTGTTGAAGGGAGAGTGGGAAGTTCAGAACTGGGCTGTTCATTTAACTAAAGGAACACAATTCTAGTTCTAGTATTAAAATTGCAATTCAGTATACAATTTCTAAATTTGTAGTATGTCTTCATCTGAAATGTTGGAATCCTGGAATCTGAAAATTAGATGGGATCTAAGACACCATCTAGTCGCATCTTCCACCTACCAAAAGTCTCAGCCTGGAGCATTCCTCACTTGGTTAATTATCCTGTCCTACCTCCCTTTTTTTTGACACTTGCCTTCTGTGGAGCCTGCTGCTTTGCAGGTTTTCGGTTTTTGGTGTGGCTTTGTGAGGTCTGCTTCCCTGTGACTTTCATTGGATCTTTCAGTTTCCTTTTTATTCAGACATTTGAGAACTACTGTCTTTCTTGCGCTAAATGTCCTGAGACTTTCCTCACACAACTATTTTTATATCTTTTGCCATCCTACTTTCCTCTGGGTATCTGGATATCGGTGCCCTCTTTAAACGATAAGGTCAGGGTATTCTAGATGTTTTAATAGCAGAGAAGCTAGTACTTCCTTTGCTCTGAATACTTGTATTTAATCTTTTTTTTTAAGTAATGTAATTAAAACCCATGTTGTCTTAGTGTGACCTATTGTGAAGAAAATGTTTTTCATTTTAAACAACTCTTTAAAGTTATTATGGAAATTTTCAAACAGAAATGTAGGGAGAACTGTGTAATGAACACCCACATATCCTTTCGCCTAGATTTAATGATTGTTAAGACCCACTCTCCAGATCTATTCTGTGTTCAGAATAGATTGTCCATATTTGTTTGGTTCCTATGGCAGGATTCCAGATATTGAGGGAATTATCTGAAACTATCCAAATCTATCCATTACAGAGTTCAGATGGTGAAAAATTCCTGTATCCTAAAGTGAATTACAGACATGACATTGCCCACCCCCTGAATATTTCAATATATATGTCTAAAAAATAAGCATAATCATCTACATAGCCATTCTATTATTTCACCAAGCAGAATTAACAGTAATTTCCTAGTATCATCTTATCACACTCAAATTTCCTCTTACAGCTGTTCTGTTCAAACCAAGAGCCAGTCAAGGACCATGATATACAGATGCTTTATTCACTTTAATAAAAATGTGAGCTTTACATGTATTAGCATTACATTTTATTTTATTGATATTGCCCCACTGGGCTAGCCTAGGACTCTGGGAACTTTTTCTTAAAGGACCAGACAGTAACTCATTTTAGCCTTACGGGTCCTTTAGGCTTTGTGACACTACTCAGTACTCAGCTCTGCCACATAGCCATTACATAAACACATGAAAACACATGAGCATGGCTATGTTTCAGTAAATTTTTTTTTTTTTTTTTTTACAGAACAAACAGGCCCTGGCCCATTGATTGTAGTTTGCCAACCTCTGCTTAACTTGTTAGGATCTCTGTTTTTTCTATCTGTTAATGTGACTATTCTCAAAAGGTTTGTTTATGTCAATTCGAAAAATACTATCTGGTTACAATATTCTGCTACCTGTGAACCTGTATTAGACCTAATAGCCACCATTTAATGAACACATGTTGTGTGCTATGTACTTGACGTAATCATGTTTAATACTTAAAAGCACCCTGGGAGATGGAGTGATATTATCACCAATTTTCAGAAGAGAAAGTTAAGACTTACAGAAGGGAGGTAACTTCCCAGTGTCTCATACCTAAATATAAACACTAGGTCAGCGCCCCCTTTTGTAAGGTTTATGCAGATGTGCAAGAACACCCTCTTTCTACAAGACAGAATGTTAGCTTTTCTCCATCTTGGTCACAGGCATGTGTTAAGAGTCTGTGACGCAGTCTGTTGGAATCAGGAGCACAGAATGTCTATTTCCTACACTGCTATTTTGGGAGCTTTATAAAGAATATGAGGTTAGTTTGGATGGCATGTCTTATTTGTAGCATGAATGATCTCTAGGAGACCACCTGGGTTCACACTGTGTTTGCAAATTGGTCTATATCCAGTCTCCCCCCACCCCCACCATTTCTCAAATCATGGACAGTAATTCTGTGGTTAAATCTTTGAGGACTCACCCACAGTGAGTGCATCCTCAGATGCAACTTGCATACACTTAAAAGTAGCATGTCTACTTTTCTGTATTCTCAGATTTATTTAGTTCTATTGTTTTGGCTTTTAATTAGATTTTAGAGTTATTTTTGCTTTGTTTTTATAACAGTGTTTATTGTTCCCTTTTAGTTGAAATCTTTTCTGGTGTGGAAAATTTTTAAAAAGTAGTAGTCTCGGATGTAGTTTGTCTTAAAAGCCAGGAGGTGGCGACATTTTCCAAGTGATGCTTTAAAGTTGCAGTATGAATACCACTAGAAAGAGGACAGAGGGACCTAAAATACCACTTGTTTATAAAAATCATTGAGAGAGGAAATAGCTGCTTCAGCTTCTATAGTGTATTTTAATACAATGCGAGAAATATGTTATTTCCTGAAGTTAAGACAGCATCAACTTTCAATTTTGCTTTTTATTAGGAGGAAATATTTGACAAACTCGTATTAGGCATTTACTTGAGAAACAGGAGAAATCACCTTATTAAACCATGTCTTAATATTAGGCCTTGGGCAATGGGAAAATTGTGGATAGTTATATTTAATTAAACTGAAATTAATTTTTCTTAGAGTGAATCTAATATATATTTGTTTTAAAAATTTAGACTCTACAAAACAATAGAAGAAAAAATTGTTTTAAAAAGTGATTCTGATGTGTGTGTGTGTGTACATACACAATGGAATACTACTTAGCCATAAAAAAAGAATGAAATGTTCCCATTTGCAATGACATGGATGGACTTGGAAGGTATTATGCCTAGTGAAATGAGTAAGACAGAGATAAATACTGTATGATATCACTTATATGTAGAATCCAAAAAAAAAAAACACAAAATAGTGAATATAACAAAAAAGAAAGACTCACAGATACAGAGAACAAACTAGTGGTTACCAATGGGGAAAGGAAAGGGGGAAGGGCACGATGAGGGTAGGGAATTAAGAGGTACAAACTACTATGTATAAAATAAATAAGCTACAAGGATATATTATAGAGCACAGGGAATATAGCCAATATTTTATAGCTGTATAATGTATAAATTATACAGTATGTATAAATGTAACCTTTAAAAATTTTGAATCACTGTGTTGTATATCTGAAACTTACATACTATTATTGTAAATCAACTGTACCTCAAATAAAGAAAAAAAAGCTAAAAAAAACCCAAAAATAATGAATATGAAGAATGAATAAAAACAAAATAAAGCCTTTAACTTCCCCCACCACTGCCGCCCGGCAAAAAGGTCACTCTGGTACCAACTCTCTGAACAGAGTAATTGTTAAAATTTTGGAGGTATAAGTATATAAGCACATACATAGATATATAAACCAAAATGAATTTTATCAGAGTTTTTTTGTTGTTGTTGTTTTTACGTTGTGGGCCTCCATCTACATCTATGTAGTTGTAATTTATAAAGTCTGTTCAACAGTCTGTTATATGAGACTGTGCTGTACTTTATTTAATCAGTCTCTTCTAGATGGACATGTAGGTTTCTATTGTTAATAGAATTGCAATATATAATCTTATTTATACTTTTGCTCCATTGAATTGTTCCTCCAGCTGTATTCTTAATGATTGCCTGCGATTCAACATACATGTATATTTTGAATTATTTGAATACACACTGCCAGATTATCTCCTGTAGAAAAGGTTTTGTACCAAATTATGAAAGAATGCTGGTTTACTTAACACCTTCACCAGCAATGTTTGATATTTACCAGTGTAAGTAGTGGTATCTCATTCTTTTACATTAGCACTTCCTCATTACTAGTGAACTTAAAAACTACTTATTTCTAAAGGCCAGGAACTTCTAAATAAATAACTAATTAGCCCAAGAAAAATAATAATGGAAACTTACATACTGTTAGAGTCAAGGGATAATGAAAACATTGTGTATCCAACTTCAGACATACCTACAGCACTTGGTTATAATCACCTTAAATGTTCATTTGAAAAAAGAGAAAAAGTTCAAAACTGAAGTATTAAGCATTCAACCTAATTTCCAGTACAAGAAGTTAGGAAGAGTAGCTCTGTAGAAGGAAGGAAATGATGAATATAAAGCAAAAAATTTAATAAAGAGGATCAACTAACTGCCGATAATTTGTCCTTTGAAGAAACATAGAAAAACCTTTCAGGAAGATTGATGATAGGAAAAAAAGCAGGGATAAGTGATACTATAATGAAGAAGAGGTAAGTATACTAAAGTAGAGGTTTTAAAATTTGTAAGAAAACTGTGAAAACTTGTGCCATTAATTTTTAAATTTTAGAAGAAATGGAAAATTTCCTGGGAAAATATAATTTAGGAAAACTGACTCAAGAAGAAATAGAAGACATCATCTCTTAAAACTCTTAAATTGACTTAGTCTTTTTAAATCCATCGAGGAAACAAACGAGAAACAAGTTCAGACAGTTTTCAAATAAGGTCTGAACCATCTTCCAGAGAAATAAAATTTAAAAAAAAAAGAAGAAGAAAGAAAAGAAAGAAACCAGCCTGATTTGTCTAATAAATCTGGTATAACCTTGATACTCAAACCAGATAAGGAAAGGAATATTATAGGCTAATTCTACTTACAAACATAGACATATTGACCCTAAATGAAATATTAGCAAGCCAAATCCATCAGTGTATTTTTTTTAAATCATGACTTAATTGGGTTCAGGGATATAATATATATGGAGTAACTTTAAAAGGAATGTATGAGAATGATAAAACACAATTCAGGGTAGAGCTTTCATCCAGAGGGAAGGGATGAGGATGTGATTTGGGAGAAGTGCGTGAGGAGACATTAGTTGTTTTGTACATTTAATTTTTTAAGGCGGGTTGTGGGTACACAGATGTTCATTTTTGCCCTTTTGTATATTTTAAATATTTCATGCTGTAGTGTTAGGCTTAACAGCTTGGTGAGTGTAAACACCTCTTTGAAATACTGTTCTTTTTGTGGAATTGCTTAAACCCATTTCCCTTGGAACTATACAGACAAGTTTTTAAATGTTTGTGTATAAATCTGCGTGAAATAAAGCATACTCCAAATGAGTGTTCATGGACTTCGAGCATTTCAGGGGCTTGTAGGGAAGAGAAAAGACTCTCAGCTCTTTTGTATTCATATGAAAGTAAGTGTCTTTGGAGGTAAAGTTTCAGGCTTGCTAGAACTTAGTTTTTTCTGTCTCTAGTATTAAAAGAAATAGTTTGGAGTTCTAGGTAGATGAGAAGTTTAATACAGGCTAGGAATTGACATGTTGGAGTTTCTAGCAATCATTCACCAAATAATAACAGAACATTTACTATGTGCAGATATGGTGCTGAGCTGTGGGTGTGTATAGACGTGTAAGTTGTAGTCTTTGACCTCAAGAAGCTCAGAATTTAGTAGATGAAATAAGTGATCCAGATATTTAACTATAGGTACCATAATAGTTACAAGCAATTTGGAATATTTCTTCCCTGATGGGAATTAGTTTTCCCCATCTTCCCTATTGCAGTTTTTGTGTGTGTGTGTGTGTGTTTAAACTTTGTTTAAAAAGTTATGTGTATATTTTGGAAAATAATCTAAGCCTTTTGTACTACTTTTAGGGGAAATCAGTTCCTCTTTAATGCTGAAAATAAAGTTTACTCAGACTTTTTTACCCATTGATAAATGATATAGCTTCACTCAGAATTAAAAGGGGTATGATAGGCTGTCAGACGCACTGTAGAAATTGAGATTTGTCTCTTTCATTGGATTGCCATTCGAATTATCCTATTTAAAAGGTACATGAAGTGTTTAGCTTTAAGAAGTGAATCTTTGCTAACATTCAATACTGTCTTTTTACGAGATAGATAAACTGTTTGCAAATGGGTCTTTTTTTCTTTTTTTTTAGTACTGCTTCAAAATGTGGGGTCTTTCATGTAGGATGCCTTGCCTCTTTTTTCTCTTCTTTTAAGTACTCACGTCTTTATATTATATCCTTGGTTTAAGACCTATTAAAGCAGTGATACCTTCTGAGACTGTTTGCAGGTTACTCTTCTAAAATGTGAGTATTCCTAACTTACGATGATCTGTGCCCATGACTTCATTTTTAGAATTTAAGTTGCATCTGATGTATAGAAACAATCATCGGTTTTGACTTAATTTCAAAGTTTCTTTACATTCTCAAAGATTTATTTTACCCCTTCTTTTTTGACTTGTTTTTACTTTATGTATTCTCCCTCAGACAGTTCAGTAGTTTAGTACTCAGAGTAGTGGATCTGAGTCAATTTGTTTGAGCCTGTTTGATGTAGAAAGTCTCTGTGAAAGGGTAAATTTGACATAGTTTCTTCATGTGTAATTTCTCCTTAAATAGAGCATTTTGTAGCCCCTATCATGGGATGCATATCATTGGCTGCATATAACTTAAAGTCCATCATGGGGGCTGTAAGATAAGAAATTGATTTTTCTCTCATTTCATGAAGTCTAGAATTAGAAAGTGCAGAGGTAAGAAGAAGTTTTACAGTATCAGGGAATCAGGCTGCTTTTGTCTTAACTGTTCTTCCATACTTACTCATAACCTCATGAACCCAAATGGCTACTTGAGCTCCAGCTGTCAAATCTAGACTCCAGGCAGCAAGAATGAAGAAGGGCAGAAAGGCAAAAGGGTCTTGGCTGCATCTGTTGCCAGGGAGGCTAAAATATATAGTGTTTTATTTCTGCCACAGTGCACCTAGCTAGATATCTGGGTTGTGTTCATTGTGAAGGAATGGTGGGATGGATGTTGGGGGGATCAACTTGGGAGCCTCTACCTCACAGTTGTTTCCCAATTTTAATAGGAAAATAGCAGAAAACCTGGTGGTGTTCAGATGGCTCAGTATTTGGGTTATGCTGTAACCATGGGAAGTGATGCTGGGGAACCTCCATTCTGCCTGTTAATTTGAACTTATCCTAATCACTGTCATTTTATGCTACTATTTCTAGCTGTATGTGCTAAACTCTTCATTTTATGTAATTCCCACAGCACTACCTGGTAGTCACCATCCATTCCATGTCACAGCTGATAAAACCCAGACACAGAGAGATTGTATAACTTGCCTAAGTCCTCACAGCTAGTAGGTGGCGAGTCAGGCACACAGGCTGCTGCATAAGATCAGCACTGCTAATTGCTTCTGTGCTCTCCTTATTAATCTGCCCACCTGTGTATCTGTCCCTCAGACCCCGCTGCCACCCCGTCCCTCCTCTTGGACATAAAAATCATTTGAGCTTGCTCAAACATACACAAAGAACAGAAAAACAAAAAGATAAGCAGATTGAAAACAACAGAGTGAGAAAATGTAGTGAAATTGAGGTATAATTGATGCACAGAATTGAACGCTACATGATCCTGTAGAGGTGCTAAAAGCCTTGATCTGACTTCACATTGGGTCCTATCAGAAACCAAAAGACAGAAAAACAAGATTGAAATTTTTGACATCTTCATTTTTTCAAGTAATTCATATTTTCATATGTTTATATTCATATATTCACATTCATACAAGAATTTGAATCCTTATCAAGAATACTAGTTCTTCATATTGTGGCTTCAGGGAATTATAAAGATAATTATAATATTATTACTAGTATTTGCTGATTTTCTCTTTGTGGGGTAGGTGAGTTGAATTACCATTAGTTATTTTTTAAGATGTGGAAACCCAGTCAAAGAGCGACTGTTTTAGCAGGATGTGAATCACATTCTTAGTAAAAACGAGGGGTCATTTTTGTTTGTTTGTGTGTAGAAATACTCCTGTCATAGTTTTGAAAAGATACATATTTTGGAAGATTGGGATCTTTGATAAAAATGATATTGTGCTAAGTAACGATTTGTTAGCGCTGTCAGCACACACGAAGGTTTGTGAATTCCTTCAGCACAAAGCCTTTGTCTTATTCCTTTTTCCTCCAGTATCCTCAATGTATAGAGATGTTCAGTAAGTGAAGAATGGATGAATGACTAGTGAATGAGAGAAGTCTGTCAATAGGTGTTATAATTAATATTGCTGCCTCTTTAAACTTAAGTAAGTTAACGGCTCTACTTGAAATAGAGGGAAAATGGGTTATCCTTTTTATAGCCCTTGGTTGTATGAGGTGGGTTATAATAGCATCAGTGGCTGGACATTGGGACCACAAGGTTCAGCCCGTGAACGTGGTGTCTTTGGAGAATCGTCGTAATTTGGTGCACTTGGAGCACGGTGGTTGTAGAGGCGAGTCGCGGGAGGGAAGTCTGGCAAGCTCCTGGTGTGGAAAAGTTACTTATTAATTTTAAGGAATGAAAGTTAGGTCCAGAAGGATTTTATGACTTGTTATCTTTTTAAAAGTGACATTTTTCGTGGGGAAAAGAAGGGACAAGATTCGAGTAACACTGGATAAATAAATAATAGAGATTCACTTCCTGCATTTTAGTTTCTAAGATTATTTTTGAAAAATAACATTTAACGGAACATTTGAGTTTAATCATTTTATTTTGTTTTATTTCTCAGGATGTGAACTTCGTGGTGGGAAGCTAAGTTTTTAAACTACCCCAATGGATGCTGACAGTGATGTTGCATTGGACATTCTAATTACAAATGTAGTCTGTGTTTTTAGAACAAGATGCCATTTGAACTTAAGGAAGATTGCTTTGGAGGGAGCAAATGTAATTTATAAGCGTGATGTTGGAGTAAGTATCTGAATTTTGTCATGTGTGCTACATAGCCTAATTTTATAGAGCCATGAATGATACACTAAAAGTTATTCATTCTACAGATGGTTTATGAGTACCTTACCGTATGCTGGTTGTACGTGATCTTGCAGGGAGCCCTGTAGAAGTGGCCTCCCCTCTCATGCAGTGGCATCTGTTGGAGATCCTAGTCTCCAGGTCTTGGCAAAGAACTCACCAGCTGCTAGACTTACTGTTCTCTCAGTTTCTTTTCTTGAAGAAGGGACATTGATACTTCCATGTATGCTTATCCAAATAGAACTATAGACAAATACCCTAATATGTATATTGTAATTTTTGTAGTATGTTGTCATACCCCTTTTGAATTAGCTGAGGTACTTGATATTCTTCAGTAACAAATTACAGAAAGCAGTATGGTTCATATCCTCACTTGGACATTTTAAATTTTAGTTTTTATTGAGCCTATAATATTTAAAATAAAAGCTGATAACTTGCTTTTAACCTTAGTGTTTTGAGATTAACATAAAATACAATGGGCGTTCATTTGGCTTTTATGGAATGAAGATTGATGACAGTATCTTACACATTTATTATAAACATTAAGAATGTGTTTGAAAGGCTCTAAATATTTAAGCTCTAAAAATCAGATGCCAGTATACCTTCGTCAATTTTCATTAGTTCTTATTACTATAAACTAAGTAAAGATGAATTAAATTCAATTAAAAATATCAGTGGGTCACAGAGATTTTCAATCCATAATCCCATCTTCACTTTAAGAAAGGAATAAATACATCTAAAAAGAGAAAAAGGCTTATTGCTGCTTTCGAACTTTAGCATCCCTGGGGCAGAGAAGTCATTTTTCCTAGGCAGGTTAACTGAAAAATCTGAGTTGATGGACAAGCTGGTAGTGAAGGACAATTAAACATGGAATAAACTCAGCCACTTATGTATGAAGTTTTATCATGTGTTTTAGCTCAGATTTTACTTTGGGTTTGTGGTAAGCTTTGTCTCCCCAGATTTAATTCCTAGTTTGATAATATGGCATATGTCAGAGAAAGGGAGGAATTCAAAGTGTCACAAGAGTTTTAAGGAGAAATGTCATTTATTTGTTAACCAGTAAACATTTCTCTCTCTTATGCATAATGGACAATCTAAAATTATATCTCCAGCTCCAACATTCCTCCCGCGTTCATGATTTGCACGTCGACCTTGAGTACATGATAGGCATCTCAGCGGTAAGACACAGGATAACATAGTCATGGGAACCAGGAACAGAATAAAGCAGGGTTAGAAGTCAGAGAGCGAGGAAGGGATGGGTGTTTCGGTTGAATGATCAGGAAAGGCTTCTCTGTGGAGATGACATCAGGTGTGAGAGACCTGAATGAAATGAGAATACTGAAGGGAGAGGATTCCAGATGGAAGTAACAGCCTTGCGAAGCCCCTGAGGTGTGGACAAGTTCAGTGCGTTTGAGGATCCGGGCAAAGTGCAAATTCTAGTTGTGTGAACGGAGCAGAATGAGAGGACGTGTTCCTACAGTGGTACATTGATTTCAAGTCTTAGAGGGTGACAGGTTTATACAGACCTTGAATTTTTAATTAATGACATGTCCTCTTGGATTAACATGTTCTTTGTGTTCAGTGTAGTTCTTGATTTCACAATGAGTGATTTGGAGAACAGTTATTTCAGTCTTGGGTAAGCTTGCAGTAGTATTTAAGCATTAAAATGACCACATAGAGCAGAGCTGTGTGTGAAAAGTAACATTTATTATGTAATCAGGTTATTGGTTTTTTTTGTTTTTTGTTTTTCCAGAAAGTATTAATGAAGCTTAGAAAACCTAGAATTACAGCTACAATTTGGTCCTCAGGAAAAATTATTTGCACTGGAGCAACAAGGTAAATGTTACTTGGGTTTTTAATTTTAATTTTTTAATTTCCCCCTCATGGAAAGGACATTTTTCTAGACTTAAAAACAAAATGACCTGTACAGGGTGCCTTGTTCCTCAGTATAAAATTTATTTCCTGGGTAACTGGTAACCTTTCTCTTTCTTTCAAACCATAGTGAAGAAGAAGCTAAATTTGGTGCCAGGCGTTTAGCCCGCAGTCTCCAGAAACTAGGATTTCAGGTAACATTTTCGAAAAAATATCCAAATTGCAAATATTCAGTGATTTATTTTTGTAAAGTTAATATTTTTCATTTAATGGGCTAAAGAAATCCCCACAGAAAGTCCTCTTATGATTGACCTTTTTCTGGGTTTTATTATACTGTCCTTCAGCGTAAAAATTTAGTAGCAAAACTTGCCCCTGTGGCTGTTTGTAAAGGATCCTGGCTTTTTCCCAGATCCCTTTCCCATAGAGAGACTTGTTCCTTACAAGTGAACTTCCTTTTCAACTCTACATTTTTCACTTCTCATTTTAAAAAACAGCCTGTTTTTGACTCACAAGAATGCAGTGTCAGGATGATGATGTCGGGGTGTTGGTGGTGGCCGAGTGCAGCATAGACAGCCGTGATCGACAGTGCAGCCACCTCGCACGCTTTGTGACTTTCTCCCACTGCCTTGTGCCAGTACTGAGATGGTGGATGCTTAGTTCATTCAGATGTGTAGTTTTGCTGGGAACAGTTGAAAAGATAACAAGATACCGTTAAAATATTGGTAGGAGTGGCTGAAGTGTTTAACATTGAGAGGACATTATTTTTAGCCTTAGACCCTTTTCTCTTAGCATAACATTGGAAGTGTTGAGAGAAATCCCAATGAGTTAAAAAAAAAAACCTTATCACTCTGTTCCTCATTCTGTCTCCCCAAAGAAACAAACATCTGACTGAACACAGAAATGTCATTTTACCTTACTGCATATAAGAAAAACTCTGGCCTTTGGAGCTAAGTGTCCACTATTTTTTGTGTTTTAATGACAGCTTTTCCATTTTGACTCTTCAAGGAGGACTCAGCTTTAACCTTTTCTTCACTGTTCTCCTTCCTATCCCAGTAGATTAAATATCCCATTTAAAAAATTAAATATAAAATTCAGAAGACCCCAGATGTACTATTTTAATCATGCAGTTATCTCACACTTCATTTTTTTAATGCAGTTTTTGAGCCTTCCCCCCACACCCTTCTAATTATAGTATTAAGGAGTCCCTGGTAACTTAAAATATTAAATCCATGCTTTAAGTGTTTGTTTTATCTTGTTTGCCCTTATTTTTAAGGATTGAAATTTAATGATTAAGATTGCCCTGATGAGCAGATTGTTTGTTTTGTCTCAAAGTAATTCATTGGTTTTACTTCTCTCCTGAAGGTAATATTTACAGATTTTAAGGTTGTTAATGTTTTGGCCGTGTGTAACATGCCATTTGAAATCCGTTTGCCAGAGTTCACAAAGAACAATAGACCTCATGCCAGGTAGGTCTTTGAAGAATCAAGACAACTTACCAATTTTGAAAATACCTGTCAGCCTATAAGTATTTAGATTAATTGTGGCTTTTCTGTGTGTAGTTACGAACCTGAACTTCATCCTGCTGTGTGCTACCGGATAAAATCTCTGAGAGCTACATTGCAGATTTTTTCAACGGGAAGTATCACAGTAACAGGTATTTTATGACATTGACATCAAGCTTGTCACTTATGGATTGAGTGTGATAAGAGGTGTCCAGGCCAAAATAGAAAATAATGTCTGCTTTGTCCCCTTCAGTCACTTGCCCTTCTCAGGTAGCCAGTCTCAGGACTTTTAACACAGGAGATTAGTTCTGCCTGCTTTTAAATACTATTGTGTGTCTGTCTGCTGTATTTTCATCATGATCTTGCTGAGAGTCATCTGTACTGTTCCGTGCAGTTGTACATCAGTCTCTTGTATTGCTGTTTAGTACCCAATGTGTGAATACATTGTTCATGGGCATTTGGATAGATTCCAAACGTTTGAAATTAAGAATGTTCTAGTATATATTTTTATATGTAATTTTTAAGTTTATGACATCTTGCTTTTAAAATACTCAAGAGAAACCCATTTTATGAACTTCATGGAGGTTTCAAATAAGTGAAGTATTTGAATATAATCGGTACTTATTTGTTATGTTTAATGTGTTTTTTGTTACATCTTTTGAGCCTTTTTAATTGTTTGGAAGGGGTGGTTTCCGATGACGAGGCATAGATGTCAAAGGGTTGCGTTAGCATGCAGGGTGATTTTTTTTTAATGGTACTGTGGTTATAAATTGTACAGAGATGTTAACTTGGGAGTCCCACCCAGCCTTTGGCAGAATTGAATTAAGGAAAATTCCTATAGTATCCTTGAATTTTCTTCTTATTCCTTCAATCCTTAGAGGAAACTAAAAATGATTGAGTAACACCTGTAAACCTTCAGCGAAAAAGCTTTAGTTTTGATTCATTCATGGATTTTGATATCTTCCTTGGAGACTTTTAAAGGTTTTTGCTAGGGTCATGGCCTGAATCTTAAAAATAGAGTGGGGAACAAGTCTATTTATTTCTGTCTTTTGACTCGCTGCTTCCACACTTTGGAGCCCAGATTTCACAGAGTCCCCAAGATCTATTGATAACTCCCTAAGTGTGGAATAAAATAATGCATATGTAAAATACATATTAAGTTAGTAAATAATGAAACAGTGCAGTAGCAAGCTGAAGACCATTGACCTGGTCAGTTAGTATGCATTGGACAGTAACATCTGGAATATCCTATGGAATGTGAACGATTCAGCAGACGCGTACTGAGTGGTTCTCGTGGACACAGCCCTGTACTGTGTGGACGGGCTGAGGTGAGTCAGGAAGGGGCGGACCAGGGTAAGACGTGGTCATTTCCTCCAAAGGGGTCACAGTGGCTGCGTATATACACCTTTAGGATCTTTTAAAAGGTAAGTGTACATTAGTGAAAAAAGACATTTTTATTCAAAATCAATTTTATGGAAATTTTTTCCTTGTCCTTTTTTACGTTTTTTCTAGCTGTCTAGATGAAAGATTACATTTTTTTAAAGTCATTCCAAGCATTATATGGATTAACTAATATATAGCATCACCTCATTCCTTTGTGCTTTTTTTTTTTAATTGACAGAGTAAGCTGTGAGGGTGAATGGCCAGATTAGTAGTAAACACATGAATACTGAAGGGGTAAATTTGGGGGGACGTTTAGACCATGCGGTTTGTAACAGCCCCCAGGTTTTCCAGCACCTGGGTAGCAGCTCTGTCTAACACTGCTGGGATCCTTGGTCCTCCCTGAGCTTCAGTCGTACCCTAATCAAACGCCAGACAACAGCGAGCAAGAGGCTAAGCCTTATCTAGTCTCGTTTGTCATCCCTTCCTTTAATACGCCTGTGATAGCACTTGGCATTCTCCGTGTGCATCTGTGAGGGTTTTTATATACTCTCTTCTCAGTGGTGCCCAGAACAAGATGAATATCATCATTTTGTGTTAATTGTCCAGAAAAAACCCTTATTCTCTTGGTTCTTACTCTATGTGTGTAATTATGTAAGTGTAGATTGTTTTTAGAAGACACTTAACCCGACATTCTAAACTCCCTGGGTGTCTGTAATTCTGGGAATTCAGCGCTCTCTGCTGCTTCTTCTCACCCCGGCCTTCCTCTGCTGTGTTTGCTCCAGGGCCCAATGTAAAGGCTGTTGCTACTGCTGTGGAGCAGATTTACCCGTTTGTGTTCGAAAGCAGGAAAGAAATTTTATAATTCATCACTTAATTGGTTAGAACCCCTAACTGAGCACCTTTGAAAACCTGCTGCACATTGGACTCAAAACAAAAGGAAAACTGGACCAACAGTAATTGAGGAAATAGACTCTTTTATTCATTCACGGCTACAGTGTAAGCTCCAGTCTCTTTGGATCTTATTTCAAACCTTGCTGTAATATAAAAAGGAAGTTTACAAGACATGACATTGCTGCTTTTACAAATGGACATTCTATTTATTTTCGCAGTAATTTTCATGTCCCCATAAGCAGAGCTGTCACAGTGTGCACTACCTTAAATTGTTGTGTTGTTGTCATTATTTTTTTCCAGTTTGAGCTAATGTTTTATTTGTGAATAGTCTTTTACATTTTTGTATGCTGAATATGGGCACCAAAGAACCTGTAAAAGTTATCTTTTTCAATTGAATGTGCACAAATAAAAGTTTGGAAAAGATCTCTGTTCATATCCATTCTGTAACTTTTATTCCCCATTTTCTATTTTAACAAAAATTGTACTCATAATTCTTTTTTTTTTTTAATCTATGCAAGCTTAGACTTTTGCTGAAGTGTGTTGGCTTCTTTTTGAAGTGTATTTTGTAAATATATATATATATATATATATATATATATATATATATATATGCCACGTGTGTATAGTATCTTTTAATGCTCTGTTACCAAATATCAAATAGAAATTTTTTTCTCGCAGATTAGAAATAAAAACATGTATATAAATTCTAGGGAACCGGAGTAGAGCTTTATAGATTAAACATAACGTTTTATGTTGCTAATTTAACATGATAGAAAATGTTAACTATCTTTTAAAAGTTGCAGAATTGTAGTTTTAAAAAGAGGAACCTCTCACCTACAAGATGAAGATGAGAAAGAAGCTGTGACGGGTTGTACCTCAGATGTACCTTTGTTACTATGGAAAAACTCAACTCTGGTTGTTGGAAAGGAATCATCTTAGGTCGGGACTCAAGGCTAAACTGAGAGTCTTGTCAGAAGTTGAAACATTGTGCTGTCTTTAGCAAGAAGTGCCCCAAAGCTGCCTCTGTGCCACAGTGTAATTATAATAGAGTTCAACTTGAACTTGAAAGCCATTTTGCAAGATACGTCTTTCCCCTGGCTGTGTCTTATTTAATGAAGCTCAAAAGCGACTACTCAGTACACGGGATTGCTACTCTTAAACTTTTAATAAATATGCATCTGTGAAACAGTGGCTCTCCGGCTCACCCGTGAGCCCAGGAAGAGTAACTCAGGCTCATACTGCAGTCACGTTCTGCCATCTGTGTTCAGGAGTTTAGTATGACTAACAGTGATCTTACCTAGAAGTAAAGCCGAGTGGAGATCAAATTAGCTTCCCAGTTAAAACTTATTAGAGATCATACTGCAACACAATCTTCCAGTAAAACCTTGAACTTCCGAAATGTTTTGAAACCTTTGTGTAACATCTTAACCTCCATACTCTAGTACATTTTCCTTACCTTCTTCTCATATCTCGAAAACTGCACTGAACAATACCTACTAGTTTATGTTTATCGTCTTTCTTCCCAATGCCTTCCTTGCTCTGCCTCTCACTCTCTCATAAGTGAGAGGGCAGAGGTTAACTTTTATATTTTCTTTCTTGAGAAGGACTGGATTGTAATTTTCAGACTTCTCATTCTTTACGTTTGTGTTCATTTGCTTCATTTGAAGATCCAGTAAGATAGGCAACCTTGTAAAATACACAGAATAAAATTCAGTGAGAGTTACAGGTTCTGGGCAGACAGTTTCAAACCTTGAGGTTTTCCACTTACATTGAATGAATTTAATAAGTGACCTCCTGTTTTGCTATGTTCACAAAAAAGAAAAAAAAAAAGGAAAAAAAGAGAAGAACTATAGAAGAGGGGGTAGAGCACGATTGTATAGCCAGGGTGCAGATCCAGATGTCATATATTTTTCAGTATTCATGTGACTTGAAAATAGGTAGGTCAGTAGCTCATCAAAATGCTTTCTCAGAAAGAGGAGGAAAGACAATCTGATCAGGTCCGAAACCAGGTCTGGTTTCGGGGCTGCTGCTGGGGCGCGGCCTGGCATGGCGCCGTGGGTGACCTACTACACGTGTCAGAGCTGGTAAGAAGTGAGCATGTCTGGTGTCTTCTGGCTTTTCACAAGTGCTGTACTTTTTTTTTTTTATAAATAAAAACTGAATATCTACATACAAATTATCAGTATTCCCCCTTTTTTATTTTTAAAAGTCATTAAGCTCTAATTGGGGGTGTACTGGGTAAAAATTAGTTTGAAGACAGAATTGTTTCATTATAGGCTCTGGATAATAAAAGGAAAATATGAGTGTTGAAGATACTGAAGTTGAAACCACTTAGTAGTTTCAAAACTACTAGGTTTATAAACAGTTTCCCATTTGCAGCGCAGGGCTAAACCAAGAAATAGCTGAAGTATATACAGTATTTGAACTTCACAGCCAATATGTAACAGTTTTGGTAGATATCTTATAATCTGTGATGCTTGGCAAAGAAAAGAAAATTCATATTGATTACCTGTCTTGATTTTTTTTAATCTCAGCATATAATTCCACTGAAGGTTCATAATAAATTTAAATTGATCCTCGACAGAACACATTTTTTCCTTCTCCTTCCAAAACAAATGAACAAAGCAGCGTTTGCTCTAAGTGGTGTATGAAACACACCGTGTAGAATGGAGATGGCAAATCTCCTTTCCTCATAACTTCCACTGCCAATTTTAATTTAGATACTATGTTTCAGAACCAGGTCTTTGAGTCATTCTCCCGAGTTTCTGATAATGCAGTTTTACTATTGGTCACATAGATTGTGGTCTTACCACTTCATTACAAGGGACTGCAGTAGATCATATACCCTTATATCAAACTGGGACAGTTGGTTACGGGGCCAATAGAAAAATTTCAATCTAATAAAAAGGAGTTTTGACTCTTGGGATTCTCTTTTCTTCAGGTTAATCATTTCTGTATTCTTTTTCAAGTTAGGTTGTTCAATACTTTTTGTGTTTCCCATAGCTTATATTACTAGTGGTTTAATGGGTCACTACATAAGTGGTTTAAGATTCTTTATTGTAGATTCTCCATCATCGTATCCAAATTCAATGGGTAAAATGCCTCCCCAAGTCTTAAAATTCAACTGGAGAAATACAGAAGAGTGCAATACACTGTGGTGTGGGTGAAACCCAAGTATCTGGTACACTCAGTGATCTCTATTTGATCATAGAGAAGAGCACAGTGAGGGAATCATCTGGATGTCACTCATTGTGTCTGCAGTCGTATGGAAGTCAGCATCAATTATTGCCCATACGCCGTAACCTGAGGTAGTGATATTCCTGAGGAGTGTGGAGTTGTGGGAAACTATGGACTGCGGTTGAGTTACCATGAAAGCCTTACAAAAGAGAGAATTTTATAAGCTTGACTTAATAACTCAAACCTAATTACTTCCAGATTTGGATAAATATCCTAATGGCCTGACTCCTTTTCTCATGTCTTAACTTACAGGTACTTCTAAATAAATCTGGTCCCATGATTTTGAAATTCTTCTTACTATTGATATTCTTTTAAAAAATGGATGGAAAAATGTTTATTTTTTTCAACTGCTACAGAATCGTTTCTTTTAATACTTTATAATACTAACATCAAATTCATGAAAGGATATTTTGTATTACATTGTAGTTCATAATTCATAAAATAAGATGTATAATCTCTATAGTTGTTGAACTGTAATTAGGAATTATCACTAAAATCCTAACCAGGACCCTGTCTAACCCAGAAGATGTGTGCAATTGTCCACACTGTGTCCTGGTTCTTTTTCACACAAGACCCAGTGCAAGTAGTGTCTTCATAGGCAAAACCTATAAGCTTATGTTCAGACCACTTCTGTGTCTGAATGATAAAGCCACAGCTGGCCTCTAGGCATACAAGCCTTATGGTAAAAGGTAATGGCATCACTAGTTCATAGTCTTTCAAAGGCTGCTCTGAAAAAAAGTTGGAAGATACTGAACCAGCTGGTATTATTTTTAACCTGGTATTCTGCTCAGAGTAGGAAAGAGATCACTTGGAGCCTTGTACCTCATCTCCCTTTTCTGGTTGCTTTTGGGGTGTAGAGATTAAAGATTTTCTATAAAACTAGCTCCCCTGAAACTGAAGAGAAAACATGGGAGTGGCCAATGTGTATTGGTGGGAAGACACTCGTAAGTGTCCTTACACTGCATCACCATCTGTAAGGCTTTGAGACCACTAGGCCTCCGGAGAAAGCTACATTGGTTGTCTCCTGCCCCGCAGCTTTTTAGACTCCGAGAACTGTTCTTGGGGTTTTCTTTTTTGAAGCGGTTTTGGCACTAATTCCTCTTGGTGATGACTCATAAAACAAATGTTGTTTTTCACATAGTTCCTGAAAGAGAAAAAGGCACTAATGAAAATGTCATTCTTAGTTTACAGTATTTGGGGGGAAAAATGTGCAGGCTATTATTTTTTAATCACTCTGGGGCTTTGATGTTTTAGCTGTGCAAAAAAAGACCAGTGTTTATTGCAAAGCATTGATGTGTCGTGGAAGTGCATCAACAGACCTTTGCTCAAATCTCCTGCAAAGAGGTGCAAGGTGGGAGGTCTTCTCAGCACATAATCAGGGCATTCCTGTCTGCAGGGAAGGATTCCAGGATTCCAAGGGTAGTCTTACATAGAACTGATGGAGATAACATCCCAGATCCTCTCATTTTTTTCTCTCTTCAAGCTCTCCCAGTTACACCCCCCCACACACACACACCCACACATTCTGCCTTCTGCATTATCCCCTTGCTCCTGCATTAATGAATTCATGTCTACAGGATCATTCCCATCAGCATAAAAACATGCTCTAGTATTTTATGTCAATTTTTTTAAAAGACCACCTTGGAACCTCTCTCTTTCTTTTCAGATATCTTTTCCTATAATTTAACCCATTCACCGAGTGGCCACAACATGCCGGCTGCTATGGCTGGTGCTGTGGATGAGTAAAGACCCTTGCTTTCAAGGAACTTAAGCGGAGACAAGCACACAAGCATGTAATTTCAAGAGTGCTAAGGAGAAAAGGAAACTGGGAAAGGGATAAAGAAAGACTTACTTGAGGGATAGGGGACTGTCCCACACTGCTGGCATCTCTGAAGATTAGGTGACATTTGATCAGAGATGAGGGAACCGTGTGAAGACCTGCAGCTCAGCACTGTGTCAGGAAGCCTAGCGTGGGGGCGAGAGCTCGGCGAGCTGTGCATGGTGGAGGGGAGGCAGGAGGGGAGGCTGGAGGGGTGGGCAGCAGCCACAGTTAAGCAGCTTGAATTTTGTCTGAAGTGTAGTATGAGCCATAGGGTTTTGGAGGAATGACATTTTTAAAAGATCCATCTAACTGCTGCATGAGGATAGACGAGAAGGCAGAGAGAAGAGAATGAGGTCCAGGACCGAGCCCTGAGTTGAAAGGAAGACAGTTTAGAGGCTCATAGAGTCCAGGTGAGAGACGGCGGCTTGGGTTCAGAACACTGCTGGTGGGACGTATATTCGTGTGTTTTGTTAACAGAGCTAACAACTTGCAGATAGTGTCGACGTGGGGTGTGAGGAATAATGTGGGTGACTCCTAAGCTTCTGGCCCGAGGAGCACCCCTGGCCCGGTTACCCTAAGCAAAAGCCTTGTGGAGGAATGTAGGTTGGGGGTGGAGAGGTCAACGGGACCTGGGAATCAAGAGTTTTGTGTAGGTCATGTTAAGTTAGAGATACCTGTCAGACATTCCAACCGAAGAGGTTAAGTGGACAGTTAGATTTGGGAATTTGATAACCAAGTAAAAGGTCAGAGCCTAGAGATGTACATTTGGGAGGCATGACTTGATGGCTTCTCAGCCCTGGGAACACATCTAAGAAGTGACTGTAGATAGCGATCTAAGGGTGTGCCCTGTGTATTCAAAGGAAGGTAGGAAGGAAGAGGAGGCAGAGGAGACCACGGAGTGGCTAATGAGGCTGGAGAAAAACCAGGAAAGTATAATATTCCGGAAGACAGGTAAAAAGTTTAAAGATAGGGAGCATGAGGAACTGGGCACGTGCTGCTGGGAAGTCCCGTAGTACGAGCACTGCCCCTGAGGTGTGATGACTCAGCAGAAGCCGTGGGAGCCCGGGAAGTAAGAATGCCTGAGTGGAGCAAGGTCTAGAAAGAATGGGAGGGGAGGACACGGAGACAACAAACAGAGCACCCTGGAACTGAATGGTGGGGGCAGGGAGCTGGTGGGCACCCGGAGGGAGTTGGAGATTAGAGTTCTAGGGAGGTGTTTTGTTCAGGTTGGGAAATCCTGCAGCTCTGTGTGTGTGCGCTGATGGTCCCACAGAAGGGGGACATCGATGACCTACTCAGGACAAATGGAAGAACTGGCCTTTGTAACAAGGCAGAGAAGGTGGGCTCAGAGGTAGGCAGTTTAGTAGATGGCGTGGAGGATGAGGTGGTCTCTCTATTTGTTTCTCTTTGTTTTCTCAGTGAACTAAAATACCAAGATCAGAGAGTGGGGCAGTGGGAAAGAGTGATGGAGCCTTGAGGAGAGAGAACAGGGTGTGAGCTGACCAGCTTGGACGGTAGGAAAATCAACTCACCAGGGACATGGTAGATTGCAAGACACTCCCGAAGACCTACTTGAGATTTATGTTTGTCAGTTTAAAACTAGACTCGTCAGCTTAGTTAAGTGTTTTCTCCAGCCATGTGTAGATGCAGGGATAAAACAAGCTAAGAATTGGCTTCATCAGAATTCAGGTTTGTCTGGATGATGGAGGCAGAGAGGACAGGGTAAAGGGAAGGGTGGTGCAGGGAATCCAAGCAGGGCAAGAAAGGGAGTAAGGACCTGGGTAATAGCTGTTTAGTGGATTCCCCATCCTGGTGTGTTTGAAGTGCAGGTGTTTGAAAAAGTGAGCTGCAATGCAGAGTGGTCCGAGGGTGAGTGGGATGCTTGTGAAAGGAGCAGTGATGGGTACAGAGAGTCTAGGTTATGAGCTTCCTGTTGGCTCCCCTTCGCAGCAAAACTCAAAAGCATGGACTGTAGTTGATGTCTTCATGAACTTCTGTCTCCTCAAATCTCAGTCCTCTGAGACCTGTGCCCGACAACTGATGGCCACCCCTTCTTTGTCCTTGGCCACTGAGCGGCATTCAGCATCATCCAGTCACGCCTTCCTCCCGCACTCCTCTTGGCTCCAGTGATACTGTATTCTCCTGGCACTTCTCCGGCCTCACTCACTGTTGGCTCCTTTTCAGTTGTTTTGATGCTCGCTCTCCTTGGCCTGATCTCTAAACGTTGGCACGATCTAGGGCTTGGTCCTGGACCTCATTCTCTTCTCTCTGCTCTCTGATGAGATGACCTCATCTGGTCCCATAACCTAAATACCACTTAGTCCCAAATTTGCCCTAACCCTGAATGTCTCCAGAATTACATATTTACGTATCCAGCTGCCAGTGAATACTATTTCTACCTGAAGTCTATTGGCCATCTGTGTAATCCTTCCAGCCCTGAAACCTGTTCTTCTTTCAGGCTCCCCTAGTTTGCCATCCATGCACTTTCTCAAGCTGAATTTTTTTTAGGGATCACCCTGACTACCTGATTGCCTCACTCCTACATCCACTTCATTCATTCATTTTTTCATTTATTCGTTTATTCATTTCAATAGTGAGCTTCAATTACATGTGAAGAGATGATTCCAGGTGCTGGGAAACAACAGTGAACAAAGTACACAAAATTCTCTGCTCTCCAGGAACTTAATATAGCAAGGGGAGAGAGACAAGAGACCAAGCAAAATGCAGAGGGTACCAGCTTTAGAACAAAGCAGAAGGAGAGTAGAGGCAGAGTTGGGATAAGATTGGGATTTTAAATAAGGCGACAGGAAAATTCTGAAGGGGGTAAAGCCATGAGATAGGTGGATGGACACCTGGCGGAAGGGAATCTAGACTGAGGAAACCAGGACACAGACTCTGAGTCTTTGGCGTAGCTGGTGTGTTTGGGATGCGTCAAAAATGCCAGTGCAGCTGATGAGCGTGAACGAGCAGGCATGTAGCAGGAGATGAGGGCTGTCTGGGCCATCAGAGCCCCGGGAGGATTTGAGCAAAGGAACCGCTTAATCACATTTAGAGGGATCACTGGCTGCTGTGTGGAGAATAGATTGGACGCTGAAAACAGGACCAGGCTGGTGGCTGCTAGAGTAACATGGGAGAGAGCATGGTGACCCCGATCAGGGGAGGAGCTGTGAAGGTGGCCAGGCTCAGGATCTATTTTGAAATAAGAGCCAACACTGTATTTTCTGGAAGACTGAACACAGGATGTGAGGGAAAGAGCTTCAGGGAAGACTCCAAGGTTTGTGCCCAGAGCAACTAGAAGGCTAAATCTGTTGACATCAACTGAGGTAGATAAGACAGAGGAGTGGGGTAGGTTTGGGAGACAATGGGTTCAATTTAGAACATGCTAAGTTTGAAATATTTGTTAGACCTTTGAGAAGAGATGTAGTGCAAACAACTGAACAGAGAAACCTGAATTCAGGAGAGGTGTCGAAGCTGGAGATGGAAATTTTGGATTCAGTGGCGGATGGTTGGTATAAAGGCTGTGGCTTTGAGGTTGAGTCAGTGAAGGTGATAGAGAAGCGGTCAGAGGATGAAGCCCTAGGGCACACCAGCTTTAAGATGGTGGAAGATAAGATAGAGCCAGAGAGGATGCTGAGGAGTGACTGGGAGGAGACAACCAGGAGGTTGGTCCCCGAATGCAGTGAAGCAAGTTTTTCTGGAAGGAGGGCTCGCTCACCTCAGTCATTGCTGGGGACAGTCACGATGCCAGCTGCTAAGACAAGGAGTAAGAGCTGATCACTGGGTTTAACAATATGGTGGTAATGAGGATATTAAAAAGAGCAATTTCAGTAGAGCGGTGGCCATAAACATCCCATGGGAACAGGCTCATGAGAGAAAAGGAAGAAAGGAATTGCTGACAGTGAATATAGACAACTCTGGATGACTTTGCTATAAATGATAGCAAAGAAAAGAGGTGCAAATAAATGATAGGAGAAACCTAGGGAGGAAAATGGAATCAAAATGCTTTTTTCTTTTAAAGATGGGAAAATGGTCAGGCAAGGCGTATATGCTGGTGAGGAGTGGAGATCCAGGAGAGGGGGTAAGATGTAAGAGAGGTAAGATTTTGTTTTTCATCTGACAATGCCGTTCATATTCATGACATCATTTGGTTGTTGTTTTGTTTCCTAATAATAAAGGAGGAGATTTAAGGCTGTTGGGCTGATATATATTTGGGGGTCCTCCCTCCCCACCTCCCCCACACACTACCGGGGTGAACAGGAGGAGGAGAAGGAAGGTCAGGGCCCACAGCAAAGTTTCATAATCTTGAACGCAAGGAGGGAGGAGGAGAGGAAAGGAAGAAAAAAAAAAGCAGAAAATACAAACCCTATAACACAGAGTAGGGACAGTATGGGAATGGGGTAGACATGAAGCTGAGCCTGGGGTGGGCTGCTGGGGGCGGGGTGATGTGGACGTGGGTGACACAGGGGTGAGCAGGGAGGATGGCTGGGGAATGTTCTGGGGAGGGGAAGGAAAGAGGATGTGAAGTGGTTGGCTTCACACAGGAAGGAGTAAGAGAGAGACCCCGGAGAGGTGGTGGTGTATCTGGGATACAAAGCCTGACGTGCGGGTGGAGGTGGCAGGTTACTGGGGTCCCCTTTCTGATTGTTTTCTCCACAATGCTGATGTTGGGCGAGGCCATCAGTGGGAGTGAGGAGGGCTAAGGAGGTGGGAGTTTCCGAGAGAGCGGTTGGTGTTGAGCAGGAGACAGTTCCCGGATGAGGGCCCTGGGGAGCTGCAGGCCAGCGTGAGGGATGAGGGTGGTTTGAAGTGAGCCTCCGCCCTGGGCTCGTGTGCCTTCTCAGCCACGCTCAGCTGTGTGCCTGCGGACGCTCGCTTGGCACGCCTCAAAGCAAATCGAAGCACGTCACTCCCCTGCTTAAAATACCTCAGTAGCTTCCTATTGCGCTTAGAGTGAAATCCAAAGTCAGTCAGCCCTCCCCATCCGTCTCCACTGACATTCTCACTGGATCTGAAAGACCACAGGCTCCTGGGCTTCTTTCGGTTCCTGGAACAGGTCAGGTGTGTTTCTGATTCAGCCTTTGCACTGGCTGTTCTCTCTACCTGAATTCTCTTTCCTCCCTGTCTTCTCAGGGTTATTGTCTCTTTATTACCACTCAGGTTTTATCTTCCACGTTACCTCTCAGAACAACCTTCTCAGATCACCAACCAAAGGAACCCCCCTCACACACACATCATCTTACCAGCACGTGTTAATTGTCATGGCATTTTTGCTTGCTGGCTGATGTCATTCTAGCACCTAGAACAGTGCCTGGCAGGTAACAGATCCTCAGTAAATGTTAATTGAATAAATGAATTTGGATGAACGCATGAAGGAATGACCGCATAAAATGAACTGCTGAAAGTGAAAAATAATCTAAGCCTCAGAACTAAAATATTTACAAAGCTTTGACTTGTTGGGTTTCTCTAATTGTTTCCACTTACACTGAGGGAAAGAATGAAAGTCACAGCTGAAATAGCAAAGATGGCAAATGGCCCAGTTTGAGTTTGTAGCTGGCAGGGCAGGAGTTCAAAACGAAGTCCTTTCAAATTACATTACTGCTGAAATCTTTTCTGACCTCTCCACTGAGTCATTGTTTATCTTACAAGAAACTTAACAACTTTGGAAAGATATTTGTTTTCTCAGCCTTGTAGAAATAGGAGGGAAAGAAGCCAACTCCCAGTATGAGAACAGAAAATGTTAAGCGGTGGGAGTATCAAAATTGAAGTTGATTTGATATTATAAATAGTTTCCTTTCTTACCACTTAGAAGAATCATTGAGATGCACACCTCAGGGCTCTCTGTTTCCCTGGTGACAAAAGTTGATTCATTGTTTCACTAATTCACAGAAGACTCACTTAATTCAGGAGTAGCCTTCCTCAGTCTTCAAGTTCACTTCAGTGTTCCTGTCCTTGCCAGTTCCAGGGCGGCGGCTTCCCACCGGCCCCCATTCATCGAACTTAACTAGTTGGATAACTTTTCAATACTATGATGTATTTTATTTCTACTTTTGTCTCTGACATTTCCCTCCAAGCAACCTTGTTTAATGTACATACTTCATACCTACTTGGATCGATGTACACAATCCAGGCTGCTTATGTTTCATTCTAGAAGTATTTGCCAACCTGCTGCTTCAAGTTAAGACCTGTCCCAAGTTCTCTGGTGTTGCAGAAGTCAGTCAGCCAAGATTTCTGAAATTTCCTTTCTGCCCCCAGGTACTGGGCTTCCCCGCAAGAGCGCATCCCTAGTAGGTACTGCAGCTGTGGTGAGTGAGTTTAAAGTGCAGAAGTGTTTGACCGTCTCTCCTGTCCTAATTCCCACCAGTGCCCTCTACGTGTATTTGTCCTCCCACACCAGCCTCCTGCTGCTCATCGTGGAATCTGCCTAGAGGTGGGCAGTACTCTTGTCTTTTCAATCTCTTCTAATTCGCCACTTAAAACTTCCTTGGAGAGGGTCTGGTTTTAAGTTTGTGTAGTTGCATGACTCAAAAGTAACAGAAATATGATTCTTTTCAAAACACTTCATAATTCAGTGTTTTGCTAATTGAGACAGACTCCTTCCCCCGACCCACGCCCCCCGAATTCTGAATGAAGACATTTTGCTGAGTTTTAGGCGCCCAAAGCATGCGGTCCTTAGAGAATGTTCTGGAGGTCTACTGGACGGAAAAGTTGGCTTTTTTTTTTAAGCTTTGTCTTCAGTTTTTCATTTGGCTTAAAATTTGATACATTCTGACAGCCCCACATGAAAAAAAAAAAAAAAAAAGATCTAAAAGTTTCTTAACCTTAACTCATCGAGAAGAACATTCCACTTTCAAGTTAGATTTTTTTAAAAAAAGAGCAAAATAAGAAGCAGTAATGGGAGAGGTCCTTAACTTTGTTCAGTTAATTCATAACTGCTTTCTCCCTGCCTCCATTTTTTAGTTAGTACTGCTCACAAGAATTTTAACAAGGCTTCATTTTTAAAGGAATTCTCCAGCAGCTTAAAAGTTATGGGTAGTTTAAAAAGTTATACGCAAGGTGGATTTCCATAAAGCCAATGAAACTTAAGACTCAGGGCCTCTCACCTGCACAGCCCTTCCCAAGATCCACACCATCATGCCTAATCTTGCATTCATGGTTTATATTATTTTTCATAAGCAGGGTCTTCAAAAGCTTAGGCTCCACAAGATGGGTCTGCCCCTGCCTATGACCCTCTGTGCTGAGGACCACATCATACCCAACACAGATACTTCTCCTCAACTCCAGCTTCCAACTCACCCGTGCTTTCTTTCCCCTTCATATGATCTCCCACAGGCGCTTCCTGAAACAAGTCTGTTCCAACCGAGCTCAGTGAACTCTGTGTTGTTCCCGACCCCCCACTGGACTCCTGCCTCCCAAACCTACACTTCCTCCTCCTCCGGTCTTTCTTCGCTAATTCTCCCCGTTGTATACAGGACTCGCTCTCCAAGCTAGAGAGAGATCCCAGTTCCTTCCTTTCCCTCAGTTCGTTTCTCCTACCTGGCTCCAAGTTGTATAGGTTCCATCCCTGCACCCCATCCAGCCCCAGGGATTCCCATCTGCTTCCTCCAACAGACTCTTCCTAGGTCTCCTCCCTCAGCATCTCCCCTCTCCATTTGCCATTTTTTGCCAGAGCGCTGCTTCAAAAATGTCACCTTTCTCCGCTGCTGTGTTGGTCTAAAGATGCCCTGCTGCCTTCAGGATAAATCCAAATTTTTTACCAGGATGGATGAGACCCTTCCTGATTGCTTGCTCCCCTTTGCTCTGGGTTCATCTCTTGATTCCCCAGCTCAGAACCTGCCCTCTTTATACGGACATCTGCATGTGACCCCTCCTCCTCTGACCGCCACACATTCCTCTTTGCCCAGATAACTCTTTCAGGATTCAGCTTTGGGATTATCTTGTTCAGGAAGTTAAAGAATTTCTAGAAAGAGTGGGTGTGGTAGATTTAAACAAAATCTTTGTCCTTTATTTCATCAAGACATTAAGTCAATCTCTAAGCCCCTGGAATCTGGGCTGGCCTTGGGACTTGTACTAACAATAGAAAATGATGGAAGTGATGTAGTGTGACTTCCAGAAAGGAAACCGCACGGAGCCTTGCAGCTCCTGCCTCCACTGCCGCGGAAGGCTGCCCCGAGTCTGACGGGTGAGGAAGCCATGTTAGCCTCCTGGCGGATGCGGCCACTGGAAGAGAACTGAAGCCAGCCCCCTCCCCGACCCCGGCACTGTGTCAGCACCTCCTGCCACCTTGTGAGTGAGGCTCTCTTGGACCCTCCAGGCCAACTGACCAGTCCTGCTGCTGTTGTAACCACATGAGTCAGCCCAGGTGACCTGAGCAAGGCCCCACCCAGCCAAACCAGAGAATCACGGAAAATCGTAAATGGCGTATTTTAAGCCACCACATTTGGAAGAGTGTTTTATGCCCAGACAACGGATGTGAAACAAGCTATAGGAAAGGATGAGAAATGAAGAATGACCAATAGATCAAGTAACTGGAGTAATCAGTGTCCTGGCATCTCAGATCTGGGAAAGGCCTGAATCTGTCAGATATGTTTCCAGATTACAGGTCAGTGCACTGAGTTATCATGGTCTGAGGCTATTAGTTATTGAATTGTGTGTGCAATTAACTGTCTTTGTTCAGGTTCTGCCCCTCGTCAAGAAATCCAATTATTTGACTTCAACTTACAGAGAGCCAGGCAATGCTCTGGTCAGGCCAAGGGGCTAGCCGGCCTTCCTGACAACTATCTTTCTCTTTGTAAGTATCTAATTTTCATTTTCACTGAATATTTTTAAAATGGGGCCTTCTCTGTATCAAAAATTAGCCCTATAGTTGACATTTACCTTGAATTAAAAGAAAAGTTTTTCTGTCTACTGAAGTGAAATGCCTTTTAAAATGTAAACCATTTTAAAGTAAATAAAGTACAAAGTACAAAAATTCCACACTCCTACTTACTGTTTACCATAATAATAAAAAATTATTATTGTGTAATAATAATACACCGAGATTAGCAGCTTGGTCTATTTGTACACATATACCAACCATCAATTCACCTATCCGGCTGATTCTTCCTTCAGATAAAAGCTGAAGAATCACTGTGTCCACAATTTCTGTAGCCATCATACATTTCTCTCTCATGTATGGAAAGTATTTTTAGAAGAAAGTCACCAACTGTAAATATGTAGTTTCCTCCCATTATATTAAAACTGAAGAACAAGTAACCCTCCGTTTTCAAGTTGAGTGATTTCGTCCTAGGAGGAGTAACAAGTTCCCATTCATTCCTGGCCCCTGTGGGTCGCCTCCTCCCCCGGGCCAGTCTCAGCAGTCAGAGCTGTGAGTTCTGCTACTAAAAGAAAAAAAGGAGCTCTCCCCAGCCCACTGCTAAGTTAAATTGTTTAAGCAATTTCTCCATGTGAAATTTATTTAACCAGGGTTCTAACTGCCTATTCATACAGGAAACTCTTTATCTTTCTTAATGTACTTCGTGCCATAGTTGGAATAATTGTTGACATTTAAACCCAGGAGTTTTCCTGATAACCTTAGCCTTCATAAAGGTTTAGAGCTTAGAGACCTCCAAGTGTGACAGAGGTGGAAGGCTGAAGTCCACAGTCTTAGCAGAGGGCATGCATGACATTCCAAGACCTACCCGAAACCCCTCTTTGAAAGGTTCACTTGTTAGAAAGCACTGGTTATTCTAATTCATTCCCTGAGTCACTCAAATTAAACACATGGCAGAGAAACTGGAATTATGCCTTGAGATATGGTTCCCCACCAAAGGGAATATCCTAAAATAATTTCCGATGTTATTATTATTTCATTATTTCTTTGACCAAAGAGTGCTGTTCAGAGAGCAATGCGCATTATACTCACTCTTTTGCCAGCTCCATTGATATTTGTTCCAAAGAGCATCCCTTTGTCTCGGGTATGAACACAATAACAAAAACCAGGGATGCTAGACTCATGATTGTATATATAAAGCACACCCACGGCAGGCCAATGAGATCTAGAGAGGACAAAAGAAGTTGGTTAGAGATGTGTTTTGTGTTGCTCTGATCCCATTTGTGGACAGCCGCTTCTTGGAGCCCATAGGAAAATGTGTACTTTCAAACATGCCAGTAATATCCCAGGAAACGGCAAATACAGATTAAAAATACAGCCAGCCTCTGAAAGTTTTATTTTCACGAACTATCCCAGCTTTCTCTGGTAAAGTAAATAACAGTCTTGTAAGTATCACAATTTAAATCCAATGCCATCTTCTTGATGAACATGCTTTTCGTTTTCAAAATGGTAACAGAGATGCTTGTTGTGAAAAAAAGAACCTTGAACAACACAGAAACACATAAAGCAGAAGGCAAAATATCTCCTCTCTCCTCCCCCCTCCACAGGTCCTCCCTTGGGAATCACTGCTGTAGCAGTTTGGTTTCTATTTGGTAGACGTTTTTAAATACATATTTATACAGATGGACGCTTCTTGGCATGTGCTCCCCCTTCTTCACTCTGATTTGAGTAAATCATTTCATGTTGACAATATTTCATCATTTTGGTAGCTGGCAGTGTATTCGTGATGCTGCTTCCTGGATTCAGAGAAAAAAAGTGATAATGGCTCGAAGGAAAGTCGTTCTCTTTTAAAACGCATCTGCAAGAAGTAGCATCCTCACCTGCCAGCCTACTTTTCCCTCTAGATCGCTTTTAGCCAGAGGTGCAGCTCCTCTGTAGTTACTGACCAAGGTCAAGGGATGTTAACTGGTGAGAGGCAGCCCCCAATGCACCAGTCTGCCCCTCACAGTGTGTCACCCTGGGCTCAGAGGCAGAAAGTCCAGTGTGACCAGGAACAGAGAGGAGGAGGCTGGCCTTTTCTGAACACAGGCTCACACCAGCCACAGGATGAAACAGTGCAAATAGCCTTTAGCGACCACAAATCACAACTGGTCACTCAGGATCACTGACCGAGCAGTTAGGCAGTAAGGCAGTTTGGTAAATGCAGTGCGGAAGGACCTATGAATATTAACCACTCCAGGTCAGTAGTTCTGAGACTGGGAGAAGCCAGGAGAAGAAACAGCACTGCAGTCCTTCCGGCAATTTTAATTAAAGCCCGCTCCCTCTCTGCTTTTCTTGCTCCTGGCACAGGGTTTTGCCCAAGTGAATGCTTAATAAAGTGCTTGTAGAATTGGTCCTTCTTCCTTCTCTAGGGCATAACACCAGAAAATAAAAAGCGGAAAAAACCCAGGTGGTCGTCTGATCAAATTCATCCCCGGTACCGTTTGAGCCCTTTCAGTAATCGGGAGTGCATCACTTTTTAAGGATGTGCACTGCGTTGTGAGACAGCCCTGCCTATTGAAAATGTATTCCTCACGCATTCCTCAGCCCAAGTCTACCTTCCGGGAACTTGGGTTCAGAAGTGCTGCTTTGTCCTCTGGATCAGCCTTCCCCATCCCTTCTTCAGGACAGTGTACAAAGACTTGAATGCACCTCATCGCTTCCTGAGCATCCTCTTGTCCAAGTCAAACATCTTGAACTCTCGCAACCATTCTTCACAGGCCGTAGGTCACATGCCCCAGTCATCCAGATTGCCCTCCCTAGGTGGACACACTGCAAGTCTAAACATTTCACTCAAAGCTGAGCACAATACTGCAGCTGTGTTATGATCATGATAGAGTATGTCTGTGTCTCTGGAACACTCTGCTGTTAGTGATACAGCTGAAATTGAGCTAAAAGTTCATGTCTAAGGGCTTGTCACCAAGCAGAACTCTTATCAATTTTACTTGGAAAATGGATTTTTGAAAATAAGTATAGAATTTCAAACTTAGTCAAATGAAATGTCATCTACAGGTTTTAGATCATTTCAGGATTTTTTTAAATGAATATGCTTTCCCAATGTTTGTTCAAAAAGCTCATGCAGAGAAGTGGGTACAGCTCAGTGGTAAAGCACATGCTTAGCATGCACAGCGTCCAGGGTTCAAGCCCCAGTACCTCCATTCAAATTTTTTTTAATTAAAAAATAATAAAAAAAAATAAAAGCCCATGCAGAACTTCTGAATCTGTATTAGTTCATCCTATGTATTAGCTATCTGTCCAGAGGTCTGTGCCATCTTTATTCATCCTTCATCATTTCCATTCTTTCTTTTATATTTCTTATTCTCCACACAAACAACAGATAAGGGCGTGTGTGTGTGTGAAGGTGAAGGGCACAGGTCTATGTGTGTGATCTGAGCAGGAGAGGTATGTTTAGTGCAAATGACCAGTTCCTTTGTTCCCTGTCATCTTGGGCTATTTCCAAAAATAACTGGGTAAAACCTAACCATGCTTAATAATGCCAAAAGTTAACTACCAAAAGTAGATGTATTCAAAAAGAAGAAAGTGGTTAACAAGATTCAAAGTGCTATATATAGATATATACTTTTTTTGTGTATAAATCCATGTTTGAAAATGAATATATTGTCTCTATATTACATATTATTTAATATTTATACATCATATATGTATTATTTTGAAAACTAAAAAATAAAGAGAAAGTTTCAAGCATTAATTTTTTAAAAAAATCTTGGGGGGTGGTAATTAGGTTTATTTATTTATTTTAATGGCGGTACTGCAGGTTGAACCCAGGACTTCATGCGCGCTAGCATGCACTCTACCACTGAATGATGAAACGAAAACAGCGGATCTGGGTCATGATGCTCAAAGGATACAGGCAGAACGAAGTGGGAGACAAACAGACAGGATGTGCCTCCAGTGGCAAGACACTGACCACCACCTGGGATGGCGTTTGCAAACAAACAAGAAAATCGAAATCTTTTCCAGCCTCTAGATCTAAATAGCAGTTTCCAGGAAACACGAAGGACAGAGGGTCATGTGATGTGACTACAATCAACAAAATCCAGCCTGGGGAAAACTCTATGAAACAAATGACCCAGTTTCTTCATTAAAAATAGAAAGTGTGACGGGGGAAGGGTATAGCTCAGTGGTAGAGTGCGCGCTTGGCATGCACAAGGTCCTAGGTTCGCTACCCAGGTCCTCCATTAAATACATAATAATAATGAATAAATAAATGAATCTGACTACCTCCTCCCCACTAAAAAATTAGCATAAATAAAAATATTTATATATATAGAAAGTGTAGGGGGAGGAGAAACTACAAACTATGAGACAAATCAAGCAACTGTAAGTTAGGTCTTTGGATAGTGATTCAAACGAAGTATGAAAAATAACTATAAGACAATTGGAAGGCTGTGAACCCAGACTGGATACTTGATACCAAGGGAATACTATTTAATATTTTTAGGTGTGATAATGATATTGTAGTTATAGTGTCTAAATGTTTTATCTTTTAGAGGTCGCTGCTGAAATTTTACAGACAAAATGATATGTCTGAGATATGACTCAAAATAACTTGGGGGACAGAGCAGGAGGGGTCATACATGAATTAAGATCAATAACTGTTTAACCGGCGGTTGGTACATCAGGTTCATTGCCACTCTCTTTACTTTTGAGCATGTTTTAAAGTGTCGATGTTAAAAAAGCACGCTCTCAGGTGAGTGTGCTTCCCTAAATTTATCCTAAGAGCACCCAAGGCATTAGAGGAAAGGGAGCTCTTACCCGTCACAGTCAAAAATGTCAGAGAGATGAGAAGATTGATGCCCCAGTTCATGCTGGAAGTTAGAGCCATGGCTCGTCCTCGAATTCCACCAGGAAAAATCTCGCTCAGCACCAGCCAGGGCACTAGAAGAAAGGCAAGAGTGGGTGCAGGACAGCAAAATGATCAAAACTCATTGAAATTGAGGGCCAGCCCGCTGACCTCTGCCCGAGTCCTGCATGACTTGTGGTCAGAGAGCAGGGCCATGTCCTTTTACAGGAGGAGTGCGGAACGATGGACTTTCTCCCCACCTCCAACCACGTGAGGAGGGATTCAGAAGAAACACTCAGAGAGCTTGACAATTGTCGGTGGATGTCGGGGGGACATAGGGCTGGTAGGTGACACTGGCCTGAGAAATGCACGTGGCATGGTGGGTGGGGTGGGGCGTGGCTGGGGCCACCTGCCAACAGCAAGAGAGGCAGCTCTGGGCCTCTGCCAAGCACAGAGCCTCAGTGCCAGAGCCCGGCTCTACCGGCTTTACTCTGGGCCTTTTCTGGTCATTTCCTTTGTCCCCAACCTTGGGGAAATCCAGCACCGTGGCTACTGAGTGGGAGGAGAGAGTAAGAGGGCAGGAGGAAGGAGGCTGGCCACGCGCCCTGCTCCCACTTGGGCTTTCTAGCTGGTGGCAAGCGGGGTGGAGAGAAGCTCTAAATTAAATAGAGCTCTAGGATTTGTTATTCTACCAGACCAAACACTCGACTTTCTGAAAGCAGACTCTTCCTGGCATGAAAACTGATCAGAGAGCTTTTTATTATCTGAGAGTGACAGAGAGCATTCTGGGACCTGCCTGATGGGATTAGAGAGGGCGGCAGAGGAGCAAACTGACTTTCTTCTGCTCATGGCCTCTCAAACCCAGTTTGCCTAATAGCTACGAGTTCTTACCATGGGCCGAGCACTTTACCGGCCTGATCTCATTTGATCCTCCCTAAATTCCCACAGACAGGAGCTAATATTACTCTCGCGCTCTCATAGAAGAGGAAACTGAGGCTTAAAGGAGGTGATAATTTGCTGAGGCCACAGAGCTCCTAAGTGGCAGAGGTGGCACTGAGCCCAGGCAGTCTCTGGAATGCATGCTTTTTTTTTTTAAATTGAAGTTTAGTCAATTTACAATGTTGTGTTAGTTTCTGGTGTACAGCATAGTGATTCAGTTATACATATGTGTGTGTGTGTGTATATATATTCTTTTCTAGATTCTTTTTCACTGTAGGTTATTACAAGATATTAAATATTGTTCCCTGTGGTATACAGTAAGACCTTGTTGTTTATTTGCTTTATATAGTAGTTTATATCTGCTAATCCCAAACTCCTAATTTATCCCTTGCCTCTCCTTTCCCCTTTGGTAACAATAAGTTTGTTTTCTATGTCTGTGAGTCTCTTTCTGTTTTATAAATTAAATTCATTTGTATCTTTTTTTTTTTAGATTCCACATATAAGTGGTATATGATATTTGTGTTTTTCTGTCTGACTTACTTCACTTAGTATGATCATCTCTAGGTCCATCCGTGTTGCTGCAAATGGCATTATTTCATTTTTCATGCCTGAGTAGTATTCCATTGTGTGTGTGTATATATATCTTCTTTATCCAGTCATCTGTCAATGGATATTTAGATTATTTCCCTGTCTTGGCTATTGTAGATAGTGCTGCTATGAACATTGGGGTGCATGTATCTTTTCAAATTAGAGTTTTCTCCAGATATATGCCCAGGGATATATTGTGGGATCACATGGTAACTCTATTTCTAGTTTTTTAAGGAACCTCCATACTGTTCCTTGGCCTGCCTGTACCAGAATCATAGAGCCGTCACCTGTGTCTCTGAAAGTTTACCTCTCATGACGAACTCATGCTCTGTAGAGAAAAACACCTGCTCCTAGTAAATTTGCTGTTTTGAAGTAAGAAAAATAACTAAATTATACAAGAAGGCTGGAAACACATTTTTTTTTTTTCTGGATAATCTTCTCCCAGTGAATCAAATACATTTACCTTTAGGGCATGGAAGATAATTGTAACAAACAGAACATGATTATTATCATTCTAATTAATCGGGACTTGAAAAATAATATTTCAGATCCTTCTCATCCACTCTGTGCCCTAGGTTCTTGCAGATTATATCCTTGGAGACCAGTGCAAAGCTCAGGGAATCTTGCCTTGACCTTTGCAAGACTGGAGATCTGGCTCCAAGTAGAAAGATCGCTGCATAATTCTGGGGAAACCTTTGTAATGACCTGTCCTTGGGCAAATACAAGATAGAAGTATGTACGCACAATCTGTTGAAGGTAAATAATCCCCGCCACAGGCCAGTCCCTCTAGGCCCCTTCCTGCTTTGGATATTTGATGAGGGTACAGGTGAAACAGAGGATTCCTTACGGCCTTCTGCTCTAGCAGCCACAGGACACTCTCATTTTCTTTGAGTTTAAGAGGTACCACCAGTTTCCTTGATCTACTTCCAACCTACTTCATCACCTCTGAAGCCTCCTCCTTCTTCCTCTCCCCACCTTGCATCATGATGGCTTCTTAGAATTATTTGATGGGATTTGGGGAAACTCGTTTCCACATTGTCCTAAGACAAGAATGAGCCGATCATGCTGTTATAGAGAGTGGGAGATCTTGCCAACAAGAAGATGGGAGAGCGGCACAAAGCACCAGGTACAAGGGCTCAATCTAGACTGTCAGGGACTTGCCTACAAGAACCCCACACCCACAACGAAGCCTGCCCTCGGCTTGCATTCAGTGCCACAGCTGAGCCAAGTTCTTAGGCAGTTTAACCAGTCGGAGAGCAATGAACTGAATAAGGAAAAAGAGATTTCCGTCAGTCTCTGACGGGTCCTTGTTGTCAGGCAAAACTTACACCTGACGTTTCCAAAAGTGAAGTATCATTGCTGAAAGCACCTACTTCTTTTCCCATCTAGTGGAAAGAATTCAAGAATTAATGCCTTGATTTATCTAATATTGACAAACTGGATGTTGCAGCAAATGACAAGGGTTTTGACAAGGATTGTTTAAAATCCCCAGTGTGGAACCCATCAAGTCAAAAATAAGAATATTGTTTTAAGAATGATTTCAGAACCGTAAGATCACAGCTTTTCAGATCCAGAGAGAGCGGAGTGAAATGGAGATTGGAAAATGGTACTTGCAGAAAGACAGAACTTGCTGAAAAGGTAAAGTCTTTTCCACCGCAGACTTAGGAGCAAGGTGGTGCCAGAGTCTTACAGGCCTCCATGTCCCCTGAAAAGGGCTGTGACTACCCAAAGCAGAAGGAATGGAGATGCTATTTCAGTTAATAAGTAAAGAGCACAGAGGTCCAGAGCATCACATGGGGATTTAATATGTTGACATTTACAATAACAGGTAGAAGTGGTTTGTTTTTTTTTTAAATCCCTACTGTTTTTCCAGTGAGATGGCCTGATTTCTTACCAACAAAAATCAAGTTATGGCCACATGGCACAGGAAAGAAGTGGTGGCTCTCTCTAGGTGTCCTCATTATCCCCCACCCTCATGAGAGGCCCGGGGGATGCTTTATGCTATCTGCTGCTGGTGACGCACCCCCAGCGTAATTCAGAGACACAGTAACCCTTCTGCAGGGAGCGCAGCTGCTCGCTGCAGGTCAGCTGGCCCTGCCACTGTTGTCCTTGACCCCTATTTCCTCACCTTTAATCCCATCCCTCCAGGGCCACCTCGGCAACAGATGCCTCTATCAATGTCAGAGTCTGCAGTGTGTCTCGAAGGCCTTCTCTAGGCTGCCAGGATTGAGGAAATCTGGACTCGCTGGGAGAAGACTGTCCACAAATATTCGAACTTGTATTTCACGTGCTATTAAATCACCAAGGCTGCCCGTCAGAACTTGCCTGAGCTGGATGAAATCTGCAGACAGAGTTTATGACTGCACGAAGTGTCATAAAAAGACCAGGAAGGACAAGTGCGTGGGAGCATCTCTGTGTACAGTGGAGGACACAGACTCGGATTCACAGGGCAACCAGTGGAGATGGCTGAGCTGTATTACACGTAAACTGCGGGGCTCATCTCCCTCCACCTCCTGGTTCCTGCCACTGCTGCAGTCCCTCCCCTCACCAGCTCTCACTTCATTCCCTGTGCTTTCAGATCTAAACCCCACCGCTCCAAGCAGGCTTTTCGAGTGGTTTGAGCATTTCCTGAACCACCCGGCATGCTAGCCTCAAGTTTGAAAGACTCAGTGAGGCCTTGAACTAACTCCCAGCAACTTTGGAGGAAGTTGCTATACTATACTCAGGCTGCAGAATTCTCAGCAGCTTGTTTGAGCCAGGGTCCTATACTTTGTAAGAGCGAAGCCAAATCTGATGGCTTTTATTGCCTTTTCAAGCAGCACACTGCAAACATAGCTCTTCTCTGACTGCGAAGGGGTATTTAAAATGTGAATTTGATCTAATAGCCTATAATAAAGAATATGAAAAGGAATATATACATGTATAACTGAATCACTGTGCTGTACACCAGACATTAACACAACATTGTAAACTGACCATACTTCAATAAAGAAAAAAAATGTGAATTTGAAAGGGGTTATGCCCATTTCCTCCCAAACATATGTTTAAATTATGGTCTTATACATTCCTTGAAGTAGGAAAATTCTGTTCCTTAAAAAGATACTTCGCCCTAGGCCAGCATCTCCAACATCAGCAATGATGTGGTAGCATTAACTTATTTTTGTTTTTTGTAGTTTCCCTTTCTTTCAGTCTCTCTGAGTTTTGCTCACTCCTGGCCTCTTTTAAAATGAATACTTTATTCAAGAATATTATCTCAGATTACTTAAATAACAAACCAGGAAAAGTAATGAAACAAAGACTCAGTGTTCCCCCAATCTTTCTGTCTTAATGATTTCTAGCCACAACCAACTGAAATGATTCTTTAAAAATATTTTAGGGGAAATTGGATAAAATGGAATAACCTTTCATAAAAAAATGCCAGTTGAAAATGGAACCCTTTTGTGAGCAGGTACCAGCTGGGAATTAGAACTGTGGCAGTGGTCTTTAAACGTTCTTGTGTGTGTAGCCTTTAAAATAATTAGAAAAACTAAGCACTTTCATTTATAAGTCAAAAATCTAACTTTTTTTTTAGCAAACGTTGCAACTCCTAAGGTATTAGAAACTCTATATTTAAAATAGAGAATATTTGTATCACTCTTAAAAATTTCCAGTGGAATTTAAATACTATACCTATTTGATACTTATCACCATCCACTCAAAAAATATAGAAATAAGGCATTTAACATAAAGTTTACATTGTTTTTAAATAGATGAAATGTATTTATTGTTCTCAAGAACAATAAAAGTAAGTGGTGAGTCAAAACTTTTTTATAATAGTAGTGTCACTTGATTCTTTAACAACAGAGTTTGTTGTAATGATGGATCAGGTGACAAGTTGATAAGATCATCCTGTAGCTTTACTGAAAGCAAGTTATTGGAAATACCTAGGCTTATTAAAGAATTATTATTTAGTCATTAGAGTCATTTTTCTATACTACATCTATGCTAATATTTCCAGCTATCTTTCTGATTAGCATTCCTGAGGATTTTTTAATTTGGGACAAGTATCATAATAAGATTTTTGATGGGTAACAGGTATGCTTTTTTTTTTTTTAAAGTGGAAGAACAGGTTAATTCTGGGAAGATGGGAAAGAAGCAATTTTAGAAAACAGATTTTTCCTAAAAATCAAGAAATTGATTTCCTTTGATGTATCATTGAAGGAATATTCCAGAAAGTAATCCCCAGGAGTATGCTTATCCCAATTTGCAGATTTCTGAACTAGATAGAGTTCAAAATGCAGAACAAAAAAGGGAAGGAGCTCCAAGAAATCAGCCTTTTCTGGTTTAAACTATAACTTGAATGTCATGCTTCAGAGGTAACATTTTATGTTCTGCTTTTTTCATGAATGATGCTTTGGACTTCAATCAGAAAAGTATTATAGTTTTTAATGTTGCAAGTGTTCCTTGGAAAAATTCTTAACATTGTATTCTGAAAAACAATAAAGTAACAAGTGAATGCTGTGTTTAGGATAGTGTTAAAACCTTAGTCTGTTTCTTTAATGTCTTTACTGCAAGATATTCATAATTTTCAAGGGCATGGGACTATGATTATAGTGCAGGACGGAGAGGAAAGTTAAATACTGATGTGTTATATTCTGTGAAGTGTGCTCATGTTAATGGAATAAATGGTGTTACTGCTCTGTGTTTATCTGTGTTCATGTGACAAAAATGTAGTTTTAGACTTTTTGGTTCTGTTAGGGACCACTGCTGCATCACTTAACTCCAAAGAGGAGAATGGAATTTAATTAGCTAAAGGCACACATTTCTTTAAGCTTTCCCTCTTTTGCTTGAATGAAAATTTAGCATAAAATCATTCAGATACTATTGTTTGTTTACTTTGCGTTATTATAATGACTAACACCAGAGGACTAAATAAATCACCACTTTAATCAATCAAAATAATATTTAACTTAAGTAATTGGAAAAAAAAGGAACATACTGGTGTGAATATTGGTAAGAACTGAAACCTAAGATTTAAAAGGAAAAGAAAAAAGATTTGGAAGATCTTAAAGGTAGACACACTTAACACAAACCCATTATGTGAATATGATTAGGTAATGGCTACACTGGAAAATAAAATTCTGTTTAATGAATAATCATTTAACCAATACGCCTTTCCTCTAAAGGTATGTGATTACCCCATAAGAATGGTAGAAAAAGAAAATAAACCCTAAAAAAGCCTTTGACTGTGATGGTTCTGAGTATTAGAGGCTGAGGTCTAGGAGGAAATCTGAAGACTGTAGAGATCTCTTCGGAAACATTTGACGTACTTCTGGTCTGCAAGCCTCTTTGTTCTAAACCCAGTATATCTTGGAGTGAAGCAGCTAAGTAAACTTCCAAATTAGAACCTGCTGTTCCACATCCCTGAAGCTGTCATCATCTTTAGCTGTGCAAATATCCCATGAACAACTTCTTTTGGAAGAGCGAGAGAGTTATTTAGGCATAAAACCTAAATTTAAATGTTATGGCAGATGAGTTGTAAGCTGCCTACTGACACCTATCCTCCAGAAGGCTGGTTAAACTCCCTAAAGCCAAACAAAACAAAAAGCTAGGCTCTACAATCGTTGCACCTTAAAAAGGTCCAATTTCTTGTTTTAAGCAGAAAAGTGGTCTTTTTAGGATATTTGAGCTGAAAGATAGTTTTCTGTGGGTCTCTTGCATTTCTGTGTGTCTTGTGAGAAAAGGCACTGACTTTGCTCCAGGCCGTCTTTCTAAGGCTGTTCATATAACAGCCTTGGAAGATAGTCCCTCCTGGAGCAGAGGTTTGTTTACTATCCAGAAAATTAGGTAATGCCTCCCTCCAGGGGAAAAATCAGGCTGGCTTACTATCTATTATAAAAAATTTGGCTTCCCTAAACTCAGGGCTCCTCTCCCCTAAAATAACCCATTACATTTGTGTTACCTGGTCCAGTTATTGTTGCTCTGTGGATACTGGGGTTGGGGGAACTGGTATAAATGCTATTGGTATAAATGCTAAACATTCTGGCTATTGCTATTGCTATGAGTAATAAACCGTCCTTTGTCTCTGACTAAGGAGTCAGTGTCTTTTGCCAGCATCCATGGAACTCTGATAGGCTAACTTGTTAGCTTGCAAGTGGGCTGAAATATCTGCCAGTTTACAGTAATTGAAGGTTTGATTACTTGTGGCTTTGGTATGATTTGTCTACAAAGATCTTTTATTACTATTATTGACATTGGACTGCCTACTTACACTGAGAGATTTAATGTGATTCTTAAGTCTGAGATAATCCTTTGAAATATTTCTATAAGCTCTAACGCTAATTAAGTAAGAAAAAAAAATTCCAGGTTCAGATTTTTACATATTTCTCCTAGGAAACCATGAAAGAATTGTCTCAATTTTTGTAGAAGAGTCGTTTTAAAACATTCAATTACTAAACCAAGGCAGGAATTATTACCCCATGATATGGCTAATCTCAATCTTTTTTTTTTTCCCTTTTATCCACTGCAAGGGAAGGACTGAATCTTGTATTTGGAGAAACAGGTGGAAATTTGGAAATGAATATTCTGTCCAACACCATACATTTTTAAAAATGGCCTTAATTTTAATAAATTTGAAACACGACCTTCTTTAATCATCAAATGAGTTAGAAATGACCCTGAATCCTCAACTGGGTAGCTTTACTCAGACATAATTTTTGGCCAAATGCGCATAGGGTTCCACACAAACCATATTTCGTTCTGGTTTCCTAGATATTAACACAGATTCATACCAGAAGAGATGAGAATACGTCAACCTCAGAGTAGACAGGGGGCTCCCCTTAATCACAGAAGCTGAGAGAGCTCCAGAAACTCTTCTTGACTCATCTGACAAGTATTTATTGAGCTCCTGTTGTGGTCCAGGCCTTAGGTTAGGCTCAAGGAAACAACAATGAATGAGACAACGTTTGCGTGCATACCGGACATAGTCTCAATTAGTTGCCCCAAATTAGAAGACTGAACAGTTGGGTACTTCCCAGCCTAAATCACACCTTTCATCTAAGCCTCAGAATTTTCTGATATCCTAGAAAGCTCTCGTGACTGTAGGTAATGCAGAATTGAACCATACTTCAAGCAACACATTTATCCTCTTTTAGTCTTGACCTGACTAACTGGACTGCGTAGAAGGGAGGTGAGGAGGACCACAGCACCAAAGTTCAGTCGGAGGCAAAGGAGCACTTTCTGTGTCTCCCAGCTTGGCTTAAGCACAGTGCCTACTGAGTTCCTTGCTGGCATTACCGGAATTATTCATTTCCTGTCTAGATCATGGCCAGATATTTACTAGCACTAATAACTAAGTGTATTGAGTCCATGCTGCACTCCAGGCACTTCACTGGGCACACTTTATACACGTGGCTTCATTAAACTGCACAATTACACTGTGAGCTGGGTAAGGATGCTAAAGCCAAGAGAGATGATGGATTTACTTGCCCAGAGTCCTACACTGTGGAGCTGTGATTCAAGGTCAGGGGACCTGATGCCAAAGCCAGGTCCAAATTCAAGCACTCCATCGTACAGGCTTTCTTGCTCTCCTCCTGCACCTCCAAGTGCATGTTTCCCTGAAGGTCGTTTGACATGCTGTTACTCCTGATCCTTCTTTATATTTCTTCATCACTCTTCCCTCCACTTCTCTCCTCTGGAAGTTGCATTACACACATAATCATTTTCTGGTTTATTGCCTGTCCCTACCACTAGTCTGTGTGGGCGGGGTGTGGCTCTCACTCGTCCATCCCTGAATCGCCAGCACATGGCACTGTGCCCGGTGAGTCGTGCGTGAGCAATCCACATGTCCTGGACCAGTGAATAAACCAGTGAGTCCCCGCCACTTTCTCCCTCTCCTCTCTCTGATCACTCCAGGATGCTTTCTTGCTGGGCCTCCTGCCTATGTGGTAGAAGAGATTGGGAGAGGTGATCTGATGTCGCCTGTTATTCAGTCTTCAGTGTCAAGTTCCGCTTGAATGTGTAAATACAAAGGCAGTTGAAGGAAGACAGGCACAGCCTCATTACTGAACTTGGTATGTGACCTTGGACAAATTCCTTCCATCTGCTCTAATGAAAAGATATTAGTCATGAGATGAAAGCAGTGATTAATTAATTAATTTGTGGACACAGGAATTTGGGGATTTTTTTTTTTAAAAGCCCTAATAATTCTTGTGAAAAGAACAGTCACACACACATTTTTTCTGAGTTACGGAGACTATCTGAAGGAGAGTGGCCACACAAGTATTACCTCAAATGAACTCATGAGATAATAACTTGACGCCTCGGGTTTGGGCTCATCTCTGCTTTACTTTAGAAGTCTGAGAAGAAGAGAAATCTCCATGTGGCTCTGTGTCCTCATGTCAGAAATCTTGATTCTACTCTGAACTTGAACCACGACAGAAAAGTACTCAGTTATTAAAAGCAGCTAAAATGATGAGGACCTTCCCAGAAAGACAGTAGAGAGTAAGGTTAAGATTTTGAATATATTTTAAAGTGAAAGAGAAGGGGTAGAAAGCAAAATGATTAGTAAAAGTCTCCAATAAAAGCAGTGGGGTCTATTTCTGATTTTATTTGATGGAAGAGGTTTAGTGTCAGTTCCAGAGAAATGGAGCGTGGAGGCTCTTCTCTCTGGGCTCTGGGCCCCTTTGGCAGGCTGGTGAAGCCTCAGGAGTCTTTCTCAGAATGATATTTTTAGTGTATAAAATAAAGTACAGAGGGTTACTTAGTACTGAATTTATGCCCCCTCCTGAATTCTAGATTCGAGGGTAACATTATTATTTTAGAGTCAAGGAAACAGAGGACCAGAAAGTACACTTTTACCTAAAAATAGAAACACTTTTTTGACAGGAGAAACTGTGTGTTGTGATCTGATACAATTAAGACACGTCGTTGTTCTTAGCCAACCCATATTTTAAAAGATTTAATACGGATGATTTAATCTTGCTTTTGATTTTCCTTTAGAACAGCAAGTACTTTTCCCTTTATCCCTCTGTTTACACAAAGGATTTACTTCTATTACAAGCCATAAACTCTAGAAATGAAATACCTGAGCAATAATCGCATCAGGTTAATAAGTTTTATAATGCATTCAGGATCTGGTATGAAAACCTTGCTCTTAATAAAAATCCTCTTTAAATTCCAACTGGTTCATGCCAGTGCTCTAGAATACAATTGTTGGTGATTGAATTGGAATTCTTATGGTATATTTCCTTTAGAAAAGAAAAAATAAACTACAACATGCATATGGACATAAATGACTAATTCTTAGCAGGTTGAAATGAAAAAAGGACAGTGATTCAGATTCCTTTTAAAAATTCTGGGAGAATTGATAGGATGTGAATTAAGTGCTTGTTTTCCTTAGAGGGCAAGTTAGGGATTCCGTCTCCCGCCGACTACCTTCTAGCCTCAGGCATGGATATCCCCCACAGCCCTTGGAACAGCAATTACAAGTTGAAGAAAACACACGATGAAGAGTTATTTCCTTCTTTCAAACCCAAACCTCCTTCAACCCTGAGATATTCCACCTCATCAATATTGCTTTCATTCTGAGAAATGCTCCAAAAAGACTCTCTTCTCCACGTGAAAGCAAAAGGCTGAGGTGTCTAACAAAATCTGGAACTTCTTTTAGATTCTCTGTGTCTAAAATTTCCCCCAAATTCTTTGTCTTGACAAAGAACTGCCCTCAACGCCTCCAACTACTTACTCGTTTCTGAGCACGGCTAACACCCCAGCATCTTTTCTTATAGTCAAAACCAGGGAGAGATTTTTAGAACTCATGCCCACATGGTGGATTGTTTTGCAAAAACTTGATGGTTTCAGGAGGAACAGGAGTTTCTGTGGCAGCCTAGTGTGCCTAGCTTCTGTGATAATTAGCCTACCCACTAGATAGAGAGCTTGACACAGGTGGAGAAGCACACTTCGAGATCTTTCTTGCATCTTCAGCTTAGTTTTAAAGTTCTTCTCTTCCTCCCCTCCTTAGAAACAGAACTGCAACTCTGCATGGTTTTCAAGCAGATTTATACAGTGCTCGCTTAAAGGGACAGAAGGAAAAAATATGAGATGTCGTTCCTCCCCTCAAAGAGCTCACAATCTAGTAACCACATTGTGGTTAATAAACCAAGTAAACCTGCAAAGCAATACATTAATACACTAAATACACTATTTCACTAAGGACTAAATTGTGTTATCACAGGGTAGCTTCCATTTACATCATATGTTACAGCATCCGAAGCACCTGCACATGTGCTTGCTCCCTTGATGCTCGCCTATACGCTGCGAGATAGGACGGGTATTATTATGTCCAATTTACGATTAGAGGCAGCTTTGGAGGAGATAGATGACTTAAAAATCACATAATCAGTAGGCAGAAGAACTGAGATTAGAACCTAGGTTTTCTGACTTTAGACTCAGGTTCTTTGTAGTCCAGAACTGCTCTATGCTGGAAGTAACTAGTACTTCATACAAATAAAGACCTTGAAAAAAAAAAGAAACTTTGAGAGGTTGAGATCACACAGATTTAGAACTCTGAGCTTCTGAAGCCTAATTCCATGATCTTTCTACTGTATCTCTCATCCTGCAGGGAAAAGTAGCATGATTTTCAAAGTTCCCCATCATCGCCCCCAACTCCAGCAGGGCATCTGCACAACTCCGGGGGACATCACAGTCCATGGAGTTGTGTTCCAGGGCAACCACTCACATAGTACATATAGATCCCACATGGGATACAGAGAATGGTGCCCCCGGGCACCTTGTTTTTTTTCTATAAAAGAAAAATGCTGGGCCAGATAATTTCTGATCTTCTTTCCGTCTTGAAAGGCATTTGACTTCTCTGATATGGTAGAAAGTGGGAAGCCATGGAAGATTTGTGAGCTGTGGTGACATGAGGAACCAGGTATTTAAGGAGTACTGGTATGGAGGATGGATGGGCATGGGAAAAGCCTGGAAGGGGAAAGCACCACAGGAAGGGTCTCCCAGTAATCTAGGAATGAGATGGGAAAGGGTAGACTGGGATGGCAGAATCGGGAAGGAAAAGATTAACACAGGAACCATTTGTGAAGGAAAATCCAAGAGCATTTGGTCATTGACTGGATTGAGAAACGGCCCCAGAACATCAGACCTGAGTGACTGACTCATGGGAAAGAAAGGCAATTCCCCCTGGCCTGAGGGGAATGAGAATTCAGCATTGTCTTCTTTGTGTTTGACTGACAGCGAAGCACCAAAATGGAAAAGTCCAGCACTCATTGGGGAAAAAAAGAACAAGAAGTCATGTTAGGCTACAGAACTGGAGATACGTGACAGTCATCAGCTCAAGGGAAACAATTAACGGTCCTGAGAAAATAAATAGGAAAGTTTTTGTAATGCATTAGCTAAAGAGTGTTTTTCGGTTTTATAGCTAAAGAAACAAAAGCCAAGAGACACTAATGAAATGACCTCACCTCTTTTTAAGAAGTGAATGGAATGGAATCTACTCATATATTTTATAAGACATGTTTTAATGAAAAGAAATAAACGTCTATTACAGCAATTGAAGACAGACTACAGGGCCTTTGGCATTCTGACATATTTCTTTCTAGATTCGCATCTATTCTCTTAGCCCCGAGTGCATCACTCTGGCCATTTTGTACTGGGTCAAAGTAGCTAAGCTGGAACTACATTTCCCAGAATTCCCTCCCCTGTGTAGTTCTGGGTGAGGGTTGGCAGGAAGAGAAACTAGCATGAGATTTAAAAGTCCAAAGTGACACTCAGCCCTGTGCTTGGGGGTTTGGTGCCCTGGACAGCAGTGCAGTTTGGACACACTGTTATGATCTGCTGGTTCTCCTTGCTGGCGTGGGGGAGCAGCTAGTGTGCCCAGATTGCCTCTTCCAACTTCTTGGCAAAGCTGTGTGGAGGACGACACCAGCTTTTCTGTAGGTGGCCCACATCGTTAGAACTGACGCGGTGAGACAGATGTGGGTTCCAGTTTCTTCTTACAAAGTCCAGTTTGTCCTAGCAGGGTCCCTTGTCTTTGCTCCCCTCTGCTCTGAGTCCAGCTTTTCCGCCACCTACCCTGCTGACCTGCAGAGACGTCAGGCTGCCACCAGATGCAGAGGCCACAGGCTTCCATGGTCTCCACCCGCTTTTCCCTGTGGCCCTGATTAGTGACTTCCTCCTTTTCCTCTAACCATCCCCTTCTTGATCTTTGCTTTCTCAGTGGCTGCCACAATTATGTGCTGTCCAATCCCTGTAAGAAATTCCTTGTCTCATATCACTCACAGTGGTTTTTCTTTTCTGATAAAATTGCTCACACTGTCTTCTTATCCAGGCCTTTCTACACCCAGCCTCCCTTTAATTGACTGTACTTTGTGCATTTCACCTATTCTCAAGGGATCATTAGCTATCAGAAAATGATGATGAAATTTTAAAATGCACCTTGGTATTTCTAAACATCTGGGATGATACACTGAGAGCCAGTGTTAAAGCACAGGCTACGGGGAGGCCTGGAGACACTACGGAGAGGCTTCCGGTACCTGGTCTGAAAGCCTCCACAGCACCTAGAAGTGCCCAGTTCCTGCTGTTAAAAGAGAGGGAGAGAAACTCTTATCTTGTTTAAGGCACTGCTATTTGGGGTCTTTGTCATAGCCGTGCTTGAATTCTAACCAATATACACATTGATCACTATTTGAATCAAGTTCAGTTATTCAAGTAAATGCACACCAAAACCTTCTGCATTCTTGTCATTTATTTTCCTCCTTCTCCACCCTGCAGCTCAGCCTTATGAAAAAGGTACCTGCTCACTCACCTAGCAGAGCTTTGGAAAAGGAGAGATTGTCTCTATCTTTTTATCAAATGCAGAGTGGCCCATTGAATAGCCTCATGCAATGGACAATGATACACTATTTTCATTCTTATTTCAAATGTATCTTCAAGGAGAGGACTGAACTAACAATTATCAGTTACTCGCAACACCAACACAGTTCTGCCTATTCCTGTCTTGGACATTTCAGAAGACAAGAGATGTTTTCATTTATTTGAGCAAGTCCCTTAACTTCTCTGAGATACAGTGTCTTCATTTATAAAATCTGGTGAATTCTTTCTTCCCAAGCTTGTCGTGAAGATAAAATGAAGTACTCCAAAATATGTAAAAAGTTCCTAGCACAGTGTTTGACATAAGAGGTATCAATAAATATTAGTTGAATCTAAAACTTAAATTATATTTTTTTAAAAAATTAGCGGAGAACACTATATGAGGAATTCTAAAAGGTAGATAACAAACAGCCTCCCATCATTTTCTTCCAAAATCAGACTGAGTTTCCTGAAAAGGGGAAATCTTGCTCTAATACAATAATGTATCAAATGATATGTGAGTGACTGAGAATTTACTGCACTTCTCAGAGTTACCCAGAAAACAAAAGAGAAGAAGAGTAGGATGAGCTTGGGAGGACTCTTACCATGAAGAGGTTGGTTCTGAAGTTTAAGTTCAGTGTCTCTCATAATATAATGTGTGCCATGTTCTGACCTCTGCCAACCTGAGAGGTTCTCTGAATGAAAACAAAAAGAGCATCCTTTTCTTAGATTCTTTGTTGGTTCTTGATGTTTCAAAAGATTAGATCAAGAAAATGATTGTAGAAAGAAAATACATTTAGTTCTAGGGTGAACAGATGTGGGGGGGGGGTAGGGAAGATGCTGGCCAGGTAACTCAGTGGAACAGTAAATACCACCTGAAGTTTATCACAGGAGCAAAGCTTATTGTACTTACTGATACAGAAAGGGTCACAGACAAGGTTAAGTTGTTCCTTGGTACAAGTTGGCATTCATATCTTGCCCTTCTAATAGACTTTAGAGTTTCTGAAAATAACAATGTAAAAAAATGTGCTTACTCAAATTTCATTAGATTTATGTTATCAGAGGAGCTATGCATGTATTGTTATTGACTGAATGTTTATGGCTCCTCAAAAGTCATATGTTAAAACCCTAATCCTCAGTGTGGTGATATTTAGAGATGGGGCCTTTGGGACGTAATTAGATCATGAGAGTGGTGCTTCCATGATGGGGTAGTTACCTGATGAGAAGAGACACAAAAGACCTAGTTTGCTTGCTCTCTCTCACTCTCCCCTCCAGAGAGCAAACAATCTGCCATCTACAAACCAAAGAGGGCCCCACCAAGAACTGAATCTCCTGCCACCTTGATTTTGAACTTTCCAGCCTCCATACTGTGAAAAATAAATGTTTGTTGTCTAAGCCATAGCAACTCAAACTGGTTAAGACAAATATCTCACAGGTCCACACCCAAGATAGCTGAATCTTGACATAATGGTAGAAACCTGTTTCCAGAAACCTACTCACTAATGATGTTTATCATTTTCAGTCTTAAAAAGCAAGCTCAAGGTCCAGGAACAAGCCAGAGAGATCAGAGGCTGATAGCATTGTAGTGTTTGCTCTGTCTGCCCCTGCAGAGTTTTACAGAGAAATCTGTCTACTCATGGTGCCAAAGGAAGGGACAGTCTCTGGTCATCCGTGTTTTAGATCATGTGGTCCAATCTTTCCACAGCTGATTGGATGAGAACAATCGTTTATGACTTGGCACAGCAAAGATCAGAGTCGATCAGATTTCCTGTCAGGAATTTGAATGAATCAATATCTAGAGACTGATCTCACTTAGAAATGGGAGTAGAAACTGAGAGATGAGGAAACGGAGTTGGAGGAGAGGCTGTATGGGCCACGTGCAAATCCAGTTACTAATTAACTGAGATTAAGCAGGCCCAACCTGCTGCTCCTGGCCAGAAAGAAGCAGACACTGGGGGCACAGCTCAATCCATTCAACCATTCGATTGTAATCATCTTGAAGACAGGGACAATACCTGTCTTGTTCATTACTGTTTCCCTAGCATTGAGCATTGATCCTGGTTATTAAAAAAATTAGTCACTCAGTACATATCGTCTGAATGAATAGTTAACAGTGGATCACTAGAGCAAGCCCTTCCAGAAGCACAGTCCGGTGCCAGCACCAGAAACCTATGGCCATGCGATTCCTTCTCCTTCCACACAGCCTATGTTTTCTTATTGTTCCTGAACATCCAACATGTCCCTTCATTTGAGCAAATCTGTCTGCTCCTTGATCATTGCAAACAAAAGTTACAATACCAACTCTGTAAGAGAGGAAAGTGAGGAGGAAGGAAGGGGAGGGAGAGGAATGAGAGGTGATGGTGGGAGTTAAGGGTGGTAGACGGAAACCACCCTTGATTTTTAAGCACATCATTTTCTAGAGAGATGTAAAAAACCTCACAACTTCCCTACAGAGAGGATTAGACTCTGCATGTGAGGTGAAAAATGAAAGAACTGCAACACACAAACTATTCAAGCAAATTCTAGAGAGTTTGCTCAAGAGAAGTGTTTTAACTTTGTCTTTGGAACAGACTGACTATATCAAATCAAACCAAAACCGTTCGTACTGTGTTCCATGGGTACTCCTTGACTCCCCTTCTCCTGTTTAAGAGGCAGAGTAAAGTATCCTGGGGGGTTACTCTAGTGATCAAATGTACTTAAAGAAATAATGCATCTTCTTACCTGTAATAATTTCTTTTAAATTCCTTTCTTCTTCATTATTACTGGAATGCATCATGCACTCACTATTGTGTCTTTTTTGTTAAGGGGGGAGGTAAGTAGATATATTGATTTATTTAATTTTTTAGAGGAGGTACTGGGGATTGAACCCAGGACCTTGTGAAAGCTAAACACACCCTCTACCACTTGAGCTATCCCCTCCCCTCCACTATTGTGTCTTTAAGGAAATCTAAACACTTTTTTTTTCTTCCACTTATGAAAAAACTCAGAATGATATGAAGGGAAATGTTGTCCCAGCAAACTTTGCTTTCATAAAACAATATATTCTCTTGGGCAATAAGTATCTTTCAGAGTCTGATTCATTCCCAATCAATTGGTATTAAAGTATCCTCATGTGACAGATAATGAGAAACGAATCCTTGCTTGAGTACTAGCCCTGCACATTTCCCAAAGCAGAGATAAGCCAAATGTACTTTCCTCATCAACAGAAACATCAGGTGGCCAATATTATCCCCATCTTGCTTCTGGTAGTTCTATGTATGAAGTACTATAATGGCAGGAGGATGCTTTGATTGGTCAAAAGTAATACACGACATTCATAAGGGCAGAGAAGGAAGGAATGAAAAATTAAATACTTACTTGGTCCTAGCCCAATTGAAAATGCAGCAACATAAACAAGCAAGCTGGCTAAGGACAGCCACTTCAAAAAAGCTGGGACATCGGCAGCGTCTGTGACCATCTGGTACTCAGTTTGGCTTAGTCCAGCATTTGGTGAGGATGCCAAGGTCATCTCTCCTCTCTTATCCATGTCATTTCTTGTGGGCATTAGTGAGCTTCTGCTGTGGGAAGTCATCCCCTTAAAGGATTCTCTAAGACTGTCGTTGCTGGCTGACAGGTTACCTGGTCCATAAAACACAGACTCATCCAAGGATTGGTTGATAGGACTATGGTGTCTGCAGATATTGGTGAAGTTCACGTGGATTTTGAGATTCACAGTGCCCATGGTCACCAGTGAAACTGCCATCACAGAGGAGCCGACACAGAGGAAGGTTTTGCTCCCAACGTGGTCTACAAGAAGGGTGGCCGGGATGGTGCTGATGACCTTGACAACCCCAACCCCCGTGGAGGCGAGGCTAGCTGCCTCATTGCTCTGGAAGCCAACGGACTTCAAAACAGTTGATGCATAGAACAATATGTTTGGCTGCCCAGTGACTTGCACAAAAAATACCAGTGTTAAGCCTATCATTACTCGAGCCCTCATGTTGTCCTTGGAACGAAACAGATCCCAAAAACTATACTGATATTCATCTTTCAGGGAAGACTTTATCACAGTGAGTTCCTCCGTCGTATCGGAGATGGCTCTCAACTTTCCGAGAACCTTGCTAGCAGCTTCCTCGTGTCCCTTCATCACCAGAAACCGAGGACTCGGAGGAAGAAAATACATGGCAATCGCTTGCAAAACTCCCAAAGGAATGACAAGGCCGAACATGTACTTCCAGCCGTGGGAAACATTGGCAAAAGCGTAATTTGAGATGTAGGCAAAAAGAATGCCGATGACGATCATCAGTTCGTTCAGTGACACAAGAAGGCCTCTTCGGTGTTGGGGAGCAATTTCCGCGATGTACACGCAAGTGGCGATGGAAGAGAGTGAAATGGAAACCCCTATAGCGATGCGTCCCACTATCAGAGTTGTGTAAGATAAGCTGAGGATCAAGACTAGGCTTCCAAGTCCAAGCAGGCAGGACGACAAGATGATGGCGGCCCTCCTTCCATACTTGTCAATCAGGACCCCTCCGACGAGAGAGGCCAGTAAAGCCCCAACGAGGAGGGAGCTCACAACCATCTCCTGCTCGTGGCAGGTCAGGGCTAAAAGGGTTCTTATCTGAAGGAGAGCCCCGGAGATGAGCCCGAGTTCATACCCCACCAGGAAACCGCTGACAGCAGCCGTGACAGAGGACAGGAGAGTAAACACCCCGCAACCTAGGAGCAGAGAGGAGAAATGGGTCAGTTCTGAATTGGTCGGATGCAGACTTAACCTTGTGTAACTACAATTTTCCTAGTGCTGAGTATAAACACACCTATACTTATAGTCATATAATACACTAATCAAAGCACGATTACATAAAGAAGGAAAAAATCCTTTTTCTTTCATTCTTGGGAGACAAAGGGATGGAGACATTTAGAGAGTTATTTCCTTCCATTTGTGATTTGCTTTTGGTTTTAGTTTCGAGCAGACAGATATGCAAGATAAGCAGATGATAGATGATGAGAATTGAACAAACAAGAACACAGTTTTGTTCCTGCCTTGGCGCTGGATCAGAAACTCAGCCAGCCTGGTTTCTTGGGTCCCACTCTCCAAGGCAAACCGTTGAGGGCAGGATAGCAGGGAGGAGCCTCCACAAGGGCTACAGTCCACACTGTGTAACCTGGGGGAAAATGAAGCACAGTCTCCCAGAAACCTGCCCTCTTGTCTCCTTGTGACACAGGGAAGAACAAATCTGACACCACACGAGATCTGTTCTTTTGGCTCTAACCCTGTGCTCTATTTCCTGTGCTTAGTCAAGCTAGTTCTGCACCTTTGGTAAAAGAATGTTGCCTATAGCCTGAAATATGCAGGAGAGCCCATTCTCAAGCCTCTGACCTTTAAGGGTATAATACTCTCCCATTCATACAGAGATTAAAAAGTTGCAGAACAGAGAATAACATTTGTCTTGTTGGAGGTTTACAGGAACATCATGACCTGACCTAGGTGGACAGCTTCAAAAACAGGATTCCGTCACCAGGAAGTTTGCAACAACCAACCACACCCTTCCCCTTTTTAGTATAAAAGGAGCTTGAATTCTGACTTGGGTAAGATGGTTCTCCAAGATGTTAGTCCCCTGTCTTCTCGGTCTGCTGGCTTTCCATATAAAGTCATTATTCCTTGCCTCAACCCTTCATCTCCTGATTTCTTGGCTTGTGCTGAGGCAAGCCGAATGAGTTTGGACTCGGTAACACTTGGCCACAATCAGGTTACCATTGACTTTTGCTGAAACATGTGAGCGTGTTGGGGGAGGCTGGGCTGTGTCAGAAAGGAGGGAGGAGTGGGTGCAGAGCCGGGACCAGTCAATACCCATGACTCACTCTGAGTGAGGAGGAAGGGGCATTTGACATGGGGAAGAACAAGAGGGACTTCGTATTGTTCCAGTCTTTCCAGGTTAAAATCTGAAGGAAAATGGCAAAATGTTAACAGTCATCAATTTTCAGTGGTAGGTACCCAAGTGCTTGTTGCATATTCGTAACTTGTCAAAACAGAGGCTAAAAGAAATAAAAAGTAGAGGGAAGAGTATCATGGGCAGAGGATGCAGTAGTTTCCAGGGCCTGAGCTCAGGGAAGCTCTCGCCGTGTTTCAGGAACTGTCAGGTGCCAAGCCACATGTGGGGCACAGCAGGAGCGTGGAGAGGGAGGTGGGAGAGGGCATCAGGGTACATGGGTAGGCACAGAGGGGGCACTTCATGCAGGACCTGACCTGGCCAGTCACAGTGACAACTTTTTACTGCATTCACAGTACAGTGGGGTCAATGCCCACTGGCCAGTAAGAGGGAAGACACTCCGAGTTTCTTGCTGCTGGGGAGAGACTAGTCCTTTGAGGGGCAAGACTGGTAGCAGGGAGTAGTTTGTCACCTTAGTCTTGACAAGAGATGGAGCTAGATTAGACTTGGGTGTAAGGAGTGGAACTGGTGATGAGCAGACAGATTCAAGATTTAATTGGTGGGGAGGGAATAGCTCAGTGGTAGAGTGTGTGCTTGGCATGCATGAGGTCCTGGGTTCAATCCTTAGTACTTCCATTAAAATAATAAAATAATTAACTAATTAATTAATTAACCCAATTATACCCTTTACCCCCCAAAACAAATTAAAACAAACCCCAAAATGTGTTAATTTGGAAGTTAAAATGATGAGACTTGCTCATGAGCTGGCAGTGGATGGTAAGGAAGTGGGTCAGAGCCTACATACATATACATATATACCTGAATCACTGTGCTGTACAGCAGATATTAACACAACATTGGCTAATCAACTATAACTCAATAGAAAGAAAGAAAAGAAAGAAAAGAAAGAAAGGAAAGAAAGGAAAGAAGGAAAGAAGGAAAGAAGGAAAGAAAGAAAGGAAGAAAGGAAGAAAGGAAGAAAGAAAGGAAGAAAGAAAGGATGAAAGAAAGAAAGAAAGAAAAGGAAGGAAGGAAGGAAAGGAAGGAAGGAAGGAAGGAAAAGAAAGAGAAAAATTTTAAAGCACCGAATATTTAGATGGAGGAGCAAATAAAAATGCAATAATCCACAACAAAATAAAACTGATGTTTGAGCATTGTGAACACAAGCCATTAAACTGAAATTAAATCAGCAATTTATGCAGCTAATCACAAGACAAATATTTAACACCATTACACAGCAGGCATTTTCCTAGGTACTAGGAGATATCTCTGTATATCTCGCTATATATGTATCACAATGAAACAAAACATGTGGTTCTTGCCTGCCAGGAAACTGAACATTCTGGTGATATCTCTATTTTCTATTATTTATTATACACTGTTTTAATTTTCACTTGCAAAAGGACTTTTAAAGTACTCTCACACCCTCAATTTCCACATATTCTTTTTTCCCCAGGTGATCTTAAAATCCTCAACAACAAATGCTTCTACCACAAGGAGAACTGGGTCAAATTTTCACATTTGGATAGAATATTGTTTTGTAGCTCTTCTTGTCATTGTTTATCTGTTTGATGTGTTGATTAGGGTGTGTGCTTTGGCAACTGGTCTCCAATATTTGGATTGGAGAAATAAGTGATTGTGGAGGCAGGCTGAATGAGGCACCCCAGAAGCAGATTTAGAGGGACAGCGGGCAGCATGGGGATAAGGAGTCAAGGACATGGGGGAAGAGGTGCCAAAGCTGCGTGAGAAGCATAAGACGGTCTTTGCACCTTGTCCTTCTCCTTCCCCTTCTTAGTTTCCCCCTTTTGTTAGATGGGAAATAGTGCTTCCCTACAAAAAGAAGACCCCTTGAGATACAAGAGTTCCTTCCTTTGATGCTCTATTATCCTACTTTAGAGAGAGTCTGAGGTGGTAGGATAAGGAGGAGAAGGGGTAATGGGTGAAGCAAGTCCCAAAGCCAGCTGCTTGTGGTCTGGGGGAAATATCTCCAGACAGAAGAGAGACTCAGCTTTTTCTTCTGCTTTCTGGGCTTAGCTTCATATGCTTAGTCCTTTTAGTCAGCATTCACAGGACACTGACAGACCAGGATGTGTGCAAAGGGTCTGGAAACCACCCTGGTTTGTCAATATCCCTCTTGAGATCCAGCAGCTAGCACTGAGTATAATTCTCTAGAGATATAACAAAATTGTTTCCATATGAATTGATAAAAAATTTCTTTTTATAAAATTACAAGTTAAAAAACTATATATCACAGCATTATCTATCTATCTATCTATCCATCCAACCAACCATCCATCCACCCATCCACCCATCCATCTAGGCAAGTTGTCTTCAAAAGCTTAAAAAATTGCAGGATATTCTGTGACCTTATTCCTACAAGGGAGAAAGGAGGGTGCCAACATAGGCTATATGCTACATAATTAAGTTAAGATCTTCATTTTCTGAATTTTATTTGAAAGGTATAGCTTCCCCATTATATACTTTAAAGGCTAGTGCCCCTAACTAGCTTCCCCACTCATGTCACAATGGCTGCTTATTACTGCTGAAATTCCATTGCAGTTCTCAAGTTGCTCATTCAGGATTTGGAATTCTAATTCATTGTGAAGTCTAGTCCCTAAAGCATCCGAGATTGTAAGACTGTGACATCTTAGGACTTACCCCAAGGGTTTGGTGTTTTTCTTTTTTTTCTTTTCTGTGTCTACTTTTTAGTTAATGATGATAGAAGCAAGATGTTAATGCCAGAAAGCAGAGATAACTTTTCCAAAAAATCTAATGGAAAACAAGAGGAAAAAGAGATGTTTGCCTAAACACAAATGTCGGAGTCTGGGGCAGCTGGGTGGACTGAGGAGAAGTCAGTGCTAAAGGAGAGAGTCGGGTGAGGAATCATAATTAGAGCCTTTTCAAAAAACACACAGCCCTGAGTTCAGCCTGTACTTAAGGTTCATGGTGAAGTTTAGCATTCCTGGCCATTTTGTTCCTGACCTTGCTTCACAAGGGCTCTTCCTTTTACATCCCTGTGTTCTCCCAAAGTGTCACAGGGAATTCTCAGCCTTTTGTGGACATCACAGAAGTAGAAACTGTCTGGAAATTTGCAAGTGGTACCCACAGGCTATTGGGTCACACCCACACTCCAGGTCTTGCTGCCTGGCTAGACCAGCTGTGTTCCTTTTGATGCAATGAGGATTCCTTAATAAGATAATAAAGGAAAACTGTTCCTATTGAAGATGTGATCACAACCAAGAGGCTTTATGCAAATGAGCACTGAGACCCACACAGAAGGCACAAAGGACAGGCAACCCCCACAAGCTCTGAGGCTGCAGCCGCTTCCACCACAATAGCTGCATTGTCTGCTGCTCACGGAGACTCAGATGAAACCACAACTTTAATTGGCACTCATGCAAAACACTCCATTTTTCACAATATTTGAGTTTCTGGCCGCTTCCTTCTTTGCTTTCTTTCCCATATGCCTATCATAGCATATGCACATAATGGACACACAGTAAACACTTGCCAACAGACTGAATCCTACAGCAGACTGGAAAGCGTGCACGCCCAGGTTTTTTTGGCAGGCAGCCAGGTCATTATACAGCTTGACCAACTGTGAAGGCTTCACACATTTAAAAGACCCCCTACTTTATGTTTTGCTCAAGAAAAATTTGTAGCAGTGGCCCCTGAATGGCTTGGCATTTGCGCCCTCCCCTTTCTCTGCTCCTTCTCCCTGAATACTTTTAATCCCAACCCATCATTCAAGAGTCATCTCATGAGCCGCCTCTCCCATGACGACCACCCTACTCTGCCACCTTCTGCTGCCCCACCCCCAGACCCTCTCTTGCGCTGGGCACAGAATGTGTGTTTTCAGATATATGAAGGCATTTGATTATCTTCCCCTCTTCCACTAAGAGACTTTGTAACCAAGCAGGACTCTACTGTCATCGGTGACCATTTGATATCTGTAATGGTGTTTGTCACGGCTTAACTGAATGATGGTTTAAAGGGTTTTTCCCATGCTTTTGCTGACCAGGGTTAGGCTGCAGAGGAGGGAGGCTTGGGTGGTCTGCCCAAAGCCCTTGAGGTGCTGCATGAGGTGAGTTGTTTTTGGCCCTTGGTGGTTTCCTTGTATCCTGTTGTTCCAGGTGGTCCTAGGCTTCAACCTGCTTAAAAGGCTAAAAGCAATTATCAGCCTGAATTTAAACTCCACAAGTTTTTCTTTAGAGCTCTTTTCCACAGAGCCCCTTCCCATGCATCCTTTGTTCTAGGTACTAGAATATAAAGAGGGTCCCAAAGCCAGAGGTGAACTTCATATCCAGCAGAGGAAAGGGACCACTGCATCTGCAAAAATAAGAAAAACTGCAGTAATTTGTTACCCTGTATGCAATCTCTATGGAAACCAGCTCTGCTCGTTGAACTCTTGAACTTTTACTATTAAACCCCTTGCCTTTTCTCCCCAGTAGGCTCACAGTCTTAGAGGCATTAGCCCACTGTGACCTCCTTTGCCTGGCAAAGAAATGAAGCTGCCTTTTCTACTTCATCCAAAACTCTGAACTCGAGTCTCAATTTGGTAAGCAGGGTACAGAAGTCATCTTTCAGCAACAACTTTGAAGGCAAGAACCCTGCATTCCTTATATCTGTATTCATATCTCTAGTCTTTGGCACAAGTTCACTACTCAATAAATGTTTGTTGAGTGAATGAATAAATGAATGAATGATAACAGCACTGCAAATACCAATCCTTGGTCCTCAGTCCTCTCCTCCCCACAGTTTGTCAACAAAGATTAATAACTAGTATTATTTAAGGGTTAGCATATGGAACTTTATATTTACATAAATGCTTAGCATCTGAACAGCACGCTACTAGCATTTCCGTCACCGAGCAGGACACTATGGGGCCATCCCAGGACAGACCCCCTCCCCCCATATCTTCTCCTTTAGTTCCTCTCTTAAGTACCTACATGATAGTATCTGATGCACATTTCCTGAGTTGTTTTACAGATGTTAAACCCCCACCAAATGGAAGAAATTAGCTACTTGATGACCATAAGCACACAGCCCCCAGACCTCCTGGCACCTAAGGATCGATAATGTTAGCCGCCCTGTTACCTCAATATCAACTAATCAGAAAATTGTGCATGAGCTGATCACATACCCTGTTACCCACACCATCCCCACCCCCTTCCTCCTGGCCTTTACAGGTTTTTGCTGAAACCCATCAGGGAGTATGGGCGTTTTGAGCACTTGCTGCCCTGGACTCCTTGCTTGATGCCTTACGATGAACGCTACACTTCCCTTCACCACAGTCCGGTCTCGGTACATTGGCTTGACTGCCTGCGGGCGAGCAGACCCAAGTTTGGTTTGGTAACATTTCTATAGAGCTTTCAGCACTATTATTAGCCAGTTAATATAGCACCATTGCAGGGACTCTAAAGTGTTTCATTGTCACCCCTATATTTATATTTTAACATCAACCCTGTGCATGGACTTGTTCTTTAGTCACTGAGACCCCATGTTTAGCAGTCTCCTTTCTGAGGACAACAGAATTCAGGTGCCAATTCTCCAGCCCGTCTGCACCACTGGCTGTTTCTGAAAAATGCCTGCACTTTCCCAGACTTGGGCTTCTCTCCATGCTGTTCCCCCTCATAGCACGTCTGGCCTCTTTCCTTCACAGCTTAGGGAAACGCATCCATCTCTGAAATCCAGCTTAAATATCACCTCCTCTACAAAACCGTCCAGACACCCTTTCTTTGGTGAGCATTCATCTCTCTTCTTGCTCCTGCCTTTGCGTCCAGGGCCTCACAACATCCTGCATTAATCTGTCTCCTGCCTTAGACTGGGAGCCCCTTGAGAGCAGGAGTGTCTGTATCAGGGGCCCACACAAGGCCCAACCCCAGAGCTCAGCAGAGGCTACTGGATGCCACAAGAAGGAAAGCACTGGCTTAATCAGAAAATTCCCTTGCATGGAGAGTGCGGTGTTGTGGTGTGGTGTTTCCAGGTCCCAGACGCTGCCGCGTCTTGCCCCTGGTCCATGTGTGGTGCTCCCTGTGATGGTAAATATTGGGCACTAGTCTTTATCTAGCCACTCTCCCCTCACCTCTCCCCTGCACCCCAATCCTCTCTTTCACATGCAGTGAAACTCAGACTGACAGAAAATTTGGCCTCCCTCTAGACCTACTATTGTTTGAACTTTCTAGGACAAAAAGATAGGAACTTTGCCTTCTTTTTCATTTTTCCAAACCCAGGTTTGATTTAGTAGCACTTTCACAGACACGCTTTCCTGAAATGAATCTTCTCCAAATTCTTTTGGCTGGTGAGGTACAAGAGGGGGCACTGTTTTCATTTGCGTGCGAGCACTTCCCCGAGTTTTGCTTTGTTGTTAACACTCCTCTTCTGCCTGATCACTTGTAGAACTTCCATTCTTTTCTTTCTTTCCTTCCTCTCTTTTGTCTTTTCTTCAATTTGAAACTTTCACCAGGACATGTCTGGGTATCTGTTTTTTCTACATTGTTTTGCTGCTGGTTGAATTCTTCTACTCAGAAAAGATTTCCTCTAGTATTTTGGGATTGTTTCCCTCCTCATTTGCTTTGGAATAGTTATGTATATATTAGTTTTATATATACATACACATTCATTTCCTTCCCATCTCTGTCTTCTTGCCCTTTTTATGTGCATCCCAGAATAGCTTTCTTACTTATCTTCCACATCGGATATTTCAGAAAATAATTCTGCTCTTGTGGTTTTAGTCTCCTCAAACCTTACACGTCTCATACTAGGTCTACTTGCATCTCCAATCTTAGCTGGCTCCATCTTCACCTCAGATTACTCTTACCACCAGATGTTGTTCTGGACCTCTATTTTCACAGAGTCCACTTAAAAAAATGATAGAGAACAGAAATCAGATGCTTTCCAAAATGTATTTGTTTCCCATAAAAATAAATCTTAACATGCATGCTTTGCTTTTGCATTTAAAATGTACTTGCCAATAACCAGGTTGCTGCCCTCTCTTTCCCTGGCCCCCAGTTTTCTTTTCTAGTTATATATTTTTATTTATGATATTTTTGACTGCAAGAAATCAAAGACCTGATAAAAAGGGCAGTTATTGTTTAATTAGTGAGAAGATCAAGTTGTGTTTGGTGTCTCGGAGGATTCACACTTTTATCCATCCTTCTGTTCCTGCTTCCCCAGAGGGTTGGCTTTTGTCCCCAGTTTGTCACCATATGTGCAAGGTGGCTGTCATAGCTCCAGGCATTAGATGCTCTCACAACCAGATTCAAAAGCAGGAGACAGTGGAAGAAGGCTTAGGGTAAGGGCTTATCCTCATATGCCTCTTTAATTTTATCAGGGAGGGAACTTTCCAGAAGCACCTTGGAAGACGGTAGGTTCAAGACATGCTACCCCAAAATACAACAGTTTGACATATTGAATATTTTAAGCTTAAGGAATTTGAGAAAATGCTAAAAGCAGGAAGATTCTTCTGGCCTTCTCTCTGCCTTTTCCCCCAAAGCAGGTGGTAAAACCCTCACATGAGAGGTGCTCTCCATTATGTCCAGGAGAAGAGCATCCTTATCTCCAAAGACAAAGGGACACCAAGAAGAATTTGGAAAAACAGCCTTGCTAAGTTTCCCCTAGTTAACTACACTTACCTCGTACTCCTTGACCTCTCATATTTTACAGGACTGTCCACTCTTCATCGAATCTAGCATAAAAATACTCAGGTTTAATCACTTCTTTGGGTCTTTATTTCCTGATGAAGGCTTCCATGCCATGTAAAACATATTAAATAAACATGGATGCTTTTCTGTTCATCTGTCTTTGTCAGTTGAATTTTCAGAGTCAGCCACAAGCCCTAAAAAGACGGAGGAAGACTTTTTCCCTCCCCTATTAAGCCTTACCCTAAGTCTCATTGTCTAGGACCAGTGAATTCCATAGTCAAACTTGGCTGCAAGAGAGACAAAAGTGAAGATCTGACTCTTCTAGATCCCCAGAAGAAAAGGGGAAACAATTAGAAGGGATCTGGGACAGCTGTTGGGTTTTCAGTGTCTGACACACCTTATTCTAGCCACCCAGTTGCTGTTGGAAACTCTTAGTTGGACCCAGTGGAGCAACTGATGTGCACATCTGGTAGCCAAATTTCTGCTACCTGGACGTTATTTTTCTGGTGTGGCCCCACTGAACTGGGAAAGGAATTTTTTTGCTTCCACTTTTTGCTCCCCTGACTGTGAACAAAGGGTATCATCCCTGCATTGTGTAAAGCAGTCTGTAGTTCTTTATTTGTCAAAAACAGTACTTGCAAAACAACAACTTTTAGAATGCACAATTCCAGTGGCTCTTCTGGGCTCTGTCGCATCTTAACACTGATTTCATATTCTAGAATGCAACGAGCCAGTCTCTCCTGTCTAGGCCAGAGTTGCTGAAATCCTGGAAACCGTTGTTCCTAAGAGATGTAGAGAGAGAAATAATGGTAACAGGACAGGGTGGGAAGAATTGGACTATGGAGCAAAACCATCTGACCCTCTGCAAAAGCAGCTCCGGGGGCAGGGGGTCTGCGGAGATGTCATCCTTTGACTGACGAAAATTCTCTTATTAGGGATGCTCAGTGAGAGTTTGTGGCAAGCTAAAATATTACTGCCTGAGTTTGTTCATGAGGCCCACATTTGTATTTTATTTAGGGTTAAGTTCTTATTAATTGATGAATTTTTCTGGCTTTAGTGATGCTGTAATTTTGCATCTCTTTCCATCTATTCAAGGTGGTTTTCAATAGACAGTTAAGGGGTGGGGGGATCTAGAAAATAAACCAACAGCAGTTTTACCTAGAGACGTCTGATGTGTCCAGGATGCAGGTTCTTGATGTGCATGGGTTGCGGTGAGCAATGGGCATTTGAAAACTGACAAAATCTTTAAAAAGGATCCTCATCCCATCAATGATTATTGAATGTTGGAAAAAATAGCAACATACATATCTGTACATCAAGAGTTTGTACATACGTAGATGTGATGAAAAATGTTTTTAATTCAAAGAGCTAGTGAATGCAGAATGGCTTTCTGTCACTCTCTATTTTCTAATCAATAAACATACAACTGAAAAGACAACTACGTGAGGATTTGAAGTTGATTTTCTGTTTAAAAAGTAGTCCAGTACTCCAAAAAGGTTGAGAATCACCCTTAGTGCCTTTAAAATGTTTTAATTAAGGAAATTAAAGGGGGAGAGAAAACAAATACTATTGTAAAGCCTGTGGATTTTATAAAGCTCTTAGGAAGAGCCCTTTATTTACTAAAAATAAATACTTGAGATGGTCATCTCAGGGTTAAGGGAGAAGTCCTTGGGAGCATGTCGAAAACATATAGGTGGGCTATGGGAGAGGGAGCAGACAGGGAGAAAAGGTGAAAAAATGAGAGGTCTGATTCTGAGGGGTGTGTGTGTGTGTGTGTGTGTGAGAGAGAGAGAGAGAGAGAGAGAGAAAGAGAGAGAGGGAAAGAGAGAGAGAGATCAAGAAAGAATGGAGAGTATATCTCAGTGGTAGAGTATGTGCTTAGCATGCACGAGGTCCTGGGTTCAATCCCCAGTACCTCCATATAAGTAAACAAACAAACAAACAAACAAACAAACAAACCTAACACCCCTACCAAAAAAAAAAAAAAAGAGAATAGCTAAATTAATAAATGAATAAATAATCACTAAGAACCCAGAAATAGAAATGAAAGAAAAGGTCAAGAGAGGTTATAAGGGATGGTGATGGGGAGCGAGCGTAAGGGGACAATAGGACAAGAGGCCAGTAGATTTTAGAAAAATTAGTGTACCAGAAATTCCCTATGGTGGATTTGACAGGAGAATTTTATGAATGAGTCCACCTAATATTTAATTGCACTGTAGCCCTCTTCAGAATCATCAGTAAGAGTCTACAAAGAACTTGTATGAATGTATATGAAGGATTTGAGTATGTGAAGGAAAATGGGCTGAAATCCACTCATGGATTGGAGCAGGGATAAGAGAAAAGACCAGCTGCAGAAACTAAAGGGCAAGAATCCAGGGGAAATGGGAAGTTAGTGCAAATAATCAGAAACCGTAAGACTCCTAAGGTGTACTGCATGTGTTTGAGGATGGGCACAAGGGTGGGGAGCAAGGAGGCACGTGGATTTAACTTTATGAGGTCTGGAGCTATTTTTGTTTAAATATTAAAAGAAGGGTGACCCCATAGCACTGGAGGATTAAGAGCCACGCAGGTGGGGTTTTCCCCCACCTAGTTCTGTCACCACTACCATCACTTTCAGAAACTTTTCTTGATTTCTGTAAACTAATATACTCTCTTCCTAAGAGTTCCTCCTCTCATGGTACTTATGACACCAAAATTTCATAACATGGCCCCTTCCATCTTACATCTTCAGATTCTTTTGTAATCTTCTTTCTCCCATTTTGAACTCTGTGGTTTCATCATACAAAAATATTTGTACTTCCCTGAATGTGCCATTCTTTCCTCTCCAAACTTGTATACAAGCTATTTTCTCTACTTAGAATGCTCTCTGTAAAGCTATTGGCCTCGGTGATACCTTCTTGACTCAGTTCAGCCGTGTTGTCTTCCAGGATCCTTCAAAAACTGGCTGAGCTGCCCCCTGTGCACTACCATCGTGTTACGTGTCTGGCCACCTCCTTCATTGTAGATGTCCTGATCTCTTCTCTCTCATCACCCATTGGTAATAATCCTTTGCATTGCTTGGATGTCTCTGGTTCACCATTGGACCCAGGGTCTAGCATCGTGTCTGAGTCCTAGCAGATGCTCAACATTTGCTAAATGATTGTCTTGTTATTTAGATTCTTAGCTTTCTGATGAGTTGGTTAGAACCTATGGACCCAGATAATGTCTTAGACATCTTTTCTTTTTTTGTAATCCTGAAGTATCCGGCAGCCCACCATACTTTTTATCCACATGTATCTGTGCCTTTCCCACAGTAGGTAGTCAGTAAGTATTGCTGAATTAAAATGCTTACTTTAGTTCAGCTCAACAAATACTTCTTTACTCATTCACAGATTTAACAACTAAGCATGCACTCTGTGGCAGCACTGTCTTGGACACAGATGGCAGACAGGTTCATCTGGATGGACAATGCAATTAGCATGGTGGTCATTCCGAGCACTGTGTTGAGGCATTTCCTAGGTTCCATCTGGATGTGACAGCACAAGATGGCGGGACTTGTGCCACGTACGTGCACATGATCCCAGAAGGAAGAACAGAGGAAAAGGCATAGCTCCTACCTCTTAGGAGATGCACAGTACTTTCCAAATACTTGTAGTTGGCTCAGAGCTTTGATAGGTACAAGAATAAATATTTTATCCAGGAACTTAAAATCTTACAGGAAGAGACACGTTAGGTGCAAAATTAGGGAACTAGCTAAAACAGAATGCAATTAGTTCTGAAATGAGTATAATGGGTACCCAAATCCACAGATCAGATCACGGGACAGAGCAGGAAGTAGAGACATCAGTACTGGATGGTGTTATTTGTCAAGTCGGCAAAACCTTGGCTTGGATCTAGGATACTGAGGTTCCGATGTCTGTGCTATTATCTGTGCTACCTGGAGCAAGTCACTTTGCTTCTCTCCTGGAGGTGCCTGGGCTTAATGCTGAAGGTACAGTCTGGAACCAGAGCACCTAGTTAATTACCAGCTAGGCCCTGACATGTCCCTTAATCTTTCTGTTTCTCTTGGCCCTCATTCCTAAAATATAGATAATAATACTACATAACTTCATAAAGTTGTTATGAGAATAGGTGAGATAGAAAAGTGGCTGGTGTATGCTAGTAAGTGCTTGGTAAATGTTAGCTGTTGCTGTCTTAGCCTCAATTTCCTTATCTGTGAACTGGGGGCAACACTACCTCATTGGATTGCCCTCAATAGTCATTCAACAAAGATTTGTTTAGTCTGAACCCATGGGGTAAAATCTCCATAATATGAAGGTAAAACTTTGAAACAGTCTCTTACTAGATAGCAAAGGAAGTAAAATGATACCTTGTTTCCAACATAACAACTAGGCCTTTTCATAAATTCTTGTATTCCTTGGTTTTCGGCAATACCTACATAATAGGGCTTACATCATGAAAAATCCTTCCTGTGATTTTTTTTGCCTTGGACTTTCCACAGTTTTGTGTCCCAATAGAAATGAAACATTCATTAGCGTGGAGATATTCTCTCACGATACAAACTGATGCTAATTACAACTTCTTCCCTTTCTTCTTAAAAAGCCTTGCACATCTGAGGCTGAGATGCCATTTTTAAATTAGCATTGCACATGGCTCCCGACTCCAGCTTCTACAAAGTGTGGAGACAGGTGCATTCAGGAATGACACAGTTGGGATGAAATAACACGATGGAACTAACAGCCCCAGCACTTGCCGATGTCAGGCAGACCTCCACCGTGAATATTCTGGAGAAATGATTACTTCCAAGGGAAGCACAATTTAATAGCTTGAAGTTAGGTAACATCGGATTTACTCCTGTAAGTCAAAGAAGTGACTGTGTTTTTCTCCCTGGTATTTCGGTATAAAGTGAGTCATTGTTCAAAAAATAATAAAAGCTCCTAAAATGAGAACAATGTGATAAATTATTAATCTTATTACTTCTACCTAAATTGTATAGAAAAATGAATATATCATGGAGGCATAGCCATTTGGCACCTGCGTAAATGCGTGGGCCACGACACAGGAAGAAAAGTGATGCCACGGAGCCAAAACAAAACAAAATAAAATAGGGAAAAAAACCTGTGTGAATTTATGATTTACTACAAAGGTAATATATTAGGCTCAAATTAGCTGGGAAATATTTGCAGGGATTTTCGGTTCTGTGTCTTTAACTGAGATTGGGTACTTTTTGAGGGAAGGTGGGATGGGAAATTATCCTCATTTGGTATTTGGTCAAATAGCCCCTTGGGAAGACGCTCATTCCAGCTTTTCCCCTTTCTCACCACCATGACTTGTGTACTTTTACATGGCTTTCACTGCCTTATTTCACTAACTGATCCTCTTGGGGAAGGCTGTTCTTGAGAAAAAAAATTAAACTAGGGAGCCCCGACTCTGTTCATTTTTAGAATCTTATGAAACCAGTTCTGGCTCATACAATCTGAATAAATAGTTGCTTCAAGCTCTTAAAAACCCAAGCCAATCCCACCCTAATGGAGGGTCTTTTGGAGCGTTTAGAACTTTTTAAACCCTGGGGTGACATAGCACTTCAGTTCCTTCTGGTGAGAAGATGCTACCTACAAAACCAGATTCAAGAACACTATTCTGGAATGAAAACCATCATCCTACACATCCATGGCGATTAAGAATTGTGTTTTAAAATTGGCTGACTCATCTTTGATACATACACGTAACTGGAGTTTCCACAGGGTGGACTCAGAGAATAGGTTAGACCCTAAAAAGTACCCCCTTGGGAATTCACAAAGACCATACCTGAGGGCCCACAGTAGGGTCCTATCAGCTACCACCAGGCTTGTTCCTAAGAACTCAGCTGCCTCAGGTTCTGCTGGCAACCTTACCAGAGAGAAGGGTGGTGTTTAAAGTATTTAACAACTGGGCAGAGGCACTAATCTATCAAAACAGATATTGGTTGTAAAATCTGTCCAGGCACGCTCATGTTTGCTGGTTAGTTTCAGGCCCTCCAGGCCAAAGGCACTGCTGGCGGCTCCTTGGCCTGGCCTTGTCTGTCAGGCCCGGCATCCACAGGATCCCACCAGTGCATGTGTGCGGCTGCTATAGTGGCCTGGAGGTTTGTGGCAAGTGGCAATCCTCTGCTCTCTCCAGGTAATGTGAGAGGAAATGTCCTCTAGGTGGAAATGTCACCTCTAGGTGATGTGGGGTGTGTGGGGAAGAGAGCCCTGCTGTCAGAGCCAACCACCACCAGGGTTGGCGGTGAAACAGCTCCCACCATGTTGGTTTAGCGCCTTCTCCCTTCCTAGACCCTGGAGAAGCCATTTGCCCAGGCCCCACTGGCACAAAAAGCCTCCAATTTAGACTTTTGATATAATTTCCAAGCGAGGTTAAATGTACAGCCCCAGAGATAAGCTAATTGAAGAGAAAGGAGAGATGGTTGTCTTTAAATCTGGTCTTATTTCCAGACAAGAGTCTAGAATCTCTCATCGATTCCCATGTTTATAAATCCTGTCATTTCTTTGGGGATATCAAGCTACACACAACATGTTTTAGTTGTTGTAATTACCATTAAGATGTTAAATATACATGTTTTTAAAACACAGTCATTTTTCTCATGGGTTTTGTCACTATGTTTTGAATACTTGCTGTATATATTTTATTAAAAATTTTTTTCTTTGCTTTATTTTATTGAAGTATAGTTGACTTACAAGATTACATTAGTTTCAGGTGTCACATTTTAATATATGGCAGGCGGGGAAAATGGGAATGGCGAAGGTCCAGGTCTTCCCAAAGTGACTGGTCTGTTGGTCTCACAACCAAAGCTGTTATCACGTCAGGCTAGTTGGCCTGACCTTCTCTTTTCTGGTAGTAGATTTGTTCCCCAAAGTCTCCTCAGTCTGTCTTACAAATAGTCTTCCTCTTGGGCTGCCTGAGGAAGCCGGAGAAGACCAGGCTGATTGAATTCAAGGGGGCCCAGTTTAGGTTAAGCCTGGGAGTCCAAGACTCACAGTGGGAGCTCAGTAAATATGCCCCAACCTCAAAAACACGGCCTGCATACCCAGAGTAGTGATGGAACTGAGGTTTGCTAATGGGATCCTGACCTTGGGGCCAGAGGAGTGGGAAGGGAGCAGGGAAGCAGCCAGGCCCCAGGCCCTTCTTTCCCCACCTCCCCTCTTTCCACTACAGAGGCGCCACGTCTACCTGACTTACTGACCACCTCCTCAGCTTCCATTTGTGAAAAGGAGTTCACAGCTTCAAACATGTTCGAGAACAACTGCCTTAGGATGTTCACCTGGCTAGCGGAAGTGTGCACGTCTTAAATCTCAGACTGTGGCATCTTGAGTTTAGAAGGGTCTTAGAATGGATGAGGTGCAGCCCTTTAAGCTGGGTTCTAGTGACCTGGGTTCCAGTGCGTTCGGCAGAGAACCTGCGCTCATATAGTGAATATTGTTCTTGGTTTCTGACCTTTACGGGGCAGATCTGAGTGGAAAAAGGAGTGCTGGTGGGGTAATGGGGCTGCTTAAGGAAACCCTCCCCACAGCCAGTTGTTTGAATCATGAAACTAGAAGAGCCTGGGAGACCCAGCTCCTGAGATGGAGGAGCAGGCATGGGCCTCCTGGGCCAGAGGCTGCTAGGGTCAACTTTGCACCAGCCACTGTGTGAGCTTAGGCCAACTGCACATCTTCTGGACTTCTGTTCTCCTGTGTGAGATGTCCCAGATGGCCATGTTTTCCACCTCACCTATCTGTTGTTGGCTGCAGGTACTAGGATTTTAAACTGAGCTCAACCCCACCCTATCAGCTCAATTATAACGTGTCTATGAACGCATTTACTAAAAATGCACTCACCTTGAGTCATAGCTTCTTGAAAATGAATTTAAATTCATTAACTTCTAGTCATTAAAACAAAGCATTCTTTCCATTTCAGAGGGGTTGGCCAAGGAAGACCTGCAAGACTTTTCATTACGCACAGTAACATTAGGGGGTGCAATCAGAGAGCTTAGGGTTTTTGTTTTGTTTTGTTTCATTTTTCAGTATCTCAAATGATTTAATTACCTTGTCCTGGGTTGCATAACTCATTCCTCTTTGTACTTTAATTTTCCCAGCTAGGAATATAGAAAAACTTGCTACCTTCAAGTGCAGAAATAGTATGATAATTATTAAGCACAGTTTAAATATTCAGAATTTCCTGGCTGAAACTATGGTTTAAAACGTAAAGAAGTTGTTAAATATTTCATTAACCTTCAACATCTTTGTAAAACAGACTAAAATATAATCCCAAAAGGAGAGATGAAGTTAACTTTTCAAAACCATAGAGCAAGATATACACATATATCTGTATAATTGCCTCTGGGTACCAAGAGATGTTTAAGACAATATAGGAAAATTTATGAAAGTAATAATTAAAGGTTTGTATTTATCTAAATATAAACTACATATAGCACACATCAAAGCTGTATTCCTTTAGGATTTTAGGAAAAGATTTAGGCTTCCTCTCCTGCATAATAAAGATTCACTTAAAATTAAACGTAAAAAATAATTTATGGGATTTATTCATTTATCATTTCTTTTCAACAACATAAACTGTTGCACTTTAAATTGAATCTTGTGCATACATTCAACCTTTACAAGCACACATATATCTTACCTTCCTTTGGGATAATTGTGAACTTGTGCAATTTAACCAATTAAGAGTATGCTGTGCTTTCAGAGCCATATCAAAATTAAATAGTCAATTTTTAATTGTTATCATGAAGTCCCCTCCAGGACAAAGTTTCTTTTCATCTTCTTTGTGACAGTAGCACTGACTCTATGTAGTTAACCCTTTTGTCGATATCACCACCTCAACCCGCCCTCCAGCACAATCTTGCCAGAATTCAGAGAACTCCTCCTCTCTTTCTCTTTACCCCTGTTTCATTTGTCTGCTCTCAGACTTAGGATCAAAGGTTACACTTAGAGAAAGGGGCAGCTCTGCTGCAGAGAGGGCTGGGCTGTCTTAAAAGATGACCCAGGTATTCATTCTTGACTAGAAGGAGGGAAGCAAGACAAGGCTAAGCAGGGAGAGAACAGGCGAGGAGGAGAACTTCCCAGTTCTGAAGGAGGTGCCACTCAGTGCCTCTGTGAGAGAGATTGTGGGTGCAATTCAAGATCAGACAAACCCACAATGTAAACATAAGTATACAGACCCATCCCAAGGTACAAGATAAATGCCCTTTGTACCATTTAGTGTTTTGGATTATTCATGAAATTCCAATACGTGGCCTGGGGATGAATTATAACACTAAGGGGAGCAGAGCAGAGGGAAGCAGTGGGAAAGAAGGTGTTATTTGTGTTTATTTTCATTTCATATTATGATTAGTTTCTATTCCTTTGAAAACTAACTGAATAGGAAAAGGCAACTAAAAGTGTGCTGTGTGTTTGTGAAAATTGTCAAAGCAAAGTGGTTTAGCGAAGATAACTGAAATGAATTAAAACTTTTCCAGATTTCGCCTCTGGAAGGAAAAGTAGGAAACCTCAGTCCAAAAGGCCAGTTTTAAAGAAAGCAGGAGCAAATAAGCAGAGATTTTAGGCTGTAAATAATGCTCCAATTCATTACAAACAGATGCTGGGAACTTAAAAAGAAAGTTATGTGTATTGATTATGTAACTAATCATTTTATGAAGCCCACTTAAAATGCTGATTTTTAAAAGCGTGATTGTTACAGATTGTCCATTTGTTACAGTAAATGAAGATGTGTGTGTGTGCCAGTGTGGATGTGTTTACACGTGCGATTATCTTGCCGGTCAGTCTTCCCCACGTGAAAAAGATTTGTACATCATAACGTCAACACAACTGGTGGGACCCGGCTTATTAGTGGTGGGACCCGGCTTATTGGTAGTGGGACTCAGTCTTCACATTAAGGCTGCTTGTCACTCCTGCCACCAAATTCTGTCCCCTTCTCTCCAGGCACCTAGCACTCTCACGTGTGCGTCTCTCTCTCTCACACACACACACACGCACACGAGTGAGACAGGCGACCAGCTGGCTTCTCTCGCGGTCACCCGAGCCCAGCTGCCTCCCTTTACCTCTCGCCCAGGGAGGATGCCGGCCGCCGCTGGCTCTGTCGCTGCCATTCGTCTCCGCTGCTCGCCCCTTGGGTTTCAGCAGACTGGGGCCCTCTGCGTTTTCAACAGGTACCATGGTCACGTAGAAGTTACAGCCGTTCCCTCGGCACCAAACCACCCCAACTTCCCCCACTGACAGCAGCAGTTACTTGCCCCATGGTCGCATGCTAAAGAAAGGTGGGGGGGGGGGGGAACTTCGGGCAAAGCCAATGTGATTTGTGACCAACTTTGTTTCTATTTCCGAAAGCTTTGCCCTTTTCGGTGACACAGGCTGTTGCTATTCCAAGCAGCCTATCACAGGCAGTGGGAGGGCCGAATCTCGGAGGATTGTTTTTGCGTTCAAATGCAGAGTTGGAAGCAAAGGGTTTCGAGGCTTGGGAACGAGAGCTCCGAGCTCGTGCTCTGACAGCGTTTGGCCATTAGCTGGGCGGGGGCAGCTCTCCTCTTCCTGCACCTTTGAAAAGAGGCAGGGGGGTGGGGGGAAACGTGCAGATTTAAGCGCAAACTGAGAGTTAGTGCCCGGAATACTCACAGATGGTGTTAGTTACTCTTGCAGAGGGAGGAACAATTTATGCAAAGACATACCAGCAGGGAAAGTGTGTCAATTTTTCAGCAAGACTGTTATTCCACGAGTCGTGACACTTAGCAGCTTCAACAAAGTATGAAACATCTTCATTTTTTCCAACCTGATTCTGCCCTTCCTGAATGTGGTATATACTCTCTCTCCAAGGCGGGTCAGACAAATCAGGGCCCGAGACCAAACATGCACAAGCATAGAAGGCGCAGGTTCTTTGGACTTTTTATACTCTGGGGTTACAGCAACGTGATCCCGTTTGTTTATTTAGAGTTGTCTGAATAAACAGACAGAGTTGAAACTTCTGTCGGGTTCTGTGATAGCCTAATTGCAGGACGGGGTATTTCTAATTCAGACAGACCACACTAAATGGCCCATTGTGTGGGTGTGGTGATCACACGATATGAAACAAAATCAGAGCAGGAGGAGGAGGATTTTTTTTTTTTTTTCTGATTTGTGAGTATATTTATGTAAAATGTCTTACGGAGTTCTGACATTTTTACCTTCAGTTAAATACTTAGCAGATCAAGGAGGGAGGGTGTAGCTCAGTGGTAGAGTGTGTGCTTAGCATGCATGAGGTCCTCAGTTCAATTCCCAGTACCTTCATTAAGAAAAGAAAGAGAAGGAAAATATTTAGCAAATCATATTTATTGAAAAATTTTAGGAAATTGGGATCACTTTAGAAAAATCATTAGGAGTGAAAACAAATGTATGGAACGCTGATTATGTCGGAAATTGTGCCAAGGGCATGAACTCAAATGATTCTCTTGGAAAACAAACAAATAAACAGACTTGCTAGGCAGGTACCCATATTACAGAATAGAAAGTGGAGATTAAGTGCATTGCCTCAAAACTCACAGCAAGTCAGTGGCAGAGCTGAGACTGGGAAGCCGGGTGGTCTCATAGCTCTCCTAACTTTCCAGCCTTGTTCTTCTCTGATTTTCGTGGTTTTCTTCACTTTCAGCCCTTTTTGACCTTCAGAAGATGCCATGAAATACGGCTTTCGGTCCTAGTCATTCCTCTGGACCGAGAAGTGAGTTTGTGCTTGTGTCGGCAGAAACTGAACCATCCGCCTTTTGGCTGGATCCTAACGCTGCTCGGCTCGAAATGAACTTCTGATTTGTACATCCCTTTTCTCAGCACTAGATACTTCACTAGATATTCCTTCACGCGATCAGGTAGCAAAGGGAAACAAACCTGTATTAATTATACTAGTATTTATTATGAACCTGTTGTATGTCTGCTGCTTGTGCTGGAAAATGGAAGTTCTCCAAGCATAGCCCAGCCCCCTTCTGAATAAGAGGTGTGTAGTTCAGAACCCAACAGATTAGCTTGTCCCAACAAAGAATGTGTTGTGCAGTGATGTTTTGGTTTTTATTTGTTCCCGGGATGTGTTACCATTGTAGGAGCAACAATTTTTATCTGTGAGACACATAATTCTCATCAGCTCTCTGTACTCTCTTGGCTTCCATCTTCTCTCTGCTGGAAATCCATGACCTCAGTTGGGGGACATGTTCTGTCATATAATTGTTTTGTTTAATGATCTCAGGCTGTGTGTCTCCAGCAGCTTCTTGGCACCCTGGACATGGTATTGGGGTATTTACTGCAGTCTTTGAGCAGGCAGAAGATAAACCTCATTCCAGAATGCCTTACCATGGCAAAGAGCAATTCAACAATTCTCACTTTGCTTTCTATAGCCAAGCCATACCGGAACCCCTCAGGCAGAAATCAACAAGAAATCAAAAGGAATGAGCACAAATGTGACCAGCCACATGGCTCCTGGCACACCTATTTCTGTCTTCATTCCATCGTTGACCTGATGTGGGCCACTGGCTTTCCCTGTCTCTGCTCTGTGCTCTCTTTCCTCTCTTAACCCCGAGAAAAGGTTTGGAGAAAAATTCTTTTCAGCCCAGCTGAAGGGGAACATTCTCCTGCCTAAATTTCCTGAAGAACTCCGTACTTCTCCTTCACAGTATTTTGTGCACTTATAATGTCACAGTTTTGTCAGAGTTACGTGCAGTGATTTGATTAAGTCTGCCTCTTCTGCTGGCTAGCAAAGCTCCAAGGGATTGTGGACCATGTCCGTCTGGTTCATTGTGATAGTCCAAGGGCCTGGCACAGAGTGAGCACCCAGTAAATATTTGCTGGCTCACAGACTGGTTCCTGTAAATCCAACTAAATTTAGCATTACTACAATTTAAGCTTCTCAGGGGCAGTTGCCTATGTCCGTCCTGGGCATCTGTTCATCTGTCTCCCCAGCTCCCAGCATAGTGCCAGGCATGCCGTAGACCCTCAATAAATATGTGTTAACTAAATTAGCGCTCACAATCAGAGCTTTCAGTGAGCTGCATAACTGTAGTTTTTGAATATTAAAACCCATTTGACAATTGTAACACATTGTTCTTTTTCTCTCTTTTCTGTTACTCTCTTTAGAGCAAGTATCACTGCAGGCTGTTCCTCCTTCATGGAGTCTGAGCTGCTACTATTGCTATAAAGTTGTTTCTCCACTTAAGTAATATATAATCAGCAGACAGACAGTTCGTGTTGCAGAATGCCAATAACTTGCCTACATACCGTTTCAGACCACCTGCTCATGGGCAATGCTACCAAATCCAAAAATACGAATGATGGCCTCCAAACTGACAAGGCAAATAAGAGGGCAGGAAAGAGAAGGCAGGCAGCCTCACAAAGCTCCGAACCTCTACTAGGAGATGCCAGGCTTGTCTTTAATGGCAATTTTTCTTAAACGTCGCAACAAATTTGTGAAGTAAATACTATTACCTCTGTTTTGCAGAAGTTGAAACTGAGAGGTTTATGAAATATGCCCCAGACTAAAAAAAAAAAAAAAAAACACAGCACTTTCCAGTGCTTCATCAGGAAAATTTTCAGTTATACAGGAAAACTAGATTCTATAATCAACATTTTACTATTCTCACCCTTTCACCTGTATATCTATATTTCAATCCCTCTCTCCCTCTATTGATCCATCTTAGTTTCTATGCATTTGAAAGTAACTTGTGTATAATTAACTTGAGTTCAATATTTGTTTAAGTTCTTTTCTTTTCCCCTCTTGAGACATTTTACATTCAAGGATGTGCACAAATCCTAAGGGTACCATTATATAAATTCAGAAAAGCACATATGTATGTATACTCCAAATCTCCCATGACCATCATCATGACAGCATGACCATCATCCCAGAAAATCCCTTTATGTCTTTTCTGCTTAAATTCCCATCTCAACCTCTGGAAGCAACCGGTATTCTGGTTTTTTCCCACACAGTGGCCTTTCTGTGTTCTATTTCTTCATATCATAGAGCATGTACTCCGGGTAAGGCTCCTTTCGCTGAGCAGAATTTTGAGAGTCATCTGCGTTTGTCTGTGTATTAGGAGTATATTCTGTGTATTGCTGACTAGTATTCCCTGGGTAAATATAGCATGATTTATTTATTCATTTTCCTACTGATTGGCATCTGGGCCGCTTTGCTTTGGCTATTACAAATAAAACTGTTAGGAGCATTCTTGTACAAGTCTTTTTGCAGAACATAACATTTCAAAGCACAGCGGTCCAAGTCCACTTGATTCCAAAGCCCACATGCTTTCCACTGCACCCCGTTGCTTCTCTGCGGTATGTCCCATTACACTCTGTTTATGTGGAATGTACCTCCTGAGATTTTAATCCTAAAATGGTTCATTACCGTGTAAACACAAATGGGGAAATATGACCTTTAGACAAAAAACATCCAGATACACGTTCAGGTCTTCATTAGCCATGCTCCAATAGAATATCCACCTTGGTGTGAGTTTTGGGGAAAGATTTATTATGTTACCTGTTTCTACTATCTAAATAAGTCCTTTTTCTAAAAGTTTTCAAATATAAATTTTTTTATGTGTAGACTGTTATCAATCATAAAATATCAATTAAAGGTCCTCAAATTACAGAAGAAATGTGGTTAAATTCATTATGATACATTCACTTGACATAAAATTATAAAAGAACTCATTAAAAGAAAGACACTGTAGCAACATAAGAAAATGTCATTGCTATTATTTTAAATGGAAAAATCAGAGTAGAAAATTGCACGCTGATTACTTTGATAATCTTAAAAAATATATATATGCATCTTGGTAGAGACTAGAAGGGAAGTTGGAAAAAAATGAAAATAACAAATGCATTGGAATGGCCCTCTTAGGTCACAGAAGGAATTTAGACTAGTCCTAATCATGTGTAAATCACATGTAAAAAAGTATTTTCTGAAAAAAGTGTTTTCTTGGTGTTGTTATTGTATATCTGATAAGTATAAATCTGAAGAAAAGGTCTTCAAAGGTAGGGTTACCACAGACCATTGTGCACTTTACACATTGAACAAATACAAATGCTCCATTCCCCTTCATATAGACGGCAGAAGCTTGTTTCCTTATGAAACTAATCTTCCAGAAAATGAAAATGAAACTGTTACAAAGAAGAGCAGCCTTTTCTAATTTGCACAAAGATGCATTTGTTCAATTGATGGGGTGGTTCACATTGTAATCTTTCTTTAAATTACGCTCCATTGTCTATCCAGTTTGGCCTATATCTACTTTTGCTCTGCTTACAGGAACTGAGGAGCCTTCTCCATTCTGTTAGCTATTTTTTCCAAATGAATTATTTCCAGTTCTAGAATTTCCCTCAGCACTAGTACCACGCTCTTTGGAATGGCGGCACCCACCGAGAGTCGTTCAACGACTAGGCCTTTCCTTGGGGTTATCGTTCCTTTTCTGCTGTAATGGCAGAAAAAGTTGCTCAATCCTATGTGACAACAACAACGTTTATTGGCTGGGGAGTCTGGTCCACCTTCATTACATCTCCTACTTGCTGGTCAGTGAGAAGGTCATTGCATAGAAAATCCACTGTCTCCCATACAGAATTTGGAAACACCTTTTTCCTGGCTTCCTGTCCACTTCGGTTCAGGCTCTGCCAAGCAGATCACATACTCTGGATTTTTGCATCAGAATCTCATGGCACAAGGCAGCAGGATTTGGTGGCTCTGTTCCAGCAAAGACAGTGCAGTGGTTCTGGCCGCCACGCCCGGTGTTCAAGGTTGCTAGATCAGCTCAGAGCAGGGCTTCGGGACTTGTTCGTGACTGCAGAGTCTCCACGTTAGGACTGGCTCCTAAACCATCTAGCTGAGTCCTTTTTTACCTGTGCAGGGGAAGATTAATCACAAAACTAACAACGTTTAAGCTTCAGGGCACTTCACTCACATTGGCCCTTCTAAGGCCATGGACAGAGCCCAGCAATACATTCATAGAATCATATCTTTTTATAGAATTTGCAAACGTTAAATATCTAACTGTAGTCAATTAAGACCATTAACTCATTGCACCCTGTCACTGATATTCTTTTTGTCACATTTTCCTTGTGTAGGTGACCTAGGAGTGGTCATGGAATAGTTGGGATCTTAACTGCCTAGGGGCAGTTAAGTTGGAAAAATATTTGGTTTGGGTTTCACTTGGATGACTCACAGGCACTTTGGTGTCTAGTTAAGCTCTTGCTATCTCTCCTGGTTAAGAAAGGACTTCCTGGAATGCTCCTGCTACCCACAGTGCCAACTCACGCTGCACATTTTCCACATTATCACTCGTGTGGGACGATGAGGAAGAGGTGCAGGACTGGAGGTTGTCTGTCAATATCCAATGTCTGTGTCACACAGCTCCCAGCGCCAAGAGTATGTGGGTCACGGAGGAGGGCCATGCCAGGGAACAGATTGCGTTCTTTCTCTTCTCTCTATAGAAAGTAACATCACCAAAAAAATTGTGTCATGAAAAGGAAAGGAGAAAAAAGTATTATAGAGATGGATCAGGCAATGCCTGGATTGTGGGATGTTTGTAATACTTGGCAGCTTTTTAAACATTTATAATTGATCTAAATAAATATTCACTTTCATACTTAATTGAATATTTCTATTTTTGCAAATAGCAGACCCCCTCAATTTTAATAAACTTCTGGCCCTACAGAATTTGGATCTGACCCAATGAATATGGTTGGGATATAGAGATCTTCTCGGATGACCGTACTTACTAAAAATCTCAGATGAATTTCCTTCTTCCCACGCCCACTGTCACTCTCTAAATCCAGGCCACCCCACCACCTCCTAAGTGGATGGTTGCAGTGACCTCTGACAGATCTCCCTGTTTGCCTTCTTGCTCCCCCAAACCCATTTTCCATACTGTAGCCAAGGCTTTTTTTTTTTTTTTCTAAAATCTAGACCCTTAACTGGTTCCAATTGTTTTAAACCTTTTGTCAGTTTCCAGCTGTCTTTAGGATTGGTCTAAATTTCTTAATGAGACTTAAAATGCCCAGCATGGTCTGGCTCCAGCTGACTTCTCTGGACCCATCTCCTGCCACTTTCTCACTCAAACTCTGCAATATAGTCCCTTCTTGGACTCTACAGAGGGTCAGCTGATCAGTACCTCCTTGACTTCATCCCCTTTTAGACACTCGTCTCACTCCTTGATGTGGTTGCCCCAGTCTCATCCCCAGCACAACTAACTAAACCAGGAATAGAGCTCTCATACTCAGGGAACCAACAGATTGGACCAGGATCCTCTCTTTGGGGTCTTCTTTCTCTAAATTAAATTAGGGACTCTTTGTGTATCAGTCAGAGTTCTGTGTGGGAATTTTAAGCAGGAACGAATTTAACACAGGGTATTGGGGGCTTATAAGATCATTGGACAGCCTGAAAGATCAGATTCCAAGTATTCTGAAAGGACTCCCAGAATCATACAGAGCTGACCTCCTATCTCTAAGGCCACCTAATGGAGCAATGAATTCAAGATGCATTCTTTTCATCTAGGGATCAGACCGTAACTGTCCCCACAACTGCCTTCATCAAGAAACTGGAGATGTCAGAACACTGCCTGAGGAAAATCTTGCCTCTGCCTGATCCCATTGGCTCACAGAAACTCCCCAAAGAGGCAGAGAAAATAGCTTCCCCATCATATCTGCCTTCATGAAGATGCATCTGACTGAGGTCTTCAGCCTGGCTGCAAGGGAGTCTGGGAAATGTAGTCTTCTAATCTACCCGGTAAGAAGGAGAGTATAATGGAGGCTGAGAGGGCCACTGTACGGTATCCACCAATGGTGGGTGGACATTTGGGTTCATGTGAAGTGAGGCCTGGAGTCAGGGCCATGGCAGGCCAAAATTCTTGCAAGCCAGAGTTGTGACAGAGGGCGCAAAAAAGATGTGCAAAATGAGAGAAAGCTTGGTGGAAAGAGAGCAGGAGAATGAGAAATCAGAGTGAAGCAGAGAGGTGGAACTCTAAGGCCCCATGAGAATGGTCTTGGCTTTTGGCTTTCTCCAAGGCCTGGCCGTGTTTTACACTTGCCCTTCAGTACTTGAAGGACGAGGTGCCACGATCTTTTCCCTCCCACCCTCCTCCCTCCCCATCCTCCTTTGCCAGGTGCTCCAGACTTCCCTGACCTCCCTTCCCCCAGGCTGGGCCAAGTGCCCACTCCTCAGCTTCCACAGCACAGAGGGCCACGCTGACCTAGGGTGAAACATAGAGCACAGTCATGACTCCCTAACCTGCTCTCCTTACTAGACTGTCACCACCGTGAGGGCAGGTTGTGACCATGTGTTCACTGCCACTCCTCCAGAGTCCAGCATGGTGTCTGAAGCCTTGAGTCACTCCCTGAAAATCTACAGAAAGAACTCCCAGAGAAAAGGATGGAGAAGAGGGTGTAAACAGTAAAGCTGATCTTGTGTTGTTTCATTACAGCATCGCTGTGAAGGTAGATTCTAGGACTAGTCTCGGTTTCAATGCTGGCCGCACCACTTACAGGCTCTGGAACCTCTTTATGCCTCATGCCTGAAACGAGCTAATTAGCACCCATCTCACAGGGTTCCTATGAGGATTAAATGTATTAGTATTGGCCAAGTATTTAGAACAGTATCTGGCCGTAGTGATTCTCAATAAATGATAGACATATTGCACCCAAGGGGCTTCAGGGAAGTACGGGTAATAATAGGAAAAAATATTGGTTCAAGAATCAGATCATATAAATTCTAATGTTGTATTTTTTGTTCATTATCCACATGAGTTTAGGCCATTCAAATAATCCCCCTAGGCTGTTTCTTCATCTCCAAGGTAGGAAAGCATACACTTGCTTTGCCTAAAGCTGTTAATTTTTTTTTTTTTTTTTTTTTTTACCATGCAGACCAATTCCTTTCTTTCTGGCAACATCCTTGTAATTTTCTATTGGGAAATTACACGCCATTTTGGTGGACTTGTCAACTAATGTGCACCACCCTCTATTACCTAGTATTTATTTTCCCAGAACTTTCCTGGTTTCAACCAAGACTCTGTTCTTCCTGTTTCTCCCTGTGGTTCTATAAACCACTCCAAAACAGAGCAACAGATTCATTTTGGGTTAGTGTTGACCAGAGCCCAAGATTCCCTAACGTAGCTGTCTCAAAGGATTTTAGTTAAGATAACATCAGATAAAATATTTGAAAGCACTTTGAAAACTGTTAAGGCGTTACATAAATATAATTTATTCACTGATGCAAATCTTTCTAAATAAGGATGGAAGCATCATATGACAGTAGACTGGCAACTGATACCGTGGCGATAAAACAGAAAGGTCCACAAATCTCCAGCCTCTACAACAGCATGACCTGACTCAGCATTTCACAGAGCCACACATCCAACTAAAGGCCCCTGGCGAGATCTTTAACTCTCAGATGAATTTGGGGCTGGACTTACCTACCGGGAGAGAAGGTGAGAAGAGAAAGCGCCAAGAATATAATTGATTAGGGGTGTATCTGTATCTTTCAGGTTCTATCTTTAGACAGTTTACTCCATGGGAGTCAATGTCCCAGTCCTCTCTCTCATGGCAAAGAGAGCTGATACTTTAAAGTGGAGAGAATCAACTGCAGCACTAAGACGGGAATGGCTTTGGTAAGACAGCACTTCCTAATTCGTTTTCTACGGAGCTTGGAGATGTTAACAGACATTCTGAGGAATTTTTAAAAAATGAGTTTGAGAAATCCCGCATATTATATGCTGTTCTTGGGACACCAAAAAACATTTTATATTTAAGAAAATTTTCAGTATAGACTCTAAGGAGTTTTCAAGTAGATTTATCCCAACTTCTTTAATTTTAATTCGTAATCTCGACACAAAAAATAAATTAATTAAAAAAAACCATGAACTTTCAGGAGGACAGTTTGGGAAATCTGCATTAAGGTATTTGTGGGATCCGGGTGGTTTTGCTCACAGCAGGCCTGGAACCTGAATTTGCTCTTCTCTGCTGCCCCCTTTTGATTGATAAAGGGAAGAGCAGATTTCCAGATGCAAGGGACCAAGGGACCAAGGGACCAGGGGACCAGGGGACCAGGGGACTGGGGTACAACAGTAGCTGACGGTGTCTAACGGGAAAAGAGAGCACCACATCAGTCCTGGGAGCTGCCCTTGTCAACTGCTCTGTGCAGTCTTGGGGCTCTGGTTAGCTGCCTGTCGGTGCTGCCTCCGTGCCTGCCTGGGTGTCCTTGGGTCTTGGAGTAAAGGGAACATGGGTGTTCATTCAAAAACTCAGCCACTCATCCTCACAAATATTTATGGTGTGTTTACTAAGCACCCAGCCCAACGCAAGGTGACAGGGTTGAACAAGGAACAAGGCGCCCTTGTGAGAACTGGAGACCTTTCCAGATGATCTGACTACATTCATGCACTTGTCCTGACTTTCCTTTTGACTCTAGTATCCTTCCTCTCTAAATGGGATTCTCAAAGTCTGAAACCTTTGGTCAAGACTTCTTCTTCTTATGTAGGACAGCCATCTTTTCACAGTTTTCCAGACGCAAATACTGTTTCATAAGGACAATTTATTTTAGAGTCATAAATGGCCTCCTTGGGTTCACATAAAATTTTCACTGTCTCTCACTGTCTCCAGAATTCTTAGGTCATTCTGTCTTATACTGTGCTCGGAGGAAGAATCTGGATCACGGAATCTACCACTTGAAGCTCCCCTGGGCATGAAAGGGTCTTCGCTCTGGGAAGGAATTCTAATGGAATTCTTGACATCTAAAATTGTCACCATCTTCAGTGTGGCTCACAACAAATGGAAAACTTTAGAATTTCTCTAGGAAAAAAAAAAGGAACATTTATGAGGCCACTTCTACCCCTCCATTTCTTTCCTGGCAGTAAGCCCTAGTACATGCAATTTTCTCCTTCCTTATTCTCTCAAGTACCTCCTTTCTATTTCCTTCTCTTCATGCTGAAACATTTAAATACCATACTGGGCAATTAAAAGTGTATAGAATGGCCACATTCGCAATGGTCAGGGAGTTAGGTGATTAAATATTTTGATGAGTCTTCTGAGAGAAATTTTATTTTAACCATCAGCCTAATACGCACTGCACACTTCCCTGCCTTAGTTAGCAATGAGTAGGGACCGGAGGAAGTATTTTCTGGATTATTCTGGGGAATGAGAGTATTGACTTGTCCTGCAATGATGTCCTGAAGAGTAACTGAAGCCAGCTTTGCTTTGCTCTCTCACTCAGTTGCATCGAGGAGGTAGCCATCAAACCTTTTTGCTCAAGTACACCACAAAAAACATTGGTAAAACTCTTGAAAAACTCTGGGCCTCTTTATGTATTTTTAAGCTGACATCTAGGTGTTTTACCATGAATTTAAATAGTTGCAAAGTCTATATTTTCCAGGGTACCATACAGTGTATATATACTTAAAACACATTCACTAAAAACAAGGAACTATAGATTTGATCCGTGGATGACATCTGTCACATGTTATGATCATCGTCAGTGTCAGACCAAATGGTCAAGCGATAACTTATTTTCCACCAGGAGATATTTAAACTCATTCTTCAGTTCAAATAACCACATCAATGTACGTCTTTTATGACAGTCTTCTCATTTCTGAATTATTTTCTGAAATAGATCAATGATAGATGGAAAGAAAGAGGGAGGTTTGCATGAATTGGAACTTGAGACTTGAAGTTTGCATGAGGAGCAGGCAGGCCTAACATCCAACTCATATTGGAAAATTGTAAGAAAGCACCTAGAACTATCAAGTCATGATAAAATATGGAGGAACCCTAAACACATATTACCAAATGAAAGAAGCCATCTAAAAAGGCTCCATTCATTCTGTATGATTCCAACTATTTGACATTCTAGTAAAGGCAAAACTGTGGCGATATAAAAAGATCACTGGTTGCCAGGGGTTGAGGGGGAGGAGAGACGAATAGGTGAAGCACAGAGGAGTTTTAGGGCAGGGAACCTGCTCTGTATGATACTGTTATGGTGGGTACATCTTTGCACATTTGTCAAAAACCTATGGAATGTGCAGCACCTTGAGTGCACCCTCATGTAAACCATGGACTTTGGTTGAAATGATGGATCAGTGTAGGTTCATCAGTAGTAACATATGTACCATTCTGGTGGGGGTTGTTGACGGTGGGGATAGAGGAGTATAGGAAATCTTCATACCCTCTGCTCAAAAGCAAACAAACAAACAAATACAAAAAACTGGGCTAGATTTGACCAAACTCAGTCTGAACTTGTCTGGGAATGTCTTGCATGTAGTGCGGTACTAGACTAATTTCACTCTGGCCTGGGTAACTGTGCCAACACTGGTCTACTGCGTGTGGATACCATTGTCCTGCTGGGGTCAGAGAAGAATTTCAACTTCTTTAAATTAAGGATGCAACTCCAGGAAGCAAGTGGGAATTTCCACAGTCATCCCAAGACAGGGAAGTTCTAGAAACCAAAAATGAAAACTTGGAGGTCAGGGATGAGATTGGGTGGGATGTGCCCAGGGAACTCCTGCTGGAGGCCCAGCTATGAGAGGAGTTGGCTCCTGGACCGGGAGGCAGGTGGGTGGACTGTAGGACGTTAACTTGGGCCAGCCCTGCACCCCTGATCTGTTATTCTTTGTGTCTGTGCTGCCTACAAATGTGGTGAAGGTGGCGGCTGTTCTCTGCTACATCTGTGGTGTTTGAGGCCATAGTCTGTGCACATGCTCAGGACAAAGGCTTAGACAGAAGAGCAGGGCTGCCTGAGGCCAGCTTTCCTCTTTCTTTGTAAATTCTGACTGCTGACCAGCCCTGAGTCTCAGGGAAGCTTGAGGGGCTGTGGCTCCTCACCCCTCTCCCTCCTGCATGTCACACTCTCCACACCTCCACTCCCCTCCAGGAGCCTAGGAAGGGACCTCAGGCTAAAGAAAAACAGATACCCCCACACACACCAGCCCCCACTAAAATCATCTGTGTAGTTAAATAGGCTTGGCAACTGAGAAAGGAAGGGGTAATTCAGTAATTCGGCTCCTCCCCTGGTGAGAAACATGTGTGGACCTGTGATAGCTCTTTTGAGTGGCTGAAACCATTTTTTCATGCGTGCTTACTTCTGGGTTTGAGCTGTTCATGGGTGTGCGATGATAGTAGATATGTGGGGTCCAAATATATCTGGAGATGGAAAAATTCCATCTAAAGATTCATTCAAATCTAAAGATTCATTCAAATCTGAAGATTCATCCAAGAACATCCCCCCTCCCAACAACTTTACAAACATTGTATGAATTCCATATGGCTAATCCATGGAGATACTGAGTATGTCCCCCATCCCTGGCCCATCTGTGCCCAGGCTTCCAGAGAGAAGGAGGGCTGGAGTGCCCTATCTTGGAGCTGTGGAGCGACAACCTGTAAGCAGCAATGACCTCCTCCTGGCTTTTGATTTGCCAGAGTCCAGGCTGATGGAGAGGTGTTGTGCTGGACTGTCCAGCAAACAGCGGGAAGGTGGACTAGCGCCCGGGGCATTATGAGTTTCCCAGGGTGGCTTAAAGCAGCAAAAATTCATTCTCTCAGAGTTCTGGAGTCTAGAAGTCTGCAATGAAGGTGTCAGTAAGAGTGTGCTCTCTGACGACTCCAGGAAAGAACTCTTCTTGTTTCTTCCAGTGTCTGGGGGTTGCTGGCAATCCTTGGTGTTCCTTGGCTCGAAGATACATCTCTTCAACCTCTTTCTTCATTGTCACTTGGCATTCTCCTTTTATGTCTGTGCCCTTTCTGCTCTTCTTGTAAGGATGCCAGCCATGTTGGATTAGGGCCCACCTTACTCCAGTATGACCTCAAACTAACTAATTCCATTTGCAAAGACCCTACTACCAAATGAGGTCATATTCTGAGGGTCCAGGAAAGACATGAATGAGGGGGCACTACTTAATTCAGTACAGGGCTGAAGTCAGAAGCAACCCTTAATATGGAGGGCTTTGAGGCTTTGGAAATGAGAAAGAGAGTCTTGAGGTACCACAATTGGTGAGGATCCTCAGTCTCTCCCATGGAGTGTCCCAGAGGGGTGCCAGGGCCATGATCATAATGGCTATCTGGTACTTAAAAGGGCCATGACTACTACTTCAGCACAGATCCCTGGGTCCCAGTGTGGCACCAAAACATTGAAGCTACCCCATCAAGGGACTACGGGGCTTGTAAAGTAAAGTGATCCTCAGTGACCATTGTTGACCAGTGACCAGAGGGTCCCTCTCAGCGCTGTGAACCATGTGAAAACTCCACATCATTCACCCAACCTGGGAGAGAAAGAGAGTCCCAGAATGACTGAGATTGAGAGTTCTCCCAACTGGGACTCACAGAGTTGATTTATAGGATGTGAGACATGTGACGTTTCTTATACCCCATGATGTAGAAGGAAATTCATAGCAACTACATGAGAAAAAGAGTTCCAGGATTTGTTTGAATTCTTGTACAATCCATGGCTATTACAACCCATAAAACTGGAGGCCACTGATACCTTGACAAGGCCTTGACACTCTTAGAGAATTGGTCAACAGGGCTGGGTGAGGACTTTCATAAGTCATTGTTGATTTGGAGGAAACCAGTGGAATTTGAAATAATACTAAAAAAAAAATACTATAAAATTCTTAGAAAGGTCTGTGAAGACACTAGGTAGGCATTCAACAAAAACGTCAGAGAGAAAACACAAAGACAGCCTTGTCTGGGTTTACTGAGGAAACCTACCCTGCTGTGTAACCCAGGAGAACACCATAAAAGGAAAGGACGTGGATGGGGATCTTTGAGACCTGTCTCAGATTCTGAATTTTTTTTAAAAAATTAGTCTTTTCCAGGAATATGGGAGCAATCCTAGTGTCTTCCAGGTTGATCAGATGGCCTGAGTTACAGGCTAAGCTGTTGGAATTGGTGGTGGGGGAAGCCCATGGTGGACATCAATCAGGAAACAAGTGACCATAGGTCGCGGACTGAGAAAAGTGTAATATTAAGTAGGTGGTGCCACGGTGACAGATATCCAAGGCCAGAAGTGATATTAACTGGTGAAATATCCCAAGTGTATTTGTTTGCTAGGAGCTGCTGTAACGAAGTACCACAAACTGTGTGACTTAAACAGAAATTTATTGTCTCACGGCTCTGGAAGCTAGAAGTCTGAGAGCAAGTTATCAGCAGGGCCATGCTCCCTCTGAAGGACGAGGGGGAGCTCTGTTCAGATCCTTCTCCCAGATTCTGGTAGTTTCTTGGCTTGTGGCAGCATAACTCCCATCTTCACATGGTGTTCTTCCTGTGTGTGACTGTCTCCAAATGTACGATGGAGGTACTGGGGATTGAACCCAGGACCTCATGCCTGCTAAGCATGTGTTCTGCCAATAAGCTATACCCACCTCCCTCCCAAATGTCCTCTTTTTATAAAGATGCTAATCATATTGGATTTATAAGGACACAAGTCTTTTTATAAGGACACCATCCTTCAAAATGACCTCTTCTTAACTAATTACACCTATAAAGACTCCATTTCCAGTAAAGTCACATGCTGAGGTCCTGGGGGTTACAACTCCAATATATGAATTTGGGGGCTGGGTACAATTGGGACTCTGCTTGAAGAAATATTGCCTCAGACATTGTGTCTGAAAGTTTGAGAACTTTAGAAAAGGATTTACAGCCCACCAAAAGCCAGAGGATGCTACAGGTCAATGCTCTAAATCCCCTCCTGAAGGCTGTTGAAAAAGCTTGTGTCTGTAAAGTTGGCTTAGAGTCTTTGGTACAGAAGGATTTGACCTGGGAGATCTGGACACACATAGTTCAGAACTTGCTTGTTTACACCAGGCATGTGGACAGCTGGGTGCCTCCCGCTGTTGCATACTCACCCTCAGGGGACTTTGTGTGCCCCCTCCCCCTCCCCAGTTGCTCTCTCAGCCACTGAACCGGGTGAAGGAAGAGGGTTGAGGAGGGGCGAGGAAATGATTGCTCAGTTCCATGTATACAGGAGTGAGACATGGATGAGTTGACTTCAGTGAGTTGCCTACTGCAACACATGGGGATTTACCACAGCAACAAAAAGCCCTGACAGCCCTTGTGCAGGCTTTAGGGAGCTTGGTGTAGGCACCCTCCCCTGGACCTCCAGGGCAGGATGCTAAGGCGCAGAGAGTACCCTCTAGTCTGGGACCCCATCAAAGAGACATGGCTCTTACTTGGTCCTTGGAGGAGTGGCCGGAAACCCAAGTGAAGGAACCACAACTTGGAGGAAGCCTCCAGAGGCCCCAGTGAAGACCAGGAGCAGGGGTGCTTAGCCCAATGTGGGAAGATCCAGAGCAAGCCACTGAGGGTTTAGGGAAGCCCACAGGCCTCGTGTTTTCTTCTCTTCTGGTAGACTGCACCCTGGAATGACTGTATAGCAGGCGTGTTTGCAATGATCTTGGCTAATCAGAGAGGGAAGCAGGAAGTGGAACTGAGACAGGAGGGAAGGGGACAGGGCACAACCATTAAAAGAATGACACAGCAATTAACACCAAGATGGTGGAAGACTCAACTCCCAGTAGAACTTGAGGCCCAAGATGGTGGGAGATTTGACTTCCAATAGACCCCAAGCTTTATCATATGCTCATGTAATACACTAGCATGGTAAATGACACTCCCAAAGGTTCCACGACAGTTCCGAGGCTAACCATAAAATGTCAGAAAGTGGGCAGTGGCCAGGTCCTGGGAAACCCAGCCCCTTCTGGAAAGTAGTTGGAATACTCCTCCCACTTGTTAGCATATGAAGTTACCGAGCCCATAAAAACTAACAGCCCCGCACCTCATGGCCTTTTCCCTTGCCTTTTGAGATGGCCCACCCTCTGTCTGTGGAGTGCGTATCTACTTTTACTTTAAACTAAACACGCATCCCTACAGCTTGTGGCCTCTCTGGCCTTCTGAGATGACCCAGACTCGGTCTCTGGGGTGTGCATCTCTTTGAATAAATCTACTTTTACTCAACTGTGGATCACTCCTTAATTGTTTCCTGCATGAAGCCAAGGATCCTCGCTTGGTGGGGTGAGTCCCAGGGACTTGACCGAGACCTGGGACCTGGCCATCCTCTTGCACCCTACATTTTCCTGTATCAGTGTCACTCCACATAGTCAGAAATTCTGCTCAGTTGGCTCCTTCAGTTTTTCCTTTTACTCCTCAGGGGTCCCCAAATGGGAAGAAGAACAGTGAGAAAGAAGAAGACATGGTCCCCAGTTAGGGGACCAGATCTGGTTTTGTCAAATATTGATTCTTTTCCTCTCTGGCTGCCTTTAGGCCCAACACTGCTTCCCCAGACTTGAGGTTTGTTAGGGGCTTCACCAAACTAAGAAAATTCTAAGCCTGGGATGTATAGTGAATTGGGCAGTTGCCTCTCTGTCCACTGGTTGCAGACCTAGGCTCCCAGCCTGGGTAGTCATGACTGTATCTCAGGAAGATCCTTCACCAACTGATATGCTCCTTCTGATGGGGAGGCTAACATCCTGGGAAACTTAAACCTGGCCATGTTGGAGGGATAACAAAGCAGAGAGTAGTATTTTCTTTTCAGAGCCTCCCAGATAGTGGGGGAAGATAGGAGAGAGAAGAGAGTGATATAAGATGCTTCTCTGAAAATACCAGTTTGTGTTTCGGTCTGGCTGCTCGGGTGTGTTTACCTCCCCCATCCCAGAAGATAGGCAGGCCCCTGGGTTCCCAGCCAGCCCGCTTTGTGTGGCGCTGCAGGAAGTGGCGGTTGCCAGGCACCCAGAAGACACCCCTCCTCCTGGCTTTTGTGTTGCCTGGGTCTGGGCTGATCCAGGGGAATTGTGCTGCCTAAGAGGGAGAGCCAGTGGACTGAGTACTCAGGGTTGAAAAGATCTAAGTGACTGTAGGTGGGGGAGGTTTTTGAGAGCTTCCCTCCAGAACTGGGAGGGCAATGGGGATTTCGTGATTCCACACCTAGGGAAGCAGCACTACCTGCCCCAACATATTCAGTCTTGAGCTTTTGGGGGCAGGACAGGCAGAATCTCAGAGGAATGGATTCTAGGTTCACCCAGAGGGACTGCTCCTCCTTGCCAAACTCAGTCCTCATGGAAAGTAGAAAAAGCTGCCCCAAGCTGTCCCTGGCACACACAGGGGTTGGTGAGCAGAGTACGGAATGCATTTCAGTCCCCATTGGCTCCTTCAGTTACACAAATCTCTTTAGTCCTCCTCTCTCCCCTCAATTCATTAGTTATTTTCAGTTCCTGTCTTGGATTTTTCCACACGCTGCCAAGTCTCACTTTAACTTTTATAACTATATGAATTTTTACATTCTCAATATTTATAGCATTTATATTTTTCATGTCTCTGGCTCTAATGAATATAATCATGATCTGTCTATAGCGTGATTTTAAAAACTGGTCTTCATCATACAGCATTTACAACAGGATGATTATGAATATATTATTTGCTATAGAACTAAGTGAATTCATGAGATGGGATACATAAAGAAATGTTTTCATATGTCACTAAAAGCTGTGACACTAGGAGAAAAAATATGTCCAAATGTTAAAATCAAATTCTTTCTTCCAGTCTATCAATTGCTCAGAATTATACCACATTTTAGATTGATATTTGAACCTTGAATTTCTTATAGATGTTGGTTTTCCTTTTAATTTAATCTTTTGATTATCTTTGTCTTTTCCTAAAAGAAGCATATGCCTTTACCTTTTCACTGAGGTCATCTAGCTTCTTAATGATATTTATCAAGGTGAGTCAACTGACCTTCCCTGAAGTCTTGCTTTAATTTGAACAAGTTGCTCTCCAGGTTTACTGCATAGTCTTCATTGTGGGTTAGTCTCTTCTTTCTTGACCTCCTACTTTCTTCTTTTGATTCATTTTAAGTTTTCCTGAAATATAGCTTCAGCATTTTTTTCGGAAGGTAAGTAGTAGAAAACTTTCTGAGCTCTACATGCCTGGAAATACCTTTATTTTGCCTTCATGTTGGAGAACTGGTGTGGATTAGCATATAACTGGAGTAAAATAATCCAGAAATTTAACAGCATCCAGCAATAGGATGCCCACCTGATTTTCTTTCTTTTTAGAGAAACTGTGGTATTTTTCTTCCTCTCTCTCAAAATCTCTTAAGCTCTTTTATTTAGCCCTGGTATTCTGAAATTTCATGAGTCTTTTTTTTCTCCCCACTTATTAATCCCTCACAACTCTTTCATCTGAGTTGTTAAATTTTTCTTCATATTTTAAAAATTATTCTTGTATTATTTCATTTATTATTTCCTCCCCTTTTTTTTCTCTATTTTCTATTTCTGGAACTCCCACTGAATCAGAATTTGGGTTGATCCTCCCTGTATTAGTTATCTGTTGCTGCATGACAAACGACTACAGTTTAAACAGCAGCTTAAAACAAACTACATTTACTGTCTCATGGTTTCCATGGGACAGGCGTCTGGCCCAGCTTAGCTGGATTCTCTGCTCAAGGTCTCAAAAGGCTGCAACCATGTCAACTGGTCTGCAGTCTCATCTGGAGGCTTGAATGGGGAAGAATCTGCTTCCAAGTTTGGCAGAACTCATTTCCCTACACCTGTTGGAGTGAGAGCCCTAGCTTATGAAGGGTTGTTGGCTGAAGGCCACCCTTAGGTCCTGGAGGCCCCTGCAGACCTCCCAATGTGGCTGTTGTCTTTTTCAAGGACAGCTGAAGAGAGAGAAACCCTAGCACTTGTTTGTAGCTTGAAAGGGTCTTGTATAGGTAATATAGTCACAAGGGTGACACCCCATCACCTTTACCATAGTCAGTACACTAGAAGAAAGTAACAGGTCCGCACTCAACAGGAGGAGATTATACCAGAGTGTGCACACCAGGAGGTGGGGTCATGAAGGGGGTCACTCTAGAGTCTGTCTGCTGCATCCTAGGTCTCTTAATCACACTCCCCACAAGCCCTCACACACAGATTTCATTTTTAATTTTTTTCCTTTAATTTATGCTCTGGAAGATTTTCTCTTCTTTATTCACCTGTTCTTCCTGAGAATAAGAGGCCCATGAAGGAGGAGATGGGAAGTAGGTATGTCCACATCACATTAGTATGATGTCCCGAACGTCCAGTGAGTGATGTGTTTCAGAGAAGAGTGGGGTCACCAGTGTTATAACCACATTTTATTTACTAATGAGTCAAAAGAGATGAGGACTGATCATTCTCCCATTGGACTTAGCAACATGGGATCATCGTGACCTTGGCAAGAATAGTTTTGGTAGAATGATTAGGATAAAAGCCTATTTGGAATGGGTTCAAAAGAGAATAGGAAGAGAGGGACTTGAGTCAGGAAGGAGAGACAACTCTATGAGGAGTTTTTCCATTAAGAGAAACAGAAAAGCAGTAGTTGGACAAGGATGCAGGATCGAGAGAGATTATTTAAGATGTGAGAAGTTATTGCATGTTTCTGTGCTGGTGGCAGTGATCCAGTAGAGAAGAGCAAACAATAAAGTGATGCAGGACAGAATGAAGACAACAGCAGGAGCAGTAACCTTTAATAGATAAGGGAGCCTAGGATCTGGGGCACCAGTGGGAAGGCTGAACTTTAATTGGAGCATAGACAGTTTACAGTAAGAGGAAAGATGATGGTTGGGATGGAAAGGTTGGTAGCAGGAATATGGCCTACTCCCAGCAGAGGGGGCCTGGAGGGAGGTGGTTGACCTTGACCAGACCTCCTTGCAAACATGTTAATGATATTTACTGTCTGAGAGAGAGAGAGCTCCCAGGTATCAAGGTGGTCAGTGAAGACAACCCACATCATGGCTCCAACATGAAGGCAAAATAAAGGCATCCTCAGACACGCATATCTCAGACCTTAATATTCTACCTTCTGGAAAAAAAATATTGAGGACCTATTTCAGCAAAACTTAAAATGGATTCCAGGGAAATAAAGGCATCAGGTCAAGATTGTTTATTGTAAATAAGCCTGAACTGTACGGAGTTCTGCAGCATGACTGGCTGGGGAAGGGATGGCACACACCTATAGCACATACCTTGTTCAGAACTCTGAAAACAAAATGCTCTTGTCTAATGAGGGAGAAAGAGACATTTTAAAAGCTGTGTCTGACAGACTGGGGCTCCCCCTGAAAGTGCCACGTCCGTGCTTCTGGCCTATGGTCTTCGCGTTGCTAGTGAAGGGCGGCGCTAGGCGAGATCTGTGATTCCAGCCAGTCCGCTTTGACAGTTCAGCTCTTCCGCTCTGAGGGTGGGTAGGTGGGCGATGTTATTGTTATTGATCTCTAAGTTGTTTTCAATATAATTCTTTTTGGTTCCTTGAGTAAACTTCGACTTCTCCAGAATTAGTCATTCTGTTCATTGCTGTTGGTCCTTCTCCTTTGATGACTAATTTTGGGAAGCTGCTCTTGGTTACCTGGCAACCAGCTAGCTGAGCCTGGCGGTTCACTCCTTTCAGGGGCAGAGCCTGAAATTTCCTATGTAATCAGTTAGTGCTCCGCCTGCCTCCATGCGCAGGGGGTGGGGGCTGGTACCCAAATTCAACTTCTCATATAGCAGGCCCTAAAATTCTCTAGGTGTGGATAACTGGCAGTGCCCAAGAGGTTCCTAAACGACCAGCTCCCAAGCTCAGATTCCTCAGTACCTCAGGCCAAAATGTTTATTTTTCACATCCAAGACCACTGTCATGCTCAATTTATATGAAACAGGAGACACAGGAATCAGGGTGTCCCTGCTGGAGCCCCAGCCCACTGTACATTCAGTGGCTGCGCAGATCAAGCTGATGTCTCTACGAGATGTGGGAGAATGGGGTCCTCCTGATTCCACCACGGACAGCCCCTTGTGTCTGCCCAGAGCCCTTTGGGCGTGGTCTGGTGGTCCTTGCTTGTCCTTTCTTGTTTCTATGTGAAGGGTTAGACTGACTGATGGAGGTGGTTGGCTTTGTTTCCAAAGGCACTGAATAGGTCTATTCTCCTAACAAACCACTTTCGGAAACCGGCATGCTGTCAGGGGAGGTGCGTGCATGTGTGCACGCGTGCGTGCCGTGAATGACAGGGTCTACTTTTAGGTGGAAGCCCTGGAGAGAACATATAAGCCTGATTTTGTTGACCGAAAGTCTAGGGCCCCACTCTAATGTGCCACCGTCCACTCTTGGAGCCCTAAACCCAGCATGATAGGGCATCCCTTTCCTTAGATACCACATCTCTCTGTTTTCCTTTCCTCCCCAGAATTAAAGCCAGTGGCTCACTAAGTGTGACCCTGCACCTGACCTACAGATGCTGAGCGTAGCTTCCCTAGAGCTGTCAGAGAACAGCTGCCTCCTCTCCTGTCGCCTGCTGAGGGCGCTTAGATCGGCGTGTCATTCAATCCCCAGTCTTCTTTCCGTATTCCAAAAATTAGCCAAAATTGCTAGTCCACTCACTATCTGTGGTTTTCCTTCCTGTATTTCTTTATTCATAATCCATATACTCACTTAACATTTTGAACCAGAAACCTAACCCTTTTATCTTAAAAAGAGTGTGGGTTTGAAACAACAGTTAACTATGAACCCTGACTTTTGTGTTTGTGTAGGATATTAAAATAGGACCCTTTTGCTCTCAGTTTTGATGACAGCCTCAAAAGGTCGAGTCAAAAATAGTATGTGGTAAATGTTCCCACCTTTCCAAGTGAGATGCTGCATCTCCTGTGCAGGCTAGCAAGAAAGGTGATTAAAACCTGCTTCTGTGACCCTCCCATCTTAACATCCATCAAAGGGTGTGAGAGGTTAAGTTTGAAGAGGGAGTTCCTTTGAAACAAAAGTGCTGTCAAGCTGAGTCTCTTTCCTCCCCTGACCCCAAACATTGGGGAAACGAGGGGGCTGCTTCCTCTCTATTCAAGCCTAGTGAGAAGGGCTTCAGAGACATATTTGGAAAGCTTGATGAGTGTTTCTTAGTGTTTAGGAACATGTTTGGGCCATACATACAAAGACAAAGCTAAAAGACTAAGGTGAAGCCACACGTGAAGACAGGGAAAGGAAAGAGGGCTATGATGGAGCAGCTGGTGTACTCAGGGATGCTTGAGCATGCCGTAGACCAAGTGGACAGGGAGGATTGCAATGAAATTCATCTGGAAGGAGCCCTACACAAGAGAGCAGCCCAATGAGGTAACCTTATCAGTATCAGGCAAGGGAAGTCCACCAGATTTGGTCCTGAGGGTAGCAGTTGTCACAGCTGGTCAGTTAGGGTATGTATCATCCATGTCAGGGGACTGCATTGTGAGGTCTCATGAGGGGCCTCTGGAGAACCCACAGGTGCACCCCAAGAAAAATGTCAGCTTGGAGCCTCCATTACCCACCCTCAATTAGAGCCTCAGATCAATCGGTAGAGAGGAGAAAGCAGCTCGAGGAAACAGAAAGGAAACTGACCACGCCCCTCTTCCCCACTGCCCAAGTGCAGCCTGAGTGGGGTGGAAAAGAAGTCTTCACTTAATAAGTTTGGAGTTTTTAGTATACATGGAACCAAAGATATTGATATTGAAATAAAGCAGTGACTATAGTTAGAAGTAACTAGAGGTCTTTTAAAACATTTTTCTGGGAGTTATTGTAAGATTCTTGGTATCTGCCTTAAATTTTATCCAATAGGCAGAGAAGAAATACCTCCACAGCGCAGGTATGAAAGGAAGTGAAGAGGAAGAATAAGGTGGTTGTTTTCTGCTCACGCCCCACGGAAGTTACATTTCCATTTTGCTCTCTCAGGTACAACTTTCAAATGTACTTTTTGAGAAAGGTGAAATTGGAATTAGAGGTAGCAGCTGGGATGAATAAAGACAGGACATATATTATCAAAGTGTCCAAATATGAAAAACTTCATTTGTTATTCATTTATCAAAAATCAACCAATAATCTACTGTGTGCCACGACTTGATCTAGGGACAAGGGACACTAATGTGAATAAGAAGGAGTCTGTGCTGCACAATTCTTAGTCCAGTAGGTGAGTCAGATGTGCAAATGAACAAATATGGCACACTGTGTCCTCATAATACAAACATAGACACAGAATTATATAGACGTTGCCTCCTCTCTCGTGCTGCTCATTTGCATTTATAATTTGCATATCCTTAAAACTGAGATTTACTCGAGGAGATCCACTAACCCTAAGTTTGGAATTTCTTAGTAGGGAAATTCACAGACCACAGTGGAACAGGAGTGGAGTGGGGCCCAGGACATAAGGCAGTTGGGCTGGGACTTTGCTGAGAGCCAGAGCTATTTGCCAAGGAACAAGTTTTGCAACAGCTATTATGCAAATTGAACCCGACATTCTGTGATTAGAGCACAGTAGGGATTGGCATAGTCATATGTCTTTTTTCTTCCACATATTAAAAACATTTTTTTAACTGAAGTAAAACTATTTCTCACACTCCACTTTTTGCATTTGGCAAACGTTATGGTGAATGAGGAGAAAATTGAAAATTTTTAAAGGCTTTTAGCATTTGGCCCTAGTCAAAGATAAGAATCAGAAGTGACAATAAGAATAGGGTCTTCAAGTCTTTTTCCTCGGAGTTTCTGAAATGAGTAAGGAATAGGGACCGCTGGATATTTTTCAAAGGTCTCAAGGAAGATAATTTTCTGCTTTTACTTTATCTTATTAAGTAATATTCACTCCTCAGAAATATGATATTTTGCCCATCCAGCTATTTAGAGACTACATTAAATCTGACAACCATTAAATTAACATTTTTGAATTTATTTCTCTGTGCGATAATTTAAACAAATGGAGAGAACAGAATGCCACATTTAGCCTTTTATTTTATTTTTTTAACATCCAGCCTTCCTCTCTTTGGACTTAATTTACTGGCATTTAGGGTTCTTCCCCCAGTGATAGAATAGCTTTGTGCAAAAAGATGATCAACTCTTACACTGTCCATGTAATTGCCATATAGTTCGAGGGAAGGTTTCGCCTAGCTTCCCCTTCCTATCCTGCCCTCCAAATCTGTCCATAATAGCTCCCCTTTCAAAGTAAATTTAATTATTAGTAGCAATTGTGAACTTGAGCTACAGTACTTATATGTGAGAAAGATTGTATTATTTATTCTAATTAAATACGTCAGCCATGTTTGGAGGTATCATTAAGGATCAGAAGACTCACATGCTGAGTCAACATAGAGAAGTTCCTCGTCTTTGCCACATCTCTGCCATGGTTGAGATGTCCACCTGTTACATTCCCAGTACTGAGAACAGCACCTAGTGCATCATGGGTCGTCAGTTAACACTGAACAAATGAATGAATGGTTATTCAAAGGGCATAGGAGGATCTGTTACCTCAGCGTCTAAGGCTATGATTCTTAGTTGTTGGTGTCTGAAGGGGTTAATACATAGCCTCCCCATTTACCCCTGCTTAAGTTCAGGACCAGCTGGGAAGTAGATGTAGGAATAGTGCAGCTGGAGATCAAAATACCACTTTAGATACAGATAAAGCTATGTTGGGGTGAGTGGTCAGATGGTTTGCTGGTACACAACCCAGTCAAGGCTGCTCTGGGAGACTGCAGTTCTCCACTGGGGTGAAACCCAGAAAACCAATTGCAGAACACAGCAAAGGAAAATGGAAAAGACCTAGGAGGTGCAGGCCTGGTTCCTTCTCCCAACTCATTCATCAGAGCAGATGGGTCTCCTCCCCTGGGAGACTGAGAGTTATGGGTGGAGAGAGGTCAGGTGTTTGACTCCTGTGGAGGGCTCTCCATGTGGGGGGACTCATCAGGAAAAGGAATAAGTGGACTCCCCTTGACATCAGTATTCAGCTGCTCTTTCAGGCATGAGCCACCTTGTAAAGAAGGTTATCCTTCCGGGGCTCAGGCACTCAACCGCCATGGGCCCCAAACTGCCCATTCTTCCTCAGGCTCTGGAACTAATGCTCCCAGAATCCTTGTCTGGACAGTCCTGGCTCCTCCACTCTCCGTGGGCTGCATTTCCAGAACAAAAGGGCTGGTGGGGCAGGGAAGGCCTTATTTTGAGTGCCTTCCACCTTCTGTTCTGTAATAAAAATATCCCCGAAGCCATGAAGCATACAGAATTTAGTATCTTAGGACGTGAGAGGAGGAAAAACAACTCTCTTTCATCAGCTCTTCAACAGAATTAAGAATAAAATGCAAATAAATATTCCAAAATGTATTCTGCTCGTCTTGTTAAAACAGCATTTGCAATTTAAGGAATAGGCATTTTTGGTGAATTGGTTTAAAATTCCTCGTTGATAAAGGAGAAGAAAGATGACATAAAGTTTAATTCTTCCTTCTCATGCATCACTGAAGGTTTAGCGCAGGAACTCAGTCATTGTATGTTGTCAGAAGAAGTCTGTTTCGGAAAGATATGGAAAGCTAAGACTCTGGCCAGCTACAAAACAGTCAATTCTTAATTGTCTTCTTCAAAATGAGCCTTCTGGTGGACCAGGCAGTTGCCTGCTGAAGGGTGTGTCTGACTCAACATGACTTTCAAAATAGTTCTGCTTCCAGGAAGGCCAGTATCAAAACTGAGAATGATTTTTAGAGTTTAATAATGCTCACCCTAGTTACAAATTTTAAGGAAATACTAAGTATAACTCAACAAAACAATGAAATTTACTCTAGAAACAATGTTTTGATTATGAATGTCCTTTAATCCTAAACTTTGCCATTGTTCATAAAATGATCCATATTGACCAATCTCGTGATCAAATCAGAGAACGTCAGTCAGAAATTATATTTTTATCCAATCTCTCACTGTAACATGATGAGGCAATAGATTCGGCACTTAGTAATAAAATAAAATGATTTAGAATAGACATATATGTCCTTTTACTACTGATAAATCTGGAGCTTTGCACAGTTTTGATTTGAAAGCTTCTCACCAGTGACCAGACCCACCAACTATCCTTTCACCTTTGCTGAAACACTTAGAAAAAAAAACAATTCTCACTCTCACAGTAATTCAGAATTTCTTTAATGTGACAAAAATTTACAGAGTTTTTTTTCTTTTTCCTTTTGGTGGGGAGGTAATTAGGTTTATTTATTTATTTTTAGAGGAGGTATTGGGGATTGAACCCAGGACATCCTTCATGCTAAGCATGTGCTCTACCCCTTGAGCTACACTCTTCCCTTCAACAAAAATATACAGAGCTTTTGAAAGCACCATGTTTCTGAGGGATATGTGAACACAGCTCTCTGCCCTTGACTTTCCATGTAATGGAATCAACCTTTCTCTCCACATAAAACACAGGGATTGACTACTTCATATATTTTGAAAGCACATTGTCTAGTTTGTCTTTCTAATGGCAATTCTTTTTTTGTTTGTCTTTTTTTGGGGGGTGGGGGGGTAATTAGGTTTATTTATCTATTTCTAAGTGAAGGTACTAGGGACTGAACCCAGGACCTCATGCATGCTAAGCAAGCACTCTACCACTGAGCTATACACCCTACCCCCTCTAATGGCAATTCTGAAACCAGGGTAAAATTGGCATTTTGGGGGAGGAATGAAAAAGAACTTCACACAAAGGAGAGTTATATAAGAGCTAAATTTGAAGTCTTAAATAGTTCAAAGATAGAAAGAGGGACTATGTTCTCTGGGAAACCTCCTAATCAGCAAAATTTCAGCCATAGTGAAGAGCTGGATCATAGGTTAATGTCCTGTGACCTAATTTCACCGGCCCTTCATCAAAACTGTGGACTGAAAATGAGAAAAACAGCCCCTTAGCAGGGAGCTAGCTTGGTCCTGTCAATTAGGTCTTGGTTTTGCTAGCACTCAAGCTAAGTTCTGTCCTTTCTGGTTGAACAAAAACAGTTTCACAGAACATCAACACCAAACAAGGCCGTCTGTGAGCATGATGGATCCGGACAAAAACAAGTCCACTCGGTCATGCCTAAGCAGGACAAAAACATAAGTGTTCTCCAAACCACAAGAATGACCGAACACCCGCCTAGCCTGGCTTGTGCAAGTGACTGCTGCTCCTTCACCAGTTACAGCTTTAGCCCTGTTCTATCCTCTCCTTCTTAATAAGGTTCACTATGATACCTGGTTTTGAAGTCCTAGCCCCAGTATCTCAGAATGTGACTTTGTTTAGAAAAGTGGTCATTGCATGTGGAGACAGTTAAGTTGAAATAGGGTCATGATGAAGTAGGTGGCCCCTAATCCACTGTGGCTGTTGTCCTTCTAAGCAGGGGAAATTTGGACACAGGCACACACATAGGGGAAACACCACATAAAAATTGGTATTATGCTGTCAAAAACCAAAGAACTACCCAGAAGCCAGGAGAGAAGTCTGACTTGAGCCTTCCCCAGTGACTTCAGAAGGAGCCCCGCCCTGCCGACACCTTGATCTTGGACTTCTAGCCTCCAGAACTCTGAGACAATAAATTTTTCTTGTTTAAGGCACCCAGTTTGTGGTTCTTTGTTCTGGCAGCCCTAGGAAGCTAATAGATCTACCATGTTTTCTCATTGGTTTGCTTGCATATTCAGAGTCCCACAATGGGGGTAACTATCCAGATGTACAATCTGCCAATCTGGGTGGATGGATACCCCTAGTTTTACCTCCTGATAATTGGGTGCTAGTTAAATGTTTTCTTTGAATTTGTAACTTTTAATAAGTTAGTATAATCAGCTCCTAGCCTACATTCTAGCAGCTAACAGATTATATTCATCTAGCTTTGTTCTGTGGAATGGATGGGGTTTTATTCTATCTCTTTGACCAGTTTTCTGACACTGGATGCAAAGAGCGTATGAACAATGATTCCCTCCAGGGCTGATACTCTCTGACTACAGCACTTGACTTACGGAAATCACATATCCCCAGAGTCAATAGATTCCTTCCTTCTGGTCGGTTTATCTTCTCACGTTGCCATCCCTAAATGGATATAAGAAGAAAGGAGCGTAGAAATGGTAGATGGAGGAGGGAATGGCAATCTGGCAGTCCGAAAAAGCCACAGCCACAGAGGAGAGGGAGAGATGCCTGGCTTTCTTTTTAGTCCAGCCCTTGTATTTCCAGCCAAGAACAGATGGCTTGGAAGGTATTTTGGGAGGTATTGGGGTTGTACAGGTTCCTGTGTCACAGTGTGGGCTGGGCTTCTCAACCTAGGTTATCCATTAGAGTTAAGAAAATTTCTCTTAGAATCTTAATTTTCAGTGTTGCGAGCTTTCATAGCTTAATTTTCTCCCCCATATTTCTCTTTTCCTAAGAATTTTATTAAGAAGCAGAAAGAAGTCAGAGGCTTCTCAGTAGATGCCATTTTAAATTAGGGATTAAAAATGAACACAATAATATAACCAGAGTATATGTTTCTTAGGGACAGAGGCTAATTTCACGTTTCTTAACTAATTTAGAGCATAGTATCAGCATGTATTAGATGTTCAGTAAGTTTTATTTAATGGATGAAATCAAGTTGATGTAAACCATAGATAATCTCTAACTATCCAACTGACATTTCCTGTCAACTGAGGAAGGTCAACCTTTGTCCAAGGTCAAAATATTCTGCTGTTCAGATATCAAGACAATTCACTCTTGACTTGATGTACGTTAGTAGCTTCATAAGTTTACTGTGAAGATTAGAAAACCGCTTAAAGCAGTCAGTATAAAGCCATTATAACAACAAGTACGTCTTATAGTTAATTTAGATACTAGCTTTTATTATAAACCACTCTAAATGTAAGTTCCTTGATGGTAGACCTTTTAACAGTTTTCTTCAACTCTGTAGCCCTAGTTTCTAGATGCTGGGTATACATTTATTGAATGAATGGATGGATGGATGGATAAATAAATGAGGAAATGAACAAATTAAGTCACAACCAGACCTAAGTTCTCTTCAATCCACTTTGGAAGTTTAACCCCTGGTTCCCATCATCTGTATTGGAAACTGACAAGTTGCTGTACAAGTTTCTTATTTGGTGGCACCAACACAGGTAATGAAAACTCCAGAATGATTAACCTTAAAATGGGTACAATCAGCTAAAAAGAAATTACTCCTGTGTCAAAGGAGATATTCCCTGTCTAAACTTGTTCATGATTTAAAAAATTGTGACAGGCATTAACAGCATGTAATTCCATGTAAATTAGTATTTGAGCCTTAAGACAAAGCTGCTTAGAGAATTTTGCTTTAATTTTGGAGCAGCAACTCCTTGAAATATTCAACATTTATGACAATGTTGACATTTGTTCAGTATAAAGTGATTTTAGCTACCCTTAATAGACAACATAGGTTGAATAATAAAATCAAGTACGATGGGAAAATCAGGCAAATAAGTATTTATAAACAATATTTACATAAGACAAATGATTTAAGGGATATTTTATGAAATCATTTTTTTTTTAAACAGGGCTTCACCTCAGCAAATCTGTAATGTAATGAAGGGATTAATTTAAAATTTAATTACCTTCTAGCTTTAAAACCTATGATTTTCTAGTTCTTCAGTCCTAGAGAAACCTGTGTTTTGCTTCTCTTTTCAAATAAATAAAATAAAAGTAAATGTTTAAGATTTTGAAAAGACATATAAACACTCTTAATTTCTATTTTCATTCATGTGCTGTTTCTCTGTGGTAGAGTCTAACCAAAGTGCTACTTCAGAAATCTTGTCAATTTAAGGTTTCTAGAATTTTCCTTTGCTCCAAGTCTCAATTTAATGTTTGAAGGTCGACAAAAAATCATAAAATAATAAAGCAACAGTGTCACTATATAAAACAGCAAAAATCCTCTTTGAAAAAGCCATAAAGAGCTGCTTGTTGCTTCAGTGCCAGAATTTTCTGCAAGGGTCCTTTGTAGTTGGCTGGTCAGACTTCTCTGAGCCAACATTGCCCTCTATTGGCAAAGTTACTACACTAACTTAGAAAATGAAATTTTGGTTGAAGAATGGAGAAGGCTTTGTTTTTGCTTTTGCTTCTGTTTGATTTTTGAATCTTACTCGAGTTGGCATGGAAGGAGATTTCTTTTTCTTCTTGAAAAAAATTCACAGTTTGGTGGAGCAACTAAGAAAGCTGGTTGCGCTATTTCTTACCTGAGTGACCTTGGCAGGTGACTTCAGGTCTCTGGGTCTTTGCTTTCTCATCTATAAAATGGATGTGCTGAGAACAGTACCTGACGCTAAATATGTGATCAATGAGTACTAGCTTTTATTATCTGCTTCTCAAGGCAAATCTGAATGAAAGCCTCTCAGTTATTTTCTAGCACCATTCCTGATTTCTAAGATATTTCCTATTTGTTTGTTTCTTGTTTGTTTCAATAACCTTACAATAACAGAACATAATGGACGTTTTTACTGAAGTTTTAATTTCCATCTCCTGCAATTATTCAGTCTTCAAATGTATTTGATTGAAAGTCATTCAGGTTACAACCTTTTTTTTTTTTTAATAAGCAGCAGTTTTATTTTGAATTGTTACCTTTTCCTATAAACCCAATTTATTATGGTGAAAAAATTCAAAAAAGATAACTATAAACAAATAAAAATAAGTAATGCTTTTGGAACTGCAGCATTTACTTACTAAGAACAGCTTCTAGAATGTGAATATTATTATAGAAGACAAACAGCTAAGTAGTCCATGCAGTCTCAAACTAGAAATTCACTGAAGGCTGCTGTAATATTTCCACATGGCTTCTTTCTCCCACTAGCCATCTTGCCCCTTTTCTTCAATTTAAGATTTATTCTGAGTCTCACTCCCTTTCCAATGTAAATTACCTCTACTTTTTCAGCTCCTGCCATGTCTTCTCTTCATCGATTACCCTGATCAATATCAAAAAAGACCCAGGAGTGCAGCAAGCCCCTTCTGGGTCCTTCTCCAAAGGTCATGGGGAGGAGGATGGAGGGTGCTTCTGTGTTATAATATCTGTGACACAGTCATATGCATATTTTATAAATCCCAATGAACACCGGTGCAGTTCAAATAATAACCCACGTTCCTCCTCACTAGACGCTTAGTGAAACTGCTACAAGATATTTCTGCCTCTGTCCTATTAGGACCAAATTCACTGGTCATTTGACTTCTGCACTGTCTGCTTTTCTGAATCCTACTCTTGTTAAATAGGAATGGTCACTTTTTTTGCATCAAGATTTTAATGCCAGTTGCAGGGAACTCCTGCAACACATCCAAATCACACACCTTCCGGTCCTATAAGTGGCTCTCCTGTGTTCTCATCCCATCTTCACAAATGACACTGCCTTTCATCTTCTTTCTGAGACTCAAAATCTTAGTGACATCTTTAATTTCTCTTTTTGTCTCTCATCTTAAGTTCAGTCTGTAGACAACTTGTTGACTCTATCTTATGTATTTTCACCCCTCATCCTACCTGTTTTAACCTCCTTGACTGCTAATACTGTGGATCCAGCCACATCTTCCCTCCCTGGGCTACTGAAATGTTTTTGAATTGATCTTTTCAAAATGTAAACTAGATTATGGCTCTTTTCTGCTCTAACTCTTCAATGTCCCCCTGTAGTATTTAGGATACAATCCAAACTCCTGATCATGCCTCCAAGCCCTACAGAAATTGGCCAGGGATGACTACACTCATTTCCTCCCAGATTCCTTCTCCCATGCTGTACCTCTAGGTCTTCCTGAACATTGCACATATCCTCCCACCTCAGAGTCTCAGCACTTGGGGCTTTATTCACCTGGAGTCCTCTTCCCCCAGATGCTGCAATGATGTGCTCCTAGCATCACTCAAACCCCCACTCAAATGTGACTTCTCTGACAAAGCCTCCCCTAAACATGCTAATTAAAGCAAGCACCCCTCCCCCGCCCTGCCCCATTACTCTCCACCCCTGAACCATCTCCGTGATAATCTGGAGCACAGATGGCTCCCTGGTGGTGTATAGATACTTGTTGGAGTGTCTCCACCCTAAGATGTACACTCGTGCTCAGAAGGGTCTTTTTCTGTTGTACATTGCTATATCCCTGGGGCCACCATATGGGTGGAGGTTTTTTAAAAGCTGTGAAATTCATGTGAGATTATAGAGTAAATGAAACTTCAATGTCCCTATTGATTCTTTCTCAGGCCTTACATTTAACTATTAAAAGTGATCATTGTCACTTAGAGAACTTACCAAGTGACAAACTACACCAAGCACTTAATGCAAGTTGTCTAATTTAATCCTCACAGTCACGTTAAAAGAATCCTACATATTCTCTTCAACTGCCTGATGACCTGGGTTGTCTATTAATTTTCATAAATTAAGGAAGTTGTTGATCAATATTGGTACATGGTGTACATTTTTTCAGACATTGTGTAGATATGTTTCCAAACCAAGCCTTTCCCTTTATTTGAACTGACCTAAGCTAATCTGCCCATTTGAGACAGGTTCTTCTGGGGACCTGTCAGTGGTCTCCGTGACTAGTGGTGGGAGAGAGTTAGAGGATCACTAGACAGTCTTACCATCAGCATATGTTACCGTGAAAGCAAGACTCAGATTGAATTATGCTGCACAAAGGGCTTCTAGCAAGCTGGCACCATAAGAGTTTTGCAATCTGTTTTTAAAAGCTCAGTTACTACCTTGCATGAAAGGTTCGCCGGATGTGGTGGTATTCTGGCGGTAAGATTTAGCTAATCTACTCAGATCAGGTGATTTTATGAAGTGGTACAACCAGGTCTTTTTGGAGCCCTGCAACAGGAGTTTTGAAGGACAGGTGACTGTGGTCATCAGATTCGTAAATCCCAATTCATGCGAGGATGAATGTTCCTGTACAATATTTCTAAGCAAATCACAAAACTTGAATACCATTCATTTGTAACAGTACAAAAGTAATTCTAACAGCTCTTATGGTGATGAATGGTCCTTGTAGTACAGATGGAAATACTTGAAGCTTGTAGCGATAGCCTGGAGTGAGTTCTCCTGATTAGAGTGGTTTCAAAAAAGGCTAACTACTTCTGAAGTGCATATTCTTTTTTTTTTTTAATTTTGTATTGAAGTGTAATTGATTTACAATGTTAATTTCAGGTGTACAGCAAAGTAATTCACTTATACATATACATACATATATATTTTTTTCAGATTCTTGTCCATTATATGTTATTATAAGAAATTGAATATAGTCCCCTGTGCTATACAATAGGTCCTTACTGTTTATTTATTTTATATATAGTAGTGTGTATATGTTAATCCCAAATAAAGTGCATATTCTTGATTAGGGAAAATACACTTCAAATGTCAAGTAACCATATTTCATACATATAGCACACTGTCCAAGCTAAAATATTCAAAGGGAAACTACAAACCATAGATCAGTCTTAATGGGAGGGCCAATTCCAGGGCTGCATGAGTGCGTGGACAGGCTGGGCAGGCAGCCAGAAATACCTTTGTGATTCCTTCATGGATAGTAAGCGGGCGGGATGAAGTCCTCACTTGTTGCCAAAAAGAGATTTCTCCGAAGTGGAGGCTTTACTGAAATTTACTATCGGGTAGCGCTGCCTTTTTTTGTGTGTTCCCACTGGGCCCGTGGCAGATTTGGAAGTTAACTTGGCCTTTTTCCTGTGTCTCTTGGTCTCCACTTGGAAGCTTTCTGAAGCAGACACCCACTTTTCTTGGAGAATTATTTTGGGGTTGTGGAAATAAACAAAGACCAACCAAATGGGAAAAGCAAAGGCTATTTATTCACAGCTGCGAGGGAGTCAGCCACCATCATGTGCATTTTGGCTGAGAATTAAGGCAGGCAGAGGAGTGGGAAAGCTTTATAACAGAAAAAAGAGAAGGCGCCAGGTCTGCCCTGATCGGGGACTGTTGGCATGGGGAAGCTGTAGGCAGGCTAACTAAAAGTGGGGCGTCCCATGTGATTGATTGGGGGTGCATATTTGGCTTTCTCTGGCTGGTCTTAAGTTGGAAGTGGAGACAAAAATTGGGGAATTATTAAGCCCTGGCCATTTGGGGCCAACTGGTACAGAAGTTATGGTGAAGCCTTCTGGATTGTTACTAGAGATAGAAGTCCGTCTTCCTCCAAGGCTGACTTCCAGCAGGCTGGCTTTCTGGGCTGGGTACAGTAGGTGAGGGGGTTGGTTGCTTGTGCTGGTTGCTGCAGGTTGCAGGCCAGAGTTCTACCTTTAAATACAGTCTGCTAATTGTTCCCTTGCATGTTCAGTCTCTTGCAGGAGTGGAGGAGTAGTCTGAGGTTACTACCCAGGCTGGATTGTTTCATGACTTGGGCTGTACCTAATCCTCTCCAAAGAGACTAGGGGTTGCAGTTTCCTCCAGGACACTCTCAGGAAAAACAGCTCTAACCTTTGCAGACGCCCTCTCTCACAGGTACATCTCTTTTGGTTTGTGGCTTCTCTCTACTAGGTGCTTCATCAGTATAAGCCCATCTGACTTCTATCTTTTAGGAATCGCTTGAAATTTCTGTTCCATTAGTGCACCCTTTTTCTACCATTTTTTAAAAATCTTTTCTATTGTTTTGATGGCATTTTGGTAGAGAAAGAAGCCAGATATTTTTGTTCCATGATAATCAGTAGTGCTCTTTATACCAGAATAAAAATAAGAAATAGTACTTTTCCATCTCTTTTGCCCCTTTTTGGAAAAAAGTCAAGGCTCTGATTTTCAATGGGTACGTTCTTCTGCACTGGCCTACCACCCTGAGTTCTCAACAAAGACAAAACTGCCCTTGAACATCTTTATTTTCTAGGAATTTTGCTGTTTAGTTTGGAAGATTAAGCCTATCAAGGAATTAAGTTCAAGCTGCCATGGATATGGGCCTAGGAGATGGGGATGGGACAGTAGAGGAAGGGGTGATAATTACAAAAACTCATGAAGTCATTCTGTATATTTTATGAACAAAGTCAATTAACATAAAATCTAAATTTTATTTGCAACATCAAGGGACTCAAAGTCTCACTAGAACATAGTAATTATTACATATATTTCTTTCATAGAAAGGAAATTCTTTTTGATAGTGTCAACGTGTATTTGTTCCGATATCTTTTTTTGTACAGAAATGGTTAGTGGATTGGACATTTATGTGACATTGTAGGCATTATGTCATTTTTGATTAGTTTTAATTTTGAGGAGCCACGTTCTCCACTGCCAATCAGTTTTTGGCAAAGTTACATCTATTTTGTAATAATCAAAGAAAGTTTTCAGAAATGCCTCCAGAAAGTTATCCCTGAACATTTTGCTGTATTGGGCAATATAAATGTATCAAAGCAGTATGTTGTACACCACAAACTTGTATGTGTTGTATGTCAGATATAACTCAATTAAAACTTTGTTTGACTTAAAATAGGTTTTTAGGAAAAAACTTATACATGGTTGCCCATCGACAGCAACTTTGTTTCTATGATCAGCATTCCATTTAAACTAGACGTGTTACATAGTTATGTAGTTCTGTAAGTTACCTTGGTCAGAAAGCATCAGTAAAGTCATGACATTCTTTTGATACAATGATCCTTTCTTTTAAAAATAATGCTGTTATATCAATAGCATTAAAGAATTGAAAAAGAAAATAAATGTAAATACCAAAGATCATTTAGGGGATGAAATACAAAAGAATTGATTTTGAAATTTAGTTCTGGCCCATAGATGGGACAGGCTTTGTGATTTACAGTTGAGATAAATCTTTTTAATATTTCCAGTATTGTCCATGTAAAGTTGGCATTAATATCAATGAACTCTGTCATTTATTTACTATCAATCATACATTTTTCATAAACACAATTTATTTTCTTTTAAAGACTTTCTTAGTGCTTTTGATGAATTCAAAGGCTTTATTACACTGAATTTTATTTCTTGCCTTCTTTAACTTATAACACTAATTTCACTTAAAATATCTTGTAAAATTCAAACAGATAAAAATAAATTTAATAACTTATTTCAAAATTAGACTTTTTGTTTGTAGTCTAGAATCTATTAATGCAACAATAATTTCTAATAATAATACAGTAATAATTTCTATTGCAGAGTGCCACTATTTGAGTTTTTGTGTTGATTTTCCAATTGTGTTTTAGATAAAGTTTTCAAATATATTGTTTGCTAAGTGTTCTTACATATACTCCATCATTTCATTATAGCCATAGAGATTGGGTGAAATCTGTTTTTTTTTTAATTTAAATTTCCAGATGAGGAACAGGTTAACACAGATCTTGTTGCTTACTTTTTGCATGCCTTCAAGGGAACCTGAAACTGTGATTGACCCTTGGCCAACCGCTAGGCACATCGCCCTCAGGATGTTATTTACATCAGCAATTGATGATTTTGTTGTCCTCATCCGGATCAATGGATCGCACTGTACCAGCTTGTCAGGTTGCTTTGCACAAACATCAAGGTTGATAAGGCGTGACTGTTTTCACTCTTGGGGTTCTGAGTTTCAGTTACCATGGCTGGTTGAATAGTAGAATATGCCAACGTGAGCAGCACCCCATAAAAGCCTCAGACCCTGAGACGTGAAGGGGCTTTCCTGGGTGTAGACACTGCCCACGTGTCACTACAGTTCACCAGAGAGAAAGCACATCGTGTGTGATCTTAGATGAGGAAAAAGTCAGAAGCCCCCCCAGCCTAACTGCATTCTACCAGTGCACTTTTTTCCTGCTGTTTTTGCTCTGTATTCATTGCTGTGATAAACATTATCTGTGAACATAACCTGCTGTTGAGTCCTGTGAGTGTTTCTAGTGTGTCACTGAACTTGAAGCAATTAGGAGAACACCAAAATATCATATTATTAATTCTATTATCCACTGGTGTTCCCCAGTGGATATTCCCCAAGTGTTCAAATACAGACATTTTTACACTTTGGTAATTCACAAATCCAAATGTAATTGGATGATATGACTTCCATACATCAGGAATTATTTACCAAAAACAATTAAGCAATATTCATCATGTACGTATTACCTTATTCAAAAGTGTTTTATTCATTACATCTACTATAACTTTACTTTAATTTTTTTATCTCTTATGAAACATTTATTTAGACACCAGCATATATCCTATTTCCTAAGTGTATACTTACAAGTATACATACTTTTCTTTTTCTTTTAACACCTTTATTATGGTATTGTCGCCGATAGGTGCAACCGGTGTTCCAGGTTCTTGTCCCGTCCCAGAAAGATTTCAGAGACAAGACTTAGAGGTTAAAAAGGTAAAGTGAGGATTTATTAAAGGATGGATAGTACACTCTCAGGGGAGAGCAGGCAGGCTCAGGTGAGCAGCTGCCCTGAGTTTCTTTGGGAATTTAGTTACATAGGGTGTAAAAATGAATGGGCGGAATATTCATTGGGGAGGGAAGAGTTTGGGGTCATATTCCCTGATTATCATCCCAACTCCACCTTCCCAAAGGGAGGAGGGATTTTTGTCCTTATTTAGTCTGGATCGGAACTGTCATGGCGTCGGTGCATGATGGGTACTTCTGATCTGCAAGGCTAATTTTATTAAAATGAGGGCATAATGAGTAAAAGGTTACATTTGGACACTGGAAATTCCTGCCTTTTCTGACCTTTCTTTGTTGGTCTCCAGGCCAAAAGCTGTGGCCCCTTATCAGCCCAAAGATTCCAGCTTTTCTTTCTCTGCCCAGGGATCCCTGCAGCTCATATGATGTGTGGTTTCCTGCATTTGGCCTGTGCCCCTCTTTTCTGCCCAATTCCTGCCATTTGGTCTGTGTCCCCCTTTCTCTGCTCATATCTAGCAATCTGCCTGCTCTAATAGTATGATTCCTGTACAGTAAACTACACATATTTACGTATCTGAGATGAACAATTTGATCAGTTTTGATAGATGTATACTATAACTTTAATCACCTGTTTTTATATTTCATCCCCTAAGTGGTCTTTGGTATTCACGTTTATTTTCTGTATAAATGTTCTGCTATAATATTAGCCCATTTTGCTATGGCTTCTGCCAAAGGAAGAAAATTCCTAATAGCACACTCAAAATGTTTCTTGGATGCTCCTCTCATGCTGGACATTGTTTTGCAAAGTCTCAGCTCTGTGTATATACATTCATCAATGGCCAATGTTGTTCCTCACAGTCTGTGCAGCATTCACGTTTTTCCAATCAGATTTTAATTTCAAATTCATATCACTATTAGCGGAGTCTTATTACTGGACTTGCTAGCTTCTTACAGAAGCCATGTAATACACGCCTCCCTACAGTTTACTGGGGAAATAGAGTTCCATCTCCGAAGCACCATCAGAGCAGAAACCTCACTGATCTTGCTCAGTACTACCTTCTCAGGACCTAGAACAGTGTTTGGTTCATATTAATATTCAAAACTTATTTTGAGGAATAAGGAAATGCAATTTTCCAGTTTGTTATATAACCCTAGATAATCACCTTACCTCTTACATAATTGTAAAAGAAGCTGTCTATCCATTTTTCAAACACCAGGTGGAGACGGTCAGCCCTCTGATCCCGTAGATTTTCTTGCTGTCACATGGTGCATCTGTTAAGCACCAATCCTGCGTAGATCACAGGACCTTTATCCCCTGATGCAGTGATACCTACTCATTCTAAATCTCAGTCTCCCACAGGTCACAGAGGTGCCATGACTTTGACTTCTGTATCTGTTTCCTGTGGCTGCCATAAAACTAGTTGACTCAGAAATGTATTATCTCACAGTTATGAAGGTCAGGAGTCTGGAATGAAGGGATTGGCAGGGCCATGTACCCTCCGAAGGCTCTAGGGAAGAATCTGTTCCAGGCCTTATAGTTCCTTGGCTTGTGACTGCAAAACTCCAATCTTCACATGTGTAAAATCTCCCTATGTGTGTTATTCATTTTTAAATTTTTTCTTTTTACAAGGACACCAGTTGTATTGCATTAGGGGCTACCCTCCTCCTGTATGACTTCATCTTAATGAATTACATCTACAATGACCCTCTTTCCAAATAAGGTCACATTCTGAGGTACTGGGTGTTAGGACTTTAACGCATAGAATTTGAGGGAAGAAACAATTCAACCCATTACCAAGTCTAGGGTACTGCTGTTTGTCCATACCCACTGACTCAGGCATTGTCTCCAAAGTATCCTGAGGTCCAGAGGACCTTCTAAAGCTTAGCCACAAACCCCCATGTCCTACTGTTGAGCCCAGGTCAAACTTTCCCTCCAAGATTTGTTCGGGGGCGGGGGGGGGGGTGATGGTGACCTTTCTGTAAAAGGCCATGTGCCCAGCCTGAGAGATAACTTTAAAAGAGATTTTAAGTCAAGGTTCTCTCTCAGGATGGACACTTGACCTTTGTATATTGTGCACATTTTGCATACTGCTCCTCTTCTAAGTATACTGCAAACCAAGAAGAGAGCAAAGAACAGCACCAGCTTAAGCCCATCAAAATATCCCAGCCCTCTGGCTGCAGCAATTTGCTCATTGATGCGCAAGTGACACAGATCAATTAGAAGCAGACTTTTGTTTGCATTTGGGGGAAGAAAAGTTCTCTTCTGCCTCTGAACCTGGAGCTCAGAGCATTTAAATCCAGATCCCCATCTCACACGGAGATACTTTGCTCAGAGTAAAGCCCCCGCAGCCAGAAGCAGAGCTCAGTGTTAGAGAGATTGGGTCTTAGGCCATTCTTTAAGCTTCTGGCTCAAACCCTATCTGATGATCTTTTCAGTTACATGAAATTCTCTTTTTGTTCTTTTTCCCCCAAATTGAGCCAGTTTGAGTTAGGTTTTGAAAGATACTTAAAAGAAGTATAACTAATGAAGACCTGTCAGCTGGGGAACTCACCTCTCACCTTAAACTTTCCCTGTCTCCTACCTTAGCATCTCTTGAAGAGATGATTAAATGGAGTGTTAGGATGGCCTTTCTGTGACGAAACTATCCTTCTCTTTTTCTGTCTCAACTAGGCCAGGTAGCGTTGCAATCACAGGCAAAATGGCCAGAACTTGGAAAATATCCAGAAGTTCCAAAGATTCTTACAGTCTTTCTGACACAAAGAGAAGTGAGTTTCCAGCTGGCAGTGACTGTGTACATGCTAACAGCAGCATTCAAACAGAATTTTTCCTGGAAGCATTCACCCTGCTGTCTCCATAGGGTTAAGAGGAAGTAGATTAAAGATTGAGGTAGAGAAAGAGATAAAATAGATCCTGAATATTTTTATTGCACTAAATTTTAATTGAGAAATAAAAGTGAAACACCAAAAACTTATATATTAACTATTATTCAATTAAGTCAAGATCTCAGGGAACTTTTCTGTATAATTATAGCACTACATAGATTCTGATATAATAATACAACAACAATAAAAAAACAGATCTCAGGAGCAATTAGAGAGAAAAAGAAAGATAAACACAAGAGGCTAGAATAAAAAATTTGAAAGTCATCAGGGGTAAAGAAGAAGTTCGATGAACTTTGGAATCAGAGTTGAGTTCACATCTTAGTTCTATGACTTTAAACAAGTTCTTGGATCTCTTTAAGACTCACTTTCTCCACCTGCAAAATGAAGGTAATCATACCTCCCTTGTGTTGAGGTTGTGACAACCAAATGAGAGAGAATTGTAGGTTAAAATGTGTGGCAGAGTAGAAACTCAATTATAATTATCATTGTTATTGTGTTATAAAGAAAAAGCATATTCAAAGATGACCATTTTAGGTGTTAAGAATTACATGGTATGAAATTGCTAAGACCTAAAACCATGAAAGTCTTACAAATGTAGAAAAATAAGATAAAGCAGTATAACTAAAGCTGTAGAGGAAAAAAGAATTAATGCAACATGAGACATTTCGAGTTCCACTGAACAGGACAACCTTTAGGGCAAAGAGCTGAAGATTTTTTTAACACGTTAATCATTGGCTTTGTGTGATCCCTACACCAGAACCAGGCTCTGACATAAAGAGCTATCTATTAGCCAGCCCAGCATCTCTAAAATGGTTGGCACCAGAGCTCTGCTGTGTCAGGAGTGTTCCCCAATTGATGGTGATGGTCTCAGCCAATCAGAGCCCCTCCTTTGAGGTGCCTGAATGGGAGACTTTCAGAAATGGATACAGTAAGTGACATAGAAGAGAAGCACACAAAGCATTGCTGTTAAACAGAAGCCAAGAGAGGCAGAATTCACGAATAAACCAGAGTCATCGTTAACCACAGGAGAAGGAGAAGTCTCGCCTCTAGAGGAGAAACTGCTGGAGCCAAACGCTGGGGCAGGACACAGCTGACACTTACTCCTTCAGGGACATGGCCTGGAGCTGAGCTGGGCTGGGCTGAGGAGGCAGGCGGGCGCGAGCTCTGCTGTGTGCTCAGCAGGCTCTCCTTCCTGGGATGCTGCTCCGGGAGCTTCCTGTCCCCCTCACTCCTTTGGGTGTCCTCACCACAAGCCCCTGCCCCGAATGTGTCTCTGTCTCTCAGGAACTAGGAGAGTATAATTAACACCTTCTCCGAACTGTATCACAGGGAATTTTGGTTTGAGTGATTCAGGGAAGCTCGCTCCCATCACCCAGCAGATTGGCTGAACCTGCCTCAAACAGCAGCTCAAGAAACACGCCCTGGGAGAGGGTATAGCTCAGTGGTAGAGTGCATGCTTAGCATGCACAAGGTCCTGGGTTCAATCCCCAGTGCTTCCATTAAAAAAAAGAATTAATAAATAAACCTAGTTACCCCTCCCAAAATAATTAAAATAAGAAAGTAATGTCTGCTCCCACTAAGTCCAGTTTTTCCTGCCTTTCCTTAGCACTGTCTGTATTCATGTAACACTAGAGTTTCTACGTACTTTCACACTCATTGTCTCATTTGACTCTCATAATTTTTTTTTTTTTTGAGGCAGCAGAGCAATGAACAGGCTGCCCTTCCACAGCTGAGGTGGATTTGGGGATGTGCACTAGGTCAATAGCTCATTTGAGATTTCCTAAGCTCAGGAAGATGATTATTACAGCAAAACTTGGAAGACAGAGGAGAGCAGTGAAAAGAACACTGGGCCAAACTGAATGGAAGGAGAGACAAACGAAGGGAGGGTGGGACACACTATGGCACTTCAGGGTGGGTGTAATCACAGAGGTCCCAGGCGAATTCCACACATGCTCCTGGCCAGCATACCTCCCGATTGTCCACAGATCTGAGGACTCCCGCCATCCATCCCGTCTGGCATTTGTCCCATCTCCTTTCACTCCCCAGATTGTCCCAATTTGGGCAAGAGGTTATATGGTTCACTTTTATTATGAATTTATTGTTTTGTGAGTTCATAAATTGAGGAATATAAAAATGTACTTGTCTTTATAAATAGGACAGAAGAGCATATTTAGAAAAAATACCTTTTGGAAAATAGTCAATGACTTAAGTTTCAAAATCAAAAGATTTGCTTCTTTTTTAAGCAGACTATTGAATTAGTCAGAACAACTCCATTCCTTGATTATTTCAGTTCATGTTTCTGCAGACTGTGGCCATTGCATTTGTGGGAATAGGGGACCAAAATTCAGTTCTGACCAGTCTTCCATATGAAATCAGTACTACACACAGATACATCTTGTTCTTTGTGAAATATTTAATTGCAACGTCTTAAACTAATTGTATATTCAGAAGGACAATTTTTCAATAGGTGGAGATAAAAGTACTTAAAAGTGTGATTTCATTACAGCCTAAGATATACATAAAGGAATGACTGAGATCGATGGTAGGAGCAGGTGTTGGTTATGGGCACACAGCCTCACTTGTTTACTTTTACAGAAACACATATTTTCTCCGTGTGTATCACAAAATAGACTTCTGATAGAATCAGTTTTCCAAGGTGACTGTTGATTCTCCTCCTTTGGAATCAAGTCGGTCCAGATTTTTGTCATCCTTGCTGGTAATATTTACAGCATCCCAATCATTCTTTCTTCTTCAGTCCAACTCTCAAACCAACCCATTTTATCCAGTGCCAGAAGGTTAATTTCCCTAGAATACTATTTTTATTATCACTTCTCCCCCTGCCCTCTGTCATTAAAAGAAATTCCAGATCCAACCCCTCTGAACGGCTTTCCAAGTGTTCCATTAGTTGATCTCATCCTCTCTATCCCAACATTCCTATGGCTCTACTGTTGATAGTTTGCAGTTTTGAATTTGATTATATACCAGCCTGATATTACCATTTAATTTCTTCTTAGTAATAGATCTCATTTTCTGAAAAATTGAAAGGTCTATGGTGACGATGTCTTTTTTCCCCCTTCTCAGGCACAGGAAGTTTATAACTTATCTGCTAGACTCTAAGCTTCTTGAGCACAGGAATTAATCACCTTGTTTCCAGAATCTTGCAAAATATCTGATGTTACATTTATGTTCAATAAATTATTGAATTTGATGCATATGAATAGTGTAGAAGCTGAACAATTCAACTTTCTCCCAGCAGATGTCGCTACATTTAAGGCTTTTAAGTCTTAGTTTCACTGTTAAACAGATGCTTGTGTTCTCAAGCAGTAAAGGTCTACCTTACATGATTACAAATTTCTGGAATTTCTTTTTCACTGCTTTTAGGGGGAATTCTTTGGCTAGTCCCAAATTTTGCGTTTCCTTTTTCCATGCATATTTCTTTTCTGGATGCACAGATGATGATATTGGTAACAGCAATGGCTGAAATTATTTTAAAGAGCTTGCTATCTGCCAGGTGCAGGGCTGAGCACTTCACATGTATTATTACCTCATTTAAGATTCATGACACCTCTGTGAGGTAGGAACTGTTATTACCCTCATTTTAACTAATGAGGAAAGTGCAGGAGAGTAAGCAATTTAGTAACAATATCTCATAGCTGCAATGTGACAGAAACAGAATTCAAACCCAGGCTTTTAGGTAATTTCAGTGTGACGTCATTAAGCTTTTCTTCTGTCATTATATAGTTTCTGTACATATAATTTTACTAAATCTTTAACATGAGCGCCAGTATGTTTGTTTACCATAAATAATATATGTTTTGAAGCAGGGTGGACTCATGGCCTTTAAGTTTTCCAATAAGCATACCTTACGCTTATTAGATTGCTTTATTTTTTAACTAGAAAAAAAGGATGATTGAACTTGAAAGCTTTAAAACCCAAGCTTCTCTCTCAGCTCCAAACTGTACACAAAATTCTTGATGAAATTTTCTTCCATCAAAAAGGTACCTTTCAAAGGAGCTCCTGTGAAGCACTTAGCACAGTCCTGCCCAGAGAAGTGCTCTGTATTAGCTCTTATGATTACTATTATCACCTTCTACATCAAAGCAAACCAAAAGAACAGAATGAAATGCACCAATAGGGTAAAAGAGATTGTTTAAGGCTGCGGCAGGGATGCTAAATTTATGCGTCCAGATTTTCTGCCTCTCTTACTCTGGGAACAGCATCACCTCTTCCTTTGGGGGACTTTTCCTAAATGCCCATTCCGTATGATTCAGGGCAGCTGTCAATCACAGCAGTCTGCTCTCCTGCCCACCCATGTGGGCATGTGGTCCTCCCCAGGCCAGGCCCAGTATTTCCCTGGGATTTATTGATGCCACAGTGGAGGAGAAAAGTCCTTCCTTCTTTGAGGGAAAATGAAGTAAAATAAAAATTTAAAAAAAAATAGTCTAAAACCACATTTGCCAATCCATTTGGGAAAAAGTTAGATCTCTATCTTACACCATTCACAAAAAATAAATTTCACATAAATCGAAGACTTAAAAAACTACTAAATATTAAAATAAAAGAGAATATAATTTAGTCAGGGAAAAGGGAAAATTAGTTTTAGTCCATGTAATTCAAGTTACACGCACTTGGAGATTAAACCAGCCTAGGTGACGTGAGGGAGTCTCACAGAAGACATGGCTGAGGTTTCTAAAGCAGTGGGATGCTTTGGCCTGGTAGGAGCCTAGGGCTCAGATAATTTTGCAGATAGAGGGATGAATCATCCCCAGGCCCATTACACAAGCCTCTCCAGCTATTGGATTTTCCATTCTCTTTAAAATCCACAGAGCAGCAACTCAAGTCAGCAACGTGAGTGAGCGGGCGGTTCTGTTTCTGAGCTTTTTTCCCAAGTTATTTCCAAGGATCTCCAAAGATACATCCGTGTTTGTCCTATAAACGTGTTACAGGTGCCTCTTGCCATCTGCCTCCCACTTCTGTGCTCACTCCAGCCTGTGCACGCCTCTCCCCTCACTCTCTGTGACTCAGAAAGCATGTACCCAGGCCTGGCCTCGTTCCCCACGGCACCAGATGCTTAACAAAATTTACTTGGAGTTTGAAAATAATGGCAAAAAAAAAAAAAAAGGGTCATTGAGAAAAACAACCTAAAGCGAGCAGAGTCTTCCCTAGAGGCCTTGGGTCGGGCCCCCTGTGCAGCTCCAGGGACCTGCTCTCTCTTCACTTTCCATGGGGCGGCTCTGTGGTAGGGGCTCTTTTTCCTCCCACCTGGGAAAGTTCTAGAAGAAGCTTTTTCCACAAAGGAAAAAAAGTAAAAAAAACAAAAAACATTTTCTCTAAAGGAAACAATTTCTATGAAGCAGCAATACCCAAGGACCATTTTTGACATAAGTATGTTGAATTATTCAATTCCTCTCTAACCTCCAGTGTCAAAAATGATTTTTTTCTTTACATCTGCATAACCAACGGCTCTCTTCTGTTGCTTTTTCTTAAAATAAACAAACATAAAGGAGATTTAAAAAATAAAGCAATAAATCCAAGCTTTCTTATGTAGAGAAACAGGAAAACAACTAACAGCTTTGAAATGGTATTTTCTTCTTGTTTATAAGGTACCAAAAATGGAGTGTCTTGTCTCAGAAAGATGGTTTGGGGTCTTGGCTGTTGTTAGCAGGTTGAACGTGGGCTGTCTCACTTTCCATGTGTCTACTTTGATCTACAACTTTCTATACACGTTCCATCCTGAAAAATAGATGGAAACTTGAACTCTTTTTGAGGGTTAGGGAGAACTTACATGACTGATGGACTGGGGTGGCCCCTGATTACAGAAAAGAGCCATGGGGCTCCTGACAGGGAACACATTACAGGGGAATAAGGAGCCTGACCCAATAAATCAGACTCAGAGCCAAGGCTTGAGACTGAAACAAGAAGAGCTGTTGCAGGTACGTCATGTGGCCAATGTTAAAATCTAGCTGATCTCTGTCTTTTGGAAGGAAATGGCTGTGTGCTCCTGGATTAAAAGAACCCAAACATGCAATCCCAGGCAGCTTGGCCACAGGCCCCCATGTCTGGTCATAACACACAGGGATGGTGCATTATTTTCTTCTCACTTTCAAGTGGATAATTTGAGTATCTAGTATCTGAAGAGAGGTAGTGGTATCAAATCATCTCTGCAACTAGGATCAGGATGAAGACGATTGTATAAATCGGTGCAATCACCTTAGAAACTAGCAGTGTCTCCCAAAGCAACCAACACAAACCTTACATTGCAGTAATCAATCAACCAATCAATATTAGGTATCACTATATGTGACTATGTGAATCACATGCAGTGATTCCACTCAAGTGTATTTCCAAGAAAAATGAGTGCATATATACAACAAAGGCATGTACAAGAATTTTCAGAGAAGCTTTATTGTTAACTGGAAACAACACAAATATCTATCAATACTGTAATGGTAACCGTGATATAGACATACAGTGGAACACTATGCAGCAATTAAATAAGAGTAAAATCATATTATGCATAACAGCACTGATGAACCTCTCAGAAATGATACTGAGGGGAAGAAGTCAGAGAGAAAAGAGCACCTACTATATGATCCCTTATACATGAACAGGCAAAAACAAATCTCTGGTGATAGACATCATTATTGCAATTATCTTCGGTGAATGGAATGGGAGAAGCTCAGGGAGGCTTCAGGGGCACTGAAAACACTGTATATCTTGATTTCGATTATGATTTCATGTGTGTGTGTGGTGTTAATTTACTAATCTGGATACTTATGATGTGTGCAATTTGCTGCATGTAAATTAAAAGAATTTTTTTAATAAGCTGAGGACACTGGGAAATCCCCAACTAGCATCTGGCCTTAGGAGTCTGTTCCTAAAGAGCAAATTGTTGTCCATTTCCGAAACAGGCTGGCAAAGGAAACTGATTCACAGACACACATAAGACCCCAGGGATTTGTCAAAATGTTTGGGGATGCAAACCCCAAGAAAAAACTATAGTTCTAACTAATCAAGCAGATGGGGGCTCAGAGCACCACGATTTGCTCCAAGTGTTCATGTAAAGTGATCTCATTTGCAACAACTGGCCAAACAGAATCTCTCGGAGTCAGCTAAAAATTGGAACTGTGTTTGACCATAACTAGCTCAGCTCTGAAGCTCGCTCAGCACATTTCCAATTTTTTAAAAAGCATTACTAAGATGATTCATCAGCCAAATGCTTTCCCAAGAACGAACAACTGAAGAGAAGTAGCGTGGTTGGCATGTGCTTCTTCATCTACAGGTCTCTAAATGTTGCCCTTTCTGTCAAACATCTTATTTCTCACCTTGATTTTCCTCTTTCATATGTACTTCATGTTGCTGTGTGTCTGATAATTTACTAAAAATAAAATTTGAAGCCAAGGAACCAGTCAAAAAGATATTATAAAGGCCTAGTTGGCTAATCTTTGATATAAGGCTTCCAAATCTTCCAATAACTTAACGTTTGTGTTTAGAGCTGCCAAAGATTTTTTTTTTAATGTGTAGAGAGACAGAGCAACTGGTCTGCCCGAAGTTCCTCAGTGTAGTCGTCCAAATAATAAGAATTATAATAATAACAACAATAGCAGCAGCAGCGTCAGCAGCAAATCCCGTAATAGTTGTCACCCGAGGAGGCACGAGTGGCTTTGGTGAGCAGTCACCCTTCTGCATCAGTGGTTTCCACATCTGTGTATCAGAAGTGGTTTTTTGTTGTTGTTGTTTAGTTCCAGGAAGTTCCCAAAAGCAAATTTTAACTTTGCCACATGCTGGCAATGATTGCCATAGCATTTACATTGTGTTTGGTATTTTAAGCAACCTGGAGATGACTTAAAGTACATGGTAGGATCCACATAGGTTATATGCAAATACTGTGCCGTTTTATATAAAGGAATTGAGCATCCATGGATTTGAGTATTCTGGGGGCCCTGGATCCAATCCCCCACAGATACCACGGGGTGAGGCTACCTTGTTTCTGCTTGGGAGGACAATTTCTCAAACTAAATATTTCTGAGTTCCAATCCCAGATCAACTCTGCATTTATTAACCATATGACCTTGGGCGAGTTATTTAACTTCACTGAGCCTAAATTTGTTTTCTTCTAAAAATATGGAGAAGAGAATACCCCTCAAGGTTTCTGTGAATTGAGAATGTCTTACCACCGTAAGTGTGTCTAATAGGAGGCAACACACAGATCTGTTTTCTTTCCCTTGTCCCAGCTGGAAGACTGCCCTGACACTTTTTTCTATAAAGGCAACATTCGACTGCCCAACCACACGTGGTAGTGCTGCTTTTAGACTGTTGTACGCTCAGCTGAGGAACAAACATTTTGAGCTCTGCATGGGGTCACTGCCTGCCAGCCAATAGATCAGTTTGGTCGGCTTGTAATGTGTGTGAACAGCAGGTGGGTACATTTCTAAAATATTTTATTGTGCTAGATCTTATCATGTTACAAATTAATTGGAAAATTAAAATATGAAAGTTGAGAGATAGGTTTATAAACAAAAAAGGGTAGGTCTTATAAACGATACATTTGGAATAAAGATGTAAATCTTTAGTCATGCCAAAAGCTGTGAGTCTCTAATTTTGAAGAGATAGTCATTGATCTATAGTAGTTCATTTATGAATGAAAAGAAAATCAAAGAACATTTATATACTAGAGCTGCATCATTGTATCTTTAAGGTAAGGTATGAATAAGATTTCTATAAAATGTTTAGGTTTGGGGAACAGACTTGTATGAAATTAAAAGATTGGTTATAATGACTTCATTCATCATGTATTTAATTATGGAGTAAAGGGTTCTTCCATTTCACCTTAGGTCCATTTTAAAGATAGAATTTCTCAATAAGTAAATTAAAAATCTTTACTGAGAACTAAACATGTATAAAGTACTCAGCACAAGGAGGAAATGCGGATGGCCAACAGGCACCTGATAAGATGTTTAACATCACTCATTATCAGGGAAATGCAAATCAAAATCATGATGAGATATCACCTCACACATGTCAGATGGCTATCCTCAAATAGTCTACAAAAACCAAATATTGGTGAGCATGTGGAGAAAGGGAACACTTGTACATTGTTGGTGGGACTATAAATTGATGTAAGCACTGTGGAAAACAGTATGGAAGTTTCTCAAAAAACTAAAACTAGAATTGTCATACGACCCAGCAACGCCACTCCTGGGTATATATCTGAAAAAACCAAAAGCTCTAATTTGAAAAGATACATGCACCCCAATGTTCATAGCAGCATTATTTGTGACTGCCAAGACATGGGAACAACCTAAGTATCCATCAACAGATGAATGGGAAAAGAAGATGTGTATATATATATATATATATATATATATATATATATATATATATGGGATACTACTAAAACATGAAATTTTGCCATTTGCAGCAACATGAATGGACTTAGTGGACATCATGCTAAGTGAAATAAGCCAGACAGAGAAAGATAAATACTGTATGATATCGTTTATATATGGAATCTAAAAAATACAACTAGTGAACATAGCATAAAAGAAGCAGACTCACAGTTGTAGAGAACAAACCAGTGGTTACCAGTCGTGGGGAGGGGCAATATACAGGTGGGGGAGTGCGAGGTACAAGCTACTGTGTATAAGGTGGGGTCAAGGATGTATTGCACAACACAGGAATATAGCCAATATTTTGTAATAACTGTAAATGGATAGTAGCCTTTAAAAATTGTATATAAAAAAATTTAAAACGTACCCAGAACTATTTCACAAAAGGAGGCAAGCACTGTTTCAGGAGCCATCTTGGTAGCAGGCTGCTCGACTTCAGTGTCTTTTTTCTCCTCCCTACAGACAGAGGCTGCTTCCTTTCTGGGCTGGGAGAACAGCAGTAATGGCCTAAAAGGGGAATCTAAGGATATTTAAAGAAATTATGTGGACTTCTCAAGACACAAGCAGCTAAATCCCCTGAACACAGTTATCAAGTCATGGGAAAGGTGTTACTTGCTTCGTTACTGTAGTAACACTGAAAACTTGTCAAAGAGAATGAATAGAAGTTCTCAGAAGCAGCAAGTAGAGGGAGGTGGTGACAGCGTGCTGGTCTGCTGTTACAGAAAAAAGCCCTGGGAACATTAAATGGTCTCTTGAGGAGTCCCATGGGGAGCAGGTACTCAGGAAGCACTGGGAGAATTGAATTTAATTGAGCTCCTCTGAGGTGAAGAGGCCAGTTTAAAGTCAGAGTCATTATTTCAGCTCAAAGTCCTTGTGACTGCTCTCACATGGTGGCATAAAATTATCCTTGGCATCCTCGCAGGGCCTGGCACTTTTTCCGCCCCAGGGAGCCTTTCCTTTATCCTGCCCTGGCCTAATTAGGTCTCTCTTCTTTCCATTTTCCCTTCTTTCCTGCTCTAAGCACAGAAATAGAAACCCTTTTGCAGCCCCTCATAGAAAAAGTGATCGCTGATCTAAGTAAATGTTTCCAAGGTGTGTTCTCGGAAAGATCTCCCCCTGGTGCTGTTCATTTCCCCCCAACAACCTGGCACATTCAGTTACCCTCCCCGGGCTTACCTCCTGGTCTCCTGGAGCAAATTCATCAAGGGATGGCACACCTTCCCTGCCATCAGAGGCAATGAGTTCACAGCTTTTGCAAGTTCCACTCATTTTCCCTTGAATCTTGCCCCTTCCAAGCACACAGAAAGAAAACCTACCAGAAAGTTATTTAAAAATACTTGTGATCCTGCCTCATTTCGTGTCTCCCTGAAAAGTCTCTCCATTATGGAACAACAAAACATTAATTGTACTTTTGCATCAGAAATTGGCCATCAGAATTATCAACCCAAGAGTTACCAAGTGATCATCGGCATAACTCAAATTCATGCCAAATGCTTCCAGATGGAACATGCAGTTACTGGAGGCTGGTGGTGACCATTCCATTCTAACTTCTTTTCATAATTATGGCACAGACACAACATTTGATATTCTTGTTTGGAATTTTCTTTTTTGCCACCAGAAGACCATGAAGGCATTATGCTGGGAATGGGAAGCTGCTGGGCCACAGCTGTGCCCCGAGATGCCTGTACCACATGGAGAGACCAGATGTCCTAGCACTGGGGGGACCTGGGCAGATCCTGATGGGAGCAAATAAAATGGCCCCTCTGTGATGAGCAAAAGGGCAACTAATATGTAACAGACTGTTTCTCTCGCTTATAGACAGTGGCTTACCGACCTTCCCCAGTGAATCAGGGAACAGAGTGCCTTGCTTTTCTCAGGCACTCCGTAAACCATCGCAGCTGTGCTTTCTGAAATACGTGGCTCCACAAGGACATTCATGTAGTGGGAAACAAAGGCAGAATTCTGGGAAACAGGCTGGGGTGGCACTCTGAAATGCCTGGACAGGGAGGGGATGGGCCTGGAGATTATTATACTAAGTGAAGTAAGCCAGAAATAGAAAGAAAAATACCATATGATGTCACTTATATGTGGACTCTTAAAAAATGACACAAACAAACTTATTTACAAAACAGAAACAGACTCAGAGATATAGAAAACAAACTTACGGTTACCAGGGAGAGAGGTGGGAGGAGGGATAAATTAGGAGTTTGGGATTAGCAGATACATACTACTATATATAAAATAGATAAACCACAAGGTCCTGCGGTATAGCACAGGGAACTATATTCAATACATTGTAATAGCCTATCATGAAAAGGAATATATATATAGGTATAACTGAATCACTATGCTGTATACCAGAAACTAACACAACATTGTAAATCAACTGTACCTCAATTTTTAAAAAAGTGCTTGGACAGGAATGGAGTCTGAGAAATACTGGGGACAGAACAGTGTGGAAGGAGATAAGGTTACCTTCATGGGAAAGTGAAAGAATAGAGACATCAGGAAGCAAGATGCTGAAAAACCCACAGAGATGCACACAGAGTGATTCTGGATTGCCTGGACCACCTGGGGGCTATTCTTATTACTATCTAGAAGGTCCACGAGTTCAAAAAAATGCAAGAATTAATTCATATAATTACAGTAATTCAAAATGCCAGAGATCATTTGTAGCTGTAGTTAAACTTAAATGCAGCTTTTCTCACACAACCATAAATAACTAAATAAATAACTCAAACTTAAAATAGGCAAACCCTAAATGGTGCACAAGTTTTATTCTTCCTCTTCTCTATTCAAACGATTTGGTCCAAATCTTTCGGACAAGGTCAAGCAAGGGCAGATGTCTGCACAGGTCAGGGTGGGGAGGTAGAGCAGGATGACCATGCTTGAAGGGTGTCCATGAGAAGAAGTAGCATCTTGGTGTGAGTGTTGGAGCCAGTGGAGAACCAGGTGGAGCCAGGGTGGAAGGGTGTCCCTGTAGGAGGGTAGCCCTGGGGCATCAGAGCCTGAGAAAGGTGAAGGTACCATGCAGAGGAGCAGGTGGCTGGAGCAACAGAGCATAGGTTACATACAGGGGGACTGACCACTTTATGAAATACTTTAAGGATAAAAAGAACAGGTTTCTCACTGTTGGAGAAAGGAGTTACAATCATGCTAGGCAGAAAATAAAAATGAACTGAACTGGAATTAGAGATATTGGTGTAAATTTGTTCTTTAATCTAGATAGATGAGAGAGATACAGAGATAGAGACAGAGACAGAGGAGGAGGGAGGGAGACAAGGAGAGACAGAGACAGAGAGACAAAGAGAGATAGCCCCTGACTCTGTCCACTGAGAGGTCCTGGGAGCAGTGATGCCCCAGGACCAAGTGAAGCCGTGAGCACACCAAACCCAGTAAATGCCATTTTCCATTAAAGGAACCAGAGCTTTTTGGATAAATGGCTGATTTCAGGGCTAGGTTGACTTTTTTTTTTTTTTTTTTTTTTTGCCAGAAAGTGAAGAAATGCTCAAATTCGTTTCTTTAAGGAACTTCCATGCTGTCTTCCATAGTAGCTGCACCAAACTACTTACCTACCAACGGTGTAGGAGGGGTCCCTTTTCTCCACACCCTCTCCAGCATTTATCTGTTGTGGACTTTTTAAGGATGGCCATTCTGACTGGTGTGAGGTGACACCTCACGGTAGTTTTGATTTGCCTTTCTCTGATGTAATTAGTGATATTAAGCATTTTTTTTTCCCTGTGGAGAGAGTCTATCTTATTTATTTTAACTATCACTTCTAAGAAAGAATCTTGTGTTCAGCCATCCCCCACAATAACCCAATCTGTGTGGTGAGACACGTGCCCTCTCCCACGCAAGTTTGGGTGGGGTTGGGAGATGGCATGAGGAAGGCTGGGGGGATGTCTGTTTCCAGGATGTGTCCCGGGTGTTGTGGCAGTTGCTGTGATACTGGTTTAAAATAAATGTTATGAGGCTTTTCCCAGCGAGTTCCTTAACCCTAATTTTCCCTGAGGATTCTTTTGTGAAACATTAGTGACTGGAATAAACGTAACTCTTGTCAAGCCTCTAAGAAAATGGGATCTGATCTCTTTGTTTTGCCTGGAAGTAGCCTCTCCAGGCAAGTAAAGTACAGATGTGGCACCTCTCTATCACGATTACGATTACTTAAGTCAACTGAACGGCTGTTCCATTTTCTTACGATAATCTGATTCTAGGACTCTTTCTTCATTATTTTGAAGAACTACAAGAAAACTCGAGAAAACGTATGTTTACGTAATCAAGTTTAGGCAGAAAATCGTCATGTGAGATAAAAATAATAGGTTATGTCTGCAGGACACTTTGATACACTTCCAAATGGTTTTATTTAATTCTTAACATTCTTCAGAAACTATCTGCAATATTTAGAGCTAGAATAAAATGTGGGGGTTACCTGCCCGGGTCTCTACCTGATAAAGGAATTTCCAGTACAACCTGCAGCCTCCCCCACACAGTTACAGAATGTGATGGTGAATTTTATGTGTCAGCTTGTCTGGGCTAAAGGATGCCCAGAGAGCTGGCAAAATATTATATCTGGGTGTGTTTGTTTAGGTGTTTGTGGAGGAGATCAGTGGTTGACTGAGTAAAGAAGGTTGTCCTCACCAGTGTGAGTGGGCACCATCCCATCAGGTGAGGGCCCAAAGGGAACAAAAAGACAGAGGAAGAGTGAATCTGCTCTCTGCTTAAGCTGCAACATCCATCTCCTCCTGCCCTCTGACTTTGGTGCCCCTGCACCTTGGACTCGGACTGAATTTTTGTCATTAGTTTTCCTGATTGTCCAGCTTGCAAAATGGCAGACCAGGGGACTTCTCAGCCTCTGTTATCACATGAGCCAATTTCTATCTGAAATCTCCCCTTATGGCTATGTATCTATACATATCCTATTGATGCTCTTTCTCTGGGGAACTCTAATTCATGGAGCCACTCCACGGTCACTATCAAGATCTCACGACCTCTTCAGGTTGCTTCAAAGTCTGCCTCCCTTTGATTTCCACCCAGCTCCACTTTGTCCTGCCGCACAGCACAGCAAGATCAGGCTAGTTCCTCCTCTGCACAAATATTTGTGGACAGCTATCACGTTCTCCATCTGCACACCTCCTGCACTCCCCTCTCAAGCTGAAAACCACCCCCAAACTTCTCTTTTTCCCAGCTAGATCGTCACTGTTTCTGCCCTCGGAATCTGGTTTCAACAACTTTTCCATCCTGCTCACTTCAGTTTGAACGGTTTTCTTGAAATATCCTGCTGGAAATAAAACCTCCTTCTGATATTGCCTCATTCATTAGAAATGTGGACCTGATTTTCTTCCAGTCACAGCGTTTCTGTTAATCAGCCTAAGAGCACATTTGATTTTTGGAAGCTTCATAGTGCACTTAACTCATATTGAGACTGCAGTCAATTAAATCGTCTAATGTTAACATGTGCTGTTAAGCCCAACGTTTTTGATTTTATAGTTGTGAAGTTGATTCTTTGGACTTCTATGGGAAACTTTATATGTATTTTTTAAATCACTTTTCATCACATGTGACTCTTTGAATACTCTTTTTGAATTCTGACTCCATCGTTTCACACGCTACAGCTTCTTTTTCTAGCCTCAAATTGTAATTTCAAACTATTGACTTTTTCTGTTTATCTATTTAGTTTTTTGTTTGTTTTGACTAACTGACCAGTTGGCATCAACCCAAGTATTATCATCCCTGCTTTTCTAGCACAGAGATGTTTTGTAAATGTCTAGAAAGTACTATACAGGTGAATTACTCACTCACTCAACAAATGTTTATTGAGCACTTACTATACAATAGGCATATATGGGTGTCGGGGATTTAATAGAGGTCAGAATGATAAAGCCTGCCTTCAGGAAGCTTGTGTTCTAGGAAGAGACAGATAAATAATTGCAGAGCGGTGCGTAAAGGAAATAAAGACAGTGGGAAGACAGAATAATTTCTAGGGGAGCTGCTTTAGAAGAGGTGGAGAGAGCACATCTTCACCAAAATGTCTTAGAGCAGGCGAGGCAGGCTTTCAGGAAGAGAGAAGGGCAAACACAAGGTCCTGAGGCAGGGAAGAGCTTGACCAGTATGTCCAGGTCCGAGATGCACGATCTGACTTGGTCTCTTTCTGATTCTGACTCTGACCTTGGCCCCCCACACAGCACTTCTTGGGTTTGCTCTGGAGCACTGCCCTGAGCGGAGAATGCCGGCTGCTCAGCCGGATTCACCCGAGCCCTCACCTGGCACATGCGGGACTCCTTCTTTATGGACCACTTCGTAGGTGACTTTCATTTGAAAGAGCACATGGAATCAGGAATTACAGGCTGAAGAAGGCCCAGAAACAATGCAAAAGTGTCCCTTTTCAAAAGCCTCAGCGGCTGTTGGAGCTCAGTAGCGTGTGCGTGTAAGTGCCTATGCGTGTCCCCTGCTCTGACTTTACCGTGTGCATGTGATCTTGCAGGCATCGTCCTTCCACTAACCTTATTATCTCCTTTCAATCTTCTAAAGGCACAGAGTAATGCCCATTCAGCCGCAAAGTCTTCTGGAAAATTAATATTGAGGTCTAGTGACACCAGTCTCTTGCCCAGATTAGCTGCGGCCTCGAATTTTCCTTTCCATATCATAGTAAATGATGGGAACACGAGCCAAGGGGAAAACGCCCTGTAGGCCCTTCTCAGAAGACTGTGAGGCAGAGGGAAGCAATCACAAAAGTGTGTTCAGAGCTTCAGAATAAATATTTAAAAACGCTTAGTAAACATGTGTTTCCTCCAAGCAGACAGTAGAAAATAATGTGCCCGTATTTTAGCAGAACTGTCTCGATTCTAGTAATGTTCTGAGAAAGATCTTAACCTCCGTAACTTCCTCTGTAAAAATGAAAAGACTGATATTAGCAGCCTTCAATTTCTGGACGCCACGTAAAGGTTAATGACTGGCGGTTGACTGGATAACACTAAGAATGAAATTTATTCAGGTCAGAGTGAAACACATTCTGTTTCATCGGTCATTCTTCTGATGGGGAAGCAATGGAAATATCAGAACATCTGGGGTCAGCAGGACCTGACTTGAATCCTGTCTTTGTCATTTGCTAGCTCTAGGGAATAGCTATTTGTCCTTGCTAGCCCCAGGGTCCCCTCTGTGACTCAGGGACAACAGTACTTACCCCATTAAATAAGATAATGTATCCACAGTGCTTAATACATATGTAGGTTTCAACAAATGTCAATTCTTTAATTCTTCCCTCCCTTCTGAGATATTTTGAATTGTGTACAGGAATATGTATACACTTAATAGGACAGAAAACTCTTATAACTGGAACATTTGAGACATTTCTTCTGTTCATACATAAAAGGGGGCAATGATCTGAAAAACTGTCTGCAAGGCAAAACTTCCAGCAATGTTGGGAAGACTTTTCTGTTTAGATTGTTGAGATATCCAGAAGTATCCATTCTTTTTGATGATGTCTAAAGAGACACAACCCAGAGAACTGATTCATAGGTTTTAGTGCAGTTTCTTCTTTTAAGTAGTTATGAGTCCTAAGCTAACCAATTAAATTTTGCTTCCTCTTTCATTTGACGAATTGAATTTGAACACCTGTCTTAGTCTGACCCTCAAGACTGTGAAATAAAAATTTACATATAGTCATTAGATGTTCACTACATGTCTTTGAAATGTGAGGAGCTTGAATTTGCATTCAACCATAACAATGTTATACACTATGTTCTCAAAACTTCTAATTTTTGCTTACTTTTGAGTCAAATTTACATTTTCTTCCTCATTGTTTTAAACTTTATGTACGATTTTAGGGGTCGGTAAAATATGAGTGATGCATTGAAAATTGTGTGACCTTTGATCATATGATACTTCAGGCAAAGTATTAATCACCTATTATATACCATGCACTGTAACAGTCTTGGCTTTCCCCGCCGAGGTAGGTATTATTATTATTTCTATTTTACAGAAAAGAAAAATTGAGTATCAGGGAGATAAAATCATTTGCTGACGGTCACAAGAATAGTAAGAGACCACAGGGTTTATTTGGTGTTTCTGACTCCAGATTTCACTGCTTCACAAGATTATTCTAAAACACAGAGCACATGCTTCTTTCTTCTTCCCACTGATTGTCAGGTTTAAACAAAAGAGCTTCAAGATCGTCCACTGTAAACCCAGTGTCCCCCAAACACCCACATACGCATGAGGACAAATTAGACTCTTGTTCTTTCACAACAACAACGACAAAATAAATAACAGATAAAACCACAATGAAACAAACATTCTCTTTCCCTGAGCTAAGTAAGTCAATAACATTTGTGTGGTCACTTAATGATTGCGCAGCTCTCTGACTAGATTGCAAACTCCCGGAAGGCAAGATCTGAGTTCTGTTTTGCTTGCCACTGTATCCCTAGCAATAAGCACAGTATCTAACATTGAAAAATACTCAAGAGATTTTTTTTTTTTTTTTAATGGAAGCAATGCTATGAGTGAGCGAACTGTAACAAGAAGATTCTCAGGTATGAATCAGCGATTTTAAGTACAACAGACAGGCAAATCAAGAAGGAAACACATGGCTCCAGCAATGTCCCCAGCTTGTCCTCCGGTGTTAAATAACAAACGTTTATCAAACATTTGGGTTGCAGTTCTGATGAGGACAGCTATACAGGGTGAAGCATTCTGAGTAAAATATGAGTTTATGATCTGAAATTTGGGCTTTTTTTGGTCTTAGCTTATCAAAGTAAAATTCACTGGCAAAACCTCATATAAACAATTTTTATAAATAAAAATCTGAGAGGAATATACTGAGTGTAAGCAAAGTGCCTGAGTAACAGACATATAATAAAGGTAATACTTACCCCCTGAAAAAGAGAAGACACGTAAACTATCAGGCATCATTGTAGCCACTGGGTGGCGCTGCAGACTGATGCTGCTGTTCTTTGGCACATTGTTAAAGGGTGTCAGGAAATTTTTTAAGTTAGGACAGTAATTCCTTATGTGTGAAAGCTCCCTCTTTCATGTGATTCTCACAACAGCTCTAGGAGGAATGTAGCGGATGTATTACTATCCCTTAAACACAGACTTCAGATACCATGTTTAATAAGAAACTGCCTTTCAGGAGATTTGTAACACATTTTAATGGAGCTTTTCACTTGAAAATGGCCCATTCACATTTTGGCTGCACATTCCAGTTATTTATTAGTGACCTTTGGTTCTTTACTCTAGTTTCAGGTGTCTGTCTCATAAAAAGGCAGATGTCTATGGAAGGGAGACTGAAAGAGCTGGTCTATACATTCCTGGTGGTGGGTGCTGGGCTCACTGGTAAAGATAACGTGGATGTTCCCCAAACTCCGTGAAGTCTCTGGTGCCAGAGCCTCAATTTAGCACATGCAGGAAGGGAATAGAAATATTTTACCATTTGCCTTACTAGTCCCAAAAGATAAAACGAGTTAGCATGTGATAGTGTGAAGTGGTCTGTAATGTAGGTTATTATTACTTTCTCTGGAAGCTTACTCTACATTCCAGAAAATTCTTCCCATTCCTAGTCCTGCTCAAACCATAATTCCTATACAGAAGACTCTCAAGCCATATGGTGACACGTGATGTGCCTGTTTGTTAATTAGCCCATCAATGACTTGATAGATTCTTTGCTATTTTCTTCTATTAGTTTAATAGTTTTTTTTATGTTTCATATGTAGGTCTTTTCCCATCCATTTGATGTTTATTTTTAAAGTCATGTGAGGTAGATATTTTCATATAATGAGCTAAATATCCTAACATCATTTGGTAAATAATCTCATTTCTGCATTGATTTGTGGTGTCACTAATCTCATATTCTGTATACCATCTCTCTGTCCCGTTTGTCCCTTTGTCTGTCCATATGTCAATATCATGTAGTTTTAAAATACTGTTTCAATGTCTTTGTAATGTTTTAAGATCTGGTAGATATGGTTTCCCCTCTATGCTCTCCATTTTCTATTATTTCATGTAAATTTTGTATGAAATATTAGTGACTCTTACTCTTTCATATACATTTCACAATTAATTTTTCAATTCAACAACAAAAAATCCTTTTAGACTTTCAGTGGAAGTGTACTGAAACCTATAGATCAATTTTGAAAGAATCAATATCTTTGCAAAATTATGACATCCTGTCCACTAACACATCTTTTCCCGTAGTCAGTCACTTTAATAGAGTTAATTTTTTTCTCTACAAAATTCTCGTTAGGGTAATTTCTAGATACTTTATATATTTTGCTGTTAACTATAAACATTTTTTTTTCTGTTCTGTTTTCTAACTTTTATTTCTGGGTAGAGAAACCTTATTGATTTGTGTAGGCAGATACTGGATGAGGCAAGCTTAATGAACTTCCAATTAGGTTTTATAGTTTGCTGATCTCTTTGGTATTTCTGTGTAAGTTATTACAACATCTGCATCAATGACAATCTTGTCTTGTCTTTTCTTTCATGATGCTTATATCTCTTATTTCTTTCTCTGCTTTTGTTGTTGTTGTTGTTTGTTTTGCATGGTTGGGACCTTGAAAACTATGTGGAATGTTTTTGACAGTGACAAGGACTCATGTTATGAGACTCTCTTTCCTCCTCTCTCATCTCTCTTTCTCTATCTTTCCCCCACTATCTCTGTCTCTGTTTCTATCTCTAATCTCTCTGTCTCCTTTATCTTTATCTCTAATGCATGATTTTTATTTAAATCTTAAAGCCTAAAGAATAGTAAAATAATGATTTGGATATTCTTTATTTAGTAATATCTTTTATAGCTTACACTTTAAATCTCTTGTTCACATGTATATATAATTTCATCATGTTAAGGATTAGTATGATGGAGAGCAATTCTTACTCTCTGAATTCAGGAATTTAATTCCTTGAAAAAGTTTCTTGCTTTTAAATGTGAAGAATTTTCAAAGTCAATTCAAATATACATATGCATATTGAGAGGTGTTAAAAAACTGACTAGATAACAAAATTCTCAGTAGGATAATCTGTTAGAAAAATCTTTAAAGACTCCCAGAGGCCACAATTCTTAACATAAACTACTGTGTGAATTGGGACAGTTCAAAGCATGGTGTTTTCTGGGAAGCATCTGAACCTAGCTGACCACTTCCTGGTTGGCCACGCCAGGTGGTCTATGTGGTCTGTCTGGTTGGAACTTTGCCCTGGCCTGTGAGGAAAGCAGAACAGCTACCAGTATCCCCATTCTATGAAAAAGGAAATTTAACAACATGGTGGAGGTAGAATCTGAATCCAAATCTTCTGGATTGTATCCAGATACGCCCCCAATATCCCTAGATTTCTTTGACAGATTTGACTGTAATGCTATTTGCAATGATGAAAAAAATAAAAAACAAAGCTTTTGTGAAAGTGTCACTCACCCTTTCTCTCCTTAAAGAAAAGGTTGGCATGGTGAAATGTCAGGCTATTATAGCACTGTGCCACTCTGTTTTTGTTGGTGAGTAAAGCAATACAATTCTCCCTTATTTTATGGTGTGTGTTTCTTAAAGAAACCTGAAAGAAATTTAATTTGACAGTTTAATAATCCTTTGGGATAATTAGAAACATCTTGAAGTCTATAAAACCAGCATGTGGGACTCTTTACTCAACTTATAGTTCACAGTCCTCCTGCTGCAGTTGGAAAGGGGGTCGTGCTTGGAACTCTGAGGGCACAGGATTGTTCTCTGTGCTTCCAAAGATGCACAGCTGGAGGAGCTGATTGGAAGCCATGTTTTAAGTTACGAAGGGTCCGTGCAGTAGGTCTGAGTGGTCCCAGCCCCTCGCTCCTGGGACAAGTTTCAGCAACACCATTATTTACTTTCTTGTTAAGTTAAAATACATTTTTCTGTATCTTGACACATTACCTCAGATCTTCTACTACAAAAGAAGTGCTTTTAGTCCCAGTTCAGGAAGAAATAAACCAAGGCTCAGAGAGACTAAGAAGCCGAGCTCGGTTTCAAGAATCAGAGGTTTTCTTAATTGACTGTGCTTCCTCTCAACGTATCTTTACTTGGCTTCCTGCTCTCTGGAACTCAGATCAGCTTGGCCAGGTTTAATCCTTGTTCTTGTATGGAAAACAGAAAATTCTTCAGATTATTATAAACAATGTGTGATCCATTCTCTTCTCCCTTGTGAGTGAGTGTGTGGTCTGCTCTCAGGGGGGCCCTTTAATTGTTTCTGGTGATACACCAAAGAGCCTGCCTGCTTCCTTTCCAAAACTGGTTATGGGATTCTGATGGACGTTGGGGCCACCAGGTGTGTGCATATGATTGGAAGCTGGGAACAGACTCTGTCGAACTGGAGAGTGGACTTGGTCTCATCTAATGCCAAGCTAGTGTCCCAGTGAGCCCCTTCTTTCCTTACGATTGCATAGTTGGGGGAAGCAGAGCTTTCAATCTTCAGTGTCTGGGATTTCGTTTTTTTGTTGTGTTGCTCAAAGATAAAGAAGGCACAAAAATGCAAAAGAGAAGGAGGCTCGTTGAATTTTACACAACTGGATATGAAGTTACGCTGTAACACTTACAGGTGTTTCTGGCCATAGACTCATTTTATTTCGTCAACACGGTGGCTTTTGGTTTTGATCTTATTGCTTTAATTTCAATGCTTTTAAGAGAAAATGCATTTCCCATGACTCCCGTCCTTTTAATCTAATATGATTTTCAACTCTGGCTCCTGAAGGCACTGAGTTCACGGCCCTGGAGCTAATAGTGACCTCCCCTATCCCTGACATTTTTGTGATTTTATGGTATTAGAAAGGACAAGAGAGTTGATAAGGGAGAGTGACGTAAAGGAACGGGGGGATGGTTAGAAGAGAAAGTATTATCCCTGAATCAGGTCAGCTTTGTGAAAATATTCAGGTATGCCCTAGGCATGAGACAGCTTGGTGAGTGGCAGACCAAGATGACTCCTAGCTGTTTTTCTGTAACAGTGAAGTTGCTGAGCTGTTAGGTCCTAAAGACTGTGGACAAAGCAAAAATCGTACATAGTTGCAAAGGGCAACCTGGAAAGCTGGGTCTCCGGTCTCAGGGAGTCTATCACTTTGTTCTGCAACATGAAACCAGATTGCTGTGTCTTCATCCTGCAGCAGATGAAAAAGAAGACATGCAGTACAAGAGTTACATTACACCGAAAGTTTTTTAACACTAGAATCACATGAGTGAGATTTTGAGCTTTTAAAAAACATGAACACTTACGGTAACTTAAAAAAAAATCAACCAGCAATCAAGACACCTCCTTTGCTCCCTCTTTTAAAATTCTAATCTTGTGTTATTGTAAGCCTTTATGCTTGTTTATGCATAGTGAATTTCTAAAAGAATACATCAAAAGGCTTGTCTCCAGCCAGGAAAAAATTGGGATGTAAATGGCTGAGCAGTGAGGCAATCGTGAAATTATTACTCATTTTGACCCATCATGTTTTTATTTATTTTACCAAAAGCATGTTATCCATTTACAAATGAAAGAAAAATATAAGGAAGCTTCATTGCTTTCACATTCTTTCCTCTTTGATTATTTATTCTTTGGCTTGCCATATTTTAAAAGAGTTGTCACATATACATTTGAAAAATATTTTCTCTAAATTTATTGCAAATTGTTCATTATTATTAGATAGAGTATAATCTAATTCAAGCATTAGATCATTTCTGGATGTCCCTTTGTCATGATCTTTGTCATGATCTTTCAGAGGAAAATATAATCATTGTTTACAATTTAGACTCCAAACTGTTTCCAGCTTAACCTTAATTAATCTAATTAAGTGAACTTGGATTTAATTAATAATTGCCCAAACAAATAGATCTGTACTGGCCTTTGCTAGCAACACTGCAAAGCACCTGGAATCAAATGGTCTGGTTATGGAGGGCGATGACTTTGGTCTCTGGAATGCTGGGTTCAGAGTCTATGACTATCCAAAGTGGCAGTAAAACAAAGGTGAGCAGAATTGTGTTAAATCACCTGGAAGTCATGCCCAAATTGGCAGCCACTCATCTGTTTTATATATGTGTCTGTGAAGTGACACCATGTCCTCATGCTTATGTTCCTTGTTGACAGGAGGTGATTATCTGTGTGTATATTTTCTTGTGAACAGTCTGTACCTTACACATTGTTGTTGCAGCATCGTCATCATACCTGCTGCGGGACACTAGGTGGAGCGCAGGACAACACAGAAAAGAGGAAACCGCCCTGCCTGTCAGAGCCTGCGGTTTCCAAGATAAATACACAAACGTATCTGTCTGAACATAGTGTTATAGGTAAACACTAAATAAACATCAAGGATTGCTCCTAGCCTTCCTGCTAAAATCCTTCACAGAGAAGATGTGGAAAGGTGAGAAAACGTATGTTAAACACATTCTTATATAGCAAACATGTAATGGCCAAAGCAGACTTGGAAAGGTCATATGTAAGCTACGAGTGAAGTCTAAGTAGTAATAATTTAAGTGTTACTTTTGGTGATTAGCTGACAATTTTCATGCAGTGTGAGAAAAACATTTAACCAGTTTCTCAAATTGGACTTAATTTGGATGAGTGTGTTTTTCTTAAGAAGCGTTGTGCTGATTACAACCAGGTTAAGTTTTACACCATTATGCTGCTAATACAAGGCTGGAGGCATATGGGGTAGGATTTCAGGAGCCTTTTGATGGATGAGATAAGAAATTTCTTATCAGGATGGGGGAGAGCTTGCGTCCATGTGTAGCATCCTGCCTCGCCAAGTACGTTGATTGATTATCTATCGGCTGATTCATTACATCTTGGGGATAGTGAAGAAGTCGGTGGGTGGCTTTGGTCCTAGAGGCTGTTGCTGCAGCTGTGAAAAGCACTTCAATAAGTTGAGTCAATTACATTACAATACAAACTACATTAAATTTGCCTTCCTTTGGATTCATCCTTTTTCTTCCTCCATTCCCAGCAACTCATGAAGCTCCATTGATTTTGGGCCTTCAAAATATCCTATCTTTTTCCTGCCACCACCAGGGTGATGACTGTCAGAAGTCTTCTCAATGGCATTATTATTATTATTATTATTATTATTATTATTATTATTATTATTGTTATTATTATTTCCAAAGTTCTCCCCACACTCCCCACAACTCTTGGCAAGAGTCACCAGAACACGCCTTTTGGTCACTTCACTTTCCTCATGGAAAACCTCCAAATGCTTCTCTTTACTACCTAGTGAAATCTGAACTTCTCCACGGGGCTTCCAAGAACATAAATCACAAGGTCCACGTCCCGTCCAAAACGACTTCTCGCTGCTTTTCAATATCTTTTTCTCCAAAAATCTACTAAAGATAAGGGGAAACTGAGAAAGGTAGTAAGTGGAGAAAGAAGAAATTAATTAGCATTCTTTGAATTCCAGTTCCTTCTGACCTTGTGTCGTGGATACCAGTGAAAAAATAGGCATTGTGTGCATTTTTTCCCCCTAAAGAAACTGAAGTTAGACATTTGCCCAAGTTGCTACTTGCCTGATGCTAGAGGGCAAATGAGTAGAGCTGAGATTCTGACCTCGGTCTGCCTGAGACCTTCTCTTTTTCCAATGCCCCATTCATTGTGCTTATACAGGCTGCCTCTTCCTTGTACAGGCCCCCTCTGTAGCCAGTAGCTGGAATGCCCTTCTTTCTGCCTCATCTTCAAGATTCAATTCCCAAGATGATCTACCTGGACCCTCCAGATCTTCCTAAGCATCTCTGTCCTAAGCTACCTGAAAACTCAGTCCTTTTCCCTAAACCCCAAATTGGGTAAGATGTCCCTCCTCTGTGTTCCCGTATCATCCTGTTTTTATCACACCACACATTTTTTAATATTTTTGTTGATATATAACAAACATATGGAAAAGTTCACGTGTCATAAGTGTTTAGCTTGATGAAATATCAAAAAGCAAAGAGAAGGGGAGAGTATAGCTTAGTGGTAGAGCTGCATGCTTAGCATGTACAAGGTCCAGGGTTCAATCCCCAGCACCTCCAGTTAAAAAAAAAAAAAGAAAAGCAAAACCACTTCCTGAAACCACCACCAAGAGTGAGAAATTGTGAGCACCCAGAAGACCAGCCCCGTCATGTGCCCTCTTGATCATTATCTCCACCCTCCCCTCCCCAAAGGCAATCATGTCCTGACTCCTATAAAAGCTTTATTTTGTTTGCCTTCTTTCAAATTTTATATAAATCAAATTATACAGTTTGGTTTCCATGTTTGTGAGACTGATTCCCTGTTGCTATATGTAGCCATTATTCATTTGTTTTCATTATAATATGGTATTCCATTATATTTATTCATTTTATCCGTTATATGTATTCATTTTGCTCTTGGTGGACATTTTGAATTGTTCCCGTTTAGGGGGCTAAAATAAATAGTACTACTATAAACATTATTGCAAAAATTTTATTAAATATATGTACATTCTTTGGGGTGTATACCATGGAGCAGAACTACTGGGTCATAAGTTATAAATCTGTCTATCTTTGTTAAGTAGTAAGTGCCAGTTTTCTAAAATTGTGGTACAGTTCACCCTCCTATTGCAATGCATACTTCCAGCTGCTCCTCATCTTTATCAACAACTGTTAACGTCTACATTATAACTGCAAATTCTTTCTCCCTCCCCTCACCCCCTTCTCTTCTCTCTTTGTCTAGCATGACACTTAGAAGGTATCTTAATAAGAGACTAATGAGATAATAAGTGAATGACTAACAAGCACACAGTGTTTGCTTCTATATTCTTGCCGTCACCTGTTAGGTGGCAATATTATGCAGAATAGCGTATTGATTACAAGCATGGGCTTTGGGGCTAGACTGACATGATTTAACTTCTAACCTCACCACATTCCAGCAAATTACCTTTCTGTGCTAGTTTCTTCACTTTTGACATCACAAGTTTATTCTGAAGATTAGGTAAGTTTTGTCTAAAATGCGTAGACCAATGCCTCATGTCTAGTAGGAGCTCTGTAGTAGTAACTATTAGCGTTATCTCACCCTCAGGGCCTGCATCCTGTTAGGCTCTCCAGAAGCAGAATTGGTTGGTAAGAGTCTTTGGCATCCCCCTGTAAAGCCTACTCTAGGCAGCCAAACCCACAGAGAGCCTCTGGGCTTCTGAGGTTCCCTTTACCCATAATTTACCACCTGCTTTGTACCATGAATGTGTGCCATGTCTCCCCAAGTAGATGGCAAATTCCCTAAAGAGTAGTATTTGACTTATCTCCATGGTAGCAGTGGTTTCAGAGTCCCATTTTAACTAGTGCAAATCTTAGCTGACTGCGTTCCTCCAGACCACATTTGAGCAGCTCCACAGATGAAGTATGGACAAGGGAATTGTCCCTTTGACCAACCATCCTGCTCAAATGAAGTTTCAAATGCTGCCGGGGATGTGCTCCACACCCCTAGATAAAAGATACCTCTGCACCTATGCTATTTGATGTCATAGTGTTTAGTAAATATTTGCCTTTTTTTTTTAATTGACCCTTGTTCTTTCTGGACTTCCGTATTCTCATCTTGTTCACTTCCCACCCACTTGTGTTTGACCTAAGCTCTTCCCATTTGAGTGTCAACACCTGGGATGCCTCTGGCTCATCAGCTCTCCACAGTGTAAATCAGATCATACCTACTAGATTGGCTAAAGCCATAAACCAAATTTCCACCCATAAAAAATTAAAAAGCTTTGTGATCTGTGACTAGCCCCTCTGAGTGATCTATAATTAGATGAGAGTCCCAGCTGCAAGACCTGTGTTCAGATAAAAATGTGATTTAAGCACTTGCTGTTCAAGGAGGAATTCATCACTGTTATTGATCATGAGAACGAGGGGGAAACATGAAGAAAGCCTCCCCGTCAGGGCTAGCCTCCGCCTTTACTAGGAAAGTTCGGACTTTGGACTTTCTTCATCACTCTAGTTGGTTTTGCTTTTGGGTTTGGTAGTGGATTTAATACGTAGCTAATCGCTGTACGGGTAGAGCAGTAACTGAAATGCAGAGCTTGATCTGGGGCTCACGTTCAGCAAGAAATCATCGACTTGAGGGAGAAGGACTAAGCGATCTCCAAACACCTGTTGAACCAGTCTTAGAAGCCTTGATGGGGAGGTGAGATCTAAGAGCCGTGATAAATGGGAGAATGATCACTACTTTCCCCAGGGAAACCTTTGTGCAAACTGAGAGGTCAGGGTAGAGAGAGTGCAGCTGGCTTAGAGGTTAAAGCAGCAGCAAGACCAAACACTGGAGGAGCCGGTGTGTGCTAGAAATTAGTTAAAGGCTTAGAAAAGTAAAAAAGTCCAAACAACTTGGATGCAAAATAATGATCTCTTAATATGCCACCTTCCCCTCTCTTACAAGAAATTTTCCAGTGGGACCCAGAGTCAGGTGGGCCCATGCAGTGCTGGGTACATACCAGCTCAAGAGGCTTCTGGTTCAAACCAGAGATGTGTGCCTTCAGGATCCTTCTCTAAGCTGACATTGGACCCAGCTCTGGTTACTCTCAGAAACCAGGAGTCCTGCCAGCTCAGTGTTTTTGGAGCAAAGCCATTTATGAAAAACATCCTCACCTTCTTCAGGGGCATTCTCCTATACCTGCAGATTATCTTGATGTCCATTTCAACAAGCTGCTTTTTTAAAAAAAATCTGCCTTGGGGGAGGGTATAGCTTAGTGGTAGAGTTCATGCCTAGTATGCATGAGGTCCTGGGTTCAATCCCAGTACCGCCATTAAAAAACAAATAAACCTAATTACCTCCCTGCTTCCACCAAAAAAAAAAAAAAAACTAACTAAAAATAAAAGTCTGCCTTTCTCATCAGACTCTGTAAGGGCAGAGATTTGCCCATGGCTGTCCTTGTGAGACAGGTAAATTGACAATGGTTTGTTCGGATGGATTTATGGATGATGACTGACGTCATAAAATGCTGCTAGAAGCCCCGAAGTGTAAACTGGCTCTGAGACCATCCTATTCTCTCCTGAGTCAGAAGCTGATGCTATTGGAGGAAGGAAGCCCATTGAGCTGGAACTGGCAACAGCCATTGCTCTGGTTTTAAGTTTCAAGTGAGTCTACTATTTTCCCCCTCAACTGAAATAGACAAAAATACACTAACACAATTTATGTAAATATTTTTCAAGGTTTTATTGCAAACCAAAGTTGGTTTATCACACACAAAAAAAGGTGTGTGGTGGTGGAGGGGGGAAGAATTGTACATATTATAACCATGTTAATTACAGTACATTAAAATGGTGGTTTACATTACAAATAAGCCTGTAAGTTTAAATATACTAGTGTTACAACCCAATGTACAGACTTCCTTTATACAATACATACAATTATCAGGAATGCAAAAAAAAAAAAAACCAAACACATAAATAATGCCCATTTTACAGGTGACATTTTAAACAATGAAAACACCAGGCTCTGACTGACAACTGGGGCATTGGTCCATAAAAACCCTTTCTAAAAATAGAAATATTTGTAGCAGCAATGCTTTCTTTAAGCATCTGGATACAAGTCATTGCAAGACCATTTTCAATAAATTTTAGTTATTAACTATATCTTACAAAAAAAAAAAACAGTCTACACATAAATTGATCTTCCAAATATGGAAGAAACAAACAATGTCCCACGTTGTAGTGTCCTGCAAGTGTCACATTGATGCTTAGAACTGAGTCCTTCTGTGAGCAAGCACACCACACTCATACAGCTGATCACACAGGAAGTCCACGAGGGGAAACAGAGAACAGAAACACTCGGCACTAGGAAAAGCTTTGGAGCTAACGCGATCTCATCAGAAAAGGCACATTTCATAAGATTCGTTATCACAGCCCAGACAGACCTTCAGAAGCTCCTTCTTAGAACAGCGCCCTCCTTCTAACGAGACCACTGCCTCTGTCTCGGGCGGCACGCTAATGCTCATTTCAGAGATAGCACCACATTGGAAGGAAGGAAAAACCTCATTAGCTCACTGAGGAGGATGTGCTTTTCGAAAAGCTTCCAGCAAACAGTGTGCAATAAGACTGCCAAGAGGTGCAAGCTTCCGGGGATGTGCAAATTCTCTTTTAAGATGTCCTGTCAGCGGGCGGCTCCGCCAAGAGGCTAACTAAAACGTTCCCAAAACACATGGAAAAATCCTCTGCAACCAACCCCAAGACTGTTCAGAGGAAAGAGTCCACAGGGGGCGCATAGGAAAAGCCCAGGAAGGCCTCGGCCGCCTCCTTGACACTGGCTGTGAGGAGGATGCTGTCGGGAGACCGGCCGATGGAGTTGGGGACCGGCTCTTCAGTGAACTCGGGGTCAAAGTGCCGTAGGTCACTGGGTCCACTCTGTCGAGGGAGAAAACACACTCGGTGTCAAGAATTCACTGTGCAGACAGGGCAGAAGTCCTGAGATCCCCAGGCCGGCTTTAAGTACTGGCGCTAAGTCTTCAGGGCACTACACGGAAGCCTCCCATCCCCCACCACTTCAGGTACAGAGTCCAAAGCCACACCACATTCACACTATGGGGCTCAGGCTTACTTTGGGCCTCTCGGTGCTTTAATTTATAAGTGTGTTGAAAAATCATGTGAGCTTTGTTGAAACAAAAGTTCTACTTTTTTTGTAGGTAAAATAGATAATGGTTTATGAATCAAATATCTGCCAATTTATTCCTGGAGGGCTACCCTTCCCCACCCCTCCCAACTCTGACTTAAAGAAATGCCCTTTGGGCCTCGCTACATCAGGAGAGAGAGAGCTACTCACCACATTTGGGTTAAAAGGGGGAGTAATCTTCTTATTAATGAGATCATCCCAGTTAATGAGGGAGAAGAAGACGTGATTCTTAATCTCCATCTGTTGAGGAAGAAACACGAGTTTAGACAGGCGACATTCAAGAAAGGCGGTGAGGTCTAGTGCTTGGCCCAGACAGCCCAGGAGAACAGGAACACATTACTCACAAAGTCATCCTTGGCACCCAGCCTCTTCGTCCTGTCCTTCTGCAGGAGGCCCTCTAGGACGTGTCTTGCAGAGTTTGTAATATTTGGCTTCAACTGGAGGGGCTTGTTCAGAATGTTGTCGTACATCTCAGCTGTGTTTCGGCTATAAAAGGGAGGCTGAAAGAAGGGGGAAGGCTACTTAATACTTAATTGGAAGTTCTGTAGAGAATCCATTACCGATTAAGTCTTAAACTGGAAACTGGATTGGACTAAGTCTTTCCCTTAATAGGTTTTCTTTGCCCTGGAGTTTTAAGTGTCTACTTTGCAACTCTTATCAGGGCGTAGATGCCAATAAGCCATGTTTTTCATTCTCACATAGGTTTAAGTGCGGCCCATATATAGTAAGCTGAATTTACATAAGAAAAATCCACCAGGGAGGTAAGCATTTACCCTAAGACACTTAGAGAATAACCTACAGACCTGTCTTATCAGCATTTGATAAGTTAACTGACAAAGGGCAAGACACAATGAACAGGTCTGCACTGGAGCCTGTGTCCCCAGATAAGCCTGGATTTGCAGACTGCATTCTAGGGAGCATACATCAACCAGGAGCAATACTCCACGGTCTTCCACGGGCTACTCACCAGGCCATAGAGCATCTCATATAAGACGGCCCCCAGGCACCACCAGTCCACGGTCCTGTCATAAGGCTGCTTATGAAGCACCTCAGGTGCAAGATACTGAAAGACAGACCAGGAAAAGAGAGAGTTTAGAGCCCCCGAAACCCGCAATCCCAAGACCAGGTGTGCACTTTGAAAGGGCTAAGAGACCTTGGGTCCACTCGGAGGATCTGTCTCTTTGGCTTACTTCCTGGTAAAACTGCTGGACTTTGAGACTGACTGGCCATGTATATGTTTAGGAAGCTATTGGGCATCCCACAGATCTTACTTGGGGATTTAGAAACCTTTTATGACATGGATCTTGCAAACAGCTAGTTTTAATTAAAGCAACATGAGGCCTTGGAATTTCTCATGCCTCAAGCAGCAAATGTATCTTACTTGCACTGAACTGGACTAAAAAATCTGCAGGAACCATTTACTCTTTCTGTAGTTAAATCACTTCTGCATTCTTTCTTCCTGGAGGAGGGGGCAGACCAGTCCAAATCAGGAGCACTCCTACCTCAGGGGTGCCGCAGAAAGTGGATGTTGTGCCATTGTGTTCAATGTTCTCCTTGCAGAGTCCGAAGTCAGTAAGGACAATGTGTCCCTGCGAATCTAGCAAAATATTTTCTGGTTTCAAGTCTCTGTAAAAAAAAATGGACAGACAGTCGTGTAAGTTAATTTCACCGCATAAGCGATCCTGTGTAAAGATCATTGCTAGGGGTATTAGAGGCATTCTACATTCAGTATGGTTGTGTTAGTGAAAATAAAAAGGGAGTCCTTGTTCTGTTAATCTATTCAGGATTAGGCACAATCCTAGTTGGCCAGTTTCCTAGTGGCATGGAGTCAAGGCAGCTCACATGCTGGTTTTAGGTGACCAAGTTGTGCCTGAACACAAATTATTTTAAGGCCCATCAAAGGCTACACCTGGGAAGGTAGCCTTAAGAGCTCTTCGGCTCACCTATAAACGATGTTCAGAGAGTGCAGGTAACCCAAGGCACTGGCTATTTCAGCAGCATAGAACCGGGCCCGTGGTTCCAGGAAGCAACGCTCCCTCTGGAGATGGTAGAACAACTGCGGGAGACAGAACGGAGTTAGCCTTGGTCACCAGAGCCTGAGCACAATGCACTGAATTAGTCTGGACACAGACAGCTAAAGAGAACAATTGCAGGAAGTGCCCTAAATAGTCTATTAACCATTTGAAAGCTGGCAGGTTAAAGGAAATGCTAATTCTGGTAACTTTTCCCCCTACTAAGTCTCTTTTAAAAACTTTCCTCTCAAATTAAAATGATGGAGACTGTGCACAGACGCGCAAGGATCGGGGCTCCCATCCCTTCTGCTCACCTCTCCACCATTAATGTAGTCGAGGACAAAGTACAATTTGTCAGCAGTCTGGAAAGAGAAGTGAAGGCCCACCAGGAAAGGGTGTTTCACATTCTTCAGTAGGACATTCCGCTCGGACATAATATGCTTTTCCTAGAAAAAGGACAATTAAGATTTAGTGGCAAATTTCAACTTGGCATCAAGATTCCAAGATAATGTCTATGCCTGTCTCCTCGCCAACCCCAACCAGCAGACACATCTCATACCTCCTTCTTTTTCAGGATTGCTTTCTTCTGTAAAACTTTGACTGCATAGAATGCTTCTTCTGCTTTGTGTCTTGCTAGAAGAACCTGCAATTTAAAGTATAAATCATTTTGCTATTCTCATCCAGGGAGAATGTGAAAAAAGTGTACGAAAGACTGTAAATAATGAGAGCATCAGAAGTAAAATTACCTTTCCAAAACTGCCCTTCCCAATCACTTTCAAGAAGTGAAAGTCAGATGGTTTAGCATGAGGATTGGATGATGGGCCAAGGTTGATTTGCTGAGAAGGACTTGGCTGGAAAATAAAATTTCTTTTAATATCCATGCTTCAAAGGAAGATATCGATAATAAAGTACAGTCAACGTAAAAGGTATTACATCTGCAGATAACTGAGGCAAGTCCCCATACATCTATAAGCACATTCAAAACTACTTTTCTTCCATACATGTCACTAATATTGCAAATGAGGGTATGGAAATTGTACACAATCAAGGTGCTGTTAAGTAGAAAGCACTGTTATAGAATATGCCTTTTAGATTACTCCACTGATTCAATATTTAAGTGATTATGTCACTTGTTATGCCATGAACTGAAGAGGCATTTTAGAAATGCTATTTTAATTCATCAGTGTAGGAGACTGGCTGACTCATTTACAAGATTCCACCACTGATGCATCATGAATAGAGAACACTTACCGGAGGAGAAGGGTTGGCATTCATAAGCTCAGGTTCCTGAGGCTGGGAGATTTTCAGAATGGACTGAACTTCAGGGCTGCAAAGAAAGGAACAATTTAGAATCTCCTAACTCGCCACAAGGGGGCAGACCAACACCAATAGTGAGTTACTGGCTTAACTTTTCCGGAGATTTCAGTGTTTAAGAACACCCAAAATCAATCACTCAGATAAAGAAAATACTAGTTAAAGAAAGTAATAAACCCAATTAAATACAGAGATAAGCGTTGTTTCTCATGGAGACTGGGGGTGAGTTAGGCACACGAAAACTTTATTTTGCATCTTTAGAACAAGCCAAATGAGCAAATTAACTTTAATGTTTTAAATGTTTCCAATAGTTAGAACTTAAAGAGAAAAGGGGTTCCCCATCCCCTGGAAGTCTTCGGCTTCCTGATCAATTTACAGATGAGAATGCGTCTGTGCTGCTGGTAGATGGAAATTTACTACTTTTTTATTTTCCCAAATCCCCCCGAACTTACTGTTTGCATGCATAGGAGTTATTGGCAATCTTCTGAATAAAGTCGTTCAGGCCCATCCTTCTCTGTTTCATGAAAGCTGTGAATTAGAGAGGAGAAATAAATGTCTAGACGGTTTTGTAACGTCCGACGACGCCGCAAACACTAATCTGATCCGGGACTTTCAAAAATTTCCACTCCGCGTAACCGAGAAAGAAGTCCAGTCGGACTCCTACACTCACCGATGAGAATTGCTACCATTCCCCTCATTCTGGAGTAAGTGAGGGTGTCCCTAGCCGCCTCGGTTTTCACCGTCATCGCCACAGACAGGGCGCAGGGAGTCGTTAGCGATGGGAGACCGGCTCTGCCAACTCTGCGCCGGGGCCGCGCCGCCGCCTTTATAAGCGTTGTGCGGCCGCGGGGGCGGATCCCACGCGACAATGAGGAAGCGGCTCGGCGCGGCCCCTCCCCCGGCCCCGCCCCCGGCCGCCGCGCGGCTCGGCTGGCGGCAAAGCGGCAGGCGGCGGACGGCTCCGCCCCTGGCGAGAGGGCCAGCCCGGGGCGGGGAGGGGGCGCGGGGACCTCCCGGGGAGGTCCGGGCGCGGGGCTGTTATCGGCCTCCCTCTGCTCCCGGGCCGGAGACAGGGAAACCGCAGGCAGAGGGGGCGGGGAGGGAGGGAGGGAGCGGCCGGGGTAATTTTCCACCTTTCTCATTTATTCCGCCCAGCGAGGGAAATCAGAGTCGCGGCAGATCAGGAAATCTGAGCGCTTTCTGCCCAGTGCGCGGCGGTCGGGGTGGCTGTGTGCCCACCGTGGTTTCTCAAACCCTCAGCTCGGATTCACTCGCGACCCCGGCGCAGACCCTGATCCTCTCCCCTAATTCATGCGGCAGCCTCCGCAGCCCTTGCCGGGTGGCCGCGCACCGCCAGCCGGAGTTATCTTTGGGGCACAGAGCGGCAGCGCCGGGGGAGGGTGGCCCCTGTTGTCCTTATCTTCGGGGTCAGCATGGAGCCAGGGCGCCCGGCCGATCCCCCGCTCCCGCCTCCCTCCAACCCCGGCCCCATTCCTCCATCCTCAGTACACCCCCAGCCCCTCTGGCGGGATCCCAGCAACGAGTGGGGAAGTAGGGGAGACAAGTCCCCGGCGTGCCAGCAGCGGCGCTTACCCAGTCCGGTCAGCAGGAAGGACTCGCTCCTTTTCTGCGCCTCGGCCCTCTTTTTGTGGCGGGGCCGGAGCAGGGACTCGAGCCGGGCCCTGGCCAGCGCGCCCTGCATCTCCCCCATGGGCAGCGGAGGCCCGGCGCGCAGCGGGCGAGGGCGACAAGAGAACACTGACGTTTCCTTGAAGGAGCCGCCGTGACTCAGGCCGGGCAAGATTTCCTGCCCCGAGTCCCAAAACAAACAAATGGCCCTTGTGCACGGCCGAGCCGCTTCCGAAAACGCCTTTTTTGTGCTTTCGGCCAAAGCCAAGCAAGACTGAAAAATCCCAGAACTTGGAAGAGGAGGAAGGAAGGAAAGAAAGAGGGAAGGGGGAGGGAGAGGTCAGGAATGTGGAGGGGAGGGGGCGGAAATAAAATTCGTCTCTGCACTAAAGGAAAAAAAAACTGCATTTCTCTATTTTTTTTTCCCCCTAAAGTAATCTTTGAGAACATTCTGTCCGTAGCGCATGTAATTTTTTTCCCTTGCATTTTTAATCCCTGCCATGCCAAGAACACGTGAAGAGGTGGCAAGTTAGGGGACCGACCTGGCTTGACCCCGGGGCGGTGCGGTGTCGACACTCCGGGCATCATCGACTCCGGAGGTTCCCTCTCCCGCTCCCCGACCTGAAAACTCCGCCGGGTCGCATCCCATTGTCTTCAGATCCCTTAGTCTGTGTTTTCCCTACCCTTCCTTGGGTTTATTTCAGGGCTGACCCAGGAGACTTAAAAGTTTTACCACTTTGCTCTTTCTCTCAAGTCCCAGATAAACTGACTCCTTAAATCCTGAGAGATTAGCCGGGTGCCTCCTCCGCTCCAGAAAGCAAAGCCAGGAGGAAAGCTCTGCAAAGTAGCGGTGCGGTGCCTGCCAGTAACCCGGCCGCTGGGAGATGCCTGGGAGCTGCAGTCTGATTGCCAGCTGGGCCAGGAGGGGAGAGAGCTGCAAGTTACTAAGATTTGCAGGGCCGGATACCTGGCGCTCGCTGGTGCTGTCTGCGGTGACTGCCCTGCCATGACCCGTTGCTGGCCCTGCCATTTTAAAGTTGCCTACTGGATCTGACACACTCCGAAATACCAGATGTCAAAACCAAGACTAGCATGTAAAGTTTTTTCTCTGGTTCTGGACAAGAACTTGTTTTGCACTCACAACCACCTCATTTGCCCCAATGCCATCTGTAGCCTCAACTGCTTCTTGGTTTGCTCAGTTACAACAGCCCCAAACTGGCATAAGAGAACACACATCCTCTCTCCTGGAGACTGGCTGGGAAATTTCCCACTCTTAAAAAAGCACTAAGGATTGCCTGAAACTGACACTTCAACCTAAAGCAATGTTGAGGAAACTCCAAATCACAGTAACTGGCCCATTTCTGCTTCCTCTTGCATGGGTTTTTCCTAGAATATGACTTTGTTATTGCCAGTGCCCCCTTAATCAACAAGCCTAGCCTAGCCCTGCTCCCACATGGTTCCTTCCCCTTTTGAGAGAGCAGATTTTTCAAAGGATGCCCAGAAACACCAATCTGCACCAAGATTTCTGCTTGTTCGGTTTTTAAACATCAAGAAATCTCCATCAGAGATCCTCCCCTACTCCCCATCTCCTGTCTCCTCCCCATGCCAAGCAACCCCCAATCCTCTGAAACATCTTTGTTTTACTCATTCCATCCAAATTATAGTAGTAAAAGCAGACAAACCTTTCAAAGGGGATTTTATAGCCTCCTCTTTCATTCTTCAAGTTGCCTAGGATATGAAGGTTGGGGATTCCTTTCTGGAGGCTGGAGGGAGAGGTTAGTTATGCTTGGAGCAGCCTCCCTGCTATGTGCCTGATAAGGTTGGAAACTGAGATGACAAGACAGCACGAGTCAGAGGCAGCTGTCCCAGCCCTGTTATGAACCCCACTTTATATGAAGGCAATTTACATACAGGAAGGGAGCAAGCTGCAAAGTTCAACACTGGGCCACTTATTCCCTTCATTGCAACATCACCCAGAAAATTACAGTCATCAGTGTCCTGGGTTTATTACACCCCCAGCAAGACACACAAGAAATGTAACTTGACTGATTATCATCACGGAAAAAATTCAAAACACATGCACAGGGTTCATTTTCTCAAAGAAGCTCTGCCGGCATTCCAGGAGGAACGTGGAATTTAAGTTAGAGGGCTCTAAGTGGAATAGAGAAGAGGCACAACCATATGATTTGTGGTTGGAACAGAAGAGGAACGTCTGATGTGCGCCCTCCTCCCCCTACCCTAATGTTCAGCAGTTGGAGACGGATGGTCTGCTAAACTTATCATTTAACGGAGGGAATCCAGTTGTTGAGACTAGCTTTTCTTCCAACCGGATACCTGATGGGTGGAGCAGGCGCCCCCTGTTCTGTCCAGGCAACCTACTAAGACTTCCGAACAGGAAGGTGACACATGGCGGCGGGTGGATGGGGTAGGGGGAAGTAGGCGGGGGAACTGTGTATGACCCGCTCCCGTTAACTCTGGACAGGCTTTAGGTTGTCCTGTGGCCGCTATTCAGACGCCTGATCGGTTCTTCCTTCCCGTCGCCAGCCTCTTTCTTTGGTCTAGATAATGCTCCCACCGGGAGGAATCCGGCCCCTTCCCTCTTACTCCCTGCTGGTGAAGGGACCGGAGTTGCGTCACAAGACTCTGCTTATAAATACAACCTAGAGGGCGCTCGCGTTCTCCGGGAGAACTGCTCCCAAATGCATGCTTTCCCCCACTTCTCTCCTGAGGTTTAATCAGTTCCAGGTAATTTCTCTACACCACCTTGTGCAAAGAAAATGTAAAGGCGGCTTGATATGAGATACGTTAATTACTCCTCCAAGCCAATCGTCTCATTTATGCCTTATACTGGGAAAATTGCAATCAAAACTTTCAAATGGGAATTAATCACCAAGTTGTAATGTTTGCACTGAAACAAAGCATTTTCCAATGCAAGTGTATTTTAATACGAAAATCATTTTCGATTTTCCACTTTATCTCTCCTTAATAATGAACTATAAATACAACAACCTGAAAGCTTTATTAAGGTATTATTCTTTCCATTTAAAGTAAAGATTTAGAAAACCAATTCCTGGTATTTCTCAACATATTAGGGGAAATACTTTGAAAAATATTTTTATAAGAACTTATCACCCCCTTGGACTACTTCTTTAATTAATGTGTCAGCTGTGTTAGTCTTCATTCCTTAGATACAATATCTTTTATTGATAACAGGGCAATATAATTATTTTGTATTGCTCAAAGTGTCATAAATCCTAGAGCAATCCTGTGCACAGTTTAGGTTCCCATGCTTATTGGTTAATGCATAGAAACTTGTTTCCCTGGAGCATCAACAAAAAAAGTGCATAGAAATGCCAGAAAATATAATTATTACTCCAGAGAGCAAAGAAATGGATCAGTTTTTGTTGGAGGTTGACACCAAGTGCATGTCTTTTTTCCAGTATTCATCAAATAGAAAATGGTGATGACAAACGAGCTTATTCAGCATAGCTATTATAGATAAGTAACTAGCAATGGTGGTTAAATAAATGTCTATTTATAGAACACAGGTTCTATAGTGATTATTACCTTCGTATTCATAATTGTCAAAATTGACATGCACAAAGGAGTTAGGAATGTGATACAGTAGATAAGTAAGAGAACTCATTATCTAGAATAATGGTATTAAGAGTTATTAAAACCCACAAAACTACATGCTTTACTTATACAGATCTTATTCTTTTTTTCCCCAAGACAATCGTTTTGAATAAACATGACTATACACTGTAAAAACTTTGGAATAGGGTTTTGTTAAATAATGTACATGTAGCTGTCTGGTCTGGAGACCTTAGGTTGTTTTCTCTAACAACATTTTTTAATGATTAAGGATTAAGCAATTATTGTTATTTTTCTTCTGGGTTGGACGGATGATAGGCAAAATCGTGAGGTATCAAAGCTTGCTTTTAGGATCAGATTTCTCTCCTTCAAGTAACATTTCTTTGTCCCTGAAGTTGACTCCTATGCCTCTCCCACTCCCCCCTCCACCATGGCAGTGACATACTCTGTGGTCCCTCAAATGCTGAAATATTGCCTCCTATCTCTCTTCCCAGTAATGCTGACTGACTCAAAACCCAGCTCTCAGCTAATTACCGTAGGAGATGTTGGACCAATCCATCCTTCATTCTGTCCTTCCTTCTTTCCTTCCTCCCTCTTTCCCTCCTTTTCCACTATTTATTAATTTGTGCAAGCATTTAACACGCTTTCATTAGGTAAGCACAAATATTAAGATCAAGGGACACAGATGAGTAATCCAGTTATCTGACTTCACAGAAGTACTCATTCTAAGTGGGGAAACACACATGTACATTATAATCCAGCACGAGGAGTGTTAAAGGCCTGAGCCATCTGCCATGGAACAACAGAGAGGAATTTTCTACTGGGGAGAGGCAGCCGATGTGGTATTATTGAGGAAAGTCTCCACAAAGAAATAATATTTGGTCTGATCCTGGAAAGACGAGCTAGGTACAGAAGAGGAAAGGCATTGTAGGCAGAGGAAATAGCATGAGCACCAAACTTTAACGTGCTATGTAGCATCTCTGGAATAATTTGGAAATATGGTCCTGACTGGGACTTTACAGGCAAGCAAATGTATATGGCCCTCTTGCTGCTGCTGCTGAAGGCAGCACTTTCAAGTGAAATGAAAAAGATCTTAGCTGGCACAAATCTGCCCCCCCCCCACTGCCTGTCCATCTCCCCCCAGTAAATATGGAATTGATAATGCCTTGCAGGGAAGGGTATAGCTCAGTGGTAGAGTGCGTGCTTAGCATGCACAAGGTCCTGGGTTCAATCCCCAGTACCTCCATTAAAAATAATAATAATAAAATAAAAAAACCTAATCCTCTCCCCTCCACCAAATAATGTCTTAAAAAATATACCCATTTGAAGGACTGCTGATTACTATCCTGCATTGGCATCTCCATGTCTGACATAGCTCTAGGCATGGTGGAATTCATTCATCCATTCATCCAGAGGTTCTTCTAGAACTATGCATCAAAGATTGTATGAGATGCAAGAGACAGTGGTAAAAATGACCTTGCATAGTGAGGGGACAGGTGGGGGAATTACCCACAAAGGTGAATTGAACCTTCTTGTGAAGAGATCTAAAAGCCACCCAGGAAAATCCCTTTCAAAAAGGGAAATGTTCCAATATATTTTGAAAAGTTAATTCAAAATAAAATGTGATTGATCATTTAACTGTTACTCCTTCGAAGGACATTTGCTTTTTTTTTTATACTAGCCTTATCTCATTAAAAAATGAACAAATTTGCATACACAAACATATAAGGAAGTGTTGGAAGTTGGAATGAGGGCATTTATGTATGGATGGAAGATGAGTGAAAGTTCAGACAAGCGTGGTTATAATCTAGCACAGGGATTAGCGATCTGTCAGAGGTGATAACACCAATGTTCTCTGCCCATCCTTTCTAGAAAGTCGGACCACAAGAAAGTTGGGGGAGGGGGATAGTTTTATAGTAACTTTTGGACTTCAATCAGGGGATAAATTAAAGGAGGGAGGCCAGTGGTAGCTCTGGACATGGCCGGAATAGAAATCCAGAGAGCAACAAGCCAGTGGGTCTGTGCTGGGCTGAAAGCTCACCTTCTCTGTAACGCTGTCAACATCTGATGTAGCGTAATCCAACGAACAAGAAATAAAAACACAAAATAACTGTCGATGAGAATACACTGTGAGTTCTGTGGGTGAGGCACAGAACTTATTCAACAGCTTTATAGTTGGCTCTCAGGATGGCCCTGGAAAATGACATCCAAGGAAATTTCTACATGATTATGAAAAATAATTCAAGAACAAGTTGGAAAATTTTTGAAGTCAAAATTCAATACTATCTGTGACTTTCTAAACACAAAAAGACCATGGCTTTCCCTGAAGTCTTACGTATTACTGACGTTGCTTTATTATTAGGCATTTTTGGGTAGGCATTTGTTTACTGCTAGGCATTTCCATCTTAAAAGGCCTTTGTTGATTGAAAAATTAATTTGCAGTGATAAAATGTCAGGCACTGTGGTGAGGATCAGGCCAGAGGGCTTCGGGCTTCAGGGCCTCTCGACTTACTCTGTCCAGAGTGACCCCACGTCTGCACCTGCGTCCCCTGCGTGTCCTGCAGCCCAGCCTCAGAGTTCAGGCAGCACAGGGCTTGGAATTTCTTTGCAGGGCGAGCCCTTCTTGGGGCACACATATTAAAGTTGTAACCGACACGAAGACAGTATAAAGGGCTCCCTTGCACCCCAACTTTACTTACAAAGTGCTGATAGTAAATAAAAAGCCTGGATTTCTGGCAGACATCTTTTGCTAAACTAAAGTGAAACTCAAAAGGTGAAGCTTTCATTTGCTCAGGGTGAATCCCTCCCTCATTTTTTGTTTTCAAACCAATCCTTTAATAAACAAAATTAGTCCATCTGAAACTCCCCAGTAGCTAAGGTGCTAGTCTTGGATGGGTTAGCGGCCATTTCTGACCCTATAATCAGTCTAGCAAGAAGCAACAGAAGGTCGGGCCACCGCTACGGACTGTTTCCTGTAAACCCTGCCTACACATTCTAGCAATGTAGTAAGAAAAATGTGACAGTAACTAGCAGCGGGAAAACCAGGAGGGACGAGATGGCTGGCAGAAGGTGGACCAGCATCATTTTACTGTAAAGAATTTAGTGAGCTTGCTTTTGATTTCAACCCTGAATGTAAGCTTCATAAATTCTGATGTCACCTCCTATAGCAAGCTCAGGAGTGTCAGTCACATGATGAGGAAAGGAATCTTTGCAGAACCCTTAAGTCGGCTACAATTGAGGCTCTTCACTTGTGAGACCTTAGACAGGGTTTCTCTAAATCTTTCTCTCTCTCTCTTTGTTTTTAATGGAGGTACTGGGGATTGAACCCAGGGCTTCATGCATGCTAAGCATGTGCTCTACCACTGAGCTGTACCCAACCCCCAAATCTTCATCTCTTAATCTGTACAATGAGCATACTAATACTTAATATAAATTGAGAAAAGTAACAAATAAAGAATTTAGTTAAGTGCCTTGCTCAACTTGGAATCTCACATAGAAAACATGACGTGTCTGTGTTCCTTAACCCCCACCCCACGTGTATCACAGCCTCAAACAGAACACATTGTATAACACAAAGGGCTCCAAGAAATCAAAATAGGAATGGTTATGTGCTGTGTTTAAAAAATAGAAACAGTATGGGTCACTTAATCTGCTGGGTCAAGTTTAGGCCAATTGGATGGAAATTCTTATAAAGGCCTGAAACGGTGATCTTTTTTGGTTTTCAAACTCCCTCCTCCTCCCTTGGTCTCCACATAGACAATGTTCCAGAAGACGCAGTATCAAAGAGCTGAATGCCATGATAACGGAGTAAATGCTTATTTACTAAGTGTTTGAAGTAAAAGCTAAAGTTTAAGGTGAAGAAGTAGAGAGTAAGCCAAAAGCTAAACCAAAGGAGTTTTTCATTGCTCAAGGTAGATGGGAAATACTGGAATGTAAACAGGGCCCATTGAGAGGGTAGAGTCATTGAAAGCAGGTCAGAGAAGGCCAGTTAGCACAGAAGGCACGTCTTCTAGGTCATTTAGCTTGTCCTCCAGTTAAGGAAAGAGATACAAGCTCCAACGGATGGTGGCCTGTTATTTTTAATCCTTCCGTCCTCCGTGGAGTGCCTCTTTTGTGCCAGGCACCGTGCTAAGTCACGAATCTAACAAGGCTGCCCAAGGTGGGCAGAGTTGCCATTCTCAGGGAGGGCAGGGCCTATATTTATTCTGTCAAATCGAACAGCGCTCCCCCAAAAGCAAAGGCAGGCTTACAGATATTTCTACTTTCCCAAAGGCCCAGCTATGCCGTCACGCCATTAAAATCCAGACTTGAGTATGTTGGTGAACCATTTAGAATATTCACTTTCTCAAGTGAATGTGCTGGAAGTTCTCCTGTAGCTCTGATACCGCACAGTTCTGAGATAGCTGGGGAAAGGTCATCTACAAAGACACTTGGGAAGGCCCAGAGCCACCTCAGGGGACTTCCTGCAAAAACGCTCTGCCCCCAGCTCATCCTTTCCATGCTTTCACCCTTCTCCATTGTCAGGGATTTGGGGGCTGTTAGTTTTTGAAATCTCAGGTCCCTCTCTAGACTTCGAGTTCATTGAAGACCAGACAACACGAACAGTTCACGTTTCTCTTCTGCCTGACAATCTCCCACCAGATCACTCTTCAACTCCCTTTCTTTCCACTCTCCCCTCCCCCTCCCCTCGGCTCCCTGTTCCTTCTGCAGCCAAACCTGGGGCTGACTCAGATGATTCTGTGCTGTAGCCTCCACCTGGAATGCTTCCCCCTGGTGCTCACGTGGTTGGATCCTTCTTGCCATCCAGCTCTCAGAGAAAACATCGCTGTTTCAATTACCTGCATATTGTTTCATTATCTGACTTTTTTGGTACTTGTGGTTGTCTCTCCCAACTAAAAAGTAGTCTCTATCTGTCTCATTCTCCAGAGTATACCTGGTGCCTCGCAGAGTGCCTGACCCCTTAGGAAGTGCTTAATAAAAAAGGTTTAATAATATGCCCCTGATATATTGTTGGGCACATGAATTGTTCTCAACCAAATTTAGTTTTCCTCTTGTCAGCAAATAATCAAGGGTACATTTCCAAACAGCCATGTGACACCTCACTATAAAAAGCAAAACAAAATCAAGCCAAACCCCAAAACCTTTAGCTTTAACTATTTCATTACATATCACATATTAATGCTTCTCAGTTACTTCAAAAAAACAGAAGGGCTAAATTTTATAAATGAAGTACTATGAAGGTATTGAAAACAAGGCTTTTGGGCCAATAGGATCATTAAATGATTATACTGAATAACCATGTTTCAAAAAACTCAAGGAGATGCTCTTTTCTACAGACAACATTCAATGGATACTTTGTCAGGTTCAGAGTATCAAGCCACTGGGAGGGCGGCCATCTCAGTTTTCACCTGCCCAGCTTGGGAAAACATCAGTTTAGCCTCTTGTTTCCAAGACCAGAGATGAATCTTCCAAAGAGTTAGAAAAATGTAGCTTCTTTTTTCTTTTGTTACATTGCCCCTCGAAGTCTCCTTTGCCCCCAAATTCTTTACTGTCTATAAAGACAGAATTTAAAAATGAGAATCCCATTTACTTCTGTTTGGAGCTGCAGGCCCTCTGACCTGTTCCCATTATGAACCTCCCCCGTTTTGTAGGTGCTGCACTGCTCATAGTCATGAGACACTGGCAATTAACGAAGGAGAACCATTCTTTCCTTAGAATTTAAAGAAAGAGATAACAAGCTGTCTCTCTAAGAGTATCATAATCAGGAAGACTGCCTGGTACTCTCAAAGCCTCTTCCTGGCATTCTGTGACTGCCTCGCATCATCTTGAAAAGTAGAGGTACCCTCAGTAGATGGTGGTAGCAAAATGTCATGCTGGATTCGTAGATATGTAGAAATAAAGGGAGGGAAGACCCTCTTCATTAACGATACCACCTGGATTTGGTTTCTAGAAAAGAATGTTGTCTTAACCTGTTTGACTTACATTATTCAGTCAATTTTCCCCAAGAGCTTCAGGACTCTTGTCCAGCCTGAGGACACAGGGAGTAACACAGCCACCTCACAGAATCTTTCCTTCATGTCCTGCAATCATAAAGTTCTTCCACAACTTTCATATTGCCAGAAAGCATGAATGAACTTTTAATTCTAAACCCTTCTACTTTATATCTTTTAAAAATATCCTTCTCCCCATTGTGATAAGGTCTTGATAAAAGGGCCCCTATTATGCAGTGCCACCTTGGACAAAGGAGTTTTACAGCTGTCGCAGAAAGACTGTTAGGTTGCCAGAAGTGGCAAGAGCCATAGTCTGTGGGCAAGTGGGGCAAATGCTTAGTACCAAGTTGGTGGGTAATTGTATTCTCATCCTCTGTGATTATATACACGTACATGTGGATTAGTCCTCCAGAGAAAGTTCTCTAGAGCAAGGGAATTGAGAGAGAGAGAGAGATTTTAAGTAATTGGTTCATGGTCTTATGGAAGCTGTCAAGTCCAAAATCTGGGGGGTGGGCTCGGGTAGGGTGGTGTGGTCAGCAGGCTGGAGACGCAGGGAAGCACTGTTGCAGTTCAAGCCTGAAGGCCATTTACTAGCAGCAGAATTCCTTCTTACTTGGGTGGGGGTTGGGGGGTGGGGGGAGGGTCAGGTTTTGCTCTATTAAGGCTTTCAACTGATTGGATGAGGCCCACCCACATTCTGGGTGACAACCTGCTTTACTCAAAGCCCACTTATGTAAATGCTGATGTCCCACAAAAAAACACTCTCACAGAAACATCTAGAATACTGTTTGACCAAATATCTGGGGACTATGGCCCAGCCAAATTGATGAATAAAATGAACGATCACAAGCCCACCCTTTGTCAACTTGGACCCAAATGCATCTCCTTAAATCACACTTCATCTCCATGAAAGGACAGTGACAAGGTCATATTTCTATCTAACATGATACAACTATCCTGCAGACCAACAAAAACCTACTAACCCTTGCCTAGAAGAGGATGCAAAGTCCTTGTCAGATGTTTACTGTTCTTCTTGTCCATTAATTGGTATTATAATCACACGTCTGGCCAGTTCTCCTTACAAGTAAATTGAACAACCAGGTGCACTGCTTTTAAATTCTGCCCACAGAGAGGATTCTCCCTCACTGGTGGCCTCCAGCTATGTCCCAGAAAGGGGCTGTGGTATTGCAGCTGTCCACTTCTGTGATCGTATCAGTAACTCAGTGGTGTCATCCATCACATGAGGGTATGACACACGAGCTTCCTCTCACACAGGGATATGAAAGTGCAATAATCCACAGACTTGATACTAACCCCTTGGATTTTTATTCCCTGGAGATTCCACATCTCCAGTTACTTTTTTCTTGGTGCTTAGTAGATTTGAGCATGTTTCATTATTTTTAGAACATTGCTGGCCAGCTTTCCTATTTGGGTACTATTGTTTTCTAGTCCTCCCACTCTCTTTTTAGCTAATAATTCACAACATTCTTTGTAACCCTATGAACACTGGGTACTGCATCAGTTTACCAAGCAAAGAAAGATTACTGTGATGCTCCAACTACACTATAGGACCGTCCACTTCATATATTGGAAATATTGAGTGAAAGTATGGAAGGCATTGTCGTGGCATTAGACAATTTTTTGTGGGCAATTCAGAGGGTCACCTATATTTTACACGGTAGCATCACAACTTGACAGTGGGAAGGAGCCAGCCACCCCATATGTCAGGCAGCTTAGGCTTTCTGATGCCTAAAAAGGCCTTGAAAAAACATGACATCTTGACATCTGTTACTCGGGGAGGCGTTGATTGAGCCTCTGTAATTGGCTACTCCTAGAATTTCAGGAGCTAGAGCAGGAACCCCATCTTCATCCCAGTTTTTCTTGAAGTTTTGAAGCTCATCCCCAACTCTGAAGACCACCAATAACCTCGTTGGTCTCATCACCACTAGCAACGATTCCCTCAGCTGAGCAGGGATTTTAGGAATCTATGCATATATTTACACCTTTTTAGTAATTTGAGACATTAAAGAGAAGGATTATTTTGTGCAAATATCTTTCCTCACTTTGAACATATGCCTTGCTTATAATTGATGTTCAGTAAACATTGGATGGATTTGATGAATAAATCTCCCTGTAGGGCCCACCATAATTTCTCTTACGTATCTTTATTTCTCACCTTTAAAACCCTAAGATGAATATTCAAAGCCTCAATCCTTCGCTCAGGTGACACATTTCTGTGGAAGACGTTTAGCCTAGACTAGTTAACATGAATAAATTCATTTTTGTTTTTATTATTACATCCATGATCAGAGCTTCCATGATTAGCTGTTATAGCCTAGTTATGTAAGAGCACATGGTTATCCCATCAGATTCTTTTGATAGTTCTATTTGTTTCTGAACTGGGATTATAGACTCTTTAACAAGATTAGTTGTCAACAAAAAAACCTGATGGTTAAACTAGGAGTTTCAGATATATTAACTACCTTTCTGTTATTTATTTTTCTATTTTGTCTCATAATCACCACTTCACAAAAGATATAAATGACATCTAAAAGAATGAAAATAAGCTTTTTTTTAAAGACCACAAGAAAATTACACAGAAGAAATTAAACAGATGTGAGCAAAAGAAGGAATCATGAATAAGACCTCCCTCTCTACACTAAATAAATACGGTCACTTAAAGAAGTTACTATAATGTTCTTTGTTTGTAAAACTTTCTGCTTAAAACTGTATCGTACTCTATACACATTTAGAGCAAATGAATATTCCAAACAGATAAGACTATTACTATCATTAGAATCTACAATGCTTCCATTTCACAATTCATAAAATATTGTTTAAAAATCTAGAGCTTTAGAACGCAAACATAGATCATCGTGGTAGAACTATTGGAAATTCATTCTTCAAATCATGCTGTTTAAATACCTTTTTCGGTACCAACATAAATCCAGCTTGGCAAGTTCTGTGTAATAAGCCTTGACTTCACCTTTTAAAGTAAAAGCATTTTCTCTTTACCACCTTGTAAATACTGTGATGTTATATCCACAAGCTGCTCTTGTAAGCATCACTGATGGACCGCTGCCTTCTGACTTTTCCTTTTATAAAGGGAACAGATAACCAAAGAGCAGAAATGAGCCCAAGGTACCCAGTTTCTGTCTAAGCCCCACTTGCTACTTTCCTCTGCCTCCTTCTTCCTAGCTCTTTCCATTTCCCATGTTCTTTTCTTAGGACGTTCATTTCATTTAAGATCATCGGTTTTTGTAAGGTTAACAGGGACCTTTTAAGATTCCCCCAGGGCTGCTTTCTTTTTCCATTTCTTTTCTTAAAACAGTTACAGAAGGTTAGAAGTAATATTACACACATTACACAATATTACACATATTACACAAGTAATATTACACATTACACATATACACTGTGTGTATATCATGTAATATACACACAGTATATATAATATACATTACATACCACATTCATATTAAATTTTAAAATATTTAAAAATATTAGAAAGTACATTTACATAAAGAGGTCAAAGAGGAACAAATATACTAGCCGTAGCTGGAGCACTTCTGGGAATACTAGTAAAAGTGTCTAACACAAGTAGGCTTGTTAGAACACGGTACTGCTGGATCTAACATCTTATCCTCCACATAAGAGCCAATAATTTTCTCTCACGGAGCAATTCTTTCAGATTTTCACAGACTGCTTCCTGATAATTTATCCCACAAAGGGACCAGGTGAAGGCATGTGGCCGGACCACTGTAGACCCACTACCATTTCCCAAAATAACCCAACCGTTCTGCTCACCTTAGTTCTACTCTATTCATGTGTCATGTGTATGAGGGACAGGAGGACAGTTCAGAGCCAGCACACTAAATGTTCTTTTTATCTTTGTTTTAAAGTTTGAAACCATTGTGTGTGTATAGATATGAAAGTTGGGGTTTTCATTTGAACAGCACTGCCAGCCTTACTTTATGCTATTCATAGAATTGTGAACAGATTCCGTTGGTGTTAAAAGGACCTTAGGGACTATCAGCCTCCCTACTATGTTCCTGATATCCATCTATTGAGTTTTCTCTTTCACTTTTCACTGGAGTCACCCCTGCTTCCAAAGCTATCTCTACCATTGTCAACTAGCATTAATTGGTAAAGTTTTTTCTTAGCTTATATTCAAACAGCCTCATGAAAGATTTTTAAGGAAGAGCTCTTCTGTATGTTTTAAAGCCAGGCACTTTGGTGATGCTAAGGACACAATGATATGTTCCTCTGTCTAACTTCCGTAGTTTCGTGCATCTATTATAATAGCTAACATTGCTTGATTTTACTAAGTGCCAGACACTATGCTTTAGTGCTTTTTGTGCAGTTTCTCAATTCAATCCTCATAATGACCTTTATGGAAAAATCCCTTTATACATTCTTAAGATCTGCCACTTAAAGAGATAAACATTAGTTGTGTGAAGTGACATAGCTAGTAATGGCAAAACCAGGATGCAAATTTAGGTTTTCTTCTGATACCAAAAGCTCTGCTTTTAACGAGTAAAACATTGTCTGCCTCCTGATCTGTTTTAAAGACCGATCTTTCACATGTCTGTAGGCAACTGCCATGATTTTAACTTGTCTTTACACTATTTTATTCATAGTCTACCTGTATCTGTCCAGTTTGTCTAAGCTTTTGAAAGAGAAAACTGTTTCTTCCTTGTCCATAGAAACTAGCAGAGTGCTGGGCAGAAGGGTATACAATATATTTCATTTCTGTAAAACAAACCCTGCATTTGCCTTAATTTCCCCCTTTCCCAGCTCCCCCGCCCAATGGCAACATCACATCTCGGTTTGAATTTCATCCTCTACTTACTGCCTTTCCCCAAATGCGCGTGTCCACATTCAAGCTACTTTGATCACAAAGCTTCACTCTTACCTTTCTGAAGCTGTAGAAGGAGAACCAGAGGAGTTTCCAGCAGATCTGACCTTCCAGTTCTGTGTTTTAGAATTTATGACTAAATATTTAGCTTTGGGCAAAAAGCACTTAACTTCCTTAACTGTCCTCGGGGTTAACACCCATTTACTTAATCCCTCAGGGCGACTGGGAAGATCAGCTGAGATTAGGTATGGGAGGACAAGTTGAAAACTCAAGCGTGTTAGGTAATTTAATCCTTACAAGAAAAGTGCAGCTGAACTATTTGTATAAAATGTTCCTCTAAGAGCCAGAATTTTAATCGGTGGAAAGAGCTGATTGCCATGTGTTTCTGAGGAGGAAGGGTCAGGGTTCACAGAGTTACATTCTTCATTTAAGTCTATTCCAGGGGCTTGGGCCCATTTTTTCCCCTAAATCCTTTTGCATTTTCTTTTTATTGTCAATTTACACCTTCATAGAATAAAAGAGTTTCAGAGTAAGAAAGAATCTTAGAGTTGATCTACTTCAGTCAACTCTCATTTTGTAAATGAGTTTGCTGGGGGCTCCCTGCCCTAAATTTTTTTTTTTTTTTTTTTTTTTTGCTGGATTCCTTCTTTTTTTAATTAATTAATTTTTATTGAAGTACAGTTGATTTACAATGTTGTGTTAGTTTCTAGTGTAGCACATATTCAGTCACACCTACATATATATATATTCTTTTTCATTGTAGTTTATTACAAGCTATTGAATATAGTTCCCTGTGCTCTATAGTAGGACCTTGTTATTTATCTATTTTGTATACAGTAATTTATATCTGCTAATCTCAAACCCCAAATTATCCCTCCTGCACTCTAAATTTTAATTCTGTTCTCATCTTTGAGCATTCTGGGTTTATACAAAACTCCATCTCCCTATGGCCCCCCCACACCATGCATCCCCCACCTCCACTCCTAACCTCTCACTTTCTGTCTTGCACTCACTGCTCTCTGTGGGCCATTTCATCCTTGGGAATGCCTGTTTTTATTAGTCATTGGTCTATTCTCCTTATTACATACAATTTTAAAGTTGTAAAATAATTTTTCTTCAAATTTTGAAAACTGTGTTTATATTTGACCAGATTAACTATTTTTGTTATTAAAGCTACAATCCAAAAGCCTTTTTTCATTTATTTTTCCTAGGATACACATATGACCTCCTGAATTATTGTCTGAATGTATTATGTATTCTGTATTATGGGACACTTTTCTTGGGCCAAAAGAAGGCTGTCAAAAGCTGAATATTTCAACATGTTTAAAATACATTTGGGCATTTTAACTTTAACTGTAACTAAAATCTACTAGATTTTTAAAAAATCTGTTGTCATATTAGTCTGATAAAAACAAATAAAACAAGAAAAGATTCATTAAAATAGGAGAAAAATAACTTCTAAAATTGTGAAGTTGCATTTAATCTATTTTCTTTGCATTTTTTAAGTGAGAGAATTTCCTGGTACCATTTCAGTTGTGATAAAATGTCTTTTAATACTATGGAAATCAACAATGTCAGACATGAAATGAATGATCTGGATAAAATGGGCAGAAGGAAATACTGTGAAAATATTTAAAAAGAATGCTGGGGTATCAGAAAAAATCAGCCATTGTGAAACATTGCTGGTTTAGCCTTGAGTTAAACATCAGAAATAACAAGTAATTTCAGTCATAACTAAGAGGAAGAGAAAACTGTGAGTTTAACAAAGGGAGAAACAGAATTTGCTCCAGTTGTAAAACTTCAGAAAGCTAAGCTCTTCATTGACACAGCCCGAGGGAGAGGGAGGGGGCTTCTGTGTGCTGAGTCTATAGTCATACATTCACACATTCACACATTCACACACTAGGCAGCAGGACCATCGTGAGGAGAGGATTTGATAAAATTCTGCTGCCAAACGTAACTTAAATGCTAGATGAACATGAGTCTACGTATCTTTAAACAGAAAAGTTTTGAAATGACATTTTGCTACTTACAGGAATAAACAATCTGTCCTTGAACTGGGAAACTTCTACCATTGTAAATGGTTAAGGTCATGCAAAACTAAGTTTTTTTTTTTTTTTTGACTTTATGGATCCTTGCTTAAGAAGGCGATCTTTTATCAAAATGGCTAGGCGATGTCTAAGATTCTTTCCAGTTCGAGGGTTTCATGTCCAGCCATATGTTTATTTTCAAGAAGCTTATCAGTCCTGTGTATGGGGACCCAGATAACAGAAGACAGACAGAGAATGACAAGCTTCATGGTTCAAGGGAAACAAACAAAAAAAACCCCCAAAACCCAAACAAGCTATAGGTTCAGAAAAGGATGAAATAGTAACAGTAAAATGTATTCTTTCAACCCATGGTTTGTAAATCCTATACAAGGCAGAGGCTCTGTGTTCATGTTTGTATAAATGACATAAGTCTTTAAGTAAGAGCTAACATTAACTGGCCACTAACTAAACATTAGATACAGTAAGTACCTTTACCTGCATTAGCTCTTTAACCCTCACCAAACTCTATGATCTATTATAAAATTCCATTTTTGCAGGTAAAAGAAATGGAAGCACAGAAGGGTGAAATCATTTGTCCAAAATCACGCAGGTAATAAGCAGAGAACTTGGCGGCTAACTCAGGGAGCCTGACTCAAGCGCTCACAGCACTAACCACAGCAGAATGTGCTGTGTGGGGCGGTTTCCTGCTGCTCCTCGCATGGCTAGCTGGCAAACGTGGCCAGGTGGCCCGCTAGTCAGGTCTGAGGTGAGTCCAGTTGGCTGAAAGAGATGGGTGAGGCGAATGTGATAACCACTACACCACGGAAACGGTTGAAAGAGATGTGGTTCGGGAAACTGAGGATGGTTGTGGCTTCCTGATCTAATGTAGAGGGAATAAATACCAAGTTTGATTTTGAAAAGTTGGAGTTGGCAGAAGTAGGGAAGTCAGAAGCAGACCAGGGTGCAGGGTTCTTGTGACTGTGCCCTGACCTTTCCAAAGCCTAGCTCCGTCTCGGCTCCCGTTGGTGGCACTCTGTGATGCTGGGAATTCCTCCTGTGGGCAAGGTGACTTTATTACTGAGATAGCTACTTTTTTAAGTTAGGATCTGAGTAAATGAGGTCAGTCCACTTAAGAGATCTTCATGTGTGCATAGATTTTTACTAAACGGGTTTATCTATAACAGCAAGAGGCAAAGTCTGCACTGGCCAACAAGCGTCAGATGGAAAATTTCTGTGTAAGCAGACTGTGTTTAACTTTTATCACATTTTTTTTTTGTTAGATAATGCCATATTTTGAGGGATGAAGCAACTGTTTTCTAGATATCAAATATGAGAGTGTTTTGCTTTTTAAGAAAAAAATCTAGAAATTATGTTTTCTTCATTAAAAAAAACTATATAAAAGTTCTTCCTCTCCTTATATTAATTCAGTGATCTAATTTTATGTATTTTCTGAAATACTGAAATATTTCTGCAGTCCGTATGTTTTCAAACTATGAATCATTTCGTTTCTACATTTGATACATAAATTCTTACTGCTGCTGAATAAATATGAATATATCATTTTACCCCAGGAATTTAGGCTAAATTTTAAAATGTGGTGAATGATTAAAAACTATAAAGAAATAATGCATAATCCTGAAAATATAAGGGAAAATTAAATTTTCCCTCTGGGAAAAATTTGCACAATAATGAATCTTGATCTTTAATTTTCATTTGAAAGAAATCTGGACAGTTTGAAAATTCCAAGGGTAGAACTGCATTTTGTTAAAAGGTGACTTCAAGTAAAAGCCCAGGGAGAGCATCAAGGAATTACATTTTCCTACCTGGCAAAACAGGTGTCCAGTTAAAACCATGGCCCTTGCAAAAGAAACCTTATTGTTTAACTAGTTTGTTATCTGACTTTATCTAAGTAAAGACCATTATCTGTGTCACCAATAATAGTACTTGGAAAAATACACATTCTGAAAGTGTGGGGAAACTCCTTCTACCTTGAAATTCTCATTTAAGAGGATGTTACTGGCTACTGCAGGACAAGCAATTGAAAGACAAAGGTATGCAAAAAACAAACAACTCAGGTTTCAAAGTCTAAAAACAAAGATAATAGGAAAAAGCCTAAACTTGGGCAGCCTGTTTACTTATCATCAGAACAAATGCTGGGAATGCACGAGACTCAAATCCAGTTAAAAAAGTATGGGTGGTAGGATTATGGGTGATTAATTTTCCATTTCTTTCCTAGGATGAACATATGCTACTTTTCCATTATGTGTTAAAAGAAAGCTTTTAAAAAATTACCTTTGTCTCTCCAACTACCATATCTGCATATGGCAACTGAGTTTGCCAGTCCCATCTCTGGTAGTTAAGCAAAAAGATAATGGGTAGGAAAATCCAGGAAAATCATTGGATTTCAGGGTGAGCCAACCCTCGGTAATTCTCCACTTCAAAGCAAAATACTTTAAAATTTACCTTTGATTTCTAGTAAGCAGTCTGAAATAGTTACCTCTAATAGTCAACTCTACTTAAACTCTGTATCAAGAGGCTATACATTAGAATGAGTAAAATACTCTCTGATGATTGTTGGCTTTGAATGGAAATATTCCATTCACTGATACATATTTTCTGTAGGAATTGATGGAACCATTTCATCACAATAATTTCAGGGATTGGTAAAAGTTACCATAATAAAATTCATACTGCGCTTTTGTAAAGACTCTATTTGAAGGCTCATAAATTTGCATGTTGCAGAAGGTGGCTGTGGAGTTGCTTTAGCTTGTGCTTACACTTAACAGAATTGAAAGCAGGAAAATTTTAGTTAGAATGCTGATGTCCTGAGGAAGAAAGGGCACGCTGCATTATAGAAACCACAGCAGAAACAGTTGCATTCCTCAGATTCAAATTCTAAGAAAACTACTAATAGACTAGAAGGATGTTTAACTTCCCAAACCTCAGGAGTCTATATCTAAAAGAACATTGATTCTAGGCTAGACACAAAACTGATAAAAAACAAAGGTTAAAAAAATGTAAGCAGCCATTGAAAAACAACACATTACATTCAGGGTAGCAATAATTTAAATATCACTAGGTTCTCATTAGAAACTATAGAGGCCAGAAGACCATGAACAAACATCTTCTTCTTCTTCTTTTTCTTCTTCTTCTTTTTTTTTATTTAATGGAGGTACCAGGGATTAAACCCAGGACCTGGTGCCTGCTGAGCATGTGCACCTACCACTGAGCTGCTCCCCTCATTCCCTAACATCTTTGAAGTAATTAAAAAAGAAAAAAAAAAAGGCATCCACTCAGAGTTCCACATCTAGAAAAAATACCCTTCAAGAATTAAATTAAAATATTTTTATTTAAAAAGGCACATTGCAAAGATAAAAGAAAATTGAGACATCAATGCCAGAGAATTACTGCATCATAAGAAATGATAAATGAAGTTTTCCCAGGCTAAATGAAAATTATTCTTGAGGAAAACTTCACCTTCAAGAAGAAACATAGAACATCAGAAATGATAAACATCTTGGAAAATACAAAAGATGATTTTCCTTTAAATAGCTTATACTGTAGGTTTAATTTCATAAGTAGAAGCAATATATATGTCAACCATAACATAAAGGATGGGAAAAGAAACTGTTACAAGGTTTTGCAATGGTCTGTGAAAACTTACTTACTTTTTGTAACCCCTAGAGCCACTGCTAAGTCAACAGACAAATAAATACTGAGTCCTCAAAAATATTCAAATAATTCTAGAGAAGTCATAAAAGGAAGAAGAGCAAATGAAGAAGAGAAAGGACATGAGGAAAACGAATCCCAAGTTTGATCTAACAAGTACATTGAGTGTAAGTGGTCTCGACATTCCAAGTAGAAGCAGAGATCGTCAGATAGTCTTTAAAAGGAAAATCTAACTATATGAGGTAGATTAAGAGAAGCACTTTAACTATAAGACACAGATGGATTGAAAGTAAATGGATAGAAAAGATATACCATGTGAAGAGTGGCCTCAGAAGACTGGCTTGGCTATCTTAATATCGGAGAAAAAGACTTCAAACCGAGACTTGTACCAGAGATAGAGGAACACTACAAATTCATCAGGAAGTTATAACAATGATAAGACTGTATGTGCTTAATATCAGAGCTTCAAAATATATGAAGCAAAAATTAAATTTTAAAAAGTAAAAGATAATTCTCCCACCACAGGTGGAGATTTTAATACCCACGTCTCAGAAATTGAACAGCTACCTCCCTCCACCAAACCCTTAGACGTAGAGCTTAGTCTAGGAATTGACTATCAGGGAGGGTCTTCATTAGGTGAGATGCTACAGAAGGAGCCCTATCTCTTTGTAACCCTACTGATGACACAAAGATAATTTTTTAAAAAAGTTTTTAAGATGAGTAGATCTGAAGCTTTCCTGTTACTATTTCTGTACATGTTCTGTGTTCGCTTGTCTTGTACCATAATTTCTCCAGCTCCAAGAAGTACCTGAGCGTCATTTTCTGGACCTGGCCTGTACAGACTTCCCTCTCATTCCATTCTCCTTACAGAACTTTAAGAATTTTTTTTTTTTTGAGGGGGGTGTTTATTAGCTATACTGCTTGTTTTATTTTTCGATTACTCTAAGATTTACACAACGAATCTTAAACTTTCCAGTTTAAGTCTACCTTCAAATAATATAATTTCAGATATAAGGATCATTTATTTTTGAATTGTAATGTCTGGTTCTACATAACTTCTTCACAGCATACGCCCTGTAGGTCTTAATGGCAGTATTAGCCAGTGGACACTTGTTCGTTTTGTGGTTGTACTACTCAGGGACCACAGTGACGGCGTAAATAGTCCAGTTCACTTTCGTGTTACTTCATCTTTCTTCGAAAGACATAAAACAAGACAGAACAGTTTTTTTTTTGACAGATGAAATTGATAATACGTTTAGACCATAAGCCTGGACTTTGAACAAAAGGCAGTCGAGTGTTTTTCACTCTCCTCTTCAATCCCTCCCGCTTCTGCTAATAGGCACAGCCTCTCTCTTTTATGAAGAAAAGATTAAAGCACCAATTTAGCTCATGCTGCTTCTCAAAGGAGAGCTTCTTCCTCCGAGGAAGAGTGATACAGACCTGAGCGCGCAGGCTCTCTGTCTTCCTCCCAGCCCTGGTGTCCTCTGGTCGTGAGCTTTGGATGTCAGGTCACCTCCTTCAGCGTCTGATCTCATCTCTCCCACGGGGACAGTGAGGATGGGCTGCCCCTCCCATGTCACAGGTGTGGCCCAAACACTAAGCTGGATTTTTGTGAACACACCCTGTAAAACCATGAGGCCTAATACAAATATTAGCTATCACCACTGTTCTCCATTTAATTAGACCCTATTTAATCAGAGAAGGTGAAAGCTCTGGTATCATTCTCTTAATTATTTTGCTCTTTTGTTTAACCTTCCCTTCTCATCTCTAGTGTCTTTACTTCATGTAATGAGGCCTCATGGCTCAATGTGTATGTGAAAAAGAATGAAAAGATGTCTTCCATTTCCTAGCAGAGCTTACCCTATCCTTGATCTGAGTGTCATGTTTAATTATACAACGTGAAGCATATTCTCTGATCTCCAAAAGGGGCATCCCTCTGATCTGATTAGATTTATACTCCGGGATGATGGCACAAGTCACACCTGCCCTCCACCCAGGATTCTGAATACGACTCACCTTAGGTTTTTTAATCCTTTTCTTCCCCTGGAAGAGAGACTTGGACCAGTGTATTTGCCCACCGTATCCTATTCCTCTGTCTCTCCCTCCAGGAAGGAGACTCATTGCTTTGTTCTTCCAACACTTGAATATACTTCACAATTCATCAAGCTGCACCTGATGGCATATGTACTTAAGATACTGAAACAGGAGAGAAACTAAGGGAACTTGTATTATTAAAAAAGTGATTATGAAGTATATTCAAGTGTGGAACTAGGTATAAAGAAACAAACAAGCAAAACCAAAAATTTCCCCCAAACCTGGCCTTGGTGCAGGACTTTACTGCAGAATGCTTCCTGTACATCACAGGGCCAGAGTGTATTTCTCCAATAATACCTGAATCATCATTAGTCCAGAAGGTTCTTGGGTCAGGCTTGGTCAGGATGTTGGCATGGTTACTTGGCTCTTTTACCTTGAAAACATAAGGAGAAAAGAAACGATGTGAGGATGGCTTTACCGTTTCCATTGTTTCAAGCTTACTGTTCTACAGGCAAGCTTCCGAAGCTGAGGCTAGCACAGACGGCACATCTGTGCCCTGATTACGGCGACTAGCCATCCTGGTTTGTCCAGGACTATACTGGCTCTGGCACTGAAAGGCATTTATCCTGGGAAACCCTTCCATCCCGGACAAACGGCTGATTGGTGACCCAAGGCCTGATGCGATCTCACTACCAGGGCTCATGGCTGGGTAAGCGCAGGGGGATGGAGTTCAGCCTCTACCTGCTCCTTTATCCCATGCTTTTTGCAGGATGCAAACTGCACAGCTGGTTGCATGGGCCCTGCATGATTAGCAAACATATTAGTGTAAGAATATTCATCACATAAAAAGCATTTGGGACTTCTACAATACAGAGATAGAACTTGTAGTATATGTACTTGGGAAAACACATAAGGTGTACTTTAAAATGAATTCTCATTTATAATTATAGCAGAATCTATATTTATAAATAGAAGTCTATGCATATATGCAATATGCGTTATTTATTCAACCTGAAGACTTGGCCTAGGGCACATCCAACTAATAGATTCCTAACAATAAATTCCAGAGAACAGTAATCCTTTTTTTTTTTCAATTTTATATGACTGTGATGTGTGGCTTTCAAACATATTTTCAATCAGGGAAGTGTAAGTCTTAGTGTTAAAAAGGATGTTCCATTTATATACATTGTAGTGTGATATTTGATTACTGTGAAAAGTCTCTAGGATTTACTATTTGGTGGATAAATTCCTTCTATTGCAGTGATAGTCAAAGTACTCAGGTTTGTCACTAAGTACATTGTCTAGTCCTGTTGGCATTTTCTTTCCACAGCAAGTCTTTATTGATGCAGTGTGTCAGTTTATAATCTGGCACAAGCTCTTTCTCTTGTTGTGAACTAGCTTCAGAGAATGTGTGAAAATCAGAATCTCATAGGGTTATCTGCACCCCCATGTTTACTGCAGTGTTATTCAATTCACCAACAGGTAGAAACAACCTAAATGCTTATGGACAGATGAATGGATAAAGAAAATGTTGTATATATAGACAATGAAATATTATTCTGCCTTAAAAAAGAAGGAAATCCTGCCATATGCAACAACATGGATGAAACTCGAGGATGTTATGCTACGTGAAACAAGCCAGACACAGAAGAACAAAGAGACTGCCTGAGACTACTTATAAGTGGTATCTAAAGTAGCAAAACACATAAAAGCAGAAAGTAGAATGGTGGTTGTCAGGAGCTGGAAGAGGGGGACATGAGGAGTTACTATATGGTGAGTATGAAGTTTTAGTTGGAGGACTGGGTAAAGCTCAGTGCTATAATGCATGTTTAGCATGCTTCAGGTCTTGTGTTCAATCTCCAGTATCTCTATTAAATAATAATAATAATAATAATAATTAAAAAAAAAGAACTGTAAAAATTATATAAAAAATAAAATTTTAGTTATGCAAGAAGATTAAGTTCCAGAGATCTGCTAAACAACATTGTGCCTGTAGTTAACATTACAATATTGCACAATTCAGTATTCTGTAAGAGGGCAGATTTCATGTTAAGTGTTCCTACCCTTCCCACACACAGAAATGTCTAGGAATATGTCATCACCCTATGCCTGTTAGTATGTCAGATAAACACATAAAATATTTGATACATAAATCTATAAGTGGTTTACATTTTAATAGAATTTTCTGGTAATATAATATGCCTTTAATTGATAGGAAACATAATTTTAGAGTAAAATTATTGTTAAAAAATCATTCAAATATAAATCTCAAGGGAAAAAAGAATGAATGTGTAGACCAGCACCAATCTGTGGATAACATTTTGAGCAGCAAAACAAAAACATCCCCCAAACTTTACTAAGCGGCCTCAGGAGAAGTTCCTTCAAAGGAATTACCTATTCCATTAAAGTCTTACCTCCAATTGTCAGAAAGGTCTTTGTAAGTTGAACTGAAATCTGGATCCTTGAAAGTTTCCTCACTAGTTCTAGCTCGTCCCTGAATTATGTGGAAGAGCTCTACTCTTTCGTTGATAAAATAATACCTAAAATATTTGAAAGTAGCAATTATGTCTCACCTTAGCCTTCCATTCCCAGATGAGCTGGCCTTCTTTCCTTCCACGTGCCTCATGAAATGGTTTTAAGTCTCTTTACTGAGATCACTCTCCCCTAGAAGACATTTTATCTGATGTGTGAGCTAACTCCCTGGGGGCTCCCAGGCCAGGATCCAGATATTAGCCACTGAAGTAAGGAACTGGTTTTGAAGAATAAGTCGGGAAGAACTACACAAGTGTTATTTCCAGATGTGAGTAATTACAATGTTTCCAAGAACCTATAAATCTAACATATTGTGGCAATAAAGAATGCTCTGCTACTTAACCATTATTTAATACTTTTTTATTCCAAAAAATCCTAATTGATTTTATAACTGTAGACCCATTTGGGAAAATGGTCATGTATGAACAGTTCTTCCTGCGTTAAGCTCTAATTACCTTGTGTTTTTGTGGTGTTTGTGCCAAACAAGCATCATTCTTTCAGATCTCATTTACTTATGAATAATTCTGTATCACTATTTGTTTGAGACATCTTCTACATTGCTCTTGTTAAATTCAGTCATCAAGAATTCCTTCTTGCTCTCTGTGTTGTTGCCATGCAAGTAGAACATGCTAGTTTTCATGATTCCCAAAGTACCTACGGCAAGTTATCTCTAGAGCTTGTAGAGTGTATTTTAACACACGTTTACCCAAATTCCTTAATAATTATACATATTGCAACTGTTTGTAAGCAGTGCCCTAAAACTCACTTGCATAGTTTGAGGTACTTCACAGAAATGAGAAAAAAATATTTTTCTTCCAAATTTTATCTTTTAAAAAAATATTTATTTATTTTTTATTGAAGTTTAGTCAAGTTACTGTGCTATGTTAATTTCTAGTGTGCAGCATAGAGTTTCAGTTATATACATATTCCTTTTTGTATTCTTTTTCATTATATCATTATGAGATACTGAATATAGTCCCTGTTCTATACAGTAGGACCTTGTTGTTTACCTATTTTATATACAGTAATTAGTATCTGCAAATCCCAAACTTCCAATTTATCCTTCCACCTTCCCCACCTAAAATTCTGTATTGGATGTCAGTCTTAACTGAGTCTTCACAAGACCCTTGTGGCTGAAGTTGTGATACATCCACAGTGGGCTCTGTGGTTCTTTCCTTCTTTCCCTGGGAAAAGATATACCAGAGGGTGTACACTCTGGAAGTCTGATTGGGGCAAAGTGAAAAGGTGATGATGTAAGAACAGCAGAACAACAGTGTAAAGTTTTTAAACATTTTATTAGAGAAAATTCCAAGCAGACACAAATGTAAACAGTAGAATAAACCTGTGTACCTATTATCCAGCTTTAACAATTATTAACATTTTGCCAGTCTCATTTCATCCATCCCCCCTTTTTTAGGCTGGAAAATTTTAAAGTAAACACCAGACATCATGATATTTCATCTGTAATTTCTTTAGAATGTGTTTTTAACTGATGTCATTTTTTTTTGCATAACCATATGCCATTTTCACAACTAACAATTTCAACAACAGCTGGATTTATTAAAGTTCAATGAAGGTTATTAAAGTATTTATTTAATAAATGACAGCAAGCACGTTCTGAAAAACAGAATAAGTACTTGGATTATTTTGCATGCAGAGCAATTTGGAGCTGATGATTAGGAAATAGAGCCTTTAAACTTGTGAGCTCTACAATGTCAAAGGAACTGATCTTCACTTATTTAAATCCCTATAGGTTTTTGGTTTTTTTTAGGTGGGGATGTCATCTTATAAAATTATTTTTCTAATAGAGTGTTATAATTTTTCAACTTATTTCCAGTGCATCCCTGGAGGGAATGAGGGAAAATCTCCTTGCTTGAGAGGACTTAAAGTGTTGAGTGTGAAGGTGAAGGGGAGAGGATCATCTCTAGGTCATTGCCAAATGCTTAATCCTTATAGTTTTGAAATCTAAGACTTTCATAAGTTACTATAACATTAGAGCATTAGAAAGACAGGGGTATTTGAATGAGGATAGAAGGATTTTAACATTATGGGACAGGATGTGGTATTAGAATATCACATTTAGGGAGATATGTTAGGTGTTTAGAAATTTTGGACAAGCTCTGGGGAATGAACCTGGACATTAAAAGTTCTGCTGATGTGAGAAATGAGCCAATGTCTTAGCTACACAAAATGTATCCAATTAATGGCAAGTTGGAATATTTGTAGGATTGCTAAAAAGAAAAGAGTTATGATCATCTTTCTCCATTCCATCTCACCCTGATTTTAAAACATTGATCCAAAATAACATACAAATATATATAAATAATCTAAAAATTGAAAAAAAAAAGTCTGTGATGATGATATAGGAAAATAAATCAGAATATATGAATTTCTCTTTGGTTTATTTTTCACTTATTCATAACAACTTACTTATGACTTTTTATAAATCACTTTAGCAGTATGCTATAGTCATTAGTTCTTCCTAAAGTACAACAGAAATTCTCAAAATGCTTGTCTCTTGTTAGCCAGGGGAGTTGATTCTTTTGCATCTCAAGTTACATGATATTCAAAAGTAAGCAAGGACACTTCATATCTAGAGAAATGAAATTTTCCTCCTCAAGCTGCTTTTGTAAAGTTTTAGAAATGCCCCTTGGACACTATCACAGGGTGTAAAACCATCCTGCAAACATTAATTTTGAATTCAGTTCTGTGTATCTGGAAGGAAGAAAGGCCTTCCTTGACTTTTTTCTCTTGGATGGGTTTATTACATCCAAATGTATTTATTAAGCATTTGTTTAAATCCAAGATTGTTATAAGAACACAGAGGAAACGTATTGATTGCTTGGACTTTATATTCTGATTTTGGAACAGAACTTAGACATTCACAAAGCCAAGTGAAACCTGATATTAAGCACCTCCAAACCCAAAGTGAAGAATGTGTACAGCTATGCAGTTTGGTCAGGGTTTAAAGGAGGAAGCAATAGTGTGGGTAAAACTGTGGAGCAAGGTTTCAAAGAGGAGGGAGGATTTGACAGGTTTTCAAAATACAAAAAACATTTGGACTGGTGGGCAGGCAGTAGAAAAGTATCCAAATTGGGCAGGAGAAAACAAACAAGGGTGTGGGAGCAAAACTTAACAAGGTATGTTTAAGCAACCATTGGGTGAACAATTTCATGGGACTAGAAGGCTCCTGGGAGAAATGATTGAAAACTATAACCCAGATAGTAGAAGGCTTTGAATGTTAATAAGTCCTTCACTCTGAGGGAATTCAAGAGCCTTGGCAGTTTGTGTGAGAGGCCAGAGTCCTCAAAAACCAAAACCGAGGAGATTTGGAGGCTGCTGTACCATCAGAGGGTAGTTGATGAGAGCAGAATGAGCATGGGGACTGTGAAAATGGAAAGGAAGGGATGGATGTGAAGGGCAGCTGGGATGACTTGGGGAGATTTGATGAATGGCTGAAAATGAGGGAAGATGGAGGAGTCTGAAATACTTCAGAGCTTTGGAACTTAGTGACCAAGAGGATGGTCATTTGGGGTCACAGCTGTCCATCACTCTGCACTGTGCTTAAGCCAGCATGGCTGGCTCACAGAGCACACATGGGCCCCTGTTCATGTGCTGGGTCTTCAGGCCTCCTAGGAGGGCTGACTCCATCTCTGAGCTACCCAGATCATATCCCCTCTGGGTGCCTAGTGGTGAGGCTTCACTTAGATAGTCGTGGCAGGTGAGTTTCTCTCGTCTTCACCTCTGGGCTACAATCCTCTACCTTATACAGGACAGGATGAGAATCTACCCACACTGTTTCACTCATTTCATATCACTAAACTCCAGCCTCATATAGAGTTTGGATGGGGACAGCAGGAGTCTGATCAAGAGATTATCAAGGAATCTCATCAGAGATCACAAATCTTATCATTTCAGTCTCTGCTAGCCAATGATTTATCCTCCTTCAGTTGCTTAACATTAATTACATCCATATAATATGGAGCATAGGGACTATTCTTGGCCCCTGAATAGATTGTGATTCCAAGCAAGTAGACAACTGCTCTTCCTTTTGTGGCTTTATTTCATTTGCATTCTTGTTGGGGTCTGATATTTTTCAATTTGGCCCTTGTGACTATGAATTGCTTAAGGCAATTTACCACCCAACCCACTTTGCTTATTTATGTTTCCTACTTGGCCCAGCAAGGGTTTCAGTTTCACAAGGTCAAGATATCCAGGTTAAACCTCTATTAAATCAGATGTTTTCTGTATTCTACACCAGTAGTAGAGTTCAGAGGATCAGAGATTAGGGGAGCTGGAAGAGATCTTCTTTGCTTTATGGACGAGGAAACTGAAGTCTAGAGGGAAGTGTAGCTTAAGTTAGTGACTGATTGAGGGCTAAAGTTCAAGTCTCCACAGTTATATTTCAAGATGCCAGATGAGAACTGATACTGGTTTCTTAAGACTTGGATCTATCCTCAATTTTGAAATTAATTCTATGATACATTTAATTCAATACTTGTGGATGACATTATTTAGTAGGTACAGTGCTAGGAGCCACAATGTGGATGGGAACCAGACGGATGTGTCACTGCCTTCATGGAAATTATTTTCTAATGCTGGTGATTGAAATGAGCACTGTGGAGACAATAAACAGGGTGACACGAGTAGGGAGTGGGGCCATATGAGGTCATTTTAGGTGCTTTAAGGGAGTCCACCTTCTTTCATATTCTTTCAATGATATTGCCAGAATCAACAATCACACATCTGCATGTATAAACTAAAGCACAAAGTAGGCACATGGAATTGGTTTGACTGGAATCCAGGTCAAACTTTTATGTATTTTATACCAAATCACATAATTAAATTCTTAAGTAAAAATTATTTCGGGCCATGGTGTTTGTAGATTGTTCCTGGCTCAGAAAAGGAAATCAATGCATGTTTATTGACTATGCCATTGATTTGGTAGAACTCAAAAGATGTGAAAGTGGCCAAAGTGAATATGTCACTGAATAAAAGTATTTTGCGGGTAGAATGGATTTAACAGATGACTTAGCTCAGCCCCTTATTTAATAGATGGGAAAATGGATTCAGAAGGAGGTAGAGTGACTCACAGAAGGTCACATGGAGAGACAGAAGTTATTTATTTTGTTTATAATCCATCCATTGTGATTAAGAGAAGCATCCTTGCATTTACCACTTACTTTAAATCATTTACATAGAAAGAATTATACACCTGTTAGGAGCTTGGGCTCTGGAGTCAGACAGACCTGGAACAAAATATGGCAGCCCCACACTTGGCTCTGCATGTGACCCTGGGCAATTACACGATCTCTCTTCACCTAAGTCCCCTTATTGGAAAAAATGGCAAAGTTAGAGTTGTTAGGGTTAGAAGTTAATCCTCTAGGGCTCAATAATTTGTAAGAGTTATTATTATTCATGGCCATGAAATCATATGTGTTAACAGGAGTATCATGACTTAGAAGAGGCTGGGAGAAATAGAATCTTTTGATACAAAAAGCTTGCTCTGTTAATTGAGTTATCTGTGTGCAAGTAATATCAGTGAAAATAAAAAGACATCTTTACAGGCGTTGTGCTTGCTGAGCGTGCAGACTGGCACTTTCTTTGCTCAGTTATCTGCATAACTCTCATTGCTTTCCAGTGGTTTTCAATCATGGCTACACATTGCAATGAGGAACTTAAAAAATAAGTACCAATGCCAGGACGCCGTGCACGAAGAGAGGGGACTGGGGTGTTAGTTTATTTTTAAACTCCCCAAGAATCTCTAACATGCTTAAACCAACTTCTCTCAAACAGAAGTAATATGGATTAAATGGTATTTATCCACTGGGTACAGGGTAGAAACTAAATGTGGCAATTTCAAGGTTACTGTACTATCTAAAGGTAATATAAAGAATGATTCCCAGGCCTAAGATAATCGATGAACAAACATCACACTCCTAAGCTTTATGGGGAAAAGAGAAATGCCTTGACTATCTCGAACTGCCAATGACAATATATTTCTTAGTATTCTTCTCCTTGAACTTACCTCCAAAAAGGTATTTGACAGGAGGGGGAAAAAAACCAGAAATCTGGATCTGGATTTTGTGTAGGGTTCTAGGAGAAATATTTCTACTGCTTCTCTGCACAGAAGCTATGTCAGATTCAAGGCCAATGTGATTATAATTTGCTATGTGCTATAACTCTTAATGTTCAATTTTCTTTTAATAAAAAACGTCTGATACTCAATCTTCCAATAACACTTTAGCCATAGAGTCTAAATTGTCAAATGCCATTGCCAACAAATGTATGGTTTATTTTTCCCTCTGTGAATGGAACTAGACATCTCCATTTAAATACCTGCTGTTTTTCTTTTGCAGCAGGCTAGCCGTACAGTATTTAATGGTCTACAGGTCTAAAAATACTTCTTATATGCTTTGGCTTGCAGAGTGCTTCTGCAAAAACAGTTAATAATCTGGCCATCCCAAGAGTTGAGAATGTTGAGTTAATTTTTTACAGAGGTTCCCAGATGTGCTGGAAGACTCACTCACAGCCAGTCTGGCCAACATTTTTTTTTTTAAGCGTCATCTGACCTTTCTTGTATCTGATATGAAACACATGTTAAAAACAATACCTGACAATTACGAAATGCATTTTTTGCATAAGAAAAACCACCATGAATGCATCTTTTACAAAGGTTCGTATGGCAGGGATGGAAGGTTTTCATTGTGAAACTTTGCTAGCAGTTAGCCAAGTTAATCATCCATCTTGACAATGATTCTTTATCCAACAGCTCTTTGGTTTTCAGTGGGTAAGTCATTAGGCTCATGGAGAAATAAGTGGGAGAATGTCCAGAGAATGAAAAACATCTATATAACATGTGGAGAAGTGGAGAGTTTTCCTTAATACTAAATTTCAATTTTAAGAGGTGCAGGGTCTGATCCCAGCCAGATCACTTGAGCTCCTGACTTCTGGGAAGTAAGCAGAATAACCATGTGAGTCTGTGCAAGTTCCAAGAAGATCCTGCATTAGTTGTTTTCCTCTGCAGGTATTTTCCATACCCAGTTTTACTTTGGCCTTTTCTTTCTATGTTTTCTTTTCTATTTACTTCTCAGTGGGCTCTAGAAAATCCTTAAGTGAACGGAGTTTGCATTTTATCATTCCTTTTAGAGATCCTATAATATTTATGAAATAGAATTCTGGATCCAGAGTTTGGCCAAGGATCACATAGACATTCCAGAGACTTAAAGGCAAGAGATGGCTACCGAGGAGGGAATAGTGCCACCCTTAGCTGTCTTAAAAAGGAAAAAAAATGCCACTGCAATCCAGTATGGAAATTTTCTGAGACTTAGAATATCAAGCATTTCAAGTCACACTCTATTTCAGCATAATAATTACTAAAAATATTTTTATAGAGTGTTTATAATGGGCCAGACACATTAATTATTTTTATTACTCAGTGAATCCTTAGAACGAATCTCTGGGGACTCTTGTCCCCTTTTGGGGACAAAGGAAGTGTGGACAAGTTAGCCTTTACAGTCTTATCCAGGGAGGTGACATCAGCAAAAGGCAGAGGAGGCAACTCCAACTTGCTGTGCCCTGACAGAAACATCAAAAAGCAAGCAAAAATCATCAGAACTAAATTTTTTACAACTCTGGAAAAGAGTTGAAGGTTTACAACAAACAAGCAAAGGCAGAATAAAATAAGAAAGGAGAGGGCAACCTTGTAGGAAACCTTCGTAATGTTTTTAGGTGCCTGTTCCCACCCCCTCCCTACTTGGTGGCAGTCTTGAAGAGTTAACACTCACCCTCCCTACAACTGCCTCCTTAGTCCCTGGTCCCATAGTGATGCCTGAGAGATACCTAAGGACCGAAGCAAGGGGATCATCACTCATCCAGGCCAGAAGAGCAGCAGGCATTGCTGGAAACACTTGTAAGGCAATAAATAAGCTGCAGCAAAGGACTACTCTTAAACCAAGGAGGAAACACATATTGTTCTACGTGCTTCACATTAACTAACTCACTTTATGCTCACCATGTTCCTAAGAGAAAGGTATTATTATCATGATCCCCATTTTACAGATGAGGAAACTGAGGTACCTTGGAAATGGTAAATGTAGCTAGTAAGCCCTGGTGTTTAATTGCTACACTATAGTGCCTCCCGATACAATCACACTTGAAGTCAAATGACTTAGAATATAACTATTATATGTGAGGATATTAATAAAATCTTATTTGAAAATTTTATCTGGAGTTTACTCTTTTGAACTTTAGAGCTTATATCTACCTTTTTTTTTTAAACTCATTTGAAAGACAAGAGCAAGTGGAATTCATTCTTGATAGCATTGGTATTCACTTTCTTCCCAGATGGTGTAAAATATATTACTGTTTCAACTGTTAGTTTGTTGTGAGGAAATGAAGATGATTAAATAAGATACCTTTTCAGAAACTAAAGGTAAAAAATTAAGGAAAATTCTCCATTTCAAGGAAATAGAAATAAAAGAAGGAGGAAGGAGAAAGCAAAAAAGGCACAAAAAATATATACTTCCTGAATAAAACAAAGTCTTTCTATTGCTTATTATTTGTAATTATTCCTAGACCAGCATTCTGTAGAAAAGGGACAGTGTTCTGAATTATTCACCAATTTCCAGTGTCTTAGCATGGTAGCAGACTGGCATCAACCTTAGCAGTCAATCAATAAAGACTTGGCGTATAAATAAATGATAAACCATGGTTTTGTTTTTATACATATCTTCCTATTCAGTTCTGCTCGAAACAGAAGTGTGTTCTAGGCAAACAGGGGTAGGTGATTGCTTACGTTACTTCATTTTCTCCCATGGGGAGTTACAAAAACTGTTTACAAAGAGAATGACAATTCTGGTCTCGTACCTGCTGTGGCTGCAGGTTATAAATCACTGGGGCTGCAGAAGACAGATACTCAGGGGTAGACTTATGGCAAGGCTTTGTCTCACGTATGCTGTGCTTGTTACTTATCTCGACTTGGTCCCCAAACCTCCCTTACTCTTTCCACTGAGTATTTTAACCTAACAAGAGTAAACTTGCAGTATTCAAGTGCATAATAGAAACTGAATCTGAACAGTCTATTACTTCAACATCTGCTAAAGTCACTCCATCCTGTTTCATTTGCTCTATAATCACAAAAGTGCCAACTCCATTAATATTGGTCACATGTGCTTAGTTTTTTTAAAAGGAGATGGAAGAATATCTTTTCTGAACATTCATGGAAGTTATCCATTTTTTTAACTAAGTTGATTTTTTTTTAACATTTTTTATTGATTTATAATCATTTAACTAAGTTGAATATTAAGGAGAAAGATTATTCCTGATTGTCTATCTCCAGTCCCATAATCACCACCCATGATTTCTCATAGAGCTATACAGAAAATGCCCACGCATACGTGCACGAATCTCTATCTGCAATGATTTCCTCTGTGTGTGTGTGCGTGCATGCTCACACAAACATCTCTGAACTTTGCTTTCTGTAGAAAAGAGCAAGAATGAGGCCTCAGGGTCAGAAATGGGGAAATCAGGTAAAAAGAAAAGAAAAAGGCTTGCTTAGAATCTCTGTGATTTCTTTCCTGAACTCAAACATTTCTTTTATCAAAACCTTGCTGCCCAATGTTAGCCACTAAAAAGTCTATATGTACGCAAAAGGGCATTTAGTTCAGGGCATAAGAGTTTGATGTGATAATTAACAGGACCTGACCTTGCAGTATAGCTGCTGAGTAAGGCTGCAGGACGGCTTCTCAGAACACAACGGTTTATATAACTCTCCTTGAGCTAAGTTAGACTTTAGTCCTCGGTGTTATGGAAAGTCTGCCTCAAGGATACTCAGGTAGATTATAACTGAAGACCATGCACTGGTTAATTACCATGTTCCTCAAATAATTCAAGCTACTCATTGGAAACCTAAGTGGAAAATGCCTGCCCATATATTTTATTTATTAAATTTTTTTTTTTAAATGAAGGTACTGGGCATTGAATCCTGGACCTCATGCTTGCTAAGCAAGCATTCTAACACTGAGCCGTCACCTACCTACATATTTTAAAAAATAGATATTTGACTCTTCCCCAGGTAAAAAGATGAAGTTAGCAATAGTGGTATTTGGTTAGAATACTCATGTTTGAAAAGAAGGTTATACTCGTAATAATAGATAGAATTAAATTTTTAAATGGCAATATTCAATCCTAGCAAAGGTATAGTAAAACTGGTATTCTTACAGGTTGTTCATTGTATTTTAATTTTTAAACATTTTCTGAAAGTGATTATATATAAAGAGCTTTAAGATCCTCAATACTTTGATTCCATTTACTTAATTTTAGGTCATTTATCCTCAATAAACAATTCATAAATCTATAGGCACAAAGCTGTCTTAATACTGTTCATAGTTACAAAACACTGGAAGCAACCTAATATTTAATGGGGAAATGATTGAGTAAAGACATAGCCACTATTCACATGGTGCCTCTGAAGTGTTTTTATATAGAGAAATGTTGCCACATTATGTTACATAAAAGACATCACAATATAAAATTGTACTTCAATTGTGTATAGAAGGACAGACGAATCAATGCATGAAGAAATGTTTGTTGTTTTACGCTAGTGAGATTATGGATGCTTTTCTTTTGTCTCTTATTTCTTTGATTTTTAATAATATTTTATATTTTCTTCATAATTTAAAAATTATCTACCATCTGTATCTATAAATCAATCAATCAATCAATCTATCTATCTATCTATCTATCTACCTACCTACCTACCTACCTACCTATCTTAATGCAAACAGAACTGCTCTGTCCATATCTAGGAAATGGATTGTAAGGATGAATATCCTAATGATTAGAAAAGTCCCTGATTCAAAATGTTACTATAAAAACGATCAATAAACAAATGATACGATTTTGAGGTATAAGCACAGAATTAGTGATGAGCATGAATGCACATGTACACCACCCCCAGTCTTCTGTTCTAATCTGGTGCTCTCAAGTTTCTCTGGACTTGTGCAAAGATGGGGCTCTCTAGCACTAATTCCTGACAGGACTATTTTGTGTCATTGGGAAAAGGGGGAATGGGGAAGGAAGATTTTCCTTTAAGCCCTAGAGCCTCAGTCATTATTTCCATTGCCTGCTTTCCCCATGGACCTGGTTCTCTCCCAAGATAAATGAAAATCCACATGCTGAGGCAAGATGTTACTGAACTTCCCAAAGACCCATACTGAATATGCCAGTCAAGGTTACCATTTCTGAAGGCCCAAAATTTCAGAGGGATTCATGAAATTAATGAACTACAAATTGAGTGCTTGCATCTGCTATAATCATTTTCAGCCTGCTTTCCAAAAAAGGAAAACAATAAACCTGGGATTCAAATATAATTCATGCAGAAATAGCCCAAAACATTCCTAAAGGCTCTAAATTTGTTCATAATCACACTGATGCCAAACTAAATTGGCCTATTTATTGTAGTAGTATCATACAGCTAGTTTCTCATTTTTTTTTTTTTTCTGGCCAGAAACTTGCTGGAAAAACACAGAACTGGAAAATCATCCAAGATTAAATAGAGGAAAAATATTAGAAACAAAACTTAAATAGAGAAACCATAAAGCCATTTTAGCCATAGTTATAATATCTATGGATGTTTCTTAGAGAAATTTTATGTATGTCATCAGTGTTGCATTAAAATGTTTACTCTTATATAGACACCCTTACCTGAAACCAATCAGTTGCATTAAAAACAAATCTAGATTAGGAGTTTAATGTGTAACAGATACACATTACTATATATAAAATAGATAAATAACAAGAATTTGCTGTATAGCACAAGGAACTACATTCAATTTCTTATAATGAGATGTCATGGAAAAGAAACTGGAAATATATATGTATGTGTATGTGTAACTGAACCACTTTGCTGTACACCTAAAACTAACATTCTAAATTGACTACACTTCAAAAAAAATAAAAGAATAAAAAAATTTAAATCTAAATTAAAAAAAATTATTTTTTTAAGAAGACATTCAGAAAGACTGATATAAAAGTAAATAAATGTAGAATGAGGATATGATGTGAAGGAGCAGTTAGATGATCTCAACTTAATATTGTTCTGGAAGATGAACTCCCGGAGTCCAGGCCTGAAGACTCGATTGGAAAACTTGGAAATTATTCAGAAGGTAATCATGAAGACAGCAAGATGATTCAAGCATTGGAAAATAAGACCCATGAGGAGAGGTAAACAGGACTGTTATTCATTCTCTTGAAGAGAAGTCCAGATTGCAATTGACTACATTCTTTGAGTGTATGGAGAACTTTTTATAAAACAATGGTGGGCTATCTGCATTACTTATGAAGCAAGAGAAAACAGGCTGGCTATGAAGTATGAAGGCTTGGTTAGACAGAATAAGAATAGTTCTATATTGAAATGCGATGCAGGTTGGGATTGTGCAGTCTTCTCCAGAACCATGAAAAATAATCATTGTGTGGTATCTTCTTTGGGTGGCTCTTCCTGAAGGTGAGGGAATGTCCTAACGTCCCTTCTGGGCCTCAGATTCAGGTGGCTGAAGAGAATTTTCTGAAAGTCAGGGAGTTACTGTAAACCCTAAAACCAATTTAGCTGGACATGGTAAACAAAAGGGGAGAAAGCAACTAAGATGAAGATGAAAATGTAGCTCCATGCCCTTTTTGGAAAACAGAAAAGGGATTACTTTAAAATAATAACATTTGTTATTAAAGGTTCAGAAGGGTTTTGATGGGAAAGAAGTAGGAAAAATAGCTATTTTAAATAAAGTACAAGATCAAGTGTTTCACCTAAATTATGACCTAGGTATTTCTAACCAAATCATTTTTCCAGACACAGCATTAGGAAACAGATCTTCAGAATATAGAGAATTCAGGTCAGCCTTGCCTGGGAGGTTGTGTGCTCAGTGTTAACACAGGGCCACATGTATGTGAGGCTCCTTAGTCAGCGTTATCTGATTATTCCAACAGCCTCTGACTTTTCTGTGTGAATTGTAATGTACAGTGAAAGGGTTGTAGTACTGGCAGGTTTGTCCCAAAATAGATTGTGAGTCAGTTATGAAGGAGTTATTCCAGGAACTAGAATTTGAAAGTGAAGAAATTAAGAAAAATTTATGTATGACTCAGTTCCAACACCTCACATACTACGGGGTACTTTCTCTTCTTATAATAGATTCTTCGCTTCATCCCTGGAGTTCGTTGTTTCTGTCAATAGCCTTAGATAAGTGATTTTTGAAAAATCATTAAGAAATGACTGTTTTAGGGTAGCTTGCCAGCAACTCAAATACCCAAAATAGCCTTATTCTAAGTATTGAATGTTAAAGGTTTTCGAGATAATTACACTAATTGCAGGATGGAATAATTTGCTACCTTTTGAGTTCCAATTCTCTTCTTTTTCAAAAATCAGGAGGATATTAACTCCCAAGTGCTAATGGGATTCAGGTAGAAGCCACTGCTGCTTTTTTCAGTGTCCCTGTGCCTCCCACCAACATTACAGTTAAACAACAAAGCACCCACAGCGAGCATCTCCAACAGTGGCACTGTTATTTATCAAGTAAATTCATTGTTGAGTGAATGCATTCCACTTGTAGAATTCATTTTCATTGGCCTTATTTTTATAAAATAAACTCAAATCCAGTTATATATATACTTACTTTTTAAATAGACTTAAAAAAAAACTATTTTGTTTCCTGCTTGCTTTGCTTTTTTTATGTCCTATTGCATAGTCTGACTCCACTGGGGTAGCTTGTCACCAAAATATTCTCTTCTCTAAAGCAAAGGTCTACTGAAGGGAGTAAATAAGTTACATGTTTGCAATCCCAGAGGATCTAAAATAGAATAAACTTGCCATTGAGAATACTATACTTAGATAATTCACATAGCTCACAAAATTTTGTGTCAGTAAATGTGTGAATAGAAATCTTACTCCCCATATGAAGGCTCCCTCAGTTTATGTGTCTTAGTAATTCTTTATTTAGAGTATAATTGTTCTGGAAGCTAGAAAAAAATTGAAAGGAATTGTCTGTATCTTTGGGAAAGGATTGCCTTCCAGCTGGAAAGATAATCTTTCTTCCATTCTCCCACTTTTTTTGTATAGAAAAGTAAATAACTGACTTCCTGCCTAAGCACACCTGGATTATTTTTCAGGAGAATAGCAAATGGGTTGGATTTAAAAATTAGGAAATTGACCATAAGGTCTTAGAGAATCAATGAATTTAGGTGCAAGAAGGACCTTGGAAACCTGTTTTTACTCCTTCATAAATGACAAGAATTAGATATGAAAACTGCATTTGAGAAGCCTATTAGCTTCAGGAGTGAAGCTATAGACTAACCGCTATATAAAGAAAGGGGATTCTGGCAACTACTTCCCACATGGCAGAAATCCAGAACAGACCTAAAACCAAAGAAGTAAGAATGAAAGTCAAATGAACTGACATGAAAACTATTTTTTTTAATTGAGACTAAAGAATATCAGTTCTCTCACATGATTCCCAAAGTCAGTCAGTTGTCTTTTTAATTCCCTCAAAATCTTTCATGCATCAAAAGATGCTCCTGAGATACTAGCATGGAAATAATTAGTACTTTTAATTAGCACAACTGGGAAACAAGGCAGACCAGCCTTAATAAGAATCTTCAATCTGGAGAACATTAAAGTAAAAATTTTTTTTCCCTAATATCAAAGAATATCCCACTGACGAACACACAAGATGAGTTATTTTGCAAAATGGAAAGAGTATAATTGAATTCAGAACAAGTTTGATGTATTAAGAAAGGAGACGCCTTGGAACTGTGGGACCTGGGAATTAGATTTTCTCAGATGCTCACTAACACGTTTCTAGATCACACTACCACATTAAACTACCTAAACTCTAAATGTCTTTAAATACTGCATAATGCCTCTTTTGAGGGTCAAAATTGAAAGTGAAAATTACCAAAAATATTAGGAGCATGCCAAACAACATATCTGAATAGAGTCTAACAACTGAGAACATAATTGGCAAGAAGAGAGCTGTGGTCACATCACCCCAGATTGATGGTAGCAAGCACATCTGGAATCCTAATGATCCCAGGAGCTTTGGGGCCTTTGGGGGACAGCCATCTGGTGCAAACAAAATCTGCATTAAGCGTCCCACCCAACAGAAAGAGCCTCCTTGCGCTGCTGTGAAAAGCTGTTGGTCCTCCTGCCCTCTGGTAACACACAAGCTTCTCAACCAGCAAGTGAGCAAGAGAAATAGATGTGCACAGGGGGTTCATTAATAGACGTGGATCTAAAACCATGACAGTGTGGCAGATAAGAAAGAGATAGAGATACATTTGTGAAATAAATCCCTTTTGAAAGGGCATCAGCAGATTTGGTTACTTTTATCTAATCTTTCTGCAATTTCTTTTGATAATGTCAGTTTATGGCCTTCTTCAGGCCTCTGTTCTTTATCTGTAAAATGAAGGGGTTGGGCTCTAGGAATTTTATGGCCTCTTCTAATCTTAACATCCCATCAGTTTGTGATTTTATAGAATACATGCCGGGCATAGAGAGAAAGGACCACTGAGGAACGAGGAATGACAGCCAACATGTGAAGGTGCTGCTGGGAGAGCAGTTGCCTGATGGCTCCAGATCGCTGGGGAAGAAGGGTGCACTCAAAGATGACCTCTCAAATGATGATAGATCTGGCCAGCAAATTAAGCCGGTGTCATCTTTGCTCTAAACTATCTACCAACTATGCTCAGCTTGTTAGGTCCTCCCGACATTAAACACACTATAAGAATCTCCAGTAGATGAAGAGAGGATGTGCTGCTTCAACAGATAAGGAGGGGGGTCTCTGCAGTGACAGCATTGGTACAAGGGACATGACTGGAGGGCTTGATGCAGGAGAAGGGGATGTACAGTGGTGAAAGGTCGAAAGGAAACTTCAGAGTATAAAGACTTGGAGAAGTCATTTAGGATAATCATAAGAGTCAACAAACAGCCGTGCCCACAGGCTGATGTGGTGTGGAGGTACAGAGGTAGGAGGACAGAGTCTGAATAGCTATAAGGCAGGAAAGATATTGTGGATCAGCTAAATATGGCTCTGAACCCTGGTTCTGCCCCTCAATATCCTGTACATCCTTGCACTTGTTAAATAATGTTATTATCCTCATCAGTAAATTGGAAGTGATGATGGCTCTTTCTTATCGCGCTTGTGGAGGTGAAACGAGATAATGCATGCCAAGTGTGAAAGATACTTATGGATGCACAGCAGACATTCAAAAATAACATATTAGTTATCACTGTCACTACTACTATTGTTATTATTAGCTGAATCAGGTGAGTGAATATTGAATTTGCCCAGAATGATTGTTTGTGAAAGAGTCAAGAAGAAAATTAATACATCAGCCACCAAAGTGATTAAAGAATAGGAAGCAGTGTCTTGGAGGTTAGCAGATGATGGCAATAAAGGCTGTGTTTGAGTCAACATGGTGAAGTTCTCGGAGGCTACGGAAGAGAGTGCCCGCCCAGCTCTTGGCCTCCAGGCAGGGGAGGCTGGAGAAGAGGCCATTTCTGTTTGAGGCTGTGGGAGAAGCTGTGGCATCGTCGGCAGAAAGCCAAATCTCAACCAAGGCAGCCTTTTCCTAACGATGTTTCTTTATAGGAGATTTTTGGTCCAGTGTATCCGGGTAATGTTTAGGCTCTTCCCTCTTGGGGATGCACAGAGCTTATTGCCCAAATGGAGGTGCTGAGAAATCCAGCTGGGCTTTTCCAAAACACAGTTGGCCAACAAACCCTTTTTAATACATGTTGTATCTTCTGACATAGGAAGACATAGAGAACAAACCAATGGTTACCAAAGGGGAAAGGAGGGGAGGGAGGGGTAAATTAGAATTTTGGGATTAGCAGATACAAACTACTACATATAAAATAGATAAGCAACAACATCCTACTGTACAGCACAGGGAACTATATTCAATATCTTGTAATAAAACATAATGGAAAAGAATATGAAAAAGAGTCTATACATATACATATGTATGTATAACTAAATCACTTTGCTGTACACCAGAAACTAACACAATATTGTAAATCAACTATACCTCAATAAAAAAATTAAAAACATAATAGATTAATATGAGGATAATAAAGAATATATGCCATCTTTAATATACTAATGATTAAGTTTTATTTCTAAATTGCCTGCATGGAGGTAAATTAAAAGTAAATTATAAAAGTATAATTGGGGCAATTCATTATATACCAAGTTATGGTCTTGTTATTTTTATTCTAATTTACAATTTTAAAGTACAATCATTGAAGAAGTTAAATTGCTAGTGGTTTTCTAATCTATATCATTCACTCACCCTGCACAGAGGAATTATACTGCGTGGCTTTGTTCTCAGAAAGCTTAAAATGTTGTTCATCAATATGTAGATAATTATTATTTATGTTTTAAAAACTTGATTGCATTTTTCCTTACAGGCAAAGAAAAATTAAGTTTTGATGAGATTAAAGTTTAAAATAATAAAATTGAGTTTGAGAAAACTCTGAACAACAACAAAAAACTCTAAGAGTCGTGTTTTACTTATATTTTAGGTCCTAATAATTTAGTCTCTCAGGTGGCAAATATCTCCTAGAATTAAAGGTAAAGACATACCTGCTAAAGATGATCTCGAGATTATACAGAGAATCTGACCTGCCAGAGGTGACTGTGGTTCAATGGGGAAAAAATGTCAGTGGAATTATTTTTCTGTGATAACATTTCAGGTCACAGTGTGGGTTGAGCAAACAATCTGTGTGGTTTTGTCCATAATAGGAGTTCAGGCGGGATCTAACCTTCAGAATTCAGGATGAAATACTAAAAATTTTGCCCTAGAGAAAGGCAAACTCAAAAGATCTTTCCTCCAGTTTTCCCACTGGTTTAGTTCAAGGAGTTTGGAAATGAGACTAGAAATAACGTTGACAAAATACGTTGATGAGTAAAAAGCTCACTTGTTTTACAAAAGTTACACTAACATAAGCTCATTGACTAATGTACCTGTTTTGCAACCTCTACTTCCTCTTTTAATTCTCCTTTTGCTAAACAAAAAGACATAGGACACAGGCTTATGAGTAATAAGTGTAGCATCCTATGGATACAGATCACAAAGTAAAGAGAAGTAGTTGACTGCCGATCGGGCACATGACACATTGTTCAGTCACCATGTAATTCTCATTGTGCAGACCTGTTTGATTTCTTTTAGGCCTGGGAAACCAGGGTGGGTTTGGAGGAGAATGGAAGCAGAGAGAAATGAAATAAATGTCTCTGCATTCTCTCTTGGAAACCTTCCAGCAACCCTGTTTAGTTTGTATGATTATCTACTTTATAGATGGGGAAACTCCAAGTTACAGCTGGTAAGGGTCAGTGCTGGGCTTTGAACTAAGATCTAACACCAAAACCATGCTTGGTTCATATGTGGGCCAAAGATTTTTTTTTTTTTTTTTGATATTAGTTACTATCAAGTAGCCCCCTCGGAGATATGGTGGGCTGACCAGAGTGTTTGGGGGATCTTTTTTTCACTGCCTCTCCTTTCCCCCAGCACTTGAACACTCACCTCTCATTCCCTCATCCCCCCACCCCCCCACCACCAGTACATTCACTCATGACTGTAGGGAAAATCGTTAACTGTTTTGAGACTATTTTTGTACCACAGAGTTGAGGAAGGGGAAGGAAGTAATGTGTTGCAGAGCAGAGGGGAAAGTCCCCCCTTTTGATGAGACATCCTGTGTGGCAACTGCCAAGCTTGGATTTCCCCAAAGTGAGGTGAGGGTGACATGCTGCTGCTTGTCACATGGCCTCAGTTCACAGCCACATCTGCTGTGGCCTTTTGTAAAATTTACCTACGTGTGGCCCACACAAAGCCACAAACACAGAACCCAAAATGGCATTCACCACTGAGATGCTCTGCAGAAAGAAATTACACTGTCTTTAATGAATGAAGTTCATGGTATACACAACGAGGAGGAAATGAACCCTATAAGCTTAAACTTGCACAGCCTTTCAATACTGAAAGATTAATTTTGGGGGCTGAGGTTAATCATACCACGGTTATTTGTGTTTGGGTAAGAACGCGACTTGACTGATTGGGAAAGCAGGTGCTGGACTGATGCGCCATCTCTGAGACCCATGAGTCACGTCACTGATTTACAAGCTGTCCTTACCATGAAAATGAAAGCCAGAGCCAACTTTATGTCATACAATTTATGTCATTCACTGCAATTATAGATAATTTCAGCCTGTGTGTTTGTGAAATAGTCCATGCCATTTTTGCTTTAAACATCTTTTGTACTTGGTATTTCTGGCTTGTCGAAATAAATATTATCAACTATAAGAACCATTACAAATCCATTATAGACTTCATGAAAGTACATACAGCTTTTAGACTTAATCCATGAAATAAAGCCTTATGACTTCTCCTTACAGTTTGATAAACAGCCGAGTTCTCACAGCTGTTATGATTTCAATTATGAAGAAAATTGCAACTTTTGTATTCGTTGGTGGCTAAAAATGACTTAAGAAAAAAACCCACTTCTTCAAATTCTGTGATTTTTCTTTTCCTTGTATATATTGCCAACCATGGGTCTGATTAGTGTAGCTGATTATTGTGCTAAAGGACCAAGGCCCCTTGTTTAAGTCCAGGGAAGGTCATCCAGGTTAACCCTCCAAGTCTACAGAAAATTTGTTCTATGTGTCTTCCATGAGATTAGGCAAGAGGACAGAAACAGATCGGTACAAATCCAGTCTTTAATACTGGGGCTGACACTCAACATTGGTACAAGGTCAGTAGCGTCGTCTTCCCATACAAAGACAGATGACGTGTGTGCAGAAGCATTTTCCAGACATCTGCTCTCCTTGGCCTTTTCAGCTTTTTGCTTACTCATGTACAATCAATCCCAACAGAGAGGACTCCCTGACTCCGCTCCACGTGAGTGCTGCCTCTGCAAGACTCCACTAGATTCCTCAAGTCAAACACAAGATGGTGAAGAGCCTGTGCTCATTTGTGTCTCCTCTCTTCCTCCTTGTCCCCCCATCCCTCCAACTACCATCCTCTTTGAAACTTCTCAATTCTCCCACATCTTAATTTCACCTTTTCTCCTCAGTCACTAAATAATGACAAGCTTGGCAAATGACAAATTTTGTTCATGGTTTCAGACTCCCCTTTTTCTTCCTTTCCCCCATCTTTCCACTAAAAAAAATTATTATTATTTTTTAATGGAGGCACTGGGGATTGGACCCAGGACCTTGTACATGCTAAGCATGTGTTTTGCCACTGAGCTATACTCACCTTCCCCATTTTGATAATGAGGGCATTTTTAGTAATTTGGTTAATGTTACCCTTTTCTAAATCTGGACTCCTTGTTTTTCTTTGCAAAACAAGAATCAGGCTTATTGTATTAAATCTCAAGCATATTTAGCCTCAACAGAGTCAGAGCCATAAACCTTAATCCAAAGCCATAAATCTCCAGTGGAAGAATTTCTGGAATTTGACTTTCTCCTATCCATTCTTTATGCCCAATGATAAAACTGCTGTGATTGAAACATTTAAATGGATCTTTGTTTCTTGAGGATAGTTGTACATTATTTAAAATGCCTTGTAAAAAGCCTTAATGATCTGACCTCTTTGTGTCCAGGTTTAGCTTCCTTTCCCTTGCTCCGAATTTACTATGTCACTTCGGTGCTCCAGGCTCTGGGTTGTTTGTCCCATCTGCCTGGGTTTCTCTTTCCCACCTTTCCCTACCTGTCTAATTTACTCATCCCTTATTTTTAAATTTAGATTTCTATTCTGGTGAACCTTCATTGACTGCCCCCACCCCCACCAATAGTGGGCTATGGGACCCTATTATGCGCAGTCTCTCCCTTCCCCGATGGTAGCACGCATCACAGTCTATTAGAACTGCCTGGTTACTTGTCAGTATTTTCCCATTTCCTGGAAGCACTGCATGACTTACTACTACTGCCTGGCCCATCAGTAAACACTAGTTGAGAGAAAAAAACAAAACTCTGTCATGAGCTCAGAGGAGATTCCACATTCTGGTGTCCCTCTCACCATTTGCATAGGTGATCCCTACCTGAAAGGTCTGTCTTCATGCTAGTATCAAATTGCTTGTTTTAAAAATAACTCAGAGCTGCTGAAACAAGCAATGCTAAACCAAGAAAAGAATTGTAATGGTCATTCACTTCTCTCTTTTCTTTCTCTCTTTCTTCCTTCCTTCCTTCCTTCCTTTTCTTTTCTTCCTTTTCTTTTCTTTTCTTTTCTTTTCTTTTCGTTTCTTCTCTTCTCTTCTCTTCTCTTCTCTTCTCTTCTCTTCTCTTCTCTTCTCTTCTCTTCTCTTCTTCCTTCCTTCCTTCCTTCCTTCCTCTCTTTCTTTCTTTGTTTGTTTGTTTCTTTCTTTCTTTTTCTTTCTTTCTCTCTCTCTTTCTTTCTTTCTCTCTCTCTCTCTCTTTCTTTTTTGGTGCTACCAATTTAATGCATTTAGCATTTTCTCATCTACGTAGATCTATAACCCCAGCTCCCTGTTTTACTTAACTAGGGAGCCACCTGTCTGCTACTTATCTAACTCTGCCTGAGGTGTTGGATTCTTGCATTTTCCCTCAAGTAGAAATCTAGGTGAATCTCTTAAAAGGTCATTTTAAAATCAGCTCAAAAGGAAAACCATCTACTGGCACAAGAGAGAAAAGTGAATTGAGGGTAGAATTGTGTATTTATAGTTATCAAGGCTGATGGGCATTGGAAAGTACACTAAAATTATAGATAGCAAGCTGTAAAGTTTGACTAGACTTCAAAAGGTTTTTTTTTTTTTAATTTTGAAGCATAGTTGATTTACAATATTGTGTTAATTTCTGATATACAGCATAGTGAATCATTTACATATATATATTCCTTTTCATATTCTTTTTCATTATAGACCTTACAAAGTATTGAATATAGTTTCCTGTGCTATATAGTAGGATTTTGTTGTTTATCTATCGAAGAGATTTTTAATATGTTCTTACACCAATGCCTGCTACTCAAGGTCAATAAGAAAAGTTTAATCTCCTTATGGAATACAGCTGAGTCACTTACATAATATCAGTTGTAATGATTCTCTAAAGAGCTGATGTCACCCAAATTGAGGTTTGCTAGAATCTTGCCTAGAAATAGATTGATTTATTTACTAGCTCACAAAGACAAGTGAAAATAGAATGACTTATTTATCATGAACACCATGGGCAAATGTGTTTCTGGACACATTTAGGTGTTTATCCAAATCTCTGTGTGTAAGCAGAATGAACAAGAAGCAAATTACTTGATGTGAATAGGAAGTTTCAAGGTGATAGTCATCATTTTTAGTTACTTTTTCTTTAGAAGGTTTATAAGAAGAATCTTTTCAGATCCCCAGAGATAAAGTTTAGAGATAAATTATACTGTTTCAAGTAATTATCATTAAATCTTTCTCAAAATTTTGTTTAACTTGTTCTGTATAGAGTAGTTTACACTACTTGATGGGTTAAATTCTGTCATTTTAATAAGCAATCCAATAAAAAAATATATAGCTGTAAACTTTGAGAAAAAAAGAGAAATAATGATAAAAAAATCAAATGACATACTATTATTAGACTTTGCTTTATTTCTTAAATTCTGATGTTGCCTGTGGAATTTTAGTAGTTTGTAAAAAGCCTTTTAAAATGTTTAAAGTCTCAAAACTACTAAGCAGGGATATTATTATAGTGGAAAATAGTCATACGGTTTCTGGGAAGGATTATACTAAAAGGAGTAAGTTTAATTAGAAGTAGGATAGGTTTGGTTACATACAGCAAGAGCCAACAAAACATGCTCCAAACCAAGGGTAAGTGTAACCACTGGCTAGAGATTTTCAGGAGAGGACAGGGAGTAAATTTCCTGGAATATTTCATGTTCTGACTAGGCTGGATCAGTTCCCTTCTCCCTTTCCAGACTTATCTCCTGGGAACGAGGCACACTGGTGGGATGTAACTCATAGAAGAGCTTAGGTAATCAAAATGCAGTGAGCTATGAATGCAAGCATAAACTTGTTTTATTCCACAGTCGTCTGACTCTCAAATTTAATTTCTGTGACTTGAATCATGTCTTTAAATACTGCAGAAGTGTCTGCCAAGTTGTGGATAAAGCAATCCTTTGGTCAGTGCCTAGCGGGAGAGGCAGTGACTGGGAGGCCACGCTGCCTCCTCCGGTGCCCTGATCCTGGCAGAACTCCCCTCCAGACTCCCGGCCCTCGCCTCTGGAAGAAAGGGGCGGCACTGACTTGGATGGAGGTGGCCTCCTGGCTCTGAGACCTGGATACATGGGCTGGAAACACAGAAGTCCTCTTGGAAGAGGAGGAGCCAGCTTCCTAGTTATCGAGCTTTCTGGCCAGACACAAAATGTGCACGTGGCAGACAGAAAGCCATAATCAGCCAGGACCTGGCATTTTTTCACATGCAGGCTTTCTGTTGGCAACAGGGTCCTGCCCTATACCTTTCTGGGTGGAAGGGAGTGTGCTTCTTTTAGCTTTAAGCTGACGTGGCTGTCCCCTTTCTAATACTACGAAAAGCAGACTTGGTTCATTCTTGTGACTATAATAACCAAGACTTAGATTGGGGAAAAAACCTGCCACAGATAGACTTGAAAGACATTGAAACAGAATGTAAGTCTACATAGAAGTAATTCATTTAAACTGACAAAAATAAATGCAAAATTCTGGCAGATAAAGAAGCAAGGACAGAACAAAAAAGTTCCCATGAAGAATTGCAAGTAATTAGTTAAAAAACAGAAAAATTGCTTACATTTTTGGTAATCAAAGAAAGGCATATCACATCACTGAAGTATCATTTAATTCACTGAGCAAAAATTAAAACATGCCACTATCTTCAAGGGATAAAATGCTAGTGGAGTAGATTTATTCGTATGGTGCTGGTGGCATTTTTATTGACTTGACTGTTTCTAAATTGGTCTTGAAAGTATTTTGACAAGAACCACAATTATCTTTAAGCACTACTCCATTACTGGGAATTTATTCTAAGGTTCAATTTAGTCTAAGGTTATTCAAGTTGAGGGGAAAAATCATTTGCTGCCTTATCCAAAAGAGAGAAAAAAATCAATAAAATGAAAGGGCCAACTAAAGTCTAAGGTTACATTAAATGATACCAGTTTGATGCAACGTTAACCATAATAATGATTAAATTTATGTTGCAACATACACATGTTTTCAATAAATGATAAGTGGAAAAAAGGCAGCTTCATTGTCATATATACACACTGTGATACAATCATGGACAAAATTAGGAATACGGGGCTGGGGTACTAAAAAGATAGCACACACAAAAAATAAAAACAGTCGGCATGTAAAGAAAAATCTCAATAATGCTGTTATGGTCATTCTTGTATAGTTTTTGAAAATTATGGGGAAAAGTCAGGAAGGAGATAAGAGTTACGTTAAAAGACATATGAAATCTAAAAATGGAAATTTCAGCTAACTGGTAGCTCTCAACAAGAGCTATAAGATAACAAGGTGATCTTTCCGCTGGCACTTAGACAAAGAGAAATGCTTGGATTGTAAGTTACTTAGGACACTTCAAATTACTGTAGAATAAAGAGAAAAAATATTGAAAACTTCCAAGAAAAACCAATAGAGTTTCCTCTGTTTTCCATACTCCTGCCTGAAATAATTTTTTTAATGCCCCCCCTTTTTTTTTTTAATGCTTTTCTAGGGGAAAAAATTCCAAGTTTTGGGGGGAATAAAACTATCTTTTTTTCTAATTCTACCTCACTCTTAGAACAATAATATTCAGATATTACTGGCAATAGTGATTATAGGGGTTTTCACTCTCCTAAGAGGGCAACTTAATGTTTCCCAAAACATATTATTTCCCAGGTAGTATTCTCTGTTATTATTACTATTACCATAGTTAGGAAAGCTTAGAAATGTGATGAATGTTTTGCTTAAGACTGATTTTTTTGCTTTAAAGTCTTTTCAGCTTTTGTCACCCTTAAGTGTATTTGCCAACTAATAATATTTCAAATGCTGTTTATGGGTTTTTTTTTTTTTTTTAGGAGTTTCCACACATGCTTTCTCATTTGACACCCATCCTCTCATCAGCCAGTTGAGGTGGGCGGTGCTTGCAGGTCAGCCTCTGGAGATCAAGGAACAGGCAGATGGTCACGTGACCCACCAATGGCAGAGCTGGATGCAGAGCCCAGGTTTTCTGGTTCTGGATAGAATGTCATCCACTTTGCCACATCCTAAGTACACCAAGCGGAAGAAAAGGGCATCTTCCTGTCCCTCCCTCAGTGCCTGATCTTTTGTTTTATGTGGTAAGTGCCTTCTCAAAAATCACATGGCTTAAAATCTGGTGCAGAACAAGGACTCTTGCGGGTGATAAGCTTAGAAATCACCAGACGTTCCCCTAGAGACCATGATACGTCATGCCAAGAGCAGAAAACTGGAGGAAGATGGTGATTTGAAACACGATTATTTTATTCCCCATGAGCCTTCACAAAAACCCATTTTTACTATGTAAATTGAAAGAAACCAGAAATCTACAAAGCCATCTGGCTGACTTACGTCTGTCTTTTATAGCCTTTTCTTAAGAAAGATCAGAAGAACTCCAGACGATGTGAAAGTAAATCGGTATGGAAACTATTCCTCAGCTGACCATTTTACTACCAGGCTTCCTGGGCATCAAAGGAACAGCTCAACAGCTTTGAGAAGGAAAACGAAGGTAACAGTGCACCTCCTTGAGCTGTTGTGGCTTTGCAGGTGGAGAGGAGACACCCAAAGTGCTGAGCAAGCCGCAGGGGGGAGGATGCCCTCCCAGAACTGTGTCAAGTTGGCTTAATTAAAAGTGCCTTCTATTATTGTCTGTGGTGATTTGCTGAGGAGGATGAAGAGGCAGTGACCTTATATTTAATCACGTCAAGAGCTCAACATTAATTCTTGGGTCTGTAGTAGCGTGGTTAATAATTCCTCCAAGTTGGCAGCTCTTTCCAGGGGACTGACTCCACCAGGCCTTAAAGTCAGCACGCAGGGTCCTGGCTCCAGTTTTTGGCCGCTGACTAAGCACTTTTCGAGCTGTCTTCAATTGAAAGACAGACAGAGGAGTCTGAGGAAATCCTCACTCAGCCAAATCTATCCCAGATGAGAGGGCAAAGTTAACAAGAATCAGTCATGAGCCCTAGGCAGGCAGCGCGTCTGGAACGCGTGTGATTTATAACCAGCGTGCACAGGCTACAGTGTTTTCCTAGTCTCTCCTTTTCATGTTTTAAAAAAAAAATTGCATGAACAAAATTTTGATTTCAGCTAATAAAGGCAAATGGAAAGAAAAGGGGCACATTAACTTTTAGCATGTAGGCAAGGCTCTGGGGGAGATAAGAAACGAACATGCTGGATTTAAAAACCACAAGGAGCTTGAGGAATGAATGGGTGTGCACACAGCCACCACATGCGGCAGGGTAAAATGACTGACGGCAGGATAAGCAAGGTGCTGTGGGAGCACAAATACCATGTGTTTCCTCTTGCCTTTCTTTATAGCATAGAGATAAGATGCTCTCATGGTGCGAAGCCATCTTTGTGATGGTGCCTGACTTTCCACCAGTGAGACTGAGTGTACCTTCATTTTCTACAAGTGAGCTTCCTGGTGGGCATAATATTTTCCCCAAACCTACAAGTAATATATTAATATATCTTGAGAGATTCAACCATTATAGGCAAAACTAAAGTTCCTTTATTTTTGTATTTTTTTTATTTGTTTTTTTGGGCGAAGTAATTAGGTTTATTTATTATCATCATTATTATTATTTTAAAAAAGGAATACTGGAGATTGAACCCATGACCTTGTGGATGCTAAGCATGTGCTCTGACCTATACCCTCCCCCTAAAGTCCTTCTTGATTTTTCTCCCCCACCTCATCATTTCTCCATTTGAATCCTTGGAAAGGTGTAATCACCATTTCAAAAGTTTGAAGTGTATACTTCCAGATCTTTTTATTTGCATTTATACAGACACACAGATACACTCACTGATACACACATACACACGCACACACACACAGACATGAAAAGAGAAATCCGAAGTTAAAAAAAAATGTGATGCTGCTATCCACATACCAATCTTCAGTTTGCTTTTCTAACTGAGTATCATTGTACCTGTCCCCACTATCAACAGAAGCAAGTATGTATCTAAGGTGAAGGTAGAAATATAGATTTGCTAAGTTAAAAGGCACGGGATGTAAACATTTGTAATAGAGGAACATTGTCCCCACATCGTCCCACCAGTAGTGTTTGGCCCTTACTTTTACCAATATGACATCATCAATCTTTTCCACCTCTAATAATCAGATGGGTTAAAAACAAATGGGATTTCAATGTTCCAATTTGCATTTCCCAGATGGTGGTGTAATCGCTTAAAATGGTTTTTAATTTTCTTTTTTTAATTTCCTACGTAAGTCGAGAGTTGTAGGACGAGTGTTTAGGAATACCAGGTGGGTGAATTGGCCAAGGATGGTGTTTGGCTCTCACACTGTTTTCAGTTTCTAATTTTATCAAGTTGTAATCAGCTAGTGTGATCTCTGCTTTTTGGAATTTGATGAGCTAATTCTTGGTCAGTTTTTGTAACTGTTCCATGTGTGCTTAAAGTATACTCTTCGTTGACTAGATACAAGTCTCAACACAAATCAGATTTGGTTCATTGTTTTATTAAAACCCTCAATCCTCACATATTGTTAGTCTTCTTGACCTGGCAATTTCTGGGAGAACTAAGACAAAAATATCCTTCTGTGATATGAATTTTCAATTTTTCTTTGTATTTCTATTATTTGGCACTTTAAATATTTCCATGCTATGCTGTTAAGTGCACAAAGGTTGGTGAATGTTGTATCTTCGTAGTAGCTCTTTCATCAATGTGAAATAGTCCCCTGTGTTCCTTTCAAATTTTTTTTGTCTTACATGATAATTTTTCTGACAGTAATATTGTTCACATTACTTCCCTTTTATTAGGTCTTTCCTGGAACATCTTTCTTTTCCAGCTGACCGACGAGGTCCTTTTGAGTACATGAGCTTGCAGTGTCCCCGTCTATTACATCTGTTCTTTGATGTCATCATTTTGGACTGTGGTTTTCTCATCAGCCTCATAATCCTACCTGCCTTCTGTTTTTCAGAGATCCTTACTTACCCCTTCTCTATCCAGCAGTATGCCTCATTTTCTGGCACTACTATAAATTAAAACGTGAGTGGCCATGTGTGTGTTTTCTGTCATTTAAGGCAAGAAGAAGAGATGACATTAAATGTTCAGGCTGCCATCTTGATCTGACTTTATGCTTTCCCTCACACTGGATTTCCTGCCTCACTCCCACTCCAAAACACTCCTTGCCCTTCCTTCCAGCTTGGTTGATCTGGATATGGAAGGTGCAGTGAGAGATATACTGCAGGACAGAGTTTGTGAATATCTTTAATCAGCATGCACCCATCAAAAAACTACTTTGATTACTACCTCTTTATGGCCTAAAAGTTGATTCAACTTGAGTTCCACTGGCATGCACTATTCAGTAACAGTTTACTCAGCTCTGTTATCCTCTTCCCATCTCATTTCCAGAAAAGTCTGTTTAATAAACAGTCCATTTTAGACAGCACTGCTAGTAACATCAAGGTATTGCTATTCTTCTGGGTGATTTGTTGGCAATATGTATAATATCCCAGTTTCTTCCAAGGGAGAAACATGTTTAAAGGCTACTAACTAGACAATTGACAAGGCCAAGCACAAACTAACTGCAACAGAACTCTTAGAGATTTTTTTTTGCCATTCAAGGTAACATTTAGAATGTACTATTCTTAAAGTCAGGGAAAAAAAAAAACCTCTACAATTATTTATAAAGGACTTGTACTTTGTTTGCTTTCTTATCTTATTTAAAACATTCTCACTTCATTTTCTATGCTTTATCTTTGTACATCGAATACAGAGTTTATTTTCATTTATAGGTCATCAAATTCCAACCACAGGATTTCAGACTAAAAAGGGTTTGAGAGTTAATTAGGTTATTCCCATCATCTGACGTTTGAGAGCTTTTGTGACATGCTCGAGTTCATATATTGACCTTGTGACAGAGCTGGCACCAGAATGTGGGTTGCCTGACCCCAGAACACTGTTTATACATCAATTTTACATTTACAAAAGATTTTAAAAATCCTATCTCATCTGCAAAGCACTAAAGGACTCCTGGAAAGAAACCCGATGGCAAGCATGAATAATCTCAATTTTCATAGGAGGGAACACTGAGCAGGAAGGATGGATTAATGAGTTGCTTAAAATAATCCACATGAGGAGTTGTCAGAGAGACAACCTGAGGTCTTCACTACTAGGCCCCCGTGTCTAACAGCCTCTCCACCTCCTCAGCACACAACTCCATTTCCTAAAAGGGTAGAAGTGCCTTATCAAGGAAATTTTTCATGGTTTAACCCCCTAAAGGACCACAAAATATAGATTCATTTTTAAACTGTTAAAATGTAAGTGTCTTCTTGTTTTGTGGTGACCTTAAGAAAAAGCCTCAGCTAAGGCAGAACCAGGTAATCCATTGTAAATTGGAGACAGATTCACCTATAATCCTGGATAAAGTAAAAGGATGAATCACAATGTTGTTTTAAATTCCTTCCAGCTCTTTGTTTATTGTTTCCTCCTGAGTGAAATTCCATTTACTCATTAATCCACCCCCTCTCCCCAGCAGACAGGCATATAGTAGGCCCTCAAGTAAACATTTAGTACCAGGCATTGGTGCTCTGTATAAGGTTTTCAGAGCCCTCTCTCTGCCTGTGAGTCATGAATAGTTCTTTTGACTCTTTAGAAGTTGGCAGACTCCTTTAGACTGAGTCCAGGAATCTGCAAACTATGACTGGTGGACCGGCCACGTGTTTTTGTGAATCAAAGTTTCATTTGAACACAGTCAGGTCCATTCATTTGTATGTTATCTATGGCTGCTTTCCCTACAAGGTCAGAGCTGAATAGACATGACAGACCGTACGGCCTGCAAAGCCTAAAATATTTGCTCTCGGGCCCTTTACAGAGAAAGGATGTCCATCCCTGCATTTAGAATCTATGTATTGCCTTTTATGACCAACGTGGAGTTAAGCTAGTGTCTAGTTAAATAACAGATGCCCATAACAAATGTTCATAGATCAGCAACTGCTCGCCTGGTCATGGAAGTCTAATTCAGTGTTACAGATTCACAGGCTTGGCCAATATGTAAGTTAGCAAACGTAAGTGAGGATGATTTATATTTGCCTGGCACTTTATAGATTACAACATATTTCATAAATGTTGTTTCATTTGATGTTGCCAATAACCCTGGAAAGTAAGCCGGCAGGTATTATACACTGCATATCTCAGGGTTAAAAAGAATTCACATTCAAGTGTTTTTATCTTTTCTTTTAGCAGCTAAAATGATCCCTTCATCTCTGGAAAATGCTGACTTTGAAAAAAAAAGGACGGTGTGTAGCGTTATTAACATTTATCATCTTATGATGCACTAATTTGAGATAATATATTGGAAGATCACTTGCAATCAATTGTACTTTGTAATAATATGTCTTGTTGTCTTCAAGTCATGTTTTTATGTCAATAAGTTGGTAACAAAAATAAGATGAACATTTAATCTGATGGTTTACAAGTCAAAATAAATAAGCCTAAATGAGTTATAAGTTAAAAATACAATTTTAAATTCTTTAAATCTTAGAACTTATCGCAAGGTAAGTCAGTTACCTGATTTTCTTGGATTAGCAAAGTTAAAAAACAAACAAACAAAACCCCCTAAATCTCTTGTAGTAACAGAGAAAAATAAGTCAGTAAAAATATAAGTGTATATCAAAAATATGAGTACATATGGGAAAAGTAGTGAAAGATTGATATAATTTTCTGTTACAGGTCAGGTCATGTTGCACTAAATATTTCAGTGGAGGTTACAAACTTTAGACCACTGTTATATTTCTTGCATCATACAAGAATTGATCTCTATGTGATCAAAAAACTTATGAGGAATTTCTAGTTGTCCAAAACATTGCTGTATCCATCTTGGAACAGCATAAAAACTTAGGACAGCACACTGTATGATTCCAACTAATATGGCATCTGGAAAAGCGAAACTATGAAGGCAGTGAAATATCAGCTGTTACCAGGGGTTAGGGGATGAGAAGGATGAATAGATGGGTTTTTAGGGCAGTGAAACGGTTCTGTATGATACCCTAATGATGGATACGTGTCATTACACATTTGTCCAAACCTGTAGAATGTACACCATCCAGAGTTAATCCTTACGTAAACTATGGATTTTGGGTGATGCTGTGTCAATGTAGGTTCATCAGTTGTAACAAACCCATCACTCTGGTGGGGATGTTGGTAGTGGAGGAGGCTATGTATGTGTTGGGGCAGAGGAGGTATGGGAAATTTCTGTACCTTCCTCTCAGTTTTGTTGTGAATTGAGCTCTAAAAAATGAAGTCCATTTAAAAAAAATTAGTACAATATTACTATATATAAAATAGATATACAGCAAGGACCTACTAGGTAGCACAGGGAACCATATTCAAGTCCTTGTAATGAACTGTAATGGAAAAGAATCTGAATAAATATATATATATATGTAAAACTGAATTGCTTTGCTGTACACTTGAAACTAACATTGTAAATCAATTACATGTCAATAAAAAATAAGAATTATTTTTTAAAAATTAGTACAATGGGCTAACAAAGGCCACAATTCTATTATCCTCCTTAGAAGCTTTATAAATGTGCATTAAAAAATAAATTTTGTGGGGGAGGGTATAGCTCAGTGGTAGAGTGTATGTTTAGCGTGCATGAGGTCTTGAGGTCAATCCACAGTGCTTCCACTTAAAAAATAAATAAATAAACCTAATTACCACCACCCCAACCTCAAAAATAAATATATATAAATACATTTTGAGGGGACATACTATGGCATGAATACAAGAAAAACAAAGGCCTAGAATCCTTTCAGGAGAATGGAACCAGAGCAAAAATGCACTTACTTCACACCCGGATTGAGTTTCCCATGAGCATGACTCCTTCTCCGGAGGGAGAACCCCTCTTTGGAAAGCGTGGTCTCCCAGGCACGTCTGACACAAGGAAGGCTCGAAGTCTGGCTCTCCTGGTGGGATGTGGACCACTGAGGGGCCCGAGTACTTCAGGCTGGGACTCTGATGCTTGTCCACACTGACCATTGGGCTCTTGATCCATCTTCGTACCTAAAACGTGCAAAAAAAAATGCATTTTATCTCCTTTGATGTTTAATGGGGATTTGGTGATAAAATATGGTGGAATGGACACTCATGGAAAGAGTCTCACAATGTCCCTATCTGTTAAACCTTAACATAACCTGAATCGATCAGTGCTGGCCACTCATTTTCCAGGAACATATGTTTTTTGGCTGGTCATTTCACCTCACTGAATCTGTCTCCCCATCGGTAAGATTGGGGTAATAATATTTCCTGTGCAGATTTTGCAGTATTTGTTAATGTCCAAGTGTTTGCCTGCACATAGTGTTAGTAGATGGTCCCTATTTTACTTTGACTCTTATGATTTTGTTGTTAGCATGGCAGTTCACAAACGTCTAAGGTGGATTGCCAGTTATTCTAACCAGAGAAAATACTAACCACATAGCTTAGGTTCTAATTGCTGCTAAATGAATTAACATATATTTTACTATTGCAAAAACTTGATTATAAAAGAAGTTGCTTCTGCCTAAGAAATTATCTCACTTTTACTTTAAAGTGAAAACTTTCCACTTGTCTTGCTTGCATGTAGAATTCCTGTAAGATAGAAAAAAAAAAATGTAAAGCTATTCTAATATTAAAAGGATAACATTTACATAGCATTTTAATATGAAACACACTGTTCTAAGTGTTTAACATACATCATTTTGTTTAATCCTGAGAACAGTCTTATAAGATATGCACTATTATGAGTCCCACTTTGCAGATGAGAAAACAGAGGCACAGAGAAGTGAAGCAAAAGTCCCCAAGACACAATGCTGGTATCAAGCAAAGGCAGGACCCAGGCACCTTGAATCCAACATCTATTCCTTTACAAGCATGCAGTTTTAGCAAGTGTTGGGGTGCTGTAAGACTTGTCATCAAATGCTTAAAATTTATCCTGATCTAGTATGTCTTGTCCATGGTCTTTGAAACTCCTGAGGGTTCTTTTATAGTTAACCAATTGGTGAAATTAGTGTATACTAAAAGGATGAAAAGATAAAATCACAGTACTGAATTTTAGTTAGTAATGCTGACAATTAGATTTTTAAAAATACACCGAGAATAAACTAAAATTGCAACAGCAAAAGAATGTTTAAGCAATTTGATGGAATATTATGCCATCACTAAAAATAAATATTGTGAAGACTGTAGCAATATGGAAAATGTTTAGAACATAATTATATGAAAGAGATCCAAATACAGAATTGTTCAATCACTGTCATTGCAAATGTAAAAATATGTGCACTATCTATAGGCAAAGCAAGACAGTAACAGGCAAAATAGAAACTATTGCAGCCATTGTTAGGAACACGGATGTCTTAGTTCTCCCTCTTTTTACAGTGTCTTGTTTAATTTTTTAAAGAATAATTTCTTTTAAAGTTTATAAGAATCTCAAGCAGTTAAAATCATCATATTTCTTTCTTTGATTACATATGTATCTTTTAATTGCTTTATTTATATGTATTCTTTTCCAGGCTGTTGAAAATCATCTTTTTTTGTATTTACTATCCTAATGTTAACATGGGAGGTTTCCAACAGTATTCTTTGCACTCTGTGGCCCCATAAGCATGTTAGAAGGTGCATTCAAAGTGTTTACTTGATTCATTAATGAAAGTCTAAAAGAAAGTCTAAAAGTTTGAGATGACAATGGAAATTCTTCCTGACGGCCGTACCAAATGTGTTTTTGATCAACCTAAAAAGTACTAAATTTCATTAGAGATGGAAAAGTTTTTTATTCTTCTTCTTCAGAGGGTTTTGAGTTTGAAGTTTGGTAATTTTTCCTGATTAGTCACCAACCTTGTGTTTTAAAATCAATCTTTTATTCTGGATTACTTTCAATGTCTCTTTTGCCATAGACTTAACTTTGGGGTGACTACGAATAGATTTTAAACAAATTTCATCAGATGAATTTGTATGGCCTGACTGATTAAGAATTTTGATGTATTTAAATGTAAATCTTATATTCATGGACCACTATATGTAGAGCAAAACTCATGTAATATTGTCTTACAATTATTCAATTTATAGTGGAAACATGTCCTTTCATTAGGTTATAGAAAAAAATAAACTGATTTTATTAAGGAAGAAGAATATAAAGATATTATATCTCACTTCAAAGAATACAAATGACCTATGAACTTAAATGATCTGTTGAATATTAGAAACCATAGGGATTAAGGATTTTAAAATACACAAAAAAATCATATAGAGTTGTCATTTTATTTGCTATCCAGCTGGAAATTCTCCAAATAGTTTGGATGACCTTGAGCATAGGCTGTCAAACAACCCACAGATGTTTTTGAAGAATTTCAGAGTCAGAAGATAGCCAAAGATGTCAGTAATTTGCCCAAAGTCACACTGTAAATTATTATGTGGGAAAAAAAACTACACCTCTTGGTTTAAGCAAATCATTGAACTAGCTTCTACTAAGGGGTAAGCGGGCACACTCAATGCCTTCAGGGGCTGGTAGGAATAGGAAATGTGTACAGCCCTATGACCCAAGTATAAAACTAGGGAGCAGTAGGGATTGTGGCAAACTGGGAGTGCTCGCTTACTAAGGGCTTCTAAATTTAAATTAAAACAAACAAACAAATAAAATCCCCAAGCACACAAACAATGCTGGCCAAATAAAACCCTAGTCAAGTCTACCCTATGCCTTCAAGAGTCACTGCTTAACCTTTAAAGTTATTCTACCAAGTAGAAAAAGTATGAAGCAGAATTCTATGAAGAAGAAATAAAATGATTTGCTATCTTCTATCTTAAAAAAAAAATCCAATGCTTTCGACATTTTAACTTTCATTCATTCATTCACCGCTTATTCCTGAAGACCAGCTGTGTGTCAGGCATTGAGAATACAGCCGTTTACAGGATAGATTCCCCTAAAACCTGCCCACATGGAGCTTGACTTATGACTAAGGGAATACATTAATTTATTAAGGGAGTTAATAAATTATTTAATACAATAAGTAAATTATAATAAGTAAGGGGGAAAGAAGACAGAGAAGAGTGATCAGGCTCATTGAGGGTGGGAGGGCTCAATTTTAATTTTATAAGAAAGGAAAGCTTCCCTGAGAAGGTGGCTTTCCAGTCAAGACCTGCGAGGTGATAAGGCTGTAAGACATCCAAGAGTGCTATCAAATAGGCAGCTGGATTGAGTCTAGATTTCCAGGGAAAGATTTAAGCTGTGAAGATGAATTGGAAACTTGAAACAAATAGCCACATTCTTCTGAAGTCTTCCAGAAAACTTGCCTGAATGTTCTTGTAAAGTATGTGTCTAGGTGTTAAACTGTTGTTTCTGGGGCCTTGGTTTTTAGAATATATTACAGTGCATGTGAATTTACTGAAATGCGTGATTTAGTGAAGTCTTCTAAGAGCGAGTATGTGTTTTGTGCCTTCACACCTCCCACTGGGGGCAAGTTGTGGGTGGGGTGAGATTTCACTAGAAAAGCCCAGGATTCCAAATAACCTTCAATGAATGAACCCATTCTGAGGCCTCCGGTCATGGGAGTAAGGGTACTGCCTCTCTTTCCACAGAGAATGTGGTGGCAAGGGAAATTTAGAAATACTCATTTTTCCAGAAGCATCAGGGAGAAAGGTGTTGTAAAAATAGATAGGGTAATACATTTTGTAACAGGGCGGCATTAATTGCCTGCTGCCTCTTGAAAGGCTTTCTTTCCTTTGGCTAAGTCCTCACGCTGGCTTCAGTCTGTCCCTGCCTGCTACTCCTTTACGCATTTCACTGCTTCCCAGCCTCCCAGGTGGTTTTTATAGGTCTGATTCATGACAGGGTTGAGGATGTGTACTTGATCTTGGGCGAGAGGCTGGACTGGGAGTGAGTACCAGGGCTCTCCCTCTGGCCCGGGACTCCGGCAAGGTGCCCTCCAAAACTGCTGAGTGCACAAGGCTCCCTCTGCCCCAGAGGGAATGCAAGCCTATTGTGTCCCTCCAGGCGGTGAGCTGCTGTGCTGGAGGGAGTAGCTGACAGCCAGTGGCTTTGGGAGCCCCTCAGGGACCAGTCACAATGGCTCTCGGAAAACCAGAGCAGCTGCGTGTGTGAGAAAAATGAATGCCCGGATACAAGCCGCAGGCCTGGCTCCTCGGCCACCTGGGCCTCCTGTATCCAGAGCTACGTACCCATTTGTGGAGAGCCTGGTAAACAAACACAGACTGGGGCAGGACATCCTCCTCACCCCGAGCAAATTGAGAACTCCCTCACTTGGGGCTTATAGAAGCCTGTTCTCCTAACAGCCTCAGACTTTTTAAGGAGCAATTACCTCCCTAGACATAGGGTCAAACAGTAAGGCCCTTCTTTTAACTGTACAGCTATTCTCACCGAGCAGTGTGCCTGCCAAATACTAAGCCAATTTCTTTGCTAAAGCAGCCTGCTCCGGTTTGATTAATTTCTTTGTTTAAAAAAAAACAAAAATCCAAAAGCAATAATCCTTCAGACCAGAGAATCACCAGATGTGATTTGAAGAGATTGGCCAGCTTCGAGGGATTTTCCGCTGGTGGTTTTTTTCCTATTATGTAAGAGTAAACAAATATTATTCTTAATTTAATATGGTCTAGCTGATAATGATATCAGCTGATGCAGAAAAATTAGAGAGCGTTCAGGTACTTATTTGTGAACTCAGAAGGTAGTGCCTGCTCCTCTCATCTTTCCTTTTGTTTTCCAGGAGTAAAGAGCTATTTTTTCCCTTAAAATCCAAGTGAACTTGATGTTGAACACAACTTCAGCAATTCCCAGAGAGGCATTTTAAAAAAATTGTTATTTTTTTTTACTTTGAGGGAGGAGATAATCAGGTATTTATTTATTTATTTTTAATGGAGGTACTGGGGATTGAACCAAGGACCTTGTGCATGCTAGGCATGCACTCTACCACTGAGCTATACCTTCCCCTCTGCCAGACGGGCATTTTTTATCATAGAAAACTGACTTTGTTTCTAGGCTGCCACAATAACTTTCCATTCAGATCTAGTCAAGTGAGTTTTTTAGAATTCAATTATTTGAATAATTCAACTGATGATTAAAAAAAGACCTCCACACTTATTCCTTTTCCAGAGGCGGCCTGTCAGCAAGCTGGCTCTAAACATTAATGTAATTCAGGAAAAGGCTCCTGGAAGCAAAGTCCTCTCACACTGGTGCCTGGAGCTGCTTCCTAGCCTGACTCCTGAAATATAGCAGTGCCACCATACAAGGTCAGTGATGTCCGTCTGACTTCTCCACCCCAGCTGTATGTGCTCATCGTCCAGCCGTCTCTTCTCTGAGCATCTGTAGTGTTTAGTACTTGTCTGCAACCCTGGCACTTGGATGCTCACCGGTTGTTATTATGCCCACATCCTCTCTCCAACTGGAACATAAGAATGAGGACAGCTTCTTAGGCTTTTGTTTTTGTTTTTATTCCTCAGAAGCTAGCATTAGGTCTTACAAATAGTAGGCAATAAAAACAGCAATTGCTTGATTATTTTTGACAATCACTGTAATTGTTCGCTTATAGATCTGAACGTGCTTTGCTACCATTCTTTATCAAGGTAATAAGTATTCTCTGTAGAACTATTTGCCTTACACAGCAATACCTCCCAGGAGCAGGCACCCTGAGAAGACAGGCTGACTCCTGGAATTCCCCATCCTTTCATGCCATTCATTGCCCTTGGGATTTTCCGGTCCTTTCTTCTCAGCCTTGACCAAGGTAGTTGCATCCTGTTCTAGAATCTCAGGGTCTAACCCTGTGTTTCCTCAGACCTGGTCTGGGGGATGGGGTGCTGGGGAGGAACAGTGGGCAGAGACAGGAAGGAGAGAGCCCACATGGCTCCATCCTTTTCTATGGTGCTGCTCAAAGTGGCCGACATCCCCAACCCCATCTCCCCCTGCAGCTGACCCCCTCTTCCCGCTTTACCTCCGCAAGAGTTTGTGAGGATTCAACACTAAACACAGTCCTTGTGCTTTTGTTCTGTAAATCCCCCTCCCCCTCCTCCCCACTGAGGGACCCACCCTACCAAGCTTTACGTAGAAAAAGCTTAGAATTTACTGACACAAGTCTCTCTCTGGAAATGGAAGTAAAGTTTTTCTTGGTGCTTTAAATTCTGGGAATGAACCTTTTAGTTTGAATTAGTCTTTCCTGGATTTAGAAAGTTAAAAAAAAAAAGTAGGAGAGAATGATTTCAGGTAAGATCTCTAAGGGGCAGTATGTGTGATTTGCTTTTGGAATTGAAAAACGAAGCTCAGGGAAACTGGCAGTGTTGGGCTGGCCCCTGGGAAAAACCCTGGCCGGCTGGCCACAGGAAAGCCACCCACACCCGCTTTGGAACTTTCCCCTTCTGTCTTCTCCAAGAAATCCCCTGTTCCAGGATCTTTAACTTCTCCCTCTCTCTTGGCTACTGCCTCCTAGCACAGTCCACACATTGTTCTTGAACTTTCTTTAAAAAGCCAGCAAACTAACCAAACACATAACACCCCCTTTTCACCCACCAACTTCCTCATTCCAGAAACCCTCCTCACCACCACCTCAACCCTTTTCCTTCTTAGCTAAACTTTATAAAGCCATGATCTCTGTTTCTTCACCTCACATTTACTCCTCAGTCCATTGCAATTTATTTATTAAACAATATTTATGGATTGCCAAATATTTTCTGGGACAAAAAGAGTCTCCACTGAAACAAGTTCACACTGAGATACCCATAAACCTCATGGTCAAATCCATTGGACACTTCTCAGTACTTACCTGAGTGAACTAAGATTTATATTTTATGGCAAGACAAGAAAAATTTAAACACAAAAAAAATTCTTCTCTGCCCTTTGACCTCCTCTCCCCACACTGTGCATTGTGTATTTATTGGCATTACGCATGGACCAAATATCCCCCATGGGCAGGAGTACCTGCTCACCCATAAGGAGTAACATTCCAGCATCAACAACACAGCTCCTTAAAAGGTAATATCCCTCCTTGATCCTGTAAGGGGTCACATGTCGCTTAGATCTGGATTATGTAAACTGTCAATAATACATCATTTGACGTATAGCCTTCTGTCTCAAAAAATGTACAAACCTGGACCTTGATTTCTAACCAGCGGGACATTCTCAGAGCTTTTTGAGATGCTCTTCTCAGGTTGTAATCCTCAAATTTGGCTCAGATAAAATATTCCACTTCTTTCTTAGATTGACTGATTAATTTTTTGTTGACACCTGGCTTGCATACTCTGCAGCATTTCAAGGTTTCAGCAAAAGATCAACAACTCTCTGCCTGGCATTATGCTGGGTGGTGGAGACACAAAGAAATAGGATTGCTTAAGTGACCTTTGAGGAAGGTTGCTTGCGCTTCAGGGGGGACTGCCCCATGAGCCTGTGGGTTATTACTACCTCGTAAGTGTTAATGTAGCAACCAGTTAAAACCGTGAGCTCAAGAACCACTCTGCCTGGCTGCATGTCCAGCATCACTGTTTGGGAAACTTCTCAGAGCAGTTCCTACACTTGTAAAATGGAGTTAATGATAATACTAACTTCATCAGGGCTTTGTGAGGACAAAGTGAGACGATACAAGTAAGCCCAGTTCTTGGTACTGGGTGAACGCCTGGTTAATATTTGCTAATATAGTTATGGCTCCAAGCCATAAGAGATGTTTGTACAAACTGCTGTGGCAGAAAAGATGGGAGGTATTTGGTCCAGTTGGGAGAAGTCAGGGAAGGCTTCCTGGAGGAAGTGACAGTTAACCTGAGTCTTGAACATTGAGTTAAAGGAAGCCAGGCGAATTGAAATGGGAAAGACATTTCCAGCAGAGAGGATGGCAGAAGCTAAAATACAAAGACAAGAATCTGCATGGGATGTATAGAAAATGAGCCCAAAGAAGAGAGACAAGAGCTGAAGCTGGGTAGAGAGGTTGGGTGGTGGGGCAATGCCTGGTCATTAATGTGTCCTAAGCAGGAGAGTGGGATGGGCAGATGTGTCTTTCCACATCGTAAGTGTTAACATAGCAAACAGTTAAAAGCGTGAGCTCAAAAATTCAGTATGAAGAATGGATTGAAGTGGGTCAGGAACACAAGGAGCTGGATGAGTCAGGAATCTTTGATTATAAAAGAAATAATAAGGGCTGAAAAAGAATAGTCGCAGTGGAGGTGGAAAGGAGGGATGAATCAGCACTTCTATCTGTCTTGCAGCTCTCAAGTCCATCTTCTTTTCTCCACCCGAGAATCGCTATTTTATTGTCGTTTATCTGGATTCTTAAAGCCAACCCCTAAATGGCCTTGACCCTTTCATCTATTCCCACTGAAACCACAGCATCTTTCCAAATGCAAAAGCTGATCTTGTCCCAGCTTTAAACTCTTCAGTGGTTTTCCATCCATGGCAGCGGTGGCCTTCAAACCTGCTTGATGAGGATGGATGTGCTGTCAGAAAGCCCTGTGCAGATGTGCATTTATGATGATATAAAGAGATACAACTGAAATGACTGGTTCTACTTCCAAGTTTATTCTTTTTCCATGAAATGCACTGTTTCCTATTTTAATCTATTCCTTTAAAATGCTTATTTCAATCCACTGACTTGATTTCACGACCCACTAACAGGTAACACACCAGTTGAAGAACACTTATCTAACTGGTCAAGTCTAAACTCCTTGGCCTGGGACACCAGTTCCCTTAGAATCTGCATTGTCCTCTCCCATTGTGCCCCCAATGCATCCAAATCTTCCACCATATCATTTAATTTGCAGTTGTATTAAAGACTTTTCTCCTATGTCTTTGATTGAATACAAACTCTTTCCTCTGACTTCTCTTTTCTATCTGGGAACTTTTGCTAAGTGTCGCATACTTGGGACAGACTACTGTTGTCTGACTTCCCACTACCCCTTGACCCATTAGAGTATTTATTTGTGCAAATGAGAACACCCATTCACCCTAATTTACTTGTCTGTTTCCCTATTAGAATGTGAGTTTCACAAGGAGAAAGACACTATTTTCTCTCATTTATTCATCAACGGGACATTTACAAAGTTTCTTTTGTGTGTTCCCTCTTCCTAGCCCATCCCTTCCCATTTCCTGTCTGCCTTCACATTGAGCCGAAACTCCCAACAGGCTCACGATTCTATCCCCAGAACACAGCTCCCAGCCTATAGCAAGTGATAAAGAAATATTTGTTGACTGGCTTAAAGCCAGGTACTAGTCAAAGCACAGAGAATAAAAAATAAGGGACAACTGTCCTTAAGAAACCTACAAGGAAATCAACAGCTGTAAAATAGTGTTTAAGCCAGTAGGAGTTCACCTTTGGGGACAACCAGGAAAGGGAGGTGATGGGGATGGCTTTTGGGTGGAGAGCATGATGGACTTGTCCTGAGCCGACATTGGGGGTAAGACAGCAGAGGGCAAGACAGAAAGCCAGGGAAGTAAGGGGGTCAGGTATCAAAGGGACTTGAATGCCTGGATGCTGAAATGTTATCCTTCAATCACAGGGGGGGAAAACTTAAGGATTTTAAGCTTTCGAGTGATCAGATTAGCTGTACTCGGGGTGAACTGGAATATGCTCAGGGGAAAGGCAGCCTAGACCAGGGGAACGAGCACTGTGTACACAGGTGGTCTCAAGAAGGCATATCTCTCTCCATGCATTTCTAAACCTGGGCGCTTTAAAAAAATGAAGGTTCACCCACAGTTTTTAAATTTTTTAAATTTTATTTTCAAGCTCTGTGTGTCCTGGATGAAGGTCAGGGAAGACAGAATGAAGCATGAAAAAAGTGGGGTCTTGGAGGTCTGGGGGTGGGTTGAGTAGGTTGGGTAGGAGGCCGCCGGGTGGACGGGGGTGGGGGTGGGGCACTGGGAGGGGTTATCCCTGAGGATAACACAGAGCGGAAGCGCCACTCTGCGTCCTTTGTTGGAGTTCTACCGTATTGCCCTTCAGAGACCGCTTCATTCCCGTCTTCCTCCTCCCCACCCTGAATCGAATACAATGTCATTTATTATTTCATGTAGCTGTTGAATTCATTAATAATCTAGGCCTATTATGAATTTATTAGATTCTTACGGTTTAGGGTAGGGTCAGGCATGGCACATGAAAACTTCCTAAACAGCAAATATAATCTAGCTTTTATGTTATTCTGGGATGAAACAGCCAGTTTACAAGTGATTTGGATTTCTAATTTACTGAACCAAAAAACATTTAAAAGAGAAAAATGATTTTCTACAGAAATGAGTGACCGGGATTAAGAGAAATGGATCCTAGTTCTGGCTTTGCAACCATCTTGAGCAAGTCACTTAACCCATTTGAACTTCACTGCCCTTATCTGTGAAATGAAAGGCTCGAAGCAGGTAAGCCTTGCAGTCCCTTCCAGCCACGTTACAGATTCCAAGCTATGTCTTCACATAGCCTGGGTTCTGCTGGGACAATTCAGTGCCCCGACTTCTATGGTGTTGTCACGCCCAGCGCTGTTGAATGAACAGTGATCAAATAACACTTGGTTTATCCACTGCATGTTCTCCCCGCTTGCCACACCAGTCACATTCTTCTATAACTATGTATTACTTCCATTAGATAAACTGTGAAAAAACTCACAAGGCTCTTAAAATAATCTTATGGTTTTAGGGCAGTTGTTAGAAAAATCCATTTAAATTGTAATGATAAGACTGAATTAAAGTCTCCTTATGTGAACAGTGTACATTACTTAATTAAACTGAAGGTGCTAAATGAAAGAGAAGATTATTAACCTCCAAAATAGGGGCTTATTACGACTCCCTGATGTTTCTGCTCCTTCGTTGAGTCTTCTTGTAAAAGAAGCTGCACAGCACAGCCAGTTTCAATTTTATGCAAAAAAGATTTTCCTCTAAATGATGCTTGTGCTGTGTTGGTAATGGTTTCTATTTCAATATTCTATTCTTTTTCTCACTTCATGTTTTATAAAGAAAATCGTAAAATGCAATTGTTCCCTGAACACAAGAAGGGAGTCAAAACTAATCAATAGATATCTACCAAGTACCTGCGATGTCCAAGGAGTGTGTGAGGTACTGAACATGTGGGAGATGGGAGAAGGGAGCAGGAATGAACTGCCGTTGTTTGAAAATCCTATGGAAAGTGCTGAAACTGGAAAGCTCACTGCGACCTCAGGACAACTGAGACAGAGGAAAATTACCATTACTATGAATATATGTAAATGGAGAAGGAAAAAAAGATATTTTTCAGGACAGAAGCATTTTGGAGATGTGAAAAAAACCTAATAATATTAAAGGTAAAGAATTAGAATCAACGAAAGATCCCAGAAGCAACATTATCCCTGGTGATCCCTCCGCCTTGAAACAGTGAAATCTGCCAACGGGTGTCCACAAATACGTATTTAATGCATTTCATTAGTATGGCCCTCATATAACCTCAAAAGAAAACAGCAAACCTTTCAGCTTTATGGGGAGAGCTTCATATAAAACATTAGGCAAAGACAATTGTGGGACCTCATGCCATTGGCCATGGTTATTGGGCCAAGAGTTGGCATGTGACCCAATCAGAACCAATCAGGGTGTTTCTCTGCAGTCTCTTTTCATACTGAAGCAAGGAGATAGAGCTTTCTCCTTTTTTGGATTGCAAGCTCCAGGGATGCGCCCTGAGGAAATATTTTTCTCTTGTGGAAAAACCTGAGATAATAGTCTACCTAGTGAGAGGCAGAGACGCCTCTTAACCCAGACTTCAGAAAGAATACACATAATTTTTTTCATGTAGCTCATAGTCTAATTAGATGCAAGGAGTAAAATTATCTGGGAAAAAAAAGTTGCTTTTAGTTAGTTGTGATAATTCAAAATATTTCACCAGCTGAATAGCAGGGGCACAGAGCCCAGATATTGTCTGTAGCACACAGACAGGATTGCTTAGGGCCCCTGCTGTCTTGCTTTCACCCTTTTGTGTGTTAGACTGTGAAGAGTTCTTGTCGAGTCCCTTGGGACAGCCCTTTTTGGACCACTGGGTTGGTTGGAGGCAGAGGACACTCAGAAGGTTCTGGACAGTGGGTATTTATTAACCCTTATATAGAAGGATTCCAATATTTCAAAATCAGTGTAACTTATCCTACATGCCAACTGAACACCAGCCCCAGTTTGGGAAAAGAGGAGATAGAATTGGGGTTGTTTTTTGTGGAAACGACAGAGTAGACTGTGTGATGAAGATTCACCCAAGAATAAAAGCTGTCAGATTGCTTGAACTCAAATTGTTCTTACAAGTTTGGATTTTACGATCTTTGTTTACATCCCAAATTGATAATGACCAAAATTTCATTTCTTTCCACAATCCAGATGTCCCTGAGCCTTCCACCAAGTGCTAGAAGATAATAAAAGGTGTTTTTTTTTTAAAGGATCATTTGTCCATGTCTAGTGTTAAATAAAATAAGAACTTGCATTTTATAAAGAAATAGAGAGCAAATATTCTGAACATAAGGGAAACTAATTCTCACTAATCAAAAAATAGGAAAGAATTTTCCAAAAACGTGGAACAAAATTATTCAAATGAATTTTTATGGGTACTTTGGCTAATAAAGCCACTAAAACAAAACAAAACAAAAACTTAGAGTGTATGAAAACAAAGGATTTGAATGCCAGGCCTGTCTCTAGTGAATTGAATATTAGGGGAATGTTGTTGATTGAACTAAGAACTATGGCCAGCAGACAACAAGCTCAGTAGTACATTTTCCCTTCTCAGTCCCAGAGGGAACATTCTTTAAGCACCCAAGAGTCACAGGTTAAGTGGTGATTGAACACCATCACAGCAGCCTACTCACTTCCCTTTCTTCTTTTGCCTCTTCCAATCCACCCTACACTTTCCGGCTAGATCTAGCTTCCTAAAACATGGTTTTGATTATATCACTTCCTTGCTTGGTACCTTCAATGACTTGTATTTTCTACTGATTAAGGGCCAAGCACTTTGTTTACCTGGAATCTCTCCACTTACATCTTATTCCCCATGACTCGCCTCCCTTTGGGCCATATACCAGCCAGAACAGATTATTTAGTCTTTTCTTAACTAATCCTTCATTTTTTGACCATTGAACGTCTGGGTTCTCATGGGTTCTTGTCAATAGGGATGACTTTTACTCTTCAGCTCATCTCAGTTTTGCTAGGTCAAATCTTACCCAAGCTTGAAAACCTGACTCTAAAAATATCTTCATGAAGTCTTATTACAACTCCATGAAGTATCTTCCTCCTTGGACACCCCCTCCCATTTTTACTTCAGATTTCTCGTGTAAATCTGTTATATTGTATAGCCCCATGATTCGTGCATTCTTTAATGATTCCAGCTAGTGTTTATTTTCATGGATGATTACCATGAGGTATATTCCCTTCCTGGAGTTATGAGAAATACAAAAGAATTTTTTTGCCATAATGTCATGCTAGAAGGGTTAGGAGAAAATAACTCATGATGTATATATGAAATAGGAAGACTCCATTTATACCCTGTGAATTCCCCTGAGGGTTCGGTCTGTAAGACTGATTTCTTGGCCATTACTGTTGCTATTCTTTTTTGTAAGAAGTGTATGAGACCTTGAGGGCTATCGTAAAATTTCTAACATGTCCTTGGACCAGTGATTTCCATAGCATGCATTTATTTATTTATGGATTTATGTATGCATGTATGTATTTATTTTTTTTTCATAGGATTTTTGTAATTTTGACGTATTTTGAACTTGAGTGGCTGGTGATTTACTTATAATTTCATCACCAGGTGTTTCTCACCTTTCCATCCACTGGTATTGATAAATGCCAGGTTTCACTTTAGACATCTTGTCACCCCAAGCAGTGTCTTGCATGGATCAAGTTTAACAAATATTTTTTGTATTAGTTGCTAAGTGTGTACCTGTCACCTCTTGGGGTCTGAATGAAGTAGCAGACCCAATCTTTGGAAACTTCACAGCCTCATTTTTTGTTCCAGCTTCTTTGAATCTAGCCCAGAACCGTATTTTTAAGGCCTAATCAAACTTTTTCATCCACCTACCCATTCATAGGTTTAGCTTCTGTCTGTTTTGATGTTTGTCTCAATATCTTAGGACTGTTAGAAGGTCTGATTTCAAGAGTTGTTTCTTGAACTTATTAAAGGTGTGATTTTGAACGACTAAGTTAAACTCTAAGTATTTTCTCATCCGTTAAGACGCAGTGATCATACTTACCTAAAAATTGGTGAGAATCAGAAGATAAACAGGGGGTAGTAACAGGAAGGCACGTGAGCCCTCTGTGAGTACATATAATGCACATACATGAATAAGGGTGATTAATTTTGTGATTATTCACAATTAGCTTTCCAAAGATGAAACTGGTTCTCAGAAGAGACAGAGTCACTAGTTACTTCAGAGAAATTTGCAGGCACTTGGCAAGTAGGGGCAGAGGGAAATCAAGATGTTTATGACCTTGTCAATTCTGACATACTATAATCCCCCATATAACTTGTACCAAGAAAGTCACTCACAGTTAATCAAGTTTAACTATGTACTTGAGCTTTCTTACACTTGAGCTACGACAGGTCAACTCACTATTTTTCTCCTAGGTGTGGAATAAGAGAGACTGGCTTAAAAACATTTCAAGTGGAAAAAGTCCTAGGGATTTTGGTTCACACTAAACTTTATAGGAATCATCTAATCCATCTTCTGGACTGTTGGAATGAGGCTATATCAGTAGAAACACTGAGGCCAGAACAAGGGAGGTGATCCATTGACCTCTGTCCTGATAAATCAAATCAGGAGCACTGGTTCTAGACTTGTTCTTCGGAATTTAATAGTATTGACAAGCTACCACCCAAATAAGAGCAGGTGCAAGGGGAGAGGAGATTGTGATGGTTAGTTACATGTATCAATGTGGCTGGGTTATATACCTGGTTATAAAATTAAACACTAATCTATGATTTGCTGTGAAGGGGTTTTGTGGATGTTATCAATATCTGCAGTCAGTTGACTTTAATGAAAATCTGGGTGGGCCTCGCCCAATCAGTTGAAAGCCCTTAAGAATAAAGCTGAAATTTCCCTGAGAAGGAAGAAATTCTGCCTCAAGATTGTATCAACCTTCCAGCCTGCTCTATACATTTCAGACTTGCCATTTCCACAATTGTATAAATTAATTCATTGAGATAACTCTCTTCTTATGTATCTTCTAATGGCTCTGTTTCTCTAGAGAAACTCTGATAGAGAGATCAAATAAGAAAGATGGATATGAAAAACTTAGGAAGGCCATGGCTACAGTTTCCCAGCATTTGAATAGCTATTATGTGAAAGATGAACCAATGGTTGGAGGTAACAGCAAGGCATATTTGAGCTTCTCATGTAACTGAAGTTAAATGATGCTTTCTCTTCAAGAAGGCAGCTGTCCATCAAAGGGCACATCAAAGAGGAAATCAGACCAGTATTTCATTCTGTAAAGTGAAGTGCCCAAATAATGTTTTGTTGTTGTTGTTATTCTAGGCACTAAATGAGTCCCTTCTTTACAGCTCTTTCATTACTCTTTGAAATTTTATTTGTTGTTATAACTGTTCTTCCTAGAACTTCACTGTGGTTCATATAAACAATATTTCTAATTTGTGGACCATTGCATTTAGCCCAGAGCTCCTCTCTGCATATTCATCCACTGAGTAAAACTTCTCACATGGTTTTCATTTTCCAAAAGATAAAGCTGATGCTTCTCTGAAGTTGTCCAACCATTCTGTAGCAGATCAGAACTTGGGGAAGGCTAGCCAGCTTATAAACTTACTGCCAGGGCTTTTCTTACCAAATGAGGCAGCATCTCTAGGCCAAATGGCTTTAGTAATGTACAATTCCCACAAAGTTTTCTGTGAGATTATAGCCAGAAAAACAAATTCTATGCTAGATAAGCATAGAATCAAGAACTGAATTTATTTTTTAAAGGCTATTTTTGAAATGCACAAATGGCCTTATGTTGTAATGCCTAATGCTACTGTCTGCATGTCTTAAAACTACTGAGTGGCTCTCATGAAAATAACTTCAAAGCTAGGAGGTGACTTAGAAATCAGCCAACACTGTCCACAAAACACATATTTAAAGTGTGCCCAGGAGAAATTTCCTCCCCGGAGCCAGACACACTTGTCCAGAATGGCTATACTATTTTACATCACCACCAGTGAACTCAGGGACCCAGTCTCTCCACATCTCCATCATTTCTCCATAGCCTTGCAGATTAGAAGTACCCATCATGCACAGATGCCATGACACTTCTGATCCAGACTAAATAAGAACAAAAATCCCTCCTCTCTTCAGGAGGGTGGAGTTGGGGTAAAAATCAGGGAATATAACCCCAAATCCTTCCCTCCCCAATGAATATTCTGCCCATTCATTTTTACACCCTATGTAACCACCTTGCCAAAAAAACTCAGGGCAGCCACTCACCTGAGCCTGCCCGCTCTCCCCTTGAGATTGTACTATCCATCCCTTAATAAATCATCACTTTACTTTCTTTAAAAAAAAAAGTGTGCCCTGTGTGCTCAACTCTGCAAGTCATACTCACGGAAGACTTGTCCCTTGAGTTTTATCTTCCCTGATGTACACTTCATGGAATTGCTTGCTATAATTATTTTTTCTACTCTTCAGCAACTTTAGCTGAAATACTGAGCCATTACAGAATATAATTATAATATAATAATCATCCCTTACCACTGGAGATGAATATAATGGATTTCCTCATTTAGAATGAGACACCTTTTAACTCTAATCGTTAGTTCTCCTAGATGGAAATTATGCCTGATTTAAGTCCCTATGTCTGGTTATCTTGAAGGATATAGTATGTGTCTGGTAGTGGTTAACATAATCGTGTTTCTGCTCTCTTTTATTTCATTAAATTATATACAATTACATTAATTCAACAGGATGTAGACTTTGAGCTATTTAAAAATGAATTTCTGAAAAGGGAAAGGTAATATTCTATACTGATCTAAAGAGAAATAATAAATCACAGAGTTGAGTATGTTTTTCATGACTTTCCAGCTCCTAAAATCTCCATGGTGCTCTTAATTATTTGCTGTCTCTCGTTTTCCTGGAAATGAAGACATTTTTAACAAACATATTTAAAAATTTCCAGAGCTGGCATGTGGTGGAAAAAATATTTTTAGTCCTTGACTAGAAGAAAAGTTCATTCATTTGGAATTTGGAGTTATTCAAGTTCAACTGATATCGATTTTCTAGTTGACCTAGGATTTCAGAACTTTTTTCTGAATTCTACATATAGTAGCCTTGGCAAGGAAGCATCATGGCAGGGGGAGGACACAGCTCAGTGGCAGAGCACATGCTCAGCATGAAGAGGGCTTGCGGCCTTTTGTACAGGAAACCCCAGTTGGACAGACACTGGGGTGTGGCCAAGAGGGGCGTGGTCTGGGGGGCAGTGCTCTGACGGGTTTGGGCTGGGCTCCTCATCCTTTGTTGGGGTTGAGGGGAGGCCAGCGGCAGAGGCATTACATAAATGGGGCCCACTGAGGGGCAGTACAAATGCCAGGGCTTCCTCCCACCTCACAGGCCAGCCCCATTTTTTTCTCAAATTCCACTGGGTACATGGTTCTCAAATTTCAGCCTGCATCAGAACCACATAGATGGCTTGTTGAAATACAGATTTCTGAACCTCATCTCCAGAGTTTCCGATTCAGTAGATCTAGGATGGGGAGCAGGATTTGCATTTCTATCAAGTTCCCAGGGGAAGCTGCTGCTGCTGTTCCGGGGATCCTACTTTGAGAACCACTGCTCCAGGCCTTCAGGGTTCCTGCTCTTTCCCTTCAAATCAAGGAGGAGTTTTTGCAGCCCTTGTATCTTTTCTTTCCTCACAAGGAAAACACATCTTATCTCTTTGCCACAGGGTCAACTGGTAAGAACTTTCTCAAGTAACTGTTTATTAACCTGATTAGCTCCTTTGAATGTGTCCCAGCCCTCAGGAGCCTTTTTTGGCAAATGAGGTCAGTTTAAAGGTAACAGCCAAATTATGTCTCTTAGTCTCCCCTCAGAGTGTCCCCAGAAATGAATCCAGATGTGTGTGTGTGTGTGTGTCTGTGTGTGTGTGTCTGTGCAAGTTTAACCTCATCTGGGCCTCCAGCCCCACTTGTGTTGTCTGGGCTCTGCACAGCCACTTTTCCTGGTGACTGGCATCCTTGTGATGTCCTAGCCTCTCTGTGTCAGTGCCAGCATGAAAGGGCAAGGATGGGGGTGGGGGCTTAGCGGGGTGGAAAACACTCCTTTGCCAAGCTTTTTGTCTTATCTGAGCATCACCAGAGGCCCCAGTGGCATAATTCACGCTCAGAGTTTCAAAGCCACTGGAGAACACCACCCTTCAGCATCCTGTCCTGACATCCATTCTCCACCACTGCTCAGACCTGTCCCTTGAGGTGAGCAGGAAAGCAGGTACTGTATAATCCCCTCCGGTTTTTACCTTCTGCATTCTCGAGGGCCTGTACCCCACTACTACTCTCCTGTCCCTGTATAGGGCCTGCTTCTCCAAAAAGTAAATGCACACATGCGTGTCATTTAGTGTAAACTGGGCACCCAGTTCTATGGCTGGATCCGGATTTCCAGCTTAGGGTTCGTCTGGGTCATTGTGCTGTATTTTCAATGCAGATCCATTCCTTTATATGTTCAAACATTTTTGAAGGCTATTATGTGTTAGGTGCTGTGGAGGCAAAAAAAATGTACAACTAAATGGGAGACAATGAACTATACTAAAGGCTAGTCATTTCTTTTAAGTGATACAGAGACCAAATTTGCTGAGAAACACATATTAGGAGCAATGGATTCAGACTGGCTGAGAGCAAGGAGTTGCTGAAGGGGTGGCCTTCCAAAATGGACTGTCTCACTTCACCAGCCATTTTCTTAAGACAAGGATGCTGCATACTTCACCAGACTCAGGGTGGACTCTAATGCATAAAACAGTAAGGAAGGTAAACAAGAGGCCTCTTGGGGTGTCTTCAGATCATTCAGGCTGAAAACTAGTCTGCAAGAGGGGACATCTGACCCAGACTAGAAGGTCAGAGGTGAAAAGGTCCCAAGGGCTTACTTAGACCCTTCTTGTAGCTGTGAAAATAAAGGCTAATTAAGTTAAATAACTTGCCCAAATTAAATCCTTGGTTATAGTGAAAAGCACATGGCAAGCTGGGATTTAAATTCTGACTGGAACACTTGCTTTAAACTTGATCATGTTACTAAACTCTTCGAGCCCAACATCCGCATTTACCAAATGGAAATATTATCTAATTGATAGGACCATTGCAAAGACCAAATAAAAAATGTGTGACAGTTTAATATGCTCCTAATGAATGTTTATAACTTCACTTTTTTGATCCAGATTGAGAATTAGAATTAAGAACTCTGACCTTCTCGGCTTGTGTTTTCTTATATATGCAACCTCTCCTCCACCTGGGTGAGGTTGTTATTGCCTTTCCCAAATCATCATCACCACCAACACTCACCACCATCATCATTATCACCTACCTCCAGAACAGAATAGTTATTGTGAGGATTGGTGAAGCTAATGTTTATGAAACACTTTGCAAACTGTATAAAGGTTTATACAAATTTCCATTTTTATTAAAGATGACACTGTTTTGTAATAAGACTGTCACACTGGCTATCAAATATGCTAAAATCCTAATGATTGACTGAGACGTTTTTATTTGTTTTCATTGAATTTTTGGTGCCATATATTATCAACGACTATGGAAAACATAATAATCTATGAGTGATGCAATATCTGAGGTTACAGAACCTGAGTTTGATGTTTTTCTCCATTCTAGATTCACAAGCGTTCAGGACTCAGTAAAATAAGGACTTAGTTTCAGTAAAAATGCTGTCAAATTTCTATCAATGATTCCATCAGTAATGTCCCAATACACTGAAAGCAGCTTTCTATTACTGAAGGCCTGCTGGGTTCAGGGCACTGGGTAATTATCACCTCTTACACATAATACCCCACGAGGTCAACATCATCACTATTTTATAGATAAAAAATACTGAGGCTCAGAGAAGTCACTTGACTTGCTTAAAGTCACACAGCAAATAAGATGCAGAATCCAGGTCTGACTTTTTTCAGAGTCCTCTCTATCACCTCCTGCTGCCTCTCCACAGAATGTGCTGGAGCTCAACAACAAATACACAAACACATTTTCATTCTAGCACCTGCCATATTCACTATGCTTGGTATAATTAAATAAATTATTTCTAACAAAATTTCTTTGAGCTTACTTAAATTTATTGAGAAATAAACAGAAAGAACACTCCACTAATACATATAATACATGGTATATTAGAAAGGAGGTTATTAGTTCTGGGTGTCAGTCACACCCTCTGCTTCCTTCTGAGGAAAAACCAGTAATGTGACTTTGTCAAACTGGCCACAATCGATTAAACCCAAACAAGGCACATGGGTTGGAACCAGCCTGCCATAGGCTGATGTCATCTCAGGAGAGAGACTGGGGTGAGAATTCATTTCATACTGAATCTTCAATAGCAACTTGACAAGCTGACACGCTTTTGAGGGGAGTTTGACTGGAGACATTCAGAGAGAACCCTTGGGTGGGGCGAGGGTGGAGACTGAGAGGAACCTAGATCAGCAGCAGGCATTTGAAGGGACAATGAGGAGCTGAGTTTGGTCAAAGCAGAAGGTGCCTAAGGGAGGCAGAGAGAAAATGAGCCCAGAGGAGAAGTCCAAAACGAACCACCTTTCCCAGGTATAAACCATAATATCCTGGAAATCGGTTTTTAAATTGGCAAAGAGTTGCTGCAAACCATTTTATGATGAAAAATACGTTTGTTCATCCTCAAAGTTCCCGTCACAGGAAAGGAGAATGTGGATGCAGAGTTGCCATGGGGGAACCTCCACGAACTGTAAGAAGAAGTGCTCTAAACCAGAAACCCGCCAACACAAAATAATTTGTAAAATTACAGATGTGGGACTGGGAAGTCCTAAATACTTTTTTGCTTTATACCAGAAATGCTTGGTATCTTAATCATTTTTTCTTTCTGTTATGTTTTCTATGCTCTTAACAATTTTCCTCAGTCCATGTCTCATCATTAAGGAAGACCACATCAATTCTAGACACTGTCCAGAGGCAGGAAATCACACTTTATTCCATCACTCCTAAACCATCATTCGTAATGCTCAGTGTCAGGATACCTATAGCAACAGATGTTAAAACACACATAGTAACTACAAAGGCTCTTTTAATGTCAATTTAATTTAAACCTTAACCGCAGATTTTTTCCACAGATAACAGCGAGAAACCACAAAGATCCTCTTGTCTTCATGCTCTTTCCACACACTGCAATACAGGCTCTTGTTTTGGAAACAAAGAAATCGTCTGAATCAGCTGTCGTGGCCCAGTGTGTCTGCCATGGTCACACCGTGTCTGGTACATTAGCCGTTCTCAGAGCCGAGCGGGAGAACTGTCCCCCTCCCCACCTGTGATTTTCACTGTGGAGTTTTGACTACACATCTCAGATGGAAAGTAGGCAGTGTGCTAAAATTGCAAAGTACTTTAAAAAAAATACTTCAGAGAATGGCAATGCATTTAAACAACATTTATTAAATCTTTACTATGGAAAATCTAGCATGTTTCTTAGGGGCATAAAAAGATGCAAAATTGAATAAATATTCACTATTGAAGAAGCATATAGTCTAGAAGAGTGTTGTTCAACAGACATATAATGTAACCCACATAAGTAATTTAAAATGTTCCACTCAGAGGAAGGAAACAGCTCAGTGGTAAAGTGTGTGCTTAGCATGCATGAGGTCATGGGTTCAATGCCCAGTATCTCCACTCAAAAAAACAAAAAAGCAAAAGAGTTCCCAAATAAACAAATAAGCCAAAAAAAGTTCCACTAGCTACACTGAATAAAGTGTAAAAAAAAAAAAAAAAAAAAAAAAGAAAGACAAGAAAAGTAACTTCAATAATATGATTTAATCCTATATATCCAAATATTACCATTTCAAAATGTAATCAACATGAAACTATCAATGAGGTATTTTATATTTATTTTCTCTCTCTTTTTTAGTTTTTTAAATTTTATATTCATTTTTTTTCAAACTGAGTTGAAGCTTGGATGTGTGTGACACTTATAGCACATCTCAATTCAGATTCGTCACATTTCAGGGGCTCAATACCCACATACAGCCACCATATCAGACCCTACAGGTCTCGTCCTTGGAAAAGATAAGGGCATAAATGACTTTCATACAAGCTCTATCAGTTTTAGGGAGGGGAGGGACTTTTCCATGGAAGAGATGGCATTTGAAATTGATGTTGTAGATAATGGTTATGAGCTGGAGAGATGAAGAGTGTAGTTCACACCGAAGAAACTGCAGAAGCAGCAGCCTGGGGAGGAAAATTGTAGAAAATTGCAACTCTGTTCAATCAATGGAATTTCTCATTGTGCTGAGATTAATGACATAACTCCTTAAGGAGGTTTGTGAGGGTCTGTGGAGTTTTCTCACTTTACTTCCCAAATTGATCTCCTTCTTTCGAGCTCTCTGTCCCAGGCACACAGTCTGTATCCCTCTTCTCATGCATTCCCCACTTCTTCCCACCCAGATCTTTACATAAGCAGTGCCCTGCCTGAACACATCTGGTTTGGCTTCTAGCACCTAGCTTAGGGCTCAGCAGAGAGTCAGTCGTCAGTAAGTACACTGGAATAAACAAATGAATGATTGCTGGAGACATAAAGAAGAGGAAGAAGAGAAAGTGGGACAGGTCTGATGGTGGCATGTCGCTGAGGACCTTGGGCTTAAGGGTTTGTAACGCATTCTGGAGCAAGTCAGCACCACACCTGTCACTTGCATATTGCGCGTTCGTCTGCAGCTCAGCCGTGCCCGGGATAGCCTGGAGTGAGGAGAGACGGGTAGCGGAGTGCCCTGTAAGGAGCCTTTTGAAAGAGTCCAGATGAGAATTCATTGGACTGCAGGAGACCGGTGGGTGTATGCATTAGTTACAAAGCGCACCAAGAGAGCAAATCATTTCATGGAAATCTTACTCTTAGAGGTGAAAAGAGCTTTTGGCATTTTACAGATGAGGAAAGCAAGACTCAGGTAAGTTAAATCACTTGCCTTTAATTCTACCTTAGAACTCATTTCTTGGCACAAATGAATTTCATTATTAAAATACAGCCTGGGAATAGATTACATGGTATAGGAGGACGGATCATTTTTCAAACATGAAATTAAGTAGATACAGAAAAGTGGAGAAAAGGATCCAAAATGCATCTGAATTATGGAAGAAATGACTTTTAAAAGCTTTTGACACTAGTGCTCACTGACCTTAAAACCCAGCAGCTGATACCATACTCAGTCAAGGGCTCTAACTCCTCAGTCACTTAAATATTTCCATTTTCTAAGAATGTTAGAAGTGCTACTAATCCATCTTCACAGTGATCGAAGTGTCCTCTTTGACAGAATTAAAAAAGACCCGAAGAGGGAAATTAATGGCACACCATGGTCACGGAAACTTATTTTCTAAGTCATATGTCATCTTTATAATTAGATAACTCGCTTGTTTCTAGGCTGTGTTCTCAGCTAAACTCTTTTTTTTTTTCTGTGTGTCTCAGAAGATGGTGAAAAGAGGGAGAGGATATTTTTATTTATTTACTTTTTAAATTAAGAAAAATTGGGGGAATAGTTAGGTTTTCTTTATTTATTTTTGATGGAAGTACTGGGGATTGAACCCAGGATCTCATGCATGCTAAGCACACACTACCATTAAGCTATACCCTCCCTCAGGAGAGACTATTTTTAATATTCAAAGAAGTAAGGTTCGAGAATCTATGCTTTAGGATCTAGACAATACAAGATGACTCATAATTTACTGGTTTCCAATAAGCTGTAAAAGTCTCACTATTTCATTGAGAAAGATTTGTAAATTTTAAAAGTCTCAAACAGTTATGACTATCTAAGCTAACATTACAAAGGAGTAACAGACTGAATATTTCATGAGGCTTTGCTGGTCATAGTATCCCTTAATGATGAAACCTTTAGGTTAGAGGCAAACAAGAGTATTAGAAGGTCTGTTTGTTTATTAGTCAAACTACCTTCAAAAAGAAAAAAAAAGCCCAACTAGGCTGTATGGTTGACATTGCAAAGCCAAAACAGCCTTGATTGGATAGAAATTTCACTTTATAATCGATTGTTTTGATGTTTCATGAATCAAACTTTGATATCAAACCTTTAAACTTCAAGATTTGATAACATTTACTTTAATAAAACCTTGTATTTTAATAAAAAAAAAAAGAATAGAAGTGAGACGACTTCCTAAAAGATTACAATTAGACTTAGACTCCCCATTGATTATCTTTTGTGAGTCCAGAAAGGTAAATAGGATAAAGCTAAACTCTGGGAAGCATGGATATTAAGATGATTTATGAGGCCATTAGAGACATAAATCAGATATAATTATCTGATTTTCAAAAACGAATCATAGTCACCTCCTCAAATGGCCTCATAAATTCTTCGATGACGCACGGCAGAGCAGTGCTTATGTCATGCTGAAAGTGGGCACAGAAAGATAAATGGTCCAAGTGACAATCTGAGAAGCCGGTGGTCTTCCTGAGGACTTCCCCAATGGACTGTGTGCTTTTCCCGGAGGCACGAGGGGAATGAAAGGTGTCCAGCTCTTGGGAATTTAGCAACTCATTTACCTTGGTACCCACGGATGATCAAATGGAAGATTTATGTCTTCCTGAATCTTCCTCCAAACATGTGATTTGTGCCTGTAGCTCAGGTCCTGAGCAGAAACTAGTGAGAAATCCTGTAGTGGTGAGGTCTAGCTCAGCCTCTTACTTACTAGTCCTTCCTCTTCCCTCCTTCACACTGTTACTTTGCTCCAGCACATTTCCCATCTAATATCGTGTGTTTAACTTTTTCAAATTGGGATGAAATATATATAAAATAGAATTGACCATTTTCACCATTTCTAAGTGCACAGTTCAGTTCATTCGCATTGTTGTGTGATCATCACCACCATCCATCTCCAGATGCGTCTTCCTAAACTGAAACTCTGTCCATATTAAACAGTAATTCCTCATCCTCCAGTCCTCCCACCCCAGCCCCTGGCAACCACCATTCTACTTGCTGTCTCTGAATTTGCCTACTCTACGTCACTTGTAGGAGGAATCACATAGTATTGTTCTGTTGTGACTGAAGTGTTTTACTTTCTAAATTTTGTTTAATGACTAGCTCATTTCACGAGTGTGTAAGCATCTGGGTCAGGAATTTCTTTGTGTGTTATTCTCTGCTTTATTTCCAGTGTCTAGAGAATCCTTGGGACCTAGTAGAGTCAGAATAAATGTTTGTATGAAGGAATGGTTCAGGATGGCATGCTGCTAAAATGGGGTGAGAATCAGACAACGTTGAACAGAGGACTACTGAACACTTCCACATGTTGGGCACGGTGGGTAAAAAAGGGACAAAGCCATAGGGCTGGCCTCAAAGAGCTTTCATGTGTGTTAGAGTCAAATGGTTGAAAGGTAATTTTACCATAGTGAAATCAACCCAAAACGGAGGAAAGTCCACTGTTAATGAGACAGACAGGAAGTGCTCCCAGTCTTGGAGGATAAGGGAAAGGACTTTCGAGTGCTAACTTTAAATCCCACCCTAAGGACGAGTGAGTGTTGGCCAGTTCAAGAGTGCGGAGTTCAAGGTTAGAGGAACATTCTAAGGAAGGGGAACAACTATAGGGGCTCTTGACATTTTGAGCCTTGAGCCCTTCTCAGAGTCTGTTGAAGCCTAAAGGTCCCTTCCGAGAATAAGTTTCTAATGAATAAAATAAAATACATAGGATTACAAAGGCAATTGATTACATTAAACAACAGCAAAATAAAAAATTTTAGTACTGTATAAATATTCAGTACTATATGTGATTATTTCTTAATGTGTTAGAAAACGAGGTCTAGATAAAAGCTCATAACTACTGTAATGATAATCATATGTGATATATTGTGATATTTTCATCAATTGTCATGTGATATGAAAATACATGTGATTTCTTTCAGTGATGAAGTTACAAGTCCTGGTAGTTATTGGTTACATTCATAATTGGAGGAAGAACAAAATTTCAGTTGGAGGTTAATGAAAATAAACATGTAAGTTTTTCCACCCACGTTTCTGAATTCTATTCATAGACATCTCTCTCTGTAAGGGATCTGTAAACGCTAGGCAAAGAACCCCGGGACTGGTGGCAGGATCATGTGGATGGAGAAAATGAAGTTACTCAACATGCTTGGAGAACGGAATTCAGTGGATGAGGAAGGGGGAGAAGAAAGGGAAAGAGATGAGGGGTGAGGGAGGCAAGCAAGAGCCCCATCTTAGTAAACTTTATACACAAACACTAAAGAATTCAGGAAATATCAAGTATCAACTCGTATTTTAGAAAATTCTTCTAGACTGCAGCTGGGACGGTTCCATCAGGCAAGACCAGCAGCAGGAGGCCAATTAGGGGGTGGTGTCATTTCTTCAGAGAAGGATGGAAGTGGCGTGAGCTAGGGAAATGGCAGTGCAGACTCTCAGTATGCAAGGCAAGTGGGAGGCAAAAGCTATTTAGAAGATGGAACATATGAAAAGGAATATGTGTATGTATATGTCTGACTGAAACTTTATGCTGTACACCAGAAATTGACACAACATTGTACACTGACTATACTTCAATAAAAAAAGTGGGGGCGGGGGTGGATCTTAGTTAAGAGGACAGCAGGAATGTGAAAAGAGGCAGTGTTTTCTCTTTAAAATTTTTTCCATGCTAAAAAAAAAAAGAATTGAGAAAAGTGGATTCTCTTCTACTCCTAGACTAAAGAATCTTACAATGCTAGGGTGATAATAAAGAACTCCGTTTCAATTTTTTGAAATTCCTGCAGTAAGAGATGGTGAGCATAGAATGCCCAGTGAAAAAACACAACCGTTGCTAGAGAAGTGATGTGGTGTAATGGAAAGAGAATCTCAAATCTCATCAACTGATATGGCCCTTCTTATATGTGTGACCATGAGGAAGTTACTTAACCTTTCTGATGCCCACTATTTCTGTTGGTAAAGCAAGGCTAAGGATACCTGCATTCCTGAGTTGTAAGACACAAGGGAGAAAGAAATCACTGAACATGTTCTAAATTGAGTGCTATGAAAATGCTACCTGTGCTAGTATGTTATAATCAATCAGTAGAGGGTAATTACTATAAGTCAGTATTTACTAACAGTTGAAGAAGCATTTGAAGAAAGTAACCTGTGTAATTCCTAGCAGCTGGTTAAGTGTCACAGATCACGTGGAAATACGTTTGGTCCTGGAAAAAAAATGTAGAATTTAGCTAAGTGTAGGGTAAGGGTGAGGGGTGGGCAAAAGTAGGACTTTTTGGGTGGAAGAATGATAAAAATGAAGAGATGGAGGTCCAATGTATTCCTGAGGTAATAAAGGTGGAGGGTTAAACCAAGGAGTGTGGGTTATCAGGTATAAAGTATTCTGAATGTGTCCAGAATATGGAGGAATTTGAACACCATCCAAAGTGGTCAGCTGACATCACAGTAAAACCTGTAAAAAAGATGGTCTCTAACATTATTTTATACTTGTTTAATAAGCCACTTTCAAAAGGTTACTTGATATGGGAAAAAAAAAGATTTCCAATTTGGAAATACTCAGTGTTGGGATACATTTGTTAATTCTAGTTTCAAAGAAAGAATTAGGCTGTTTCCTTCTGATAGGGTTTTGGAGCCTCTGGTAGCTTTTCCAACCCCTGTAATTTTTTTTCTGCTTTGAGGTAGGTGGGTGTGAATAACATAATTTAAGCTAAAGCAAATTAGCATTGGCCGTTCCCCAGAGGGTCAAAATACCTCAATTCTTTACAGAAGTAAATGCTTCTTTAATTCAAAAAAAGAAAGTAAATCAAGAAAAGGAGAAAAACAAGCCATAACAGTAAATATCCGAGAGGGTAACAGAATTTATTGCCCCAAAGAAGGAACTCGACTTCTAATGTCAAGTTGGGCATTTCTCTTTAAGACTCTAGGGAAGTTCTCTCCTCTTTCACTGCCTTTTTTTTCCCCTCAGGAAAACCTCACTGCTATAATCTGACTAAAGTCCTGTGACTTCTTCATGGGACAGTCAAGGAGATGAAGGGCAAGGAAGAGTAGATTTGGACATGAGAGTAAAAAGGCTTTATTAAAGAGTCCAAAAGATGGTGGGTGGTGGTTTACACCAAGGCTCTGGAGATTAAGAGACGGGGAATTAAAAAAAAAAATTGTTTTAGAGGTAAACTCAGTAGGATGTGCTGATGAATTCATTACATTGATGACAGAAGAAAAGAAAGAGGAATAATTCTGAGATTTCTGGCTCTAACAAATGAATAGATGGCAATTACATTTACTGAGCTGGGGAGAATTGGGAAAGAATAAAATTAGGTAAGAAGGAAAATCCAGAGTTCAATTTTTGAACATGATTAATTCAAGGTGCCTATAAGACATCTGATTGGGAATATTAAGCAGCCAAGTGGGAATAGGAACAGGCATTTAGAGAACTGATACATTTCAGGAAGACATATGGGTTGTATTTAAACCACAGGAATGAATAAATTTGTATGTTGCAAGAGAAGGAGGAAGGGGAGAGGTGGTGGAGGGTATGGGAAAGTGAGAGGATGGCGAACCAGAGTGAGAGAGAAAAGAGAAAGAGATGGTGAGAGCGGGAGACCGGCTAATTAGCCAATGACTGTGCCTGGGCTACTCCCATATGCCCACAGGGTCCCGTAGGATAGAGAGGAGAAGCCTGAAAGGAAACTAAGAAATAACCCAGAGGTAAGAGGAGAGCCTGGACAGCGCTGTGCCAGGCAGGCGTTCATGGAGGAGTGGTCCACAGGGAGGCAAACCGAGAAAGCGGAAATTAAGATGATGGATGAGAGTCCACATGACAGAAGTGCTATGGAAGAGTTTAATCTCAGAAGTCAGGCAGAGGGATGAAAATGCCTGGCAATTCAAGTTTTTTAGCCTTTTATAAGAAATATTTTCATGGAGGGGAGTGATAAAATGAATTTTAAAGATCATCTGAGTGCTCACGAGTTACATGGGTTATGATTCAGAATTTCAGATGCATGTCAAGTCTTGATTTGGCAATGCAAGGCAGATTAGAAAGTAAAATCTGGCATTAAATTTGGATCGAATGTCATTAATAAGTGATTATCTGTTGGACGTAAGGGTTTGAGTTTCTGTTCTTCCTTCAGTGCCTTCTGCACATAAAGCTAAAAAAGCAGAGTAATTTGGTGTCACTTGATTTAATGAGACCCTGTGCGAATGAAATATTATTTCAGCAAAGAAGCCGGACAACTGCAGTTGCTCCAGGGAGAAGTTTCTATAGAAGATAATTAATTGTGTTCACTAGTTCCTAACCCCCTGGAAACGTCTAAATAACCCAGTAAAACTGTGAACCTGCTGACCATCAGAGGTCTTTTGAGAAATGACCTTTAAGCAATAAAATCCAAAAGCAAAGAGGTTTTATAGTAGCATGTCTATAAGTAGACTCATGAGTAAAATCACAACTTATACTATAATGAAAAGCATAGAAAGGTAGGCTGGAAAGGTAGGTCATGATTTTGAGGTCTGTCTTGATAATATCTAATATGTTTAGAGTGCTTAGTATGTCCCAGGCACTGCAGCTAAATGCTTTCCACGCATTTTGTCATTTAATCCTCGTAACAGTTCTAAGAGGTAAGGGTTGTCATGAAACCCCTTTTACGGATAAGCCAGTAGGCTTAGAACATTAAATAGCTTGCCCAGTGTTACAAAGCTTGTAAAAATGCAGCTAAGAATCCAACTGGGTTTGTCTGATCCCTATTAGGAGTCCTTAATAGCTTTCACCCATGGGTGTTTCTTTGACTTTTAAGTGTAACTGAAAATGTTTTGATTTTAAAAGTTTTTTAGATGCATTCAGTACAATTGGATTCAATTTGGAAAATTATGCTATGCTTCAGTGGAATAAACAGAAACATTCAATTGTAGTAAAAGTAAATTGTCACTCTTTCCACTGAAAGGTGGAGTTTATTCCTCCCCATCTTGAACATGAGGTGGCCCTGTGGCTTTTTTTAACAAATCAAATGCAGTGGAAGTGACACTGTAGAACCTTCAAGGATGGGCCTAACAAGATGGGCAGATCCCGCTACTCTCTTGAATCACATCCTCTTAGAAGCCAGCAGCCCTATAAGAAGTCTGGCTGTCTCAAGCCCATGAGACTGTGAGGAGTGCCACGCTATTGGAGAAAGAAAGAGGCCAACAGAGAAGCAATGAGGCACCAGTCAGGAGAGTGACGCTTTCTTGGACTTTCCAGCCCCGCTAAGCCAGCAGCTGAACGCAGCTGAGGAATGATCCAGCCAACATCATGGAGAAGGGCCATCCTAATGAGTCAACGTGAATTCTTATTCCATAGAATCATAAGCAAAAAAAAAAAAATGTTGTTTTGATCACTAAGTCACTAAATTATTTAGAGGTATTTTATTATGCAACAATAGATAAATAAATTTAGTACAGTTTGGTACAATTTGGAAAAATATAATCTAGTTTGGTGGGACAGAGAGTAAACATTCCTAGGCTTTTTCTCTTCTACGTTGAGACCAAGTAGCTTATGCTATATATCTGAGATAATAAATCAACAGTTTAAAAGTTAGCTCTGTGGTCCAATGGTTAATTTCATTAGGACTGAGGCAAGCAGTATTTTCAAGATGAAAAGCTAGTAAACAAGCACTTCATGGTTTAGAACTACATTTCTTCTGTGTGTGCTGTGTATCATCATAGTAATGCGTTTATGTAATCATTATCCACTTTTAATATTTGGAACTTGTCCTTGATAGGTCCCTTTGTTTATTTATTTATATTACATGCCTTCTATCTCACTATTAAGACCACCTGAGACAGATTGACAATGAGATACACGAAGCAAGAGAGTTAAAATAAAAACACAAGATCAAAACCAAATTCAGTAACTGAGAAATCATTGGTAAAGATTTCTCTAATTTGTTCACTGAAATTTACTTTTAAATTTAGCTTTGAGTTTCCTGGCAACTGAGGCAAACCTGTGGGATTATATCATGCTAACTGTGATTTCCTTCAGAAAAGAAAAATCCTTAACCTACTGCTAAATTATAAGGGCAATTTATTATGTGGTTCTTCTCCCAGGGAACAGTAAATGATAGAAAAGAAGACGGTTTTGAAAGAGATGTCACTGAGAATACAAATGCATCTCAGACATGGAGTCTTAACATAAGCCTCCATTTAAAACAAAGAAGAATAAAATGTAAAGGACTTTTAATTTCAATGTGGGCTTTCAGGTTAACTCCTTTCTCTTCTTCCTCATAATCAGAATTTCATAATATCCTATCTTTTTATTTGTTTCAACAGGATTTATTGATAACTCTCCAGGAACCAAGCACTGAGGATATAACTGGAAGCCAAAGAGAGGGAAGGTTCCTACCCTTATAGAGATCATAGTCCAGGAGGATATTAATTAACGTTAAGGACATTAATTAAATAGCTACACAGATATGTGATTACAGATTGACAGTTGCCATTAAAGAAAAAAAAAAGTACAGGAAGTTATAAAGAGTATGTAACCAGGAGATGTGATCCAAGTTCCTGGGAATGGGTTAGGATGGGGAGACTGAAAGAAAATATAATTTCAAAAAAACCCCGAAAAACAAGAAAATGTAATTTCTTATATCTGCATTCCTACCACAATGCCTAAAACATACAGGTGCTCAATTCGTGTTGGCTGTTGATGATGATAATACAAGGGGAAAAAAAAGGAGAGCTTCAACGCTAATTTTGAATCTATTGCTTGAAGGATGATGACTTTAGAAAGAAAGGCACCATTAGAAATTTTCATTGCTCTGATTTTTGGATAACATAAGAGTTAACTGTAAGATGCTAGATTAAAAAAAAATTACACATTCTGAAATTCCGTCTAACTGAGATTAAGTCTGAAGGGTTACTCTCAAATGTCCGATTTAATGTGTTTGTTTTGTCCTGGAAAACTAATTATTAGCCATGGCTTCACCACCTTATTGAGTGGCAAGGTGAGAAGATACGCCCCTTTTACGTAAAAGCAGACTAATAGACAAATAAATTAGATATGACTGCTTTGCCGAAGCTGATAACCAAGGCCCTGTATACAGTAAGTTCCAGGTCCTAGTTCTTACTATGTAACATTTAATCTTTGAGGCTAAGTGGTTGGGAGAGAAAGCAAGTATATTGATGTTCTTTGGAGACATTCATTTACAGGTCATTATTACTTAGTTGCCAGCTCTTAAATGCTATGTTGGGCATCTTATCAACCACGTAGCTCCTCAAGCTCTACTACGTAATATTTAGCAGCACTTTTCCCCCCAATTACTACTCAGTTCCCACATCCAACACATTACTATCTTTTTAAAAACATATTCCTGTGTACCCAGCCTCTCTGTCTCACCTGGTACTCTCCAGTGTTATAGCTTTTCTGTAATATCTTATGTTTCCTAGAATTTACTAATAACTTCAACATTGTACCTCGGAGCCCATCTTATTAGGGAGGCTCTTCCATTTCAGATATAACTGAAGCTTCAATGGTAAGGAGAAAAACCTCTGATGGGTTGAACTGTGTTCCCCTGGCCCAAATTAATATATTGAAATCCTAATCCCAGAATCTCAGAACGTGAATTTATTTGGAGATAATCTTTATAGAGGTAACCAAGTTAAAATGAGGTGGGCCCCAATCCAACATACTAGTGTCCTTATGAGAAGGGAAAATTTGGACAGATAGATACAGAGGGGAGATACATAGCAAAGACAGCCATCTACCAGCCCAGGAGAGAGGCCTGGACCTAGATCCCTCATTCCCCACAGCCCTTAAGAGGAACCAACTCTGCTGACACCTTCCTCTGAAACTTGCTGCTTCCAGAAATGTCAGGCAATACATTTCTATTGTTAAGCCACTCAGTTTGTGGTACTTTATTATGGCAGCCCTAACAAATTAATACAAACTCTAGGTCCCCATGAAAATTGAAGAGAGTTTCTGGAAGCTTCTCTCAAAACTCACTCAGAGATGAATTAGAAATTTCAGTGCCATAAATGTCTTTGTGATCTCTTATCTCCTTAAGCTTCGTCATTCCATTATAAACATCTTCAGAAAACTACTGATAGATGCATTAATCTTTTCTTGTTAATCACTGTAAAACTGATGTACAAGTTATGGGTATTCATAAATCAAGCCCTCAACTTGTTACAAGGATTTAAAAAAATCATTTACATCTAGCACCATAAAAATGCGAAACTGTATATACTGTATCTTCTTTTTCTTTTTCTTTTTTTGAGTAAAGGTTGATTTATTTAGAGAGATACATCAAAGGGCAAGAGAAAGGCCACAAGGTGATGGGGTTGGGTGCTCAGATTAGAGTAAAAGTAGGTACACACTCCATAGACAGAGTGAGGGCTGTCTCCGAAGAGGGAGAGAGTGAGGGATGGCGGAAGGCACCGTGTTGCCAGTTTTTATGGGCTGGGTAGCTTCATATGCTAATAAGTGGAAGGACCAGTCTAACTAGCCTAGGGAAGGGGCTGGGATTCCCAGAAAGTTGGCCATTTCCCACTCTTTGACCTTTTGTGGCTTACGCTGCATTTTCTTTATCCATTCATCTATTGATATGCATTTATGATGCTTCCATATCTTGGCAATTATAAATACTGTTGTTAATAGCAGGGTGTATGTATCTTTCTGAATTCTTATTTTGTGGTTCGATTTATTCCCTTAATAACTACGTAAGTTTAAAAAGCTGAAGCTCTAAACGTTCTTAGAAACAATGAACAGTACATATATGTAAATTAAAAAATATGTGCAGTATATTGTGTATATGTATTTATATGCAATACATTGTATCTGTGCAGTCAAATTGTAACAATTCTATCTAATAAAACTGAAAAAAGAAAAAAAAAAGGAGAAAAAAAAAAAAGCCAAACACTAGAACCCAGTTTAGAAAGCTCAGTGCTCAAATCTAGTTCCTACCAAGCCTGAGCAAACAAACACATCATTTCGTTACCTGCATTAGCATATTTTATTCATCAAGGTCTTGGGTTCTAGTTTTCCCTCAGTCTTACTTATTGGAATGCCGGACGGCACTACCTGAAAGCAGTGGAAATCACATCAAGATTTTCTTTAAAGTCTTACTTCCTCTCTTTATCAGTATCCTCTCTATTTAACCAAATAATGACATCACAATTACACGATACCTCCTCCCAAGCCCTTTGATTTAATTGTTTGTATTGATTTGTTAAACATATATTATTGATATATGTTTACTACACATAGATATTGTAGTACCATGTTCCAGGCACTTGGACCAAGCTGTGAACAACACAGACAAGATCTTTGCCCTCAGGGAGCTTATATTCTAGGTTTCAGAGAAGCTATATGAGACTGTAAACAGAGTTCAGTGTTTAATGTCTTTGCTTTTACACTACCTTTCTACTGTTTTGCTACTTAGCTTTACTTAGATCTTTTTAACCACTCTAGAAGCTATATACTCACAGTTTTTTTTTTTTTTATATTTTTCTCCTACCGTATAACCCAATTTATACTGGTCTACAAAGATTCAGGATTCAAAGGAAATTCAGTCAGTTTTCAGAAAGATCATTCTATGGAAAAGATGGTATTTGTGACTAAAAAAGATGGAAAATATATCTTCTTATTTATTCTTAATTCTCAAACAAGTCACTTAATTTTTTTTTTTCCTTCTTGGTATAGTTTCATGTTGGTTCTACAGAAACTTGAGCATTAAAATGTTTTAACTATTTTGGGGCCCTTTTTATCTTGCTATTTCTAGAAACTAAAATCTGAGCTGTCAGTGTCTTCCATCCTGGCCGATTTCACTCTCACGGACTCAGAGATGACAAGATATTCCTGAAGCCACTGAGTTAGTAGGTTCCATGGAACATGCGTCTAGGAGTGTCTCATGTCAGGCTTTTCTCTCTTTGACCTTGATGTGAGCTTATCCTCCAAAGACAGGAGAAAGAGATGGGGGAGAGGGATACAGGGAGAGGAGAAGAGAAAGAGAGAAAAGAAAAAGAAAAAGGGAAAGAGGAGGAGGAGACAGAGGAAGAAAGAAGAGAAAAGGAAAGAACAATGTGACCAGTCATTCCCCAAACAAAGGCATTTTTGGTGAGTGCCCTGACCTAGGAAGAGAAAAGAGACCAAGGTGACCCTGATGCTATAAAAATAGCTAAGCCAACTCTTCCCAGAAAAATGCCACAGCAGGCTCTGGAAAGCAATTAGAGCAATATTTTGGCATCTTGCACCACCAAGGGGAAGACTCTCCTACCGCCCTAGTTACAGCCTTGAGTTTCACTTCCCTTTGTTGTAAATACTTATGAAATCATTTGAGAATGCTGCGAAGAAATAGGTGTGAAAGAAAACAAACTCTAACAGCAACCCTGTCTGCAAAGCCGGAGCCGCTGCAGAAGCGATCCCGAGCAGCACCTAACTCGCTGGGCTGTCTGCTCTCCCTCGTGGTCCTCCTCCCACCTCCTTCTCTTCTTCCTCCCACATATCATCTCTAAAGATTTGCCAGCTCACTGTGCCGCCTGCCAGAGAAACCTGGCCAGTTTCTGGATCCGCCTGCCCTTAGACCAAGGACTTGGGGAGGTCACTGCAAGTGCCCTTCACGTCCTGGACAGGGCAGAGGCATTGAAACTAAGGGCCAGAGCAGCCTGCCTTCCTGCTGGGAGGGATGCAGATCTCCAGAGAGCTGGTGCACACGGCTTCAGTTAAAGCTCTTTGGGAAGCTGTTTGCCCTGTGAATTTAACCTTCTTAAACCCCATGGAAGGCATAAAAGTCCTTATCCCCTGCTTGGTGGGGAGCCAATGATTCCAGGCTCCAAGCTAGGAACTAAGGCTCTATTCAGCAGGCAGGAAGCAGCCTCCCACTGCACGTCAGGAGACTTCTTACCCAAAAATGTTAAGAATGTTGATATCTACTATTTAACTTTTTGGACTTACTTCTAAAAAATTAACTAGTGTGCATTAAAAATAAAATCACACTTTAAAAAGATGCCTTCACAGTATTTCCTCTAAAGAAATATCTTTAGCTTTACCTAAATTACTGATTAAGCTTTTCTGTTGATTCAATTCCCGTACAGTTCTTCCCCGTATGCTTTTCTAATCAGAAATCTTCAGCTGAGGACCTGTGTTTCAGTGGCTCTCTCCACGCCCCACTGTAGACTTCCTTTATCTTGTTACGCATTTACAGGTTATAAAATATGGGTGTGCTCAGGACGTTGCTGACTCCAGTGTTATATACGGCACTGACACGTTAGCACCAGTTTATCAAAAAATGAAACTTTCAAGGAACCCTGCTACACTTTCCATTCAAAATATTTTCCAAGCGCTGTATTGTAGCAGGATGAGAGCCTAACTGTCCTAGGGCTTTCCTGAGAGCTGCTGGGGTGACAAACATCTGATACTCCTCACCTGCGTTCTGTGGTACCCAAGTGTAATCCTCTAGCCTAGCCAAATCTAGCCACTCTCTTCTCCAGTCTAAACCCTCTAAGACTCAGCTATCAGACCTTGAGTTCAATTTTTCTTCACACTCAGTGGCTCCCAGACCACACTGAAAAATGAGGAAAAACAATAATTGAATAAATGTTTTAAGGATTCTAGGTGGGAGAGTACATGATGCAGAACTGTATTGTACTGAAGTCAGTGATTTCTGTTAAAATCAAACCAAAAGAGATGAGTGAATCATGACTACATCTGTCTTGTTAGTCCTGATAGGAAAAGAATTACAGAAAAGATGTTGTGAGGTGGGCAGTGATCACTGAATGAGCTGAGGTCAAGTTTCCCTAAGCAGCTGCCAGCTGTTAAGGGTAGCAACAACTTGTCTTTGAACAAGATTTAAGTTATTTTTCAAAGTCTTTATTTATATATAATCCATATTCAAACACATAATTAGAAAGCATTTGATTCCTAAGCTATTAATCAAGACAGAAGAAGTGGGGAGGAGGAGGACAAGGCAAAGATTTTGGGACAAGTTAATAAGGGACTTGTTCATTTGTTTTTTTTCATAATTTCATTGAACAAATATGGTGACCAGTAGAGGATCTAGTGAACAAGGTAACAGATTCTCTGTCCTCAAGGACCTTCCTGCCGTATCGGAGCTTCAGGTGGGTCCTAATATTACAGCACAGTGTGACTGGGGCCATGTACTATGCTGTTGAGTGAACACAGGAGGGACTCAAACAGATCAGATTTTAGCAACTTCTAAAGAAAGCAGAGTAGAAGCCATTGGAATCATCACTATGGTTCCAGGAAGTATGATCAAATAAGTCTTGGAGAAATCAGAGACACACTTCTGATTTGTTGGGAAGTATTCCTACCTCCCTCAGGAGTCATGTGGGAAACAATTCCGTAGCGATGACCACATGACCACCCCACCACACACGTGTGTAATCCTCTCTGAATCGTCTTCACAGGTAATTTCCAGTGGGGAGAGCCAACCCTGCAGCAGTGTTCAACTCTTAGCAGAGCACTCCAGTGATGCAAATGGAAATACTAAAGTTGACTGCCTGAGTTGGATTCTGGCTACACCTCTTCCTAGCACCATGACCTTGGACCAGTTCCTTAACCTCTCTGACCCTCAGTTTCCTTGGCTGTAAAATGGGCATGATGGAGCGATGTGAGGATGACTCTAGTAAAGTGCTACCATAGTAAGGCTGGACCCTTAGTAAACACGCAGTAAATGCCAGCCCTCTGAGAAGACATCGAGGGCTTCACCTAAGAAAAGAACCTTTGTTATCATCCCAATTCAGATGCTTTAAGCAGACATAATAGAACAGTAAAGGGAAATAAAACATAAAGGGAGCAGTTTATGGGACAGTTGTGGAGAATAACCACTTCGGAGGAGGTTAATTTCACTTCTCAGCTCTGCTAGAGTAAACATCATAACCAGGTTGAAAGCCTTTGCTTTGTTCCTGATGAGTTTTAGAGAAAGGAGAACCCTAAGGCTGTCAGACCTCTCCAAGTCTCCTCTGACCATGTTGGGTTGTTTAAAGACACAGAGAGGATGTGCAGTGGTTAAGGATACAGACTCTGCAGCCACACACTTTGATCCCACCCCTGACTTTGCCACAAGCTAGCTGTGTGACTTTGGACTTCCTTCACCTCGGTTCACCTTTCCTTTTTCATCTGTGAAATCGGGATAACAGTAGCATCTTCCTTAGGATTTTCATGTTTGAGAATTTAAATATGTAATAGACTGAAGCCTCTTAAAACAGTGTTCAGCAATCTAGTGCTGCATAAGTGACAGTTAATATGAAATGTATTGTTAGTAAGGAACAGCACAAGGAATTGTGCAAATGTGCAAAATCATGACATATCTGGGTCGAGACAAGTTTGACAGGAGATGTCGAAGTTGGTGGTCATGAGGCAGTTAGCTCTATGAAGACAAGAACTGGGTTTTGTTCCTACTCTATCTGCTAAAAAAAAGAAATGAATGAATGAGGCATGAAGCACTGAACTTGTTTGAGAACATAATAAAGAGGACAGCACATTTCATCTGGATGTGAAAATTCTACCAGTGAGGGATGGCTTAGCCTCCTTGAAGTCTGAGTAGGTGCTTTACCTGCCAGACACTCAGTTTCCTCATCTTTAACATAGGGAGGTCGACGAGAGGATTTCTAAGGTTCATTTCAAATCCAAAATTCCATACTGGCTAGTTTTCCTTAGAAATTTTACAAAAGATAACTTAATTATGTCCATAGAAATCTTTTTTTTTTTTAACCTACTTAAGGAATTTCCAAAATGGATTATCAAGTCAAAGATAATGTCATTTGTTGGTGTTTTCTGAGTCATAGTGCAAGAATCTGAACCATGGAACAAATCTTTAAATCCATGAAAATGGATTATCTTTGGCACAATTGATAACTTTTTAAAGCTCTGGGATTGTGAGAGTGTAAGACTGATAAGGACATTTTCCCATTCATCTTAAATGAATTTTCAGAGACTTTAAGAATAAAACATAATCCATAGGCATCTAATGTTAACTTATCGTTAACACGTTAACACGTTAACACGTAGAGAACGAAAGTAGAACTCTTATCGAGTTTGGCTGAGCAATCCTCAACTAAATGAAATTAAGCTGATTTAGTTGAGCTTTTAAGACGTGAGGGTAGAATGCATTAGTCCAGAGGATTTGGAGAACAAGCACAGGGACTGTCTTTCTTCAGATCATGTTCCTAGAAGCTGGGTTCCCAGAGCTGCCTCAGTCACCACTGAGGGTTGGAAAGGAGCTTTGAGATGCTTGTCTGCTGAGGACTGGCTGCCTTCGTAGCTTTTGTAAATTGGGTAATGGCATCAAGATTTCACTTGAGGAGAAAAAGATACTGCTATAGGGGAGAAAAAAAAGTGGGGGGAGTGTGTGTTGAAATAGACATTCTGGATTTAGAATATAGGCTTTGGGTCAAAGAAAGTTTAAATGTTGGCTCTGTTACTTTTTAGCTAAGGGATGTTGGGCTGGTTGTTTAATCTCTCTAAGCCACACTTTGTACATTTAATAACTTTTCTTACTTCATAGGGAGACTGTGAGAATTAAATAAGATAATACATGTAAAGCACTTGACCCATAACTTCTAGAACACAGCACTCAATAAATGGTGGCTACACTTATTCTGCTAAATGCATCATAGGGCAGATCATCCACATCCTCTGTCAGCAACATTTTGAATTTTCTCAGAGGCACAGGAAACACTAGTTAAGCTTTGTGTAATCAAAATCTGGGTCCTAACCTCCATATTTTTAGTAAGCCCTAAAAAACCTATGTGTGTGTGTGTGTTCTTTTTTTTCCCCCAAGATCTATTCATTAATTTAATGTGGGCACCCAACAAAGGTTCACTTTGTGAGACTCTCTAGCTAGGTTAAAAATAAAAATATGCAGAAATGTGTGGAACTTCAACAATAGAATAGAGAGAAAATGGATTATTCTTAGCTGAAAACAAAGACATTCTAGTATATGAGTGTGTATGCAAATATATAGAAAAGGTCTGGAAAGTATAGATACCAACAGGGTTAACAACCTCTGGGGAAGGAAGGGAGATTAGTGAGGAGGTGGGGGTTACCTGGGTATTGTCTTGATGTTTTACACATTTACCTATTAGCTGTGTAATTAAAAACTCCAAACAAATGAACAAGCAAAAGCCAAAGCAAAGTCATGGTACAAACTGGAATGAACTTTCAGAAAAGAGAACTCATGGACAAGAATCAAGGAATTTATCCCTTGGGGCAATCCAAACTTGACACAAAGTAATATTCTGCTTAGTTTCCATCCTTGAGCAGTCAGGACAGGAGGATGGGGGATTTCTGATCTTATCTCCAGTAAGTGACAGACCCAGGTTCGAAGGCAGATGAAACTGCCAGCCAGATATCTTGGTGTAAAGTTCTCTCTCTCTGCAAGTACTCAGATTAGACATCAGTACCCTGGCTAGTTCTTTGCAAAACCCAGGTCTAAGGAGGCATCAACAGAGGCACCAAGAAAAAGCTATTGGTAAATTATGGTTTTAAGCAAAAAGAAACCAGATGGTAAATTAATACAGTTATTAGTATATTTCCATAGCAAGGAAAATAAGAGAAAACCTTAAAAAAAATTGACTTGACAGCTACTTGGTTGTTAAAGATACCTGACTAAGGAGTTTTTAAGTCTCACCCTTGCCCCTATTTCCCCTGGTACCACCAAATAAATTAATTAATTAAAAGAGAGTAAAGAGTTTAAATACTGAATTATGGTCTATGGCACTTTTTTTTTTTATTAGCAAAACATTTGTTTACTGTTGGAAATTAGTATTCACAAAAGGCCCTTTCCTTGGAAAGAAATATTTTGGCTACAGGGGAAACCAAGAAACATGGTGGACTCTGAAAGGCTGCAGTGACTTACTTTGATTTAGCTGGAGTCCCCTCTAGTTGGGCTCCAGGAGGAGTGGCCAGGACTCGGTAGGTCTGGCTTTGGTTTTAATGCTTATGTTTTGGCTCCTGGACTTCAGGGAGGATTTTGCGTTACAGATGAGAACTCAATCACAGGCAAGTGGAAACCCGTGTTAGCCCTCTGGCTGGACCTGGCATGCTGGGTCTAGCCCAGCCTTCCCATTCCCAGCTTGCCCATTTGGTGCAGGAGGGAGTCCAGCCCAGAGTGTCATTCATTGTGTTCTGCTGGTGGATAAAATGAAGGGCTGGGCTTCAGAATGGACCTGAATGAAGGGACAGAAGAATGAATGGAGAGAGACCTTTTGATGGACTTGCCCTAAAGTCCATTAAACAGGCTGGGATAGCTGGGGGCTGGAGGAAGCTTCTGTGACTTAAGAAACTCTCCAGAGGGTGTCAGTCATCAGTCACTTAATCATTCATTTTGTCTCTCCCAGTTGTGTATAAATTTGCAGATTTACGCAGACCACCGGTGTGACCACTACAATGAACTGAGTTCATTTTGAGACACACACAAAAAAGGACCTCAACCTTTTCTTCTCATTTACAAGCAATGTGACTTTCATGCTGTGAATAGAACAGGCATTTAAGAAATAAACATATACAGCAGCATAACCTCACATTATCACTTGAATTCAGACCGCCCACTAAAATAAAGGCGGTCATACTGAGGAACATTGAGGCAACTTGAAAGAGAAGGATTTAAAAATGCTTGATTCCACCATTTCTGGAAAAGGTCATTCTAGTCCTTTGCTATTTTTACCCAGTAAGTTATTGGCTAGATGGCTTTGGGAAGCCAGACGCTGCTGATTTTGACGAAGGAAGATGATAATGCAGCACTTGAGACTGAGTGAATGAAAGATGTGGGAAAAGTTGAACCCTTCAAAGATAAGAGCGAGAGCGCGCTACTGAATTAGTCCCTGACTGAATTACCAGCGGTAACTGTACCCAGGCTAATTCTCTTGGAAACTGCTTGTAATCTTGTGGCTTTGACTGAGGAACTCCCATTCCCAGCTCAAACCCTCAAGACATCCCAGCCCAACCCCCTCCTCCCAAAGCGGCTCTTCCTAGGCGCCCCCACCCACAAATTTGCATCAAGGCAGGTAGATTTCCCAGCCGGACCACTGCTACCAGAAGCACGGTTTCCATTCAGGGTTCTGCAACAAAATCGTAGGCTTACCTCGGGCAAGCAATCAAAGGCATTTGAGAGAAGAGCAGAAAACAAAAGAAACAAACAAAAACCTGTCCTTACCCGCTTCTTAAAAAACTGGAAGGCTGAGCACTTCTTGACTGGGAATCCATTCATGTCTTTGTTTACCATTTTCCACAGTGGGGAGTTCACAGTTATAGATCCAGGGTGGCACCCGCCTGGTCAGTGCATCTGGTTCCCGGTTTGCCTCCTGGAGATAGTTAACGAAGAGCGGGATGGAGAATCTAGCGGGGCTCAGGTCTTCACCCACACATTCTGCAGCACCGGCTACTGCAGCAACCGATTCCCACTCTCAGTTGCCGCGAGCAGCGGCTTTTCTTTTTCCATCGTTGCTCCGAAGCGCAGGCATCACCGCTGCAGGACCCCGGGATGCAGCGGATTCCCGGGAGAGGCTCCTGCTGCTGCCGAGCGGGAGAAGGGCACCCTCTGCGCGCCCCCAGCTACCTGGCGGCTCTGCGGCGGGTGCGCCGGCAGAGTCTCTCCGCTCCAGGTGATGCGCTTCTGGAGGCTGCTCCAGCGGAGAGCTGGTTTTGACTGTGCAAGTTCCAATGGGAGCTGTAGTTAAGCAGCTGAGAGGAGTAAGAAAGAGCAGAAGCCAGAGGGAGGGAGGGAGAGCCGCGCCAGAAAAGCGGAGGGAGAGAGAAAGCTGGGCTGAAGACGCAATTCATGAATAATCTGAGCAGCGGATGGAGAGAAGGCAGCAGCTCAGGACGCACCGAAAAGCAGTTGACGCCCCTTGGGAGGGTCACTTCAAGAGCTTTTTTCTTTTGTTTTTCTTGTTAGGACCACTGAAATCAGACTTTCGTATAAAATGTAGAACGTTTTTATTTTATGCTCATTGAAATTCTGTTGATACAGAATGAGGGGGGAAAACGCCTCTCAATGGAAATTTAATCAAATTTATTCCTGATCTGTTCAAATGTGGAAAAAATGAAATAAAGCGCAAGTGCAGGTATAACAACGGGTGCTCCCTCACTACGTAGGACCTCTTCTAGCCTCCTCTTCCTACTTGTCAGAATACAGTGGGCAACTGAAGGTAATTGTGTGTGTGTGTGTTCCGTTAAAGAAGTCTGTTGAAAAAAGAACACAATGGGCACATATACGAAGTATTTTATGCAAAAAAAATACAAGGAGCATTACCAAAAAGTATTAGTGAATCCATTTGATGGAGAGGAAGGACTCACAGTGAATAAGAAAGGAGAGCGTTTCTTTCCTAAAAAGTGAAAATCTACTCCCGCCCCCCCCCCCCCCCAGTTTTACTCAATGTTATTCTTTGCAAATTAAATTCACTTCAAAAAGCAATGTAATTTGTTTTTGGCCTATTTTCCCATTTTTACTTTTCTATGTTGATACTCATGGGGATTTTTAAAAATTAGAGTTGATAGCTAAACAGAGTAAAGAAAATAATCTTGGCATCCCATTGGGCACTGCGGCAACATCCGTGTGCAGCTTCCCGCCAGTCTCCTGGCCTCACGGTGCCTGTCCATGAAATGGAGGCACTCACTCACTCATTCTTTCACTCATGCCTTTATTTAGTCGTTCACCTGTTTCCTGTGTCATTCCACGTATGCATTAAATCAAGTCCAAATGTAGCAAGTGTCCCCAGGATGCAGAGTCTTTTCAATGTCACCACAAAGGAATATAATGAGGAATAAGGGAAAGGCACAATGTCCACGATAAAACCAATGGCTAGCTCATCAAAAACAATACTCCTAACCACTGTTAACATATTTACAGGGCAGTCTATGGCAAGAAGAGAAACATACAGGTTAACTGGGGAAGAGATACACCTATTTCATTGAACTGGAGTATAAATCTTTATAGCTGGACCAGGTTTGGGGGGAATAAGAATGAAATCTTGATAGCTAAATGCTTTGAGATTCTCATAAGAAAAATGCAACACAACCAAATGATGGCATTATGATCGAGGGAAAATAAGCAATTCATTTTGAAGAGATATGTTAAGTTGTTCAAGATGCAAGGCTACATTACTTAATCTCCAATCTTGATAGCTTTTTGTGGTTCTTCTAAAGAGTTCATGTAAAATTCTGGTAGTTCGAACAGAATTTTTGAGGATGGGGGAAGTGTCCCCTCTGTTATAAGTCCATGCATTTGTCAAAACTCATCAGACTCTATATACAATAAGGCAAATTTTGCTATAGGTAAATTACAGTTTAAACTTGATTTAAAAAAAAAATCATGACCATTCAGGTTCTTTCCTGTTTCTCACCTTGCCTCTCCCCTAAAAGTATTTTAGCAGCTCAAGTTTCAGTCAAAAATAGGAGGGCCTCTATCCTATTGGAAGTGGAAGGTAGGGGCCTTGCCTTGGTTCCACTGGTCCAGCATGCATACTGGTTTGAAGTGCACTGTATGTCTATTTGGGATGAAGGAGGGATGGTTAATAGAAACCATTGAGGAGGAGATGAAGATAAAGTTAAATCCGAGCCCTCCTCCCCACTATATGCCACCCCTTGGACATGCTATCACTGTCACTGAGTCTCTGCTAGATCCTATGGAAGGCCCTGTGAATACAAATATCAGTAATTTTTGTCCGTAAGGAAGTCACAGCCTAGTGGAGAAACACACACTGTTGGAAGAATGATATATTATAGATCATTATATATGTACAAGTATGAACCTCATCTTAGTTTGGAGGCGTGGCAGAGTAGCTTAGAGTAGAGTCTTTAAGAATGAATAGAGGCTGGCCAGAAGGAGGAGAAGAAGTACAGGGCAGGGGTTCTGGTCTGACCAGGTAGCCTATCATTGGGACTGTATTTTGGTAACTGTAATAAAACAGCAATCGGTTAAATGCACTGTGTTGGCTTCCCAGGGATAGGAAAGCATCTCTGATCTCTCTATTTCCTCTATTTTCATAAATAAGGCTGCTTGCAGGAAGGCTCAGAGTAACTAATCTTTACTAAATGTCTCCTTTACTAGGCTCGTTAATACTTACAAAGGAGCACAGACCACTGCTGATGGGAGAAAGGAAACCAACTCCTGGACTCTTATAATATCCTGTTTACACAGGTGACTTGTTTTAATGTCAATAATTTACTTACTTACCTTTTTTTTTTTTTTTCTCTTATTAAACATGCTTATTCACTTCTGTAGCCCCAACACACAGTGGAGCCTGGGCCTTGTGAGGCTTTCAGGGAATGGTTTTTAAATGAATTAAATAAAAAATTTTGTAAAGCTAACAGCCGTGACCCTGGCACCAGGCTGTGTGTAAGAATTGTTAAATATCTTTGAGATTCTTAAACCATTAAGTAAACTCCCATCATAACTAAGGTGCTGAGCTCTAGTTAGAGCCGATGACCTTTAAGTCTCATTTCTTCTTTAAGCTTCAGTGACATTGCTATCCTGGGATGACACATCTTTTTTTTTTTTTTTTTTTTTTTTTTTTTTTTTTATAAAAGCTATCATATTAAAAAGAATCCCTTGAACCTCTATTTGCTTTTTTTTTTTTGTAGCATATTTACTTTTCCTCCCAAGAATTATGTTTAAACCATAATACAAAGAATAAACAAGTAACTAGGTAGGACTGATTACCAATATGCATATGACATGGAGAGAGGCTATGCTGATTTGGAAGATCTGGTACCTCCCTTCTCTAATTGTGTGACCCTGAACAAATCCCTTCAACTCACTGAGCCTCGGTTTCCTCATCTTTAAAATAATAACAAAATGCTCCCCATTTACCTCATAAGGCAATTGTCAGTATCAAACTTCATGTAAAAGGGCCTTGCAAAATGGTAAATAATCCTACATTTTTGGTTTCACTAAAGCAAGAGACACATGCTGCTGTAGTACTTTTCAGAAAGTTGCTCTTCCCATAGATTAAAGTGTTTTTTTTTTTGTGTCACACCATTAGTTGTTAAATGGAATGTGATTTTTTTTTCTATAGCAACCTGGAAAACACAAAAGGTGAAAAACAACAAAATATCTATCTAATGACAAATGTCCCTAAGGAGACAAGGACACAGACTACATCATGAGAAATGTTTTACATTCCTCTTTGGCCCAGATGACTTGATCATATGCTTAAAACACCAGCCGCAGCGGAAGTGATGTATGCAATTAAGAATTACGAAAGCCTGTTGGGAATTTTATGGGTTTGTTTTTGTACCTATGAAAGAACTTGTTTTTTAAATTAGAATTCTTTGGTTTCACCACATTAGATTTCTTTTCATTTAATTCATACATATATCAAAGGAAAAGTTACAAAAGAAAACCCAGACCTAGACTATCAATTCATTGTATTTTTCTTTGAAAGGAAGAATTATGTACGTATAAAAAAATCAATACCAGAATGGATTCACGGAATTTTGCAGAAGAGATGCCAGTAGCTAAGGATTGCTCTCCCTTTTATAGATAAGAGACTAAGAGCTGCATTTTTGCAGTTGGTTTTCGTTTTTACTATGTTAAAAAAACCAAAAAGTCATGCAGTTTACAGATATACAGCTTCCTTATACAGACAGTACTTAGCAGCTATGTTCTTCTAATTGGCAAAAAGGTCAAAAAATATTTTCAGTGTTAATTGATTTGACACTATTTATTGAATGTCAAGTATGTGCTAGTCATTACACTTCTAAGAAAAAGAACAAACCACTAAAAAGACCTGTATTTGTCTTGGCAAATCTCGTAGTTAATTCACATTTAAGATTTTTTCCCTAGGGATATAGTTTTAGCCAGCTCACCAAATAAACTGGACTTTTATTTATCTCTGCTATTTGAAGCATTTTCAGGTGGAATTACAAAATTGAGCTCCTTAGTTCGAGAGAAAGCTGATGGAAAATTCAAGCCACCTCCCCATATTTCTCTGTCACTTGTTTTTTACCTGAGCCTGCTCACCCGCGCAGGCACTGCCCCCCCACAGACCTCTCTTTCTCTGCTTTTTCTCTCATTGTTTTGATATAATAAAATGGTATTCAAACATATTTATGACATAGCCTCTTTTGACACAAAGGCATAAAAAAATCATCTCTTCCCTTGTGAAAAAAGTGACAATATGTAGTCCAATGGGACAAATCAATTTATTACTAATTGATCATTTGAGTATTCATGATAATCCATTCCACATAAACAGTGAATTTCACAGCTCTCCCAGATTTCAAATGTATGCATTGATCTCTGCTTCCTCCTTTAAACCATACAAAGATTATTTAAAGACAATATATTCCTTTGAACTCCTTTAGACTTGACAGTCCTAATTACAGTGATCTCTTGTCTCCTCAATCAGGATATTTTCCACGTGTAGCAAGACTTGGTCATTGTGTAAATCACATTGATGGAGACCTGGAAAACATAGGCATACACACTTCCGCCCCCACACATGTACACACTCAGGGGGAATAAATAGAGCAGATCAGCAGAGCGTTCTGCAAAGGTCATTATCCTCTATGAATTAGATTGCCCTCTGAATGACTTTGAGAAATGAAGTAGAAACTCTAGATGGTAATGGATTTTATAGCCTTTTAATAAGATGTTATTTTGGGGCAGGGGTGTTTTCAGTGATTCCTCTTTTCTTTTTTTTCAACATTTCAACCTTTGCGATCAGGTTCAACATAACTCCTTCACTGAGGTCAGAAGTCATAGTCTCAACTTGACTCGTCCGAAAGATGTTCACCAGCCACTTACCTACGTAGAGCACAAATGAACTGCGGCATGGAGGGCTGCTCCTGTCAGCCATCTCACCCTGCTGTGTATGTGATGCAGTAGGCTATTGGGATTGGTATTGATTGAGAAGACGCTAGAGGGAAATTAGTAGCCTGTACCACAGTCCTATTTTCTCCATTTTATAACCATGATCTTTGGCTTCATCTCTACCTGCGCTGGGAAATGAAAAGCTGAGTCAGTTTCTCAGATAATTCAAATAGCTGAGGCTTGCAGAGGCAAGAGTGTGAGCTGGGTAGATAGGTCCAGTGGCAGGAACGGCTCCGGCTGAGACAAAGAACCGAAGCTTCACATCCCAGTATTCTAGAAAATGCCGTGCTTTAGGGTGAATTGATCCCTGAATGTGACCGGCTTCAATTTGAAACTCTTTCCAAGTTTGCCTGGGGTTTATGCTTTGCAGATTATGCTTAAAATTTTTTTTGAATTTATCTTTTATTCTTTTTGAGGGTGATTAAGTTTTATTCATTTTAATGGAGGTACTGGGGATTGAACCCAGGACCTTGTGCATGCTAGGCACACATTCTACCACTGCACTATACCCTCCCCTCTATACTTATTTAAATTGAACACAATTTCATCTCATCTGATTTATTTTGTTTTCAAGGGAAATCAGCCACCACGAATATACTGTCAACTCAAAATTATTGGAGTGGAGATAACAAGCACTGAAATGAATGGGATCTCCCCTCCAGTTAAAATGGCTTTAGTAGAATTAGCATGGCTTTGTGTAGATGGATTTGAAGCCTGCCTCTGAAACTTACTAGTTATATGACACCTGGCAAGCTAAAACTAGACTTCATACTACCTATCTAATTGATTGGTTGTGAAAATTAAAGGAGATTTAATACTCACACATGTGTACATATATCTGTATCTATTAATATGTTTATAGATGACAATTTTAAAACATGGTTGCTAATTCTTCCATTCTGCTCTCACTGATGAGTGGTATTTATGACTTCCCACTTTGAATCTGAGTGGGCTTGTGACTGCTTTAGCCAATATGTTACAGTGGAAGTGATGTTATGACTTCTGAGGTTAGGTCATAAAGCCAAGTTGCTTTGCTTTGTTCACTGAAACTGCCTCACTTGGAGCCCTGAGCTGCCATGTAAGAAGTTTGACTATGACCCAAAGACCATGATGATGTGAGGAAGCCCAAGCTACATAAAGAGGACAGGAGTAGGCACTCTGGTGGGTGGTCCCAACTGAGCCCAGCCTTTGGGTCATCCCAGTCCAGGAGCCAGACATGGGAGTGGAAATGCTTCAGATAATTCCAGCCCTAAAGTGTCTGAGTCACCTCAGCTGTTTGAGATTTTTCAGCTGAGGTCCCAGACTTTGTGGAGCAGAGATAGACTCTGTGAGCATAACAAAATAGTGTGGTTTAATGTAACTAAGTTTGAGGTAGTTCGTTATGCAGCTCTAGATATATATTCCCCGCACCCATCGCCTCACCTCTGGGAACATGGTCCATTCTTAATAAAGTTAGAGCACAAGGAAACCCTTAATGCTAAAAAAAAGTTCAATTAGTAATGGTTAACAATTTGGATGGAAAATGTTTAAATATACATCAATAATTGGTGATGCTGAAGGATAATGCTCTCTTTTAGGAAACATTATCCTTTGAGTTTTGTATAATGTTTTTGTCTTGATCAGCTTAAACTGCTCTAGCAAAATACCATAGACTGGGTAGCTTAAACAAGAGAAACTTATTTCCTCACAGTCCTGAAGGCTACAAGTCCGAGATCAAGTTGCCAGGATGGTCAATTTCTGGTGAGATCTCTTCTCTTGGTTTGTAGCTGGCTGCCTTCTTGCTGTGTCCTCATTTGGTAAGAGGAGAGAGAGAAAGAGCAAGCTCTTTGGTATCTTTTCTTCTAAGGGTGCTCATCTTATGGTGAGGGCCCCACCTTCATGGTCTTATCTAAACCTGATTATCTCCCAAAGGCCCCACTTCCAAATACCATCACATTGGAGGTTAGACTTTAACATATGAATTTTGGGGACACACAATTCAGTCCAAAGCAATTCTTTTGAGATGTAAAATTACTTCTGGTACTGATGCACTCTCAATTTCCATAACAATTCTAAAAGATGAATATTATGACATTTCTTATTAAGTAATAGATGGGGAAATTTTCCAAAATTCATGTCAATGTGTGTGACAAAGAGTTGATATAACTTCTGTACAAAAAAGCAACTATACATTTATAAGAAAGACAATAAACTTAATAGAAAAGATGCTTAGGATACAGAAAGCAAATTAGTAAAGGTATAGTGCAAAAAAAAAAAAAAAAAAAAAAAAAACAAAAACCCCGAAACATATGCAAATAAATGTATGTAAAGATGCTAAAATTCCTGGTAATTAGGAAAATGCAATTTAAAATAAAAAAATACTATTTTTCACTTATCAGACTGGAAAATATTAAAAAGAAGTTGTGTAGTCAAACTAGGCAAGACTCTGGGGAAATAGGTACTTTCAGATAGTTAGGGAGAGTATGAATATTTTTGAAAATAATTTAGCAATATTTGTACAAACTTACAATGTACCTATCCACTGCCTTAGCAATCTTTCTTCTGAGAATAAACTTTTTGAAAATATACACACCCAGTATGCAAGACTCTATGTATAGGGATGTTTATTATGAGAGTGCTTATAGTAACAAAAATTGGAGGATATAGGGACATAATTAAATGCTTTATACAAACATATTAAAGAGTATTACACAGTTAATAAAAAACATGCTTAATATATTGTCAAATTAAAAAATGTATAATCCTAATGGGTAAAGGAGATGTGGGATGGTATATAATGGAATACTACTCAGTCATAAAAAAGAATGAAATAATGCCATTTGCAGCAACATGCATGGACCTGGAGATTATCACACTCAGTAATGTAAAGCAGACAGAGAAAGACAAATGTCATATGATATCACTTATATGTGGAATCCAAAAATTGTTACAAATGAACTTATTTACAAAACAGATACAGATTCACAGACCTAGAAAACAAACTTATGGTTACCAAAGGGAAAAGCGAGTAGGGGAAGGATAAATTAGAAGTTTGGGATTAGCAGATACAAACTAGTATATATAAAATAGATAAACAACAAGGTCTTACTGTATAGCCCAGGGAACTATATTCAATATCCTAAAATAAACCATAATGGAAAAGGATATGAAAAAGAATATATATATATATATATATATATATATATATATGTGATCACTATGCTGTACACCAGAAACTAACAATATTCTAAGTCAACTATACTTCAGTAAAAAAAAGAAAGTAAAAGGAAAGTATAATTCTAATGTTTTCTAAAGGAAAAAAAACCTCTTTTTTTTGTATGCACGTACAGAAAGGGATAGATAGTTACACACCAAAAAAATTGAAATTGGTTACTTTAGGAGATAAACTGGGGAGAAAATTAGCCTTTTTCTTTATAAACCTCTACAATATTATACTTATTACAACAAGCACTTCTTACAATCAGGTTGAAAATCATTAAAAATCCTATGGCTTACCAGATGTACACAGATCATCTCATTTTTATCAGATACTTTACTGCCTTCCTTTGAAAGCTTCCATACCCTCATCTCTGACTATGTACTTTGTAATTTTTAAGTGCTATGCTTGTTGCTAGGATATTTGTAAAGAATAGCATTTGATCACAGCCAGCACCTAGAATTGTGGACTATACCTTAGAGCTGAAAGGGGCCTTAGAGATCTTCTAATCAAGCCCTTCATTCTCTGGATGATGACAGTGAGGCCCAGAGAAAGACTGACTTGCCCAAAGTCGCAAGATAGTTAATGATACTCCCATTTTGAATCTAGCCATAGGATCACAGGAATATACGAAATCTATACAAAAGAGGATAGAAAATATAGTAAAATGTATCCATCAAGCAATAGGACAGCAAGTACTTGTTGACAGTCCAATCATTCATTGGGCACTGGTTCAGGGTTGAGTATCTGTCACATTTCCTTAGGCTCTGTCTCATTTCTCTAGACCTAGCCTTCAGCTACCAATGCCTATTGTTATAACGGACTCTGTAACAAAATTTGCATGAGAAGGTGTAGCTCCTCCTTTTAGTAACTATTCTTTTTCTTTTTTCATTACTGATTACAAAATCAAACAACCTCTCCCTGTAAGTAACCTTCGTAATCAAAAGAGATAAACGCAGACAAACAGGATTCTGGTAACTGACTGAGAATTTGATTGAATTTGCGTCATAAGATTTTCAAGAAATTTTCCCTAAGTTCCTAAAGTAAAGAGATCTGTAAGAAGTTGAGTGGATGGTCTAGACTTTTTCAGATGGAATGGGAAAAAATAGTGGTTAGTTCAAAATATAGTAACAAATTCTGAAGAGAAGCTGGCTATTTTGGCAAGTTATGTGCGATCAAAAATCACTTGAATTGTGAAAGGTCGGATATTGTAAATGGTTAAATACATTTTAGTGACTGTGTTTCTCGTTTGATTTGGCCTTTCTTTGCATACCACCTTGTCAGTGAAGCACAGACTTGACATTTGGACAGAAGCTGTTGAGTGGGGTGGGGAAAGACCAATATGTTCTTTTAAAATTCCCCTATTTATTTATTTATAAATTAAAAATACTTCTTCCTTATCTAGCCTATCATTTTATACTTCTATTTTTAATTTTTAATATAGGGTTTTACTGGAGACTTCTGCCTAGAATCTCTTCTCAGCTTTGGCTGAACAAAATACCAATATTTTAGCTTTTCTGGAAGGACTTAAAGTTTACTTTCAGTAGAATATTCTTATTTGACTCACTGTGTGCTATTTTTATAATAAAATGGACCATTAAAAAAGGCGTTTAAAATGTAGTGTAGATTTCTATTTTATTGCAAGTCATTCTAGATAGAGCACAAATGTGAACTCTCAAGGAAAATAAAACTATTTTTAAGGGTCTATGCACTAAGCTGCATTTACTTTGTCTACTAGATATGTATCACCACAGTTTGGCTGAGGAAGGAGAAACAGCCTAAATAAAGGACTAAATGAAGGTCCAAATAAATAAGCTTCACCTCTTTAGCTCAAGAATTCAATATGCACATTTAAATCAACAACAGAGTAATAATGAAACAACGGGTTATTGTGCGAGAAGCAGTGTGACCTAATGGCTAAGAGTGAGAAGCCTGGGCTTGAATGTCTTCACCATTTCCTAGCTGTGTGACTTGGGACACATGATTTAAGCCTTCCGAGGCTGTTTCTGGTCTTTAAAGATGAGATCATAGTTGTACCTATCTCTTTGAGTTCTTAGACTAATTAAAAGACATAATAGCTACACACGGCCATATGTAAAATAGATAAACAGCATGTTCCTACTGTATAGCACAGGGAACTATACTCAATATCTTAAAATGGCCTATAATGAAAAAGAATATGAAAAGGAACACACATATATATATATGTACAACTGAATCACTATGCTATACAATAAAAATTAACACAACATTGTAAACCAACTGTACTTCAATAAAAATTTTTTTTAATCATCAAAAAAACACAAATGTGAGTTGTTTAACAGGGTGCTTGGCAATGGCAAACTCTAGGAGATCAGTAAGTGTTGGCTACTGCTGTTATTACCTGAAAACATTCACAGAAGAGGTTGTCATTGAAACCAGTGGCTACAAGATTATTCAGAACACAGAAGACAGGAAGTGTTATGAGTGTTCTGTTGGGTGCTGGACAATACTTTCATAAGACTGTGAACCTAGTTTCTAGAGGGGTCTGAGGGTATTAATCTAAAGCAATCACCAGCAAGTAGAAATTTTCTTTAAGTCTTACGTTTTATTTTTTGAAAAATGCATGTGACTTTTGTATTATATTCCATAATATATATTATATTCCATAATATATTCATAGGTGTTAATATTAGAGTAATGTCCTTCCTTCACCTTGCATCCCAAGTCCTCAAGTACAATTTCTGCTCCTGGGGGCTGAGACCTACTTATTTTGTGGCTTCTGGCACTCTGTCCTTTATGCCAGATGGAGAAACACAAGGGGAAGATGAGAAAGATGTCACATGCAGGCTGGAGGCATGAGTTTAAGTTGGACTTGGGGGTAACTTTATAAAAAGGATGTCAAATGAAATATTCTAGCAGCATTACAACAGCAGGTATTATATTGTGAGTGTTTTTTAACTGCCAGACACTGGGTTAGGCACTTTATAAACATCTCATTTAATCCTCACAATACCCCTGAGCTTAAGCCGTTAATGTCTGCCTTTGTGGAGGAGAAACTTGCAATGGAAAGATGGGAGCCCAGAGGCAATGAGACAATTCAGTAGAATGTTAATGGGTCCAATTTTGACATGATGATCATTTGATCCAGGAGGGTAGCCAAGATAAAGTTTTAAAAGCACGTATTCTATTTTATGATTCAGCAAACACATTTTAAATATCTGCTATATATTTGATAATGGTGATTAAGACACCATCCTTATTTCAAAGCTAGACAGAAAGTTCATGTGGCAATTCCAGTGCTGTGTCATGGAGATTCTGGTGGTAATACACCCAGGGTGTCTGGGAGCCCATAGGAGGCATAACTAGCCAGAGTACCTTTTGTAGACATGGGAAGATGTTTTCAAGAACAGAATTTTTAACTGAGTGGATTCAGGGTATGAGAGCATATTATAGTGACTAAAAACAAAGACTCTGGTGTCAGACTACTTGGGTTTATTTCTTCACTTGGCACTGTGTTCTAGCAATGTGATCTTGAACGTGTCACTTAACTTCGGTTTCTTAGTTTCCTCATCTAAAAATGGAGGTAAAATTAGAACTATCTCATAGAGTTTTTGTGAAGATTGAAATGAGTTAATCTATGAATTTGAAAATATTTCCTGACCCACGATAAGGTCTGTGTAATTATTTGCCTGTTGCTATGGGAAGTTGCAGGATGGAAGTTATGAGTGAAATAGGCAAGGAGTCAGCTCTACAATCATATTGATAAATGAATTTATATTTTTGAGGTTTCTCTCCCTGTTTTAGACCTCCCACCCTCACCCTCAATGTTTAGGCCAGGTCAAAAACTTAAAACTTGTTAGGGGCCAGGTGGGCTACGGAAATGAGTGAGACAGTTGGGTATGGTTGGAAACTGAAGTGAACAGGGCCATCTGAAAAGGGCAGTGGCTGCTCAGCCCCAACAAGTGATCACTCATGGAAATGTCAGCCCAGTGATGCCAGATCTTTAGAATTTTGGAGAAGCCATGCAAACATATATTTATGAAAAAATTTTCTAAATTTTGAAATTTTCTATAATACAAAAAATTGTCTATAGGCTGGATCTATAGCCTTTTGAATTTCCTTCTAGGTTCTCTGTTGCTTCAGGGGATGTATGACAGCTTCTTCTTTCAAGTTCTCCAACAAAAAGAAAGAGATTGCTAGGCTCTGGGAAGATGATTTCAAAAGAGCTGTGGTTCTCTCAAGTCTGGGTCCCTCGAGCAGTGTAGCCTGGGGTAGGGTGCAAGCTAGATCTGGAACCTTCCGCGTGCGTGTGTGTGTGTGTGTGTGTGTGTGTGTGTGTGTGTGTGTGAATGTCCCACAGATGGTGAAATTTATTGCATTTCAAGTGTCAAGGAACAACCCATATTGGTCACACATGTAAATGACTAATTTTAGTATCGTTCAGACTCATTGCTTCATCCTCAGACGTACTCTACAATATGGAAGAACCAGATGTAGCTAAAAGGGCTGACATTTATTGATAACTGCTGTCAAAGGTAGCATTTGAGGCTGTGATTTCAACCAACATTCATTTTACCACTATTTATTGAGCATCAGCTACATGCTCCCTTATTTATAGTCTTTCCTCTGGTTCTCCTTGTGACAAGCAGTGCGACTATATGTGGGGGTTCAAAGTGGGACAGCAAAGGCAAAGGGGCTCACATGAATCTTGGGGCATGAAATTTTGATCTAATGAGTCCATGACTTTATTAAAAGATCCAATCAGCAAAACCTCGTTTGGAAAACGAACCACCAAAACTGTCCACAATTTTATTACTATAGTTCAAATAGAGAATAAAATAAACCACCAAGAGGTTATTACATTTACCCCACATCTAAAAAAGAAATCCACAACCAAACTGAATTGAGAATTTAACATTACTTCCTTCAGCTTTTCCTGATTCCATGGAGTCCTATAACTCCATAAATTCAAATTTCCTGAAAAATCAAATTAAAAGACTACATTTGATAATCAACAACAACACAGCATCTCTCCTACCCAAATTTACATCTTTAACATGTTTTTTGAGGTTGTGCCGGGTGTTACTCTTTCCTACTGCAGCGACTTCAGCTCGCTGTCTCTCCTCTGGCTTGTCCCAGCTCAGGAATTTAATTTACATTCTAAGTAAATACAGTGCTGACATTAGAGAGTATAAGACTCAGGGACTGAAAGAAACCCTCTAGACCCAGCTAGCCACATCCAGTTTGAGGATGCATGATTCATTTCTCCCGGAAATGAGTTGTACCATTCAAGGCAGCCACACACAGGGACAAAGGAAGAGGGAGAAATACCCAACCGTTCACAATAGACACTCCAGGGCAAACGGTCCTTCTCGTCCTCAACTAGTTTTTCTCTACACAAGTCTTTTACATCTTGGGACTCAACCTGCATAATCCTTTGCTTCACCATCTAATTGAGTGGAAATCCTTCTCCTTGGTAATGGAGAGCTTTAGAGCACGACAAGAAACGCAAATGTCTTTAATATTATGCAATATGCTGTTTCCCTGGGGTGAGTGTTAAGACTTTTAATGGGAAAGTGACACTAATTCGAAAACTTAATCTTTTACAATTTCTCTTCTTCTCTTTCATATTGAGTCCGTTCTCTCATGTCTCACACAAATGTTTTCTACATGAATGTAGATCACATAGACTATTTATTGTAAGGATTAAATTCGTACATACATGTAAAGGGCCTAGAACAGTATCCAGAATATAACTAATAATCAAATTTATATATACATATATATATATATTTAAATTGAAGTATAGTCAGTTTACAACGTTGTGCCAATTTTTGACGCAGAGCATAATGTTTCAGTCATACACATACATACGTATATTCCTTTTCATATTCTTCTTCATTATAGGTTACTAAAAGTTATTGAATATATATAGTTCCCTGTGCTGTACAGTAGAAACTTGTTTGTCTATTTTATGTATAGTAGGTAGTGTCTGCAAATTTCAAAGCTAGTAGTTAAATTTTTACATCATTGTCATCATCAACATAAACTTCCTCTAGAGTTTTTTTACTTTGCTTTTATAGACTGTGATGTCTACCTTGCGTTTTGTCTCAGGACCTCTAGTGACACCAGGACAGGAGTGTTTACGTCAAAGCTTCAGAATATCACTTCATACCGACTAGTTTTCCTCGTCTCTCAGGCATGTGTACCTCACCGATGCTTCCAGTCTGGGACTCCATCAATGCCTCAGCAGATTTTTACTGAATACCCACTCTGCGTAAGGCCCAGCAGTTCGTAGAATATCTTTAGAAATTTTCCTTTCTCTGAAGGAGCAAAATATATAGTTAGAAAGACAAAACAAAAACTGAATTTAAAACATATTAAAAAACAATAAAACAAACTAGGGTAAGGTTAGGTGGCTTGTAGAGCAGATAGTTTATCAACTGCCAACAAGCGGAAAGAGAAGAGCTGAGACAGCATCTTGTCCTTTATTTACGTATGGACCTGTATCTTCTGTATCACATTCCAGCCAACTGAAAGAGTTCATGGGTCCAATGATCATCCATCCATCCACCCAGTCAATTCTTCCATCCAACTATCCCTCCACCCACCCACCCATCTGGCCAATTGAATAACTATGTACTAGAAATTTATCTAAGTGAAGGGATTTTAGCAGTGGGGAGAAAAGAGAAAATTCCCCAGTGCTTATATTTTAGTGGAGGTGGATAGACAAGGAACAAAATAAATCGGTATACAATAAAGCAGATTGTGGAGAAAAAGAAAATGTGATAGGGCCACAGGAAGTGCCAGGGTTGGTGGAGAGAAAGCTTAGATTTAAAAAGAACAGCAGGGAAGTCATCTACTGCCAGAAGATATTTAAGCTAAATATTGACCTAATTATTTAAAAATATAGTATGTTATGTTCTACTTTGGCAATAGAGTATTAAGTCATTCCAGCAGGATTGGCAGTTTCTCTAATACTGGTACCTAGGAAGTCGGCGGTGATGGCAGCCAATGACTACAATTTGTGATCACCTACAATTCGTGATGCCTACTGACAAATGAGAAATTGTCATGATCTGACCTCATTCTAGACTAAATCTGTGACTACTGTAGCAACAAGGAAACTATTTCCAGTGTCAAGCTCTCTTCCCATGTCCCCTTTAAGATTTACATAGTTTTGCCATCTTTCATGGAGGTCAGTACTCAGCATGCTTTGTCTTTTAACTAGTATTATCAATGTGATGTTAATTTACGAAGAACTATTACAATAGGGCAAGTGGTAGGGACCGACATTATTGTTTCACGGTTGAAGGTGACACTTTTGATTGCAAGTTTTATTTATGCCTTAATGTACTTTATGCCCTCCGCAGGTCTCATGAAACCAATAACTCATTCTTACAAGGGCCACTTTCAAACCCTATTCTCATCCTCAATCCTGCTACTACAGTGCAGTTATAGTTCGGCCTTCAGACTAAGTGAACGGTTGAGATCTTCAGATATCTGGAGACTGCATATCGTACTTCACAGCAAGAGATGATCAGTCTTCATCTGAAGTCACATTCCTGTTGCTAGCAGGGAATTCAGTTTGAATGCTTTTGTTGGTGGAGGTAAATTGCAAACACATTTGTATTTTCATAATTGTAATCTATACTTTAGGGCAAAGTAGGATAGAAAACAGGGAAGAACTCAGTCATCCTTACTGCGAGCCAATTTTGGGGGTCTACCAGACCTCCTAGCTTGTAAATTATCCGTGAACGATCTCATAATTTATTTCTTAGGGTGCCTGGAATGTTTACGAAGAACCAGCGTTATATAAATTACACATCTGGTTCCTTGAGGTCTTTTCCCACCTGTCTCCTTTTTCCCAGAAGTGAAGTCTTTCTGTGTGTGTGTGTGTGTGTGTGTGTGTGTGTGTGTGTGTGTGTGTGTGTGTCTGTGTGTCTGTGTGTCTGTGTGTCTGTGTGTCTGTGTGTGCATGTAAGGGGGTGGGCAGAGCTCTGAATGGAAGACAGGAAGTGGGCTTCTGCCCGCCCGCACTACATGGTTACTGGTGCGTTTCTCCATCCTTCACTTAATCTCTGTCTCAGGTTCCTCATAAGTAAAAGGAGGATACCTTGTGCTTAAAAGGGCTTTTGTGGGAATAAAATGAGTTGAGATATGTGAAAAACATAGAAACTATAAGTATTATCACAGGTTTAATACATCAGTTACTGCCCTTCCCCCATCTCCCCTAGCTGCTACTCACCAGCTTTGGGAAGCTTATTTCAAAAATTATTTCAGTTACTCGACCTGTGAGAGGAAGATAGGTCTTATGCAAACATGCAACACATTATCTGATAACAGCTCAATAAATAGGAGTATTGTGGTTTGCAAGGCATGTGTGTCAAATGTTTGAAGGAGCCAGAACCCCACAAACCCAACCTTGAGAGATCTCAGGCTGTGCTGAAAGCCTGGAATAGGGCAGTGGGGTGGCACCTCCCCCTCCTCCTTCGCCCTCCCCTTGTTTCTCCCCCTCCTCCTCCAACCCCATGCAGGCAGCCCCTCCCTTTCCTGCCCAGATGTGGACAGCTGGCCTCCTGCTTAGGGCAGGCACCAGGTCGGTACTGGATGGAACAAGGCTTCTAGGCTAACCCCTCCCTCAGAAGTGAGGTCTAATGCCTAATTGCAGATTTCATTTATCTTAATAAAAGACTACTGACTACTTCTATTCAGCTTGGTTAAAATAGAAAACAGACTTCTTAGGAATTATCAACATAGAGTCATATTTGCCACACATTTGCATCTGTGAGACATCTGAGGAACAGTGGGTTACTCTTTGCTGTTCAAGGCCTCACCCCCCACCCCCCACCCCCGACCCCGCAATGCTGTCCCTTCTCCCAGGTGTTTCACACCAGGACGGTTGTCCGCCATCACTGCACTCAAAATTAGAGAATTGCAGACGTTACAGGAACTTGGTTTTTGTTTTTATTTTTAAGACAAGATGTTTGCTATTTCCAGTCTGTGCAAAGTATTGAACAGCCCTTAAACTGCACATGGCAAAAACTTCTTTAAAATTCTAATTTGGATGTAAATTATTTGTAGTTTATTTAAGGTTTGCCTACCGTTGGTCAGACAAGGGCTTAGTTACATGAAAAAGAATCATCCTGTTTAGAGCCTCTGAGCAAACTCTTATGGAATGCCTGCTCAGTTACAGGCACTGCGAGTGGCATTGAGGCGACTAGGTAGAATATGACATGGATCTGGTCTTCAGAAAGCTTAGAAAGTGGTTGAGGGTGGAGCTGGCATATGTAAATGTGCTGGAAGAAAGCTCAGGGGGCAGTGGAAGCCAAGACTGGAGCTTTCACTGTGCAAGTTCAGAGAGGGCTGCCCTGGGGCTTGAGTGGCATCTCCGAGGTTGAATAGCAGTGGCAAGGAGGCAAGAAGAAGGGTAGGAGTCTGCGGCTGGAGGCTAGCAGGGCCAACAGCACATGAAACAACATTATGCCTGGAAATAGATGCACAACGAAAGTGTGAGGCAGGACACGGAGGAAGATAAGCCTGGAGAGAAGGGAGGCAAAACTGGGTCCCAGGAGGGAATTTAGTTTGTACTCAGGACAGATGGTGGTGAGAAAGGCTTGGGAGTGACTCTCTGTACTTGGCCCCATCCCAGGAGGATCAAGGAATTTCTGAGATAAAGCCCCTCAGGCCACCAAATGTCAAAGAATGTCAAAAAGGCCCACACCTAGGAAGGCTGCATTGACCTTAACGGCTGAGAAACTGGGTGCCTTCCACTTCCAGACGTTGCTCAACTACAAATCTGCCTACTAAATTTTCTTTTCCAAATTTCAACTCCACATTTTTCTGAGTACTGGGCTGCATTATTTTAACACAGTGCTTTCCAACTTCTTAAATTTTCATGTTAAAAATGGTGGCAGTCTTCACTAGGATAAAGAGATAAAGCTGCTCTCGTCTGAAGGGAACCCTGTCCTTTACACTCCCTTCCCCCAAGGCTTCAAGTGCGAGGGCTGAGGGAAAGGTCCTATCTTGAGGGCAAACTATTTGAGGCAGCACCATGACTCTCTGGTTGGGAAACTTTGCCTTAACTTCTATTCCAAAATCCTCCTATTCATCAGTTGTAATGTTTAGTAAACATGTATGCATCTTAATTAACAATTATTTATTGAGGACCTACTATGTGCAGGCACTGGGCTGGTATCAGGGATGCAGTGGGGAGCCAGAAAAATTGGGTTTCTGCCCCCAAGGAGCATAATAAAGGCCAGTGATGGGGTGGTTGGCGAGGGAGGTAGACTTGGAGAAGGAAATAGGAATTACTATAAAGCATGCCAAATGTGACGATGGAAACACTATATTTGGTAGCACGTAAGAGCACGATCCTAGACGGGGCGTCAGAAAAGGCTTCCCTGTGGGAACTGACATTTCAGTGGAGAGCTGGAGGATGTGTAGGCAAGAGCCAAACAAACAGAAGGAAGAAGAGTATTCCAGGCAGAGGGACAGCATGAGTAAGAGTCCCGAAGGCAAGTGGGCCGGGTGCCACTTGCAAGAATTCAAAGACACTCTCCGGCTGGAGAGGAGCATGGGGGATGGGGACACTTAGAGATGAGGGGATGAGAGCAGGAAGGGGACCGGGGCGGGTCAGGGAGGGCTTTGGCAGCCAAATGAAGCTGCCCTTTACCTGCTGCTATGACCAAGTAGGACATCATCCTTTTCTTATTTTCCATTCAAGGCCATCAACTCTCAGAGTTTAAATGGCTTTCCTAAAATCAAATGACTATATATTGACAAGGCTGCTGTGTCTTCTCTGGGTTCCCCCAGGGTCAGACCTTGACACAGGGCTTCCTTATTTAAGGGATAAGCTGAGGAAACACCAGCAGGGAACTGGGAAAGGGAGTAAGAAGAGAAGGCTGTTGATAAAAAGTGCATTCCCAAGCCAGGTAACAACTAGGCAACTGGGCCTTAATCCGCGGGGGAGCCTCAGCACACGCCTGAGGGTTATGGGAGCTGGAAAGCCCAATTTCTGTCCGTTTGGGGTTGAAGGCCACAGTGGGAGTTGGGGGAGGCGTTCATTCTGTGGTGCTTCTGGTCTATCACCTGGGTGGGCGGAGTGGGCTTCAGGGTCCAAAGAACACCTTCAGGCCAAGGAATACAATGTGGAGATGCTTCAGGCCAAGGAATACAATGTGGAGATGCTGGCATTTGGAAACTGGTCAGCATGCATCAAAGTTTCAAGGTCAAGGACGTGGGCGGTGGACCGTAATACCGTTGCACTGTTCCAAGGCCCCGACACCTCTGCCCCAGTTCTGAGCCCTTAGACCACACCACGCTGGCTGGATTTCTTTTGAAATTGCACTTGACTAGCAGGTAACAGAGGTACAGCTGGCAGTGGAGAGAGGCAGCAAAGCCATAGAACTCTCTGGAATTCTGTGCTGAGAACTTAGCAGTTCTGAGGCTTTAGGGCTACGTCTCCTTAATCACAGCACAGGTGTCCTGTAATTTTATTCACTTTGGAGTCACGATATGGAAGGAAAACATGTCATTTGAGTGGCCTCTTAATGGGAAAGTGTCAAGTTTAACTGGGCAAATAAATGAGACCCCACAAAATGAGAATTCAGTGAGACACGGGGTATTAAATAAGATCAAGCACTTAGCTTTAAACAGCTGGATTTGCTAAGGTACAATCATTTGGCTTGGGATTTTAGGGGCAACCTGACTCTGAGAATTTTTCCAGAAATGAATAGGTCATAAATTTGGAGAATCTGATATTTAATGATTCAGTTTGGGGGGGTGAAGAAGCTCATAGTAATTTATCCTAATGACAGTTTTTCTTAGTGAGAGGCTGTGAGACAAAGGGAAGGACAGCTTCTGGTCCTTCCTGTCCTCCCTGGCTCTGGGCCCTCAACAGGGTTTAGTGTAGTAGGCACTGGCACTGCGGGTTTAAATGTCAGCACCATGGTTTTAGTGTTGAAGGACTTCATAGTCCAGCAGAAGACAGACAGACAGACAGATGAGGGCATGCTGACTAACAAGCTACAGGCCTTGGGACAGTCCATCTGCCTCTCTGGATCTCAGTTTCATCTGGAAGGGCCTGGATGGAGGATATCAATGTTTCTCAAACTTGGCTATCCTTCGGAAGCACTTTGAGGGGCTTTGAAAGAACACAAATGCCATGGCTGGCTCCAGTCCCAGAGATTCTGCCTAACTTGCTCTGGGGAGGATCCTAGCAATGATATTTTTTAAATAAAGCTCTCAAGGTGATTTTAGTGTGTAGCCAAGGTTGAGAACCACTAGACGATAAATTTCAAGTTTGGGGTAACTTTAGAACTCCTGCTTCTCCTGCAGAGAGTTTGCTGTCTGTGTAACTGAGCAGAAGCCAGTGAGCACCAGCTGGAAATCACATTCCCTGGTACAAACATGATGTGAGGGAAGTGGAGCTCCGGGTTAGGTGACCACATTTTGGCCAGTCCTAGGACCCTGAGTGGATAACTTACCTCAACTGGATGCAGAGAACACTCATTCTAGAAATAACAGGTGCCCGCATTTTTTTTTTTCCTCAGAAGACACATTCATAATGCCAACAACTAATTATCATACCAAGAAAACAAAAACTGTGAGGGAGAGCAGAGGCGGGTTGGCAGCACCTTGGAGTTGTACAAACCATGATTCACTCTTGCTCTAGGCTGAAACATCTTTGCAGCATCTGAGAAAGACTGTGGTTGCTTTGCAAAGGAAAGAAGGCAGTGTACTTCGCTGTGGGCCTGAAAGGAAAGGGAGCTCTTCTCCTGTCTCCTGCATCCTCCTGCATTGGCTTCATACCACACGTCCCAGTGAACTTTCCATGGCGGGACTAGAGAACTGTTGGCTTCCGCATTCCCATTCTGGCTTGTTCACAACACTAACAATCTCTTCTATTACGTATAAGGCAATTAAAGGATGAGCTTAAAAGCTGGCATCTTTGCTTTAAAGTAAAAGCCAGAAGTTTGTACTTTGCTAGTGATAGTTTCCTGTAAAAATAAATTTCTTATTAGTAATAACGTAAGAGCGACGGGAGAAATCTCAGCTTATGGGTAGCTTGGAGCCTGCCCCATGTCCTCCTGAGCTCTTCTTTCTGGTGCATGGCTGACAAAACCTCTCACTAAAAGTGCCAACACCAGCATAACTACCTCACCTTGTGTGAGTCTGCGATTTTCTGAAAGGGTTGATTCTACTTTCGAAATTGCTTCTGCTTTCCCTTGCTGGCTCTGAAGCCAGCATTTCCCCATCTAATGGAATGTCTACAAAAAGCCACAGGAACCCCATTCATTCATTTGTTCATTCATTCACTCATTCATTTATTTGCCAGATACATTTCCTAGTTCATCTTCTACAGCAGGTCCTATTTGAGAGAATTTTGAAATGTGTACCGACTACTAGCAACATGAGATTGAATTAGTCAATTGATTACAAACTGGCCTTCAACTGAAAAGACAGACGGTCATATTGGCCCAGTGAAGATTTGAATGTTTTAAAACTTGGAGTGACATAACCCCCCGAGACTAGCTTTGTAACGTACAAGGTGGGCAAGTAACATGGGCACTAAAAATGGGATTTGAGTTTTTCCAATTGCCTGCATTTTTCCATTTAAATTGTCTTATTTTCCACGTAAATTATTTTATTTGAAAAGTAATGTATGCTCTTATGGAAAACAAAAAAACACAGGAATGAGATTTTAGAAGTCACTATATTCTTACCCAAAATAATGAGCATTACAGCTTATGTATTTCCTTCTAGTCTTTTTTTTTTTTCCATGTAGGTTTTTGGTAACATACTTGTGCATATACATATATACATATGGTGATGTATGTATATGTGTGAACACATAATATTTAGTGGGCAAGTAAACCTTTATGGGGCTCCAGGTTTTTATCTTTACACTGGGAATAATCATAGAACCTATCTCATAATGTAGTAAATGTTGAACAAGTTAATATAAAAGAGCAGCTGGAACATACTTTGCACTCTATAAAGGTTGTTATTATTTTACTGCTGTTCCATAATCGTGTATCCTGCTCTTTTTACTTAGCCTATGATGTGCATTTTCCCATGCTACGATACGCTTATCACAAAATGTCTTCTGTAATGGGTGTTTAATATTCTGTGGAGTCAAATTATTTTTTAGTGAGAGAAGTGACATCTTTCCATGTTTCATTCCATAAAACTAGGTGGAAGATTTTTTTTTCCCCAGGCTAAATTTACTAACCAAAATATCATGAAATGGAGCTCAAGGCTTTTTGAATGGGTTGCAGAATCCCTAGCTAAATCTGAATTTCAGAGAAATAACAAGACTTTGTTTTGGTGTAAGTATGTCTCAAACATTGCATGGAATTTATTTATACTAAAATCTATTTGTTGTTTATCTGAAATTCAAATTTAACTGGGCCATCTGCATTTCTATTTGTTAAATCTGGCAACTCTATGAGTGAGATGAGCGAGAGGGAGAGGATCTGTCTACCCTGCCTAATGGATATTAATGTTTTACAAAAAAGAAAGTAGCTTTAATTTCTTATGAACAATCTATTACTTGCTTACAGCTAAGCAGAAAATAGAAGTGATAACAGAAATAAGTAAGAAAGAAGGAAAGAAAAGAAAAACAGGTACATAATAGTCTTAAAAAGGTAAATTGAAGTAATCATATTGCACCTAACTAAGGTTATCTAAAATGTATAAAATAGGGGGTGAGTGGGGGTGGGTATAGCTCAATGGTAGAGCTCATGCTTAGCATGTACAAGGTCCTGGGTTCAATCCCCAGTGCCTCCATTTAAGAAAATAAATAAATAGAAATTAAAATGTATATTAAAAAAGTTTTTTATGAGTAGCTATTAGTTTGATGTTTTGAAAGTGCTGTGGGAAAGTCATTCTGGTTTTGCAGATGATCATCAGTACTGATTGTGTTTTGTGGGGCTGTTCTAGGCTTTTGGCTTTTCACATAGAATATGATTGTGATAGCTCATACCTGAAAAGACTCTTGGAAGATTCTGCTGAGGATCTAGCCAATGGCAAAACCATCTGTTGCCAAGAGCAATGGTACTGATGGTTAAGGAATGGAGACTCTCTCCCTTGGCCCCACCTGCAGAAGCCTCTCCCAACCATTTGTAGACCAGTGGGGTTCTGAGAGAGGTTTCCCATAGGTCTCTATACAAGAAGGCACTATGAGATCTCTAAGGTCTGGAAGAACCAAAGGGTCATTTGTGAGTCATTTGCTGATATTCAATAGCTGCTGTAGGATTTGTAGATTGAGAGGTTTCTTAGGGTTCCAGGTGGCTGGAAAGGGGTAGCTTAGAGCCTTGTCTTGAAGCTGCCCTTTCAAAGCAAATCCAGTGTCTTTACTTAGATGGATGTTTATCTGGGGTAGCTGAAGGAACAGGTAACAAATGGATGGTGGCGGCAGTCTAAATCCTCCCCACCCACCCACACACGCCATGCCATTGCTGCTGATGTCATGAGCAGTTGGAATGGAGTCTGAAGGATCAGAAGAGAAAGGCTAGTGCTCTGTAAACATGACTTAGAAGATTAAGACAACCCTGGGGAGAAACATTTCTAACCAGACTGTGTAAACTATATGCTGCCACCATAGTTTCTCTCATTTTTTTTCACCCAGAGACATCCATCTGAAATGTATCTCTCCACATCTCTTCTGAAGATCTCTCCCTGGCATCCTGTTGGCTGTTGGTTCAAGGCTTGGCATGAGAATGGGTGTGATGCAGGTGGCCCTGGCCAGCTAAGGACCTCTGCCAGGATCTGCTCCCACTGGGCCAGGCACCTGCCTGCCTCCTATCACCTCGTCCATCTAACTCAGTAACGCTGTCTTTGAGTTTTATAGGACAAGATCCTATTTCATGCTTTCATTTTCACCTGCTGTTTTCTTTGCTTCTAAGAAAGCCCTGTACTCCTTCTTCCTCAACTTTCCCTAAAGTTACATGATGACCTTCTGATTCTCCATCAGAATGAGCTGAAATGTCAGTTTCTGAAGGACCCTCTCTTTAAGACTCCTGACACTTCCAGGATTAAAAACCCTCTCCTTTTGCTATTTCTGCATCCTTCTCACATCTTATGTTACATCAGATTAATTGTTCATTTTTTTCATACAGCCTCTTTCATCCATCAGCTTGAGGAGAACAGTGTCTATCTTTTTATCTGTCTCTATTTTCCCAGTAACTAAATGGAGTCTTGTGCATCATAACAATCAGTATTTGTTGGATGAATGAATCCTAGATTTTAGGTTTAGCAATTATTCAATATTCAATAAATATCAATTCATTTAATTAAAATAAATTATTCAATAAATTTCAAAAGCCTGAACTGTCAGCTGCACTGTAGAATAAACTTTGTAAATAGAGGTGCTCTTTCTAGATCCATAGCTTTGAGGGTCAAAACAGGACTGCACAATCATTTTGGCTTCTGGATAGGTAGGTCTTTGATCCTATAATTATTTATGGTTATATCTTTCAAATCCATTATATTCCTATTGTGAACCTCTCAGGAAGCTTGATCAGGCAATGGAAGCAAACACATTGAAATCTGATGTAAACTTTCTTGGTCTCTTGGGTCTTCTGGTCAGATTAAGACAGAAGTTACAGGACAGAGAGATTTAGTGGGGTACAAGTTTTTTACAGACAGTGATACTACAACACAGTCAGTGGTAAAACAGAAACAAAAAATCCTAGGTCAGAGAACGTTGTGGAGTAGCTGTCATCACACTCTCCATCAACATAAGTCTTTCGGTACCTGTTAATTCTCTGATTCATGTCTCTATTGGATGTGAAGTGACACAGTCGGCTTCTCTCCTTCTTGATCTCCTGCATAAATAAATCTTTCCTTGGAAACGGAGAAGTGGATTGTTTGTCAGTCCCCCCTCGGAGACTTCACTGAACTGGGAGTGATTCATTCCATGTGGCGTCAAGCCTTTTCGTTTGACTAATGTCTCATTGAAGTTGTGCAGGTGACTAACAGAAAGGAAAGTTTTCTGGAGAAAGTAAGCTGGTTGCTTGGAAGTTTCCTGAGTCTGTCTGAAGAATCCCTGAGCTCTGCTCTTGAATTGTTGTGCTTTCCATTTTGATCAGACATTGTTCATTCAAAAATGGCTTAAAAGTGCCCTAAAAATTTAGATTTGCTCCTCTGCAAATTTTAAACAAGAGAACTTCTGCCTTTAAAGAAATTCTACAGATACCCTAAAATTAAGCTGTAGCCTCTGAATGTGTGACTATTTTATGAGAGTTAAAAGGACTAAATGGAGTTTGCTGTCCCTAGAACATGGCTCTTGGATTAAGACATTTGAGAACAGGGTCCTTCATAGCTGTTACTGGTATTTTCTTACTGCTTCCCCTACCCCTAGTTCAGTTCTGCCCGAATTCTTTACTTTGGGGTTAACACTCTTGTTGGCCCCATCCGGAATAGCATTTTTTAGTGTGAGCCTGGTGTTTACTTCCCTTAAAAACATTGAGAATTTTTTTTCCTTCTCTCTTTAAGGACCCTGCATGAGCCATCAAAAACAAGCAAACAAACAAACAAAAAGAGGAGGGACCAGAGTTCTAGGTCATCGCTCCTAAGAGTAGCCCATTTGTGTATACACACACACACCCACACACACATACACACACACACACACACACACACACACACACACACACACACACACACGAGTTCATACTGATACCTCTGTTTCTGATCCAACACTACAGGATGTATTCTATCTAATCTTCCCTTTCCTAATTTTAACTCTTTTTTTCCAACAGTGAGAGACCTTTCTTTTATTATCCACAATAGACTTACCTTTTGTTCAGTCCTAACACATACAGAAGATGGTTTCAGAAGTGCCAGCCCGTGAGAGACACAATGTACTTGAGTATATTTGTGCACCGTTCTTTTCATCTGTAGCCTGTGAGCCATTTAGACAGAATACTAGTTCCCAGAATCATTCAGGGTAATTCTGTCCTTCCCCACCCCCCTTTCAGTGTGGTTTTGTTATTCATTTGTAATATGCTGAGGTTCATTTGTTAATGTGTGTATTCCTTTTTACCCTGCCCCCCCGTCACCAGGTTTGGAGTGTTAGTTGTAAGAGTATTGGGATTAAATCCACAGCCACATCACAGTTGCTTTTCAACCTCTTCTCTCGACCATTTTCTTCGCCCCCATTTCCTGGTCTCAGTTTCATCAGAGTGTTTAATTACGAGAAAAACTGGTTTTAAGGCTCCTCCCTAATCCTTTTAATTTGGGAGGAGATTGAAATGAATAGTCAAAAGGCTAAAAGGTAGGGAGTGGGTGGGTGAGTGGAGGAACAGTGGCCAGAAGCAAGAATGATTAATAAAATAGCATAAAATAGAGATTTCAGTAGAATTGATGATCAGTGATATACGTATTGATTTAGCAGTAACACAATGAATAAAGGTCACATCTTTAACATCTGACCTGGGTTGGTTGGTGGGGCTTGATCAGCGCCAGGAAATTCATCAAACCACATGCCATTAGGATTAGCAAACTCTTGTCTAAGTGAGCCTCAGGGGTTGGCAGGACCTCATTCCCCATAAAATTTAGCTACGTATTCTGTTTCTGCTCACTCCTTAGTGTGTTCATTCATTTATTTAATTATCTATTGACAGACACAGACCTGAGCTCCTATTCTATGTGAAGGACTTTGCAGGAGATGTGCAGTAGCTGGGTCTCAGTCATCAAGCATCCTTCTGCCCAGTCTCACCTCCTCTGTTTTGTGCCCGTCCTCAACGGCCATAAATTAGTTGGGAGCGAAGCAAATAGAAGTCATGGAATAATGCTCAGAACCAACCTTTCAAAGCAAAGAACCCTCAGGCTTTCTGCAGAGGGAGTTGTTTTGAAAAATCTCATATCATACCCTCTTCCGACCAACTAGACTTTAGAGAGAGGGCTAGCTACCTATGGGCCTTGCCTCAGTGCTCTTCCCTGAAGAGGTTCAAACAGCCCAGCCCGGACATGTATTTGAATCAGTGTAAACAGGGTTCTCCAATTAATGGGGAAGTAGAGCCTTGTGGCAGTTCTGGGAAACCGCGGGGAGGTAGACCAAGGCTGAGTCATTGGGCGGGTCATAGCAAGGATAGTGCAAATTCTAAAATGTTTGTTTCGCTTGAATGCTGCTCCTAATGTAGTAAACAGGACTACAGAACAAGTCCTGCAAACAATACAAATTTGAGAAGTGCCCAAGGTGGAAGTGAGAGAGAGATTAGCATGAATACCTTCAGGGATTTAAAGGACAGTTGAAGAGGAGGCTTAAGTCGCAAACTTTACAATCCAGATATTGATAACATCAGTTTATTAGTTTTATGTTTCACTGAAAGAAAGATGTAGAATATATTAGATGTTATGTGTGCTTTATATGTTTTATATATTGGCTTGTGGTCTTTGCAGGAGGATCAGGCAGTTTGCTGGGTAATCGCTCTCTCTTTTCCTCTGTCTCTTATTTCTTTCTGATAATGGACCAGGGAAAGGAACTCTGTTTTGTTTTACCTTGAAGCCTGATTGAACTGAACATACGTAATTGTGCAAGCACTGAACAGTGAATCTAATAATCCTTTTTTCTCAAGGAATAAGACTGAATCTTCGGTGGTTTTGTTGACAATCTTATTTTTTTTTCTACTTATTTGACAATCAAGTTAATATTTAGAACAATATTTCCAATAGAAATGTTACTTGTTATTTCTTGGGGGCCTGCATTTAAAAAAATTGTTAATACAGTCTTTTATTTCAGCATTTCATTGTAAGAGAGCCATACCTACCCAGTGGCCTCCAAGGGTTAGGAGGAAAGGTGTTTCCAACTCTCTGGACCTTATCTGAGCATCATCTGACTTAAGCCAGGGTCCCACATTATGCATTCAGATTGGTCTTCATTGGGGAATAGCTCACATAAGGTTGTTGGTATTTCCTGCCCCTGTGAGGCCAAAACTATTATCATAACAGCTTTTCTGGCTAGATTCAGGTGCCTTTGCTTCAAGCCCAGACTAGAATCAGGAAATGAAGAGGCATGTGGGGAAAGGAAAACTACTGGGGTGGAGGCTTAGGGGTGGGGGAGAGGGGTTTCTCAATGTTTTTATGGCATCAAAATGTTCAGCATGGATAAGTCATTAGGAAAAAAAAAAAAAAACCTACTCTTAGTGGAAATTACCACTGGTCAGATTCTCCACTGTAACTTCTGATTCTGCACTGTGTATGTGGATGGGCTGGGTAGATCTGAGGGGCTGAAAGGTTAGTCAGACTAGTTAGAATTCTTAGTTTCTTTGCAAGTATTTTGAGGGCTTATACAATTTGGCAAAGATCTTTAGGAAAAAGAATATGAATTAGAAATGCAAAATTAGGTATGAAAGTGCATATCTATTTATAATAAGAAAAGAAATACTAAAGATTACAAATTTTAAGAAGTTGGCAAATGCCATGTATGTTACGAAATCTATAAAAACAACACAATATCTTTATTAGCCTGACACACTCCTATAGTGCTCTTTTTTCCACATTTTTTGGCTGCATACTCTTCAGTTGCTTCTTCAAAAGATGACAGTTTTGTAGTATTTCCTATAAAGAATGGAATAATTTATTATTATTATTTTTTAAATGGAGATACTGGGGATTAAACCCAGGACCTTGTGCATGCTAAACATGTGCTTTACCACTGAGCTATTACCTACCCTACTAATCCTTTATTTAAATGTGAAAATTAATTCTATACCCATACCCTCATATTTCCAGTGTCAGTTACTATAGGACAACCTGTAACCTTATACTCTTATGTAGAAACCAGGCACGGGTGTGTGTGTGTCCGTGTATGTCTCTGTTTGTGTAGGGGGTTGGAGAGGCGATGCCTCAAAGCCAGTCCTACACCAGGAAGGCTTGCAGTAATGTAACTACACACATGAGTGACTTTGGATCACATAAATGGATCCTATAAAACTTAAAATATATATGTATTCTCAAATCAATTTTTTTAGCTGGACTTTAAACATGTTCAAGGCTGTCCAACATGAAGAGAAATCTGATGCAGGGAAAATTAGAGTGGAAAGAAAGAGTAGTATTTACCAATTGTAATTTATTCACCAATTGTGAATAAAATGTCTTGCTCTTACACATTTTACAGAAATTTGTGAGGATGTGAACATATTGGCAGTCTTCTATCTCTTTCAGCATCTTAGAAGGAGCCCAGGCAAGAGGAGAGCCCTGAGGTTTAACCTTCATCAGCTTTATGATGAATCACCTGTGATCTGATGTGACTGTGAGCCAGTGACTTAACCCTCTGACCTCAGTTTCTATATCAGTGTCTTTCACTGGATTCTTGTGGGGACCAAATAAGATAAGTGAATCTGATAGCCTGAAAAGAATGGAGTCATCTATTTTGTAGGCTACCCGGTACAAGCCGCAGTTTCGGACAACGTAGTTTATTGTCCAATTGAAGAGTGGCTTGAAGAGTTCTGTATATGGAAGAGTAACTCCTATTCCAGAGGGTATATTTTAACTTTTGCCAGGTAATTGCCCATTCTCAGCAATCCGGAAGCATCAGAAAATAAAAAGCTTGGTGGAGCAGGTGAGGAGAGGACTTGAAGGTTTTAGAACTTGTTTCCAGTCCTGTAAGATAGCATGTTGGTTGGCTAGTGCTGGTCCTGTAGGTGTATCTTGGGTGGAGTTTTTTATGGATGTGGGAAAGTGTCCAGAGTCTGAGGGGATTCTCAGAGAGGAGGGGGAATTTCATTCTAGCAGAACTGAGCAAATTCAGACAGGGCCTTTACTGTTGTCAAATATGGTGATGGCGAATGATGAAGGGAGACAGGTACCATCTTGAAAGTTACCTGGAGACCCAATCATTCTGTAGAAGGATAACAAGCAAAAGGCACATTTAAGGAATAGAACTCTACCACAGATGAGATTCTCTATACCTAAGCCAACTTTGAACTGACTAGTGAACACACACACACATACATATGAGTTTTATTTTCCTCTTTGGTCCAACACAATGAGGTTGACCCAACCTGTTACCCTTTCTTGCCTCTCAACACTTCTCCTTGGTGCTTTATCAATCACTGTCATCAACCAAACACCTTGTACACCTTGTATATTTGACGTCTTTTCAGGATCCACACGTCATCCTCTAGTTCTAACTGAAACTTCGCTTTTCCTCCGGACATTGATGTGCGTGCATTTCGCTCAGGTGGGAGTGGTTTTTCCCATACCTTGTGTACCCCTGGTCTGAAGAGGAAGTAGCTGCTTCTTGATCCTTACTGCCAATTTCAAATCATCATATTTAACTTTATTTATTTTATTTTATTTTTTTTATTGAAGTACAGTCAATTACATTGTGCCAATTTCTAGTGTATAGCACAATGTCCCAGTCATGAATATACATACATATTCACATAGTTGACTTTAAATGTTGGTTTTAGGAAGACAAGAAGTGCAGTTTTTGGTGGTTTGAACATGAGGACACTCCTATAAATATTTGTGAATTGATTGCTTGTCAAAGAAGAGATTTGACTAAAAGTTTTGCGCGGCGTCTGAAAAATCTTGGTAGAGAACAGGGGACTGCAGATGAAGTTCAGGACCCGATTGTAGAAAAGGTCAGAGACGTGAAGAAAAAAAACAGTGGTGGTGAAGAAAAGGTTCATCAAGGAAGCAGTTATCTGTGACATGGAGAGATGCGAACGGGAAGCTAAGGGTGTTCCATAAACAAACAAAAAGACTGCTTTTCATAATGGAAAGGGAATAGAATTGGGTCCGTGTAAGCCACCTGAAGGTCACTGTCAGGACAGGAGGAGGACCTCTTCTCTCAGCCCACCCCTGGTCTGAGGGAACTGGGTTTGGATAGATAAAGAAATAAAGACAGAGACAGAGTCAGAGGGGGACAGAAACAGGGAGGGCTTAACTACTCTGCTTTAGAACTGAAGAAAAGATAGCTCACAACATAGGAATGTCCTAAGTTAAGTGCATCTTACCGCACCCCTGCTGTCAAATTCACAATCACACTGAGGGCACAAATAAACGGTGCAGAAATTGGCCCAATGTAATTGACTGTACTTCGATAAAAAAAATAAATAAATAAGTAAAATAAATAAAGTTAACTATGATGATAACAACAACAATAATAATAATCTCCATTAAGTTAAACTAGTTTGCGTGTACACAAGGTTTTTAAAATGCAAATTACAAAATGTCTAAACAATGTGTTTGTGACCCACGTGGAGGCTAATGAAAGTTAAAGATCCCAATGTTAGCAGGGCCACGTGTTGCTACACCTCCCTGTCAAATTCAGTCAGTAAAATTGCTAGCGAAACTTGTTTTCTCCTTTTGTCCATAAAATGTCTAACCTCCAAGCTTTAGAGAATTTAATCCATAGAAAGTCCAATACGTGTAACAAAATCAACTGTGATGTCTTTGCATTTACCTTACATTTGATTGATTGGCGGACTTCATTCCAGAGCAGATTTCCATCCACAGAGCCAGTCAAAGTTGTGAGACTGCCGTCTTGTCACATGTGTTTATCTCCATTCATAAGCAAGGTTAATAATGTTCATGAGAGCGATAGTGGGCAAGAATAAGGCTGGCTTGGCTTCTGGGGACAGTGACTGTCTGAGATGATTCCACCAGGTTCTATTTGATAGAGGGAGGTTCACTGGACACCTGCCCAGTCAGCTGAGAAGGGGCAAGTGGTGTGTCCTTTCTACCTAATGATACACCCATCAATTTGATGGAAGGAATTTCATGAACTGAATGACTGGCCTCTGATGCTGGTGAAAGATACTTGTAAAAAGTGTACAAGAGCTAAGCTGCTTACCCCTCAGAAAGTCTGAGGAGCACACACATCTAAACCTTTCCTGGAGGGTGGGGGGCAAAGTGAACAAGAGGTCATGACGAACAAAAGAAGTCAGTGCATTCATTTAGATGGCGTCCTTAGCTAGTGTCTGCCCTTAGGTTGGAAAGAAGGCACTTGCATTTGGCAGCTGCAATCATTAGATAACTGCACCTTGACCATGAAAGCTGGAGGGGAGGGGTGGCGGTACAGGAATTCAATGTAATCATTGCTGACATCCATTTAAAGCCAAAGTCATAGAGGGAAGTAATTGGATTTAATGGAAATGGAGTTTTAGAATGAAAGTGCACAAGATTTGATTTACCTAATTCAGTTAAACTTATACTTCAGATTATCTCATTTAAATTGCCTGTGTTTCCATTTATACTTTGAATCCCTGGCCTTCATTCAAAAGGCAAGGTTTTCCTAATATAAAGTAATGGAGGTCTGTTCACCTCTCCTTCAAAGCCCTGCTGTGCCCTCGCCCTGAGCCCAGGTGACTGAGCCAGGTCCTGTCACAGGCGCTCTCTTCCCTGCACTGTTGGTAGAGTCATGGAGTGTGAGCTCCTGGATGGACTTGGAAAGCTCTCGTGCTGCCCTGATGTCTCTGAGCAGCAGTGTGAAGGCTCCCCTTTCTGAGCCTCTGGGGGTTCGGTAGCCATGGGAGCCGGCATCGCCTGTGCAGCAGGATACAGCCTCTCAAGGGCACCCAACACTCCCGGGGGCAAAAGCCATGGGGACTCTGACAACATATCCCATGAGAACTAAGTGTTCATTCCCAGAACGAAAATCAGTCTTGCGGTGCAATAAGATACTGTCTTCCCAACCACAAAAAGCAGATAAATGGAACCAACTAGTCAGAGCTCTCATTAGCTGTGTTGATGACATGGTGGGTGGATTCCTTCTGAACTACACTGGGACATCCCTTGGCCGTGGTGTTTCCCTTAAAGGAGGAAGTCAGGCAGAGCAGCCTGTGCTGGTGAAGAAATGCTGAGGGGGAGGGAGGGGGCAGTTCCTGCTGAGCCCCAGAGGAGGCCCCAGGAGAGGCTGAAGGAGGCAGCCTGCCTCCCCATAATCTTTCACTCATTGGCTCTCAGTAAAGGAGGAATGACTGAAGTCCCAGGACAATGCATTTCATAATAGGGTAGATTTCCACTGCAGGAGGGAGCCAGGCTTTCTTGCTTCTCATGGGCCCACTCCCAGGGAGGTCTGAAATTACTGCCTTCAAGCCCTCTGCTCACCTCACTCCTTTTATTGCTTTGAGATCGTCAGAAAATCTGTACTATGTAGTTAATAATGCATTGATCTATGGTTACCTTCCACGGAGAGCAATATTATTGGGGGATATATTTTTATATCAATTTAAATACACATACATATCACCATTTATTCTTCGTAGTATAATAGTCTGCTTTCTCCATTTTTGTCATTCTTCTCCAATAACGTGTGACCATTAAATTATAGATATTTATCCACTCTCAGTGTAACAAGCAAGGCAATGATATAGACAATGTCAACGCAATAGGCGTTTACTGGGTAACAGCTTTGTTGGAGGCACTGAGCCCAGGTACGGGGGTGAGTACAAAAATGTTTAAGGCTTGCATCCTTTCCCAGGGGCTTCTATTCTAGTAAAGGAGATTAAGCCACAGATACAAAAAACTAATTCAAAGTAGGAAGTGCCAAATGTGGAATGTAAAGAAAGTGCTGTGAGTTTTCTGAGGACAGTGAGATAATGTCTCACTTGGGTTGGGGGCAGTCAGGGCGTGTTCTATGGAGCAGATGCTTTTTGCACTGGGTTCTGAAGGTGAGGGTTTGAACAAGCAATGGTGGGTGCGTGGGTGGAGGTGGGGCGCCCCAGGTGGTGGAAGTAGCAGGAGCAAATTCATAGCCCTAGGGAAATACTGAGCACCTTTTGGAACCATAAACTAGCTGGTTGTGACACGGTGCATGCATCTGAAGCCAGTGAGAAGTAAGTTCTAAGAGAGCAAGATCCTGAGAACAAACTGATGTCAAGCTAAGGAGTTTAGATGCCCAGGTTCAAAGAGATATGGATCCCAGACTTTCCAGAGCAGGGAATACCCTGTCTGGCTCCACCTTCCACAGGTGGCACTCAGTGTGCCTGTGGTAAGCTCCAAACACCTGGCTGCCCTGAGTCACATCCTGCACAGACACCCACAGGCACTGTCTGGGTGCCCCCAGGGACCTGCCGCTCTGCCCTCAACCCCAGTCCACTGGAATGTGACCCTAGCATCTGTCTGGATTTTCCTGGGGGGAGGGGACATCTTCTTGTCCCACCTTCCTGTACCCAACCACCAGCTCCTGGCCAGGACTCAAGAGCAGGAGGTGGATGGGGCTTTCAAAGCCAGTGCTTCTGGTTGTTTCCACTCAACCACATATGCCTCCCATGATTGACTTTCCTCTTGACGAGTTTGTCATAGTGAATGTGGCGGCCTCTAAGAGCAGGAAGGAGAACGTCATCTTGGCAGTGCTTCTCAAAATTTGCTTTTTTCTTTAGAGACATCTAAATAGCCATATCAGAAGGAATTCAGTTGAAAGACACCTATAAGACTTTTATTTATGAACACTTGCTTGAATAAATGAATACATTGAGTGCCTCCTATGTGATAGACATTGTGCTAAAGAATTAATAATAGCTTTTTACGTTGGGTGAAGCAAAAACATGTGTAACATCAAAACAAAACACAGTTCCCCTTATATTACCATTTATCATTGCAAGATTAAATAAAATTATATATTTAGAAGTCTTAACACATGGCACTCAGTGGTCACTAGTTATTATTACCATTATCAACTCTATGCACCGTAAACTGTCTGGCTCACAAAGTTTTTAGTGGGAGATGGTGTATTTTGCCTTTTGGTTTTAGGTTTTAATGCTTTTAACCAACAAAGAATTGACACATCTTTCTGGAAAGGATCAGAGATTTGGTTTCTTTGAAGTTAAGACAACCATTGCAACGTGTAGGCTCTGGTTGCTAAGGGTTGTATAAATCAGGGTGAAAAATGAGATGATGACAACTGTCATTTTATTGTCCTTTGTTTTTGTCACTGGGAGGGGGAGGAAAAAAAGACAGTTTAGGAGACTTGTATCTGAGACATGGGAACAACATTCTGAAAATGAATCAATCAGCATGATGATACCAATCTCGTGTGGCTGACTTCTAGGCTGATCTGCCATCCCACAGCTGTATTCACTGTTTTTCATGGGGACATGGATGCAAATATTCATGTTAAAGAAAGTTCCGTGTCAGGGAGGGTATAGCTCAGTGGCAGAGTGCGTGCTTAGCATGCATGAAGTCCTGGGTTCAGTCCACAGTATCTCCATTAAAAAGTAAATAAACCTAATTACTCCCTCCCCCCCCAAAAAAAAGTCTAAAAGAAAGAAAGTTCCATGTCTTCAGTTTACTATTCAGACCACTGGAAATCTCCCTCCTCCCTAGAGGTTGTAGCATAGAGCCCTTTCCTTGAACATGAGCAGAAATAAATGGTCTCAGCATAAAAGCTGATTTTCCAACACCACAAGATTTTGTGTCAATTATCCAAGGACAAAATAGCTATAAAATATTACAAGCCTAGAGAGTTTTGAATCTAGATTTAGAGACATCATAAAACCGAATGATTCCTACTTCAAGGAAGATAATTTTCATCAAGGAAATGACGTTTAATCCCAGTGTTTTATTTGTAGCATTAATGTCCTATAAGCATGTTTTATACAAAGTCGTAGGGGAAGAAAAAGAGGGAAGAGATTAATTTTGAGCCTCAAAATACCAGTGAATAAACAAGTTGGGAAAAAAGTGAATTAATTTTAACATCAGAAGGCTCACTCAATTTGTCTTGTACAATAGCAACAAAAACACAAATACATCATGTCGGGCTGAGTATGAAAGTTGCAAGAGCTTGTCATTTCCATTTTTTTAAAAAGGGGAAGCAAATGTGTCTGGCTTACTCAATTTTTTCTCAGCTTCAAGTTTTCACCTTTAAATAAACATTACGGAGACCTGCTGACTCATAGCACTTCCCTTTTCCTTGGTTCTTTAAGAACCAAGAATGATGTCACCAAGAAAGTGGACAAACAAACAATGTGAGTTATTTATACACGCGAATAAGATAATCACATACATTTATGTCTGTTAGTTGACAAAGTCTGCATGAGATATTCTCTAAAGAATTGGTTTTAAAACACTAAGCCAAACCATAAATCCATCAACAGTTTCTAGGTGTGCAGGTGAAGCCTCACCTGATTTTCCACCTCTGGCAGGTAAAGTGCATGTTCTCAGGCTCCCGTGATACTTTGGATTTGCATGAGCACAGCTGGCACCACAGTGCTTAGTGTTTACTGGCTTGAGTGTCTCTCCCGTCATGTGACTTTCTGGAGGCTTGACTGTCTTACCCATCTTGGTTTCAGTAAGTGAACCAAAGGCCATATCAGCCATCAGAATAGGGAGTCCACTCCAGGGCACAGATACCTGTCATTTCTTTGTCAGAGTCAGAACTGAGTCAGCAGGAGGAGTCCAGCTCGGTCATCTAGAGTGAGGATTACAGGAGTAAGACTGCGTGAAGACAAACACAGTTATTTCAATGACGCAGATGAAAACTAAAGGAAAGATGGGGAACTACCCCAACAGCTTTCTAACTGCTACTTCCCATCCTTTCCCACGTTGTTGCCCGGTGAGCTTTTAAAAATACAAGTCTAGTTGATCCCCTTCTCCACTTAAAACTCTTTGGTGCATCCAAGGATATACAGGGTAAAGACCAAAGCCCTTTCCTGCCGATGAGGACTCGAGTGATGTGGCCCTTCTCCCCTCCCCTGCAGGGTGAAGCCACTCTCTCCTTCATCCATCACAGTTACTGTCTCTCAGTTCATCAAAACAGATGGCTCCTCCTGCCTCAGGGCCCTTGCTCCTGCTCTTCCTCCTGCCCGAATCACAGAACAGAAGCAGTGCGCCAGCCCTTCTGCTGTCTTTGGCGGCAGACCTCTTTTGTTTAGCCAGCCCAGAGATTTTCCAAGCTTGAATTTGAATGCCGTAAGGCTGGTAGACTTCCTCCAGTCTGCCTAGGGCCTTCCTATTTCTTTCAGTCTCACTCACCCCTGCCAGATGCACACACTGGTGTTACCTGCTTGCCACCCCGAAGGAATATGAGTTTGTAATCCCTGGACTAATTAATTCCTACTAATCAACCAGTAATCTGCATGAATGTCACCTCCTCAAAGAAGTCTTCACAGCCCCCACACTTTCAAAGCATCCTGTACTTTCTCTCCATAGCTCTCATCACAACTGTAATTAAATAATTGATTGTGTAATTAGGTGTTAAAAGCCTATCTTTAGGTAAAAACTCTTCACACAGTAACCTTAGTGCTTTACATACAGAAGGCACTCATTTATTGAATGGGTGGATGGATGATAAAGCTAGAATATTCCAAAACTTAATAATATAAGTAATTCTCTAAAAGTTTTAAATAAGGATTATGGGCAAACATCTCTCTGGGCTTTACTGGAATTAATGCTTCCTGTAGATATGGTTATCCCCTGACCTCGGAATAATAATAGGTGGGAGGTTGATAAGGACAGTGGTTTCCTACTAGTGTACTGTGTTCCAAAGGACAGGAGGAAGGGGGATCCAGGCTCCCGGCTCCCTATATATACCTAATTGAACTAGAGCATCTCTATTCATATCTTATTCATCTTCTATCTTTTATGTGAATATACTGGTCTGCACCAGATTAGTCTGAACAAAGCTTTCATCAGACAGAGACAATGTCTATCTTATAGCTGGTAGCCCCTAGAATGGTTCCCAGCACTGAGTGTGTGATCAATAAAAGTACTTGCTGAAGGATATCTTGTTATGGTAACCTACTTCTGGGTGAAGATGTATTTGCAAAGCTAGGATCAGATTCCCGTTGTGTTTCAGAGTGAGGAAATAGCAAAGCAGGCTATGTTGTACTCATTACCTGCCCCGTACGCTGAGTGTTTCTTCCATCCATACAATCCAATTGCAAAAGCAAATCAAATAACCACCCCTTATCCAAATGATACTAATACTGGGCCTTCGAATGCATTTCAAAAACTTCCTTTGTCTATGGTCCTTCCCTGTGCTGTGTTATCCTCTCTGCCTACAGTCATATCCAAAATGCAATGAATTAATTATCTTCATAAATATTTTTATTGATTTTTCAAATGGATCAGAATGTGTGTAAAGAATGCTTTCCTGAAGTGTTTGTTGAGAAAGTTTGCTTTTATTATTATTATTATTAACTTTTTTGGCCTTATCATAGCTGAAGCAAACTAAAGTGGATAATTTTCCATAGTGATGAGATATTTTCTCAGTGTGGTAATTAGCAGAGTGGGGTACACAGGGGAGCGTGTGCCATGTTCACTGTGCAGGGTGTCGCCCATTTCCACTCTTCCCCCTTGCTGTCACCCCCAGAGGCAGACCTGTGCAGATTACTTTAACAGGCTCCCTTGTCTTCTGGTTTCTGGTTGGGTTTGTCCAATGGGCAGCTCCTGTAGCAGGGCAGAGGGCAGAAGCAGAGTGAGGTCAGGTCCTGTATTTCCCTGCTTCCTCACCGCACAGTTGCTTTGGGTTAGCTGCATGATCTTCACCAAAGTCCAAAGTCATGGCTCCTCTCAAGGTGATCCTTTCCATACTCACTTCCACTGGGGTCAGCTCCCTCCTCTTGTTTCTTTATAACACTAGTTTCTACCCCCGAGTACCTCGCTCTTCTTCCTGGTTTTCCCACAGCGGCCTTACCTTATAAATAATCCCTTCACTAAACCCTCGTGGATTATGTCACAGGCTTTCTGTTGGGGCTCTGACTGATACACCCACTAGGAGTTCCATCTGTGATCTTTCTTTTTTTTTTTTTTTAAGTGGAGGTGCTGGGGATTGAACTTAAGTCCTTGTGCATGCTAAACATGCACTCTTCTACTGAGCTATACCCTCCCGTGATCTTTTTCACCTTGATCAGGAATTAGTTATGATAAGAGCCCTGAAGGAGTGTCCACTGGTTTAACTACTTGAATGAGAAAATTATTTTGGAATCACATTCTACCATCTGCCTTTTTTATTAGATGTAAAGATCTAAATTAATCATATTTTCCTTATGTAATAAAATGCCTTATTATTGTATCTTCTCAATACTTTTTAATGTGCTATGTATAATTTTATCTTCTGAAAGCTATGGTTTGAGTATTACTGATTTTCCTTTCCTATATTACTTTCTGCTCCCTTCAAGTTAATAAATGTCTTATTTTTTTATTTGCTTAATTTACCATGTACTAATTGTTAATTCAACCACAACTCTCTGTCATTGTTATAATCTCTCAAGTGATTGAGACATATCAAATCATCTATCAATTTTATTTTAATGAAAAAGTCTCTTCTAGAGCATTCTTAACTGTTCCAATATAGATTGGTTGTCATTTCTACTCGCTGTTATAGCTGTCATCCTGAGATCTTCCTATACCACAATCCTGAGGATTTTTATCATCTCTGTGTTTTATTGGATCCCATTTCTTTTTTTGTTGATTTAGTTCCTTGGTTTGGTGAAGCACAACTACCAGAAGTTTCCAGAAGTAGGTGCATGGAAGCTAAATTTTGAAACCTTATATGCCTGAAAATATCTTTGTTTTATTCTCACACCTAAGTGATGATTTGGCTGGGCACGTAATTCTGGATTGAAATAATTCTCCTTCACTATCTTGAAGATGTTTCTCCAGTTCCTTTCAACTTCTAGTGTTGCTTTTCGGCTCCTCTAATCTGATCCTTTGCATGTGAGTTTTTTTATCTCCCTCTGGAAGCTCATAAGATCTTTTCTCTGTTCCAAGTGTAATATAACCAGACAATGAAACTTGCTTGGTGTGGGTCTATTTTCAATCTACTGTTATAGGCATCTAGTGGGGCATTTTTATTAAGAAACTCACATTCTTTAATTCTGGAAAATTTTCCCAATTTTTGTTAAATATTTTTCTTTGTTTCTTTCTCTCACTTTTTCTGGAATCTTATCAACTGGATAATAAACGTTTTGGACTGGTTCTCCAATTTCCATACCTTTTCCCTTTTATTTTCTATCTTTTCATTTATTTTTTAAAATTTCTGTGGCATTCCTGTAGCTTTATTTTCATCCTCTTATATTCAATTTAAAAATTCTGATATTATATTCTAAATTTCTAAGCTCTCTTTTCTGAGGATTCTTTGAGTACTCCCTTTTTTATAGTATCCTGATGTCATTTCGTGCTTGTAGTTTTTTCTCTGCTACTTAAGATGTATATATCTTTTATTATGTTTGTTCATTTAACACTTGTGCCAGTTATTAAGTTACTGTTTCTCAGCTTCAAATCTTCTTGCAGAATTTTTGTTTCCTGTCCCTACACTTACGAGATCTGCTGGTTTGGAGGTCTCACTTCCCAAGGGTCGGATACTCCACCAGGAATACACTAATAGTTCTGTTGAATTGGAGGAGGAGACTGCCACCTGGCAAATTTGGAATCTTCATGCCACTGAACCAGGAGGGAAAGAAGGAGGTTAGTCCAATGGTGAAGAAGATTCATCTTGATTACCAAGAGGAAACTGGGTTGCTAAACAATTAGAGGCCTACATGTGGAAGCCAGGGGGTTCTCTGGGCTGCCTTTCAGGACTTTCATATCCAAAAGTAAAGTTGATGGAAAGTTACAGCATCCAGACACGTTAGGACCACAGAGGATTCAGACGCTTTAGGAATGAAATTTGAATCATTCCACTGGGTAAAGAAACCTGGATGAGGTTCTGAATGGGGGCAAAAAAAAAATATGGAATGGAAACTGGGAAAAGGAAGTCAGAAATATTATTCTTGTTCACTTATGTTTTGTCCATTATACTTTTTAGCTGGTTATGGTTGAGATATGGATAAGATATTTTAGAGGAATATGTATCTTTTCAACAGTCATTTTCTTAAACTCTTTTTATTAATTATAACCATTTTCAACTAATCTTTTGAGTTTTTCTAGTTAAAAATAATCTACAAAGAATAATAAATGTATCCTTTCTTTCTAATAATTATATTTTTAACTTCATTATGTTTTTTGTGAGTGATTGTTGGTTTTCTAAGTTACAAGAACAATACTTGTTCATAGTAAAAAATTTATATGTGGGGACATATCAAAGCTGTAGTTTCTCCCAAGCTCACTCCAATTTCTTTAACCAAATGTAAGCATAATGGATAGTTTGGTATGTGTTCTTTCAAGTTTTTCTCTACACATGGATTTCTGTGTTTGTATGTATGTTTATTCAGTAACAAAAATAGAGCTGTGTGATACACACTTCTCTGCAACTTGCTTATTTACTTTAAAATATTTTGATTTCAATATAGTTCTATCTTATTATTTTAAACAGTTGTGTATTATAATATCTATACAAGTTCTTTTATATATATCCAATATTCTATTGTTGAGTTTTTCCCCTATTTTTTTTTTTTTTTTTGCAGTGTCTATCCTTGCACATCCATCTTTATAAATTGTCAGAGGACTAAGATGGTATCTGCGTGTAAGAGTGGCTGAAAAGCAAATGACTTCCTCTCTGTGTCTCAAATTCTAGAGAATTTACAGCTGGAAAACTACAGGCTTAAGAAACAAACACCTTATTTCTTGAGAATTGCTTTCAATTGCTAGTTCACTGTAGCAGAAAACCTATCAACATAATTGGCAACATATACTTTTTAGATTATAATTATACAAACACACTAACATTAAAAGATTTCTCTGGAATTTGTGGACTCTTGAAATACATCCATGTAAATTCACAAGGACGAAGAGAACTATTTTCCTAACTGCTTCTCATTCACTCAGCATTTCAATCTATTCCACAGAGAATATTCTCTTCCTTCAGCCTGAGGAAAAATAGACCAACCTCTACACCTCTAAACCTTCATGTCTTGAATACACAGAGCTTTGAGGACACCATGATTAAAGGACTGGATGACATGCTTAGTCAAAGACCCTCTCCCTCCACAGCGCCTGTCTGAAGTGGGATTGGTGAAAGGCGTAGCGGGAGAGTGTGTTGTTTCAAACCTAAGGGACTCTAAGGGTATCAAAATGGCTCCTCTCTTTTGTAGTATAAAGGGGAAACTTGTGTAGTTGGTGGCAAAGAATAAATAAGGATTTACTCTTCTGGGAGATTTCTCCAAGGTCTTTATTGTTCCTCAGCACTTTTCCTCATGATTTATTGAGGATTTACCATGTTCCTACCATTATGCTTGGGATTAGGAGGAAAGCACTAAACAAGGTAAGAATGTTTTGAGCAGCAATCTTTATATTTTTTTTTCTAGTATACTCCCTGAAGTAATTTTTAAAAACCTACATGCCCCCTTGTACATTTTTCAGTTGATATATTATTTTAAAATCAAATTGGCAAAGGATATAATTTCTACCGTTTGTGAGTAAGTACAAATCATCACTTTGGTGTTAAAATCAATCTGTGATATGTTTCTTCAAAATATGGAACTTCCTCCCAAACAACTCGATTAAATTAACATTTATTAACATTCTGAATTCTTATCAAGTTTTGATTGAAGAAAAAAAATGAGACTTTTATCTAATGAAATAGAACTAAAAAAGGCTGCTGAAGTCTTATCATTCACCATCCTAACTGGGTAAAATTTGTTGAGTCATTTAAAGGATCTGCTCTTCTGTTTCGATGTTTGAGTTCAGATTTTTATCATTTTAGAAAAGCAGCTTAGGGAATATATGTTCCAATCTTCTTTTCTCCAGGGCAGACAACTGAGATCCAGAGAGGCAAGGTGACTTGTCAAAGATGTGCAGCTGATTGGTGACCTTGGGCTCCCTACTTACCACTTGGGTCATCATTATTGGGTGATCAGACATGCTGCAACTTCTTTAGGTGTAGGTGTAAGTAAAAATTAATGAGAGAAAATGACAACAGTGCCAACTACAATAGCCTTGTGTTACAGAAGAAGTCCTGAATGTCATCATTTCTTTTTAATGGGAACAAATAACAAAAGCAACAATACTAATATTGTGTTATGTACCAATGAGACAAAGACCTAGATATAATTGCTTCTTTTCACTTTCCCTTGCATTTTTTACCATTTTATTTCTTCTATGTTATCTATGAAATATTTTATTTAAAGTTTTGAATTCGTTTTACATTTCTATTTGGAACAAAATTTACCATTTCTCTCTTTGATTTGTATATCTTACTTCCATTTCACTGAGAAAAATGTAAATAAATTCAATTTCATTTTACAAAGGTAAAATCTAAGAGAACTGATTTTCATCATTAAGTGTCATAGGTAATATAGAGTTTGACAAAGGATGCACCTTTGAGCTAATCAATACCAATTCAATCAAGTGGTTAGAAGCTTTTAAGACTCTGTTATACTAGTAAAATAATTTGATTCTATCTAATTCAATTGCTACCAATAATATAACAGATTTCTGGTATAGTCAAAACTCAGTTTGGTAACTAAATAAAGTTTATAAACAACTATGAAGAACCTATAAGAATACTTTACTGAGTTATTATTCAAAATAATAGAAAAGACTTCAAACATGTTTTGTAACTCTTCATATTTGTGATAAGATTTTGTAATATAAGAAATGAGAAAATTAAGAAGAGGAACTAGATTACAGACATGGTATTGATACACAACTTCGCTACTTTTCATGCAGATGTCTTTGTCAGGTATAGGCTCTTATACAAAATACAAAGTACTGTTTTTAACGCTACATTTGGTATATATTTTTATGTTCTCCCAGGATGACTGAAGTAACTAGGGAAACGTTGACTGAGAATTGAACTAGATCTTACATGAACTTACAATATGAAATAGAATGTGTACTAGAGATTCCTTACTTGGAGAAAAATTAAAATAAAACTTAGTCTAATAAAAAATCATACATTTGTGGGGTAATAATTCACAATGCAAGTTTTTACCATGACATAGAAATGCCCTAAATGTCAAAAAGAGAAAACCTTTTGAGTGGAATGTTTGGCTAAAGTGAAGGACACACGCTTTATTTTATGTTATCTTAATTTTATTATTTTTAAAAATTAGATAAACTGTTGTTTGGGCCTCTTCAGGACCCAGTTTTCTAGAGCTCATCTTAATCCTGTTTTCTCTTTATCTGCAAACCTACACACTTCTAATCTCATTAATTTGTTTGTGAATCAGTGCAGATTTTTCACCTTTCCCCCAAACAAAATTCCAGGCTTATCTTTGCCTTACCAACATCTGATCAAAGTGCTCAGTTAAACACGGGGACAAAAGGGCCACCTACCCTAGGTCTCCACCCTTCAGCCCACACAGAAATGGCAAAAGCTTTGAAGTGAGAGCTTTTTTCAGTAAAATCACCCAGTTCTAAAGAGGGCTGGCTACCACACAAATCCCTAAAAATGGAAAGGAAGAAGTCTAAACATGTGTTCTTCCTTGCTACAGAGAAGTTCTCCCAGGAGTGGGAGCTAAGGGGTGATGTGAGGTTAGGACAGTACAGTTCCACTGAAATTTACTTCATCTGAAACTGAATGAAGCTACTTTAAAATCATAATAATATTATGAGCTGAGATACACTTTAAAATTTGTGACATCATTGTGTTTTCAGAGTCTAATGCTCTGCTGTAAAGCTATTCTATTTAAATGTAGTATCAGAGGTATGCGAGCGCTAACTTGCAAAATGCAACTGTTAAATTCTAAAGAATTTTGTGAGCAGGTTGTCAAACACTGTTATTATTAAAAATCAAATTATATAAACTTATAATTCAAATTATACTCAAAAGAAAGGTAATAAATACTCAAAACTGATTACATTTTACCATTATTTATAGCCTTGAGATAATGTTTATGGTATCTGTATTAGGATTGCCAGATAAAATCCAAGTTGCGCAGTTAAACTGGAATTTTAGTTAAATGATGAATAAAGTCTTAGTATGAGTATATCCCAAATGCTGCATGGAAATATTTATACTAAAACAATTATGTGTTATTACCTGAAATTCAGATTTAACTGGGCATTCTGGTGTTTTATTAGCTAAATTCTGCCAGATTCTGTATGGAGAAAATACTAAATTATGATGCATTACAACACGTTTCTTTCTAATTCCATGTTAAGTGGCTTTACATTGAAAGCTTGACATCAGTCATGGTAGGTATATTTACCCCATAGATATGAGCACACACTGCAAATCAGGGCTCCCACCCCACCAACTAGTTGTTAAATATTTACCAGTACACTACCAAGTACAATCTACTTTAACCATATTAAAAATATTGTATGATGCTGTCCAGAACGAATTGATCCTTTGATTGTTTGGTCTCTACAATGAAAATAAATTAATTTATATGTATGCTGTTATTATTTCCTCTGTGTTTATTACTCTGTGAAGAAGGCAATATCATTTTCATAAAACTTCTAATGGATAACCTTTGCCCTGAAGTTTTGAGGGAAACAATGTTTTATGCAATGTTAGGGTTCTCCTTGTGCACTACAAAAATAAATACATTAGCGGGTGAGAGGGTATAGCTCAGTGGTAGAGTGCATGCTTGGTGTGCATGAGGTCCTGGGTTCAATCCCAGTGCCTCCCTTAAAGGGGAAAGAATAAATAAATAAAGATATATAAAAAGAAAAAATCAAAACATTCCTTTAATATTTATTTTACAGAAATCCAACTAGATGTCCGTATCTGCCAGTGTATTCTTTCAGTTCCTATACCTATGAATTCTAGGTGAGAATAGTATAGGGAATTGTAGAGAGAGGACTAACCCTTGGATAACAGGTTAATTAAGGTGAAGAAGATGTGTACTAAAAGTTACGGTTTCTGTGTTCACTCTTATCTCTGTTGTAGCATGCATTAATGCTTCTCATTATTATTAATACATATTTTAGAGGATTCTGCAAGCTAAAAACAACTTCTTACAAGTCAACTCATTGAAAATATTTTCACTTCTTTTCTCCTTCAAATTAAATTAATGAAATAAGAGAATGGACCGATTAATCATTTTAGTAGCTAGGCTCTGAGTAATTGAGGTCAGTGACCTTGCTGGACTGATAAATGAATTTGATACTAGGGACGACTGGCCAGATCAGGTTTCTGGTTGCCCTGTTTTAATCATTTATATGTTCCCTATTATTCATAGAGGGAGGTACAGGGCAAGCAGCTCCAAACTCAAGTTCATCAATACTGCACAACAGACACAGGTGTTTCCAGGACAGCTAAGTCAGAATAGCACCGTTTACCAGAAAATGTGAAGACCAAGGTAATTGTCTTCTAAATATGCAGCCGGCACAGAAGTGCATATGAGGATTACTGTAGACAAAATTTTCAGCTGACTCTCATTTGCATCTTTCCGTACTTGGCAACAAGAGTCTTCTCCTCCTCCTCCTCTTCCTTTCCTTCCTCCTTCTCCTCCTGCTTTTTTCATATTTCAAGGATCATAAAACCAATCATTTAAAAGTATCAGTAGTCACTTTTTTCAAACAAATTTAAACTGAATTCCTATGCTTCTTTATACACTCTTGCTTACTAGTGACTAAACAAGTGTGGATTTAAGAAATGCTAATATTTTAATCATGCTGATTTTCTTCCACCAAATGAGATATTAAGTTTTATCTCCACATACAAACTATTGTATAAACAGAAATGGAATAAACGCTAACCAAAAGCAGATTGTTTTGA